>NC_139471.1:15404166-16100833 GCF_057233095.1 Heloderma suspectum | reverse complement strand
GATCCATTTGGATCCCCCTTTTGCTTTTACCAACCTGAGTAATATTCTCTTGTCAGCAAATTTGGCTGGAAGCGAGAATCTTTGCTATCACACAGAGCTATAGAAGTAGAATCTTTTACTCTACAAAATCAGAAATGCTGCAGTCAGAGTGCTGTCCCTTACCTTAGTTCAGGATGCAAATAATCACGTGTTCTTCATGGGTATCCATCACACAGCTTATCTGGCTGGTGTAACGGTTAAGAAGTTGGGACAGTTTTTGTTCTCATCACATGTCAAAAGAACAATTTAGCCCACTAGGGGGTGTTGGTGACTGGATGGAGATGCATGTTCATGTTCGAGTTTTCAGCAGTGGATTTGACTCCATGAGTGTTTTTTTTTTTAAGTACCCTTTGAGCATGGGAGTAATAATTCCCTCTCTCCTTTAGAGCCCAATAATGGCTTTGTAGATTTGTTTGTATGATTACTGCAGGGGTTCTCCATCAGAAAGCACTGTTCCCGACTTATTTCCTTAGTCCCATGGGAGCTGTTAATACAGGGGTGCTCAGCCTTTTCTGTCTTGGAATCAGGAATCTTCTCTGTTCTTCATAAATTGTTGCTTGGTACTGTGCTACAGCCCACATAAAATAAATGTTAGGTTTGTACAGTATAGAATTGAAGTAACAAGCTTTGTAGTGTTCTTTGTTCACCAAATTATGACTTGATACCTGAATCTGTTGTTTTTAGAACATGGTTTCCCTTCCGGTGTATGTTCATAGATATCTCCTATACCTTAGGATATACTGTAATACCTTACAATGCTTTTTCAGTCTGCTGTTGCTTTCATCATTGTAAAAGACTTTGAACTCTGATCTCTAGACCTTTTATATGAGAAGGTCTTCTCTCTCTCTCTCTCTCTCTCTCTCTATATATATATATATATATATATCCATAATATACATATATATATATATATATATATACACACACACACACACACACACACACAGTAATTTTGTCAGCACCCATAATATTTCTCCGGTATTATTCTGTGCCTGCCTGTGTTATGTTCTGTCTCACTTTTTGAAAAATGTGAAATGCAAGGCCAACTGAGCATAGCAGAATGCAAATTTGTGTGCCCCAGGTTGCACGCGCGCGTGCGCACACACACACACACCCCCCCCCCCGAGTTGTATGTGAACATTTTATCTATAAGCATCTCCTTTTTTTGCTAAAACGTGTAGGTAAAATTTCAATTGCTTTGTCATGCTTGTACTCTGGTGTTCAAACACAACAGAACAGAACATTTTTGTCTATTATTTCAGTATCTTTATCTGATATGAGTTGATCGCTATACGGTATTGTGTAGCAGAAAAGGTTTCCAGAAAACATGGTTAGTATTGAATATGCACAGTAGCAGATAAGTACATGCAGAACATTTAAATTGACCCTGTCTAGATTAGATTGGTTTCTCATTACTGTGGCCAGGATCCAAAGGACTGCTACATGCCCAAAGGGACTTTAAGTGTTTCTCAGACAGTGTCAGGGGTGTTTTTGAGCACAGGGAGTGGGATAGCAGGTCAGATTCTGAAGGAGAACCACTAGACATGGGGGGAGTGTTTTCTTAAGCTGGTCTAGACATGACTGGGCCAGCTTCTCAGGTTACAGACATCTAGCTGGCTGAGGATGAGGGGCTTTCTTCACCCCCACCCCCCCGCCAGTGAGAACAGTGAGCAGGAGGAGGCAGGGTTTGCGGAGTCTGATCTAATAGATGCTAGATGCAGGTGCAGAGCAAAGAGAGAGAAGGCAGGGGCGGAACTTAGTCTACCAAACTGGCTTTGCTTGAAAAGCTGCGCTCAGAGGCTTCATGAGATGGAGGGACCTCCCCCCCTTAAGTTAAGCTAGTGAGACTGCTTTCTTTTTCAAACAATGGGCAACTTCCATAACTTCTTTTTGAATCCCCTGAAGGCATTCTTTTGTAGACTGAGAGTCACTGAGAATTTGCATCTGTATAACTCTGTGAAGTAATGGATTAAAAGCTTAGAATGAAAAGAAAAAAAATGAGGAAGGTGGTCTCAGTAGCTTAACTTAAGGGGGAGGGAGGTCCCTCTCTCTCATGAGGCCTCTGAGTGCAGCTTTTCATGCAAGGCCAATCAGGTAGACCATCTAATTTCCACCTCTACCTTCTCTCTCTTTGCTCTGTGCCTGCGCCTGGCGTCTGTTAGGTCAGACTCCCCAAACCCTGCCTCCTCCTGTTCTCTGCCTCGTGTGTGTGTGTGTGTGTGTGTGTGTGTGTGGAGAGGGACCATCATCCTCAGCCAGGTGGATGTTTGTAACCTGAGAAGCCAGCCCAGTCACCTGAGAAGCCAGCCCAGTCACGTCTGGACTAGCCTGGGAAAACACCTCTTCCATGTCTGGCGGTTCTCCTTCAGAATCTGAACTGCTGTCCCACTCCCTGCACGCAGAAACACCCCTGACAGACAGCAAACGGTGATGTGAGTTTTCCAGAAATTTTTAAACTGGAACATGTTCTGCTGCCTGAAATAGGCAGACATCTGATTTAGGGTGCAATCCTATGGGTTGTGTCCTGGGTACTCATAAGCCCCCAAACCCAGAGCCTCACACCTCCCTCTCTGCATTTTAGCTAGATGCTAGGGGAGGCTTTGGGGAGTGGGAGGGAAGGAGGCTGGGGCAGCCATAGGAAATATTGTAGGACTGCCACCCCAGTCTCCTCCCCTTCCCTGGGAATGCCCCCTTCTCCCCGTCTCTGTGCTGCATTTTATGAGTGCAGAGAGGCAGCCCGCACAGGTCTCTCTGTGACGGCTATGAGGGGGTGGGGGAGGGGGTGGAGAGCACAGTTTCCTGGCTCCGAGCCCTGTCTCTGAGCTCCGAACCAGGCAACCGAAAAATTTAACATCCTCCCATCACTGTCTTGGGGACATAGGATTGTTCCCTCTGTGTGTTTGACTTACATCTAGTAAAGAAAACTTTTAAAAAATTCAATGAAGTGTACTTAGTACGGTATAAATGTTCAAGTAAATTCAAATCATATAATTGCATTCCAGCATATATTTCCCCAAAGTTCAGATTTTAAGAAAAAAAAACAACTGAAGGCACTGAAAACTGTTAATATATTCATTGTAGCTTGTTTGAAGAGCTACATTTGTGTGTGTTTCTCTGTGTGTGTGTGCTTCCTAGGGAAAGTCAGCTGAAAAATTTGAAGCTACATCTTTGAACTTAGATTTCACTAGTAGTGTATTTCAACTGGTTAAAGAGCAGAAAGCAGAGAGTAGGAATAAACGGTAAATTCTCCCAATGGAGGGAAGTAAATAGTGGAGTCCCAAAGGGATTTGTATTAGGACGAGTGCTTTTCAGCCTCTTCATAAATGATCTGGAATTAGGGGTGAGAAGTGAAGTGGCCAGGTTTGCAGATGACACCAAATGATTTTGGATAGCTAAAACAAAAAGGAATTGTGAAGAGCTCCAAAAGGATCTCTCCAAACTGGAAGAATGGGCATCTAAATGGCAAGTGCAGTTCAATGTAAGCAAGTGTAAAGTGATGCACATTGGGGCACCCCCCCCCCAACTTCAAGTATAGTCTGATGCGATCTGAGCTAGCAGTGACTGACCAGGAAAGAGATCTTGGGGTTGTAGTGTGGCAAAATGAAGATGTCAAGCCAGTATGCAGCCGCTGTAAAAAAGGCAAACTCCATGTTAGGCATAGTTAGAAAAGGGATCGAGAATAAAACTGCCAATATCAGACTGCTCCTATACAAATCTATGGTGTGGCCACAGTTGGAATACTCTGTGCAGTTCTGGTCACCACACCTAAAAAGGGATATTGTAGAGCTGGAAAAAGTGCAGAAAAGGGCAACTAAAATGATCAAGGGGCTGGATCATCTTCCCTATGTGAGAATGTTACAACAGCTGCAATGGTTGAACCTGGAAAAAAAGAAGGTGAGGGGAGACATGATAGAGGTCTACAAAATTATGCCTGGCATGGAGAATGTGGCTAGGGAGACATTTTTTCTTCCACTCTCAAAATATTAGAACCTGGGGTCATCCCATGAAGCTGATTGGTGGGAGATTCAGGAGAGATAAAAGGAAGGGCGTCCTCACACAGCATATAGTGAGACTATGGAATTTGCTATGACACGATATAGTGATGGCCACCAATTTGAATGGCTTTAAAAGGGAGTTGGAGAAATTCCTGGAGGAAAAGGCTATGAATGGCTACTAGTCCTGATGACTATGTGCTACCTCCAGTTCCAGAGGCAGTGAGCCTATGCACACCTGTTGCTGAGGAACATGGGTGGGAGGGTGCTGTTGCACTCGTTTCCTACTTGTGGGCTCCTGGTCGACAGGTGGTTGGTCCCTGTGTGAATAGAATGCTGGACTAGATGGACCCTTGGTCTGATCCAGCATGGCTCTTCTTATGTTCTATGTTCTTAAGTTTCATTTCTTCAGGGTTGAAACAGTACTTTAAGTTTTGAGGGAGGAGTGTTTATAAAGAGAACCAGAAACAGCCAGAGTCAGAAGACAGAGCAGGAAGAAGCAGACTGGAGAAGACTACGTACAGCTAGAGTTAAGGAACTTGTATTTTGCATCTTTTATCTTATTTATTTATTTATTTATTATTTAAAACATTTCTATCCTGCCCTATATCATTAAGATCTCGGGGCGGCATACAGATAAAATCAATGTAAACAGTATAAAACAATAAATAATTTAAACACTTAAAAACATATTAAACTATTAAACAAGCGAAAGCAGTTAAAATCTAAAACAGTTAAAACAATGTGCTAGGGAATGCATTTAGCCTTCAAAGGCTTTGGTAAAAAGCCATGTTTTTACTTGGCACTGAAACAAGACCAATGTCTGTGCCAATCGGGCCTCCAAGGTGAGGGCATTCCACACCCGGGGTGCCACAGCAGAGAAGGCCCTCTCCCACGTCCCACCATAGTATATGTCTCGTACTGGTGGGACACAGAGGAGGGCCCCTCCAACAGATCTAAGTTCTTGGGCAGGCATATATAGGGAGAGGCTCCAAGCCACTTAAGGCTTTAAATGCCATCATCAAAACCTTGAATTCTGACGGGAAGCATATTGGCAGCCAATGCAATTCCTTTAAAACCAGTGTTATGTGGTTTTTATGGGGTGTTCTGGTCAGCAGTAGTTGCAACTTCTGAGTCGTCTTCCAAGTCTCTTAATGCCTTTTGTATCACTCAGCTCTATTGTGTAAATACCTTTAGTTGTGATTTGCTTGTTTTAATTTACCAGTAAACTGTCGTGGTTAAACCCTGTGTCTAGAGCGTCAATCACCCCATGTCCACAGCCCAAACCTCACATTACTGGAAAGAGGAAGGTAAAAGAAGGAAAGTGGACTTTTAAGGAGGCAAGAGATCTTTAATGAGTTGCTCAGGCAATCCAGGTCATAAGGGGAACCCTGACAGCTTTTGTTCGTTTGTTTGTTTTTGGGCTAGTGCATCCAACAAAAGCCACAGACTCTCTTACATGGGGGCTTAGAATTTGTAACCCCAAGCACGGCATCCACTGGTTGGTTCATGTAATCGTTTCCATTGGATATGACTAACATAGTTAGGGATGTCAGAGAATTTCGCCACGAATCTCAGGGAGGCTGAATGCCAGTGCATTCGGCCCCCCAAAATTGGTGGTGAAATGGTCTGCCCCACCGCCCCGCCCCCCGGGATGGGACTTACCTTGGGCGACTCTTCCTGGCGGCGGCGGCTCTGGCAGCGGTTCGTCAGCGGTTCGGCGGTGGTGGCTGCAGTGGCCGGTCTTCCAACCGGCTGCCGCCGCCGCCATTTCCAGTAAAAAAAAACAACACAACCATGATAGGCTATGTAAAGATTTACGTAGCCTATCACAGCTAGATTTTTAAAAAATACCGTGATAGGCTACGTAAATGTTTACGTAGCCTATCACGGCTGAGTAAAAAAAAACAAAAAACCCCATGGGCGCCACCATTTGCGTTCCTTATTTTGGCACATCTAGTCTACGTAAACATTTACGTAGACTACGGCGAAAATAAGGGGAACACAAATAGTGTAGTGTCTCATTTGTGTATGCGCGTTTTTGTTTTTTTTTACTCAGCCGTGATAGGCTATGTAAACATTTACGTAGCCTATCACGGCTGACTGCAGGGATGCAAACGGTGGTGGCTATGGCCACCGTCATTTGCAGACCTGGCCGGCCAGGATTCGGGAGGGGAGGGACGGAGCGCCTCCCCCCCCCGGCCAGAATTTCGGGGGGGAGGGACGGAGCGCCTCCCCCCACCTCGAATCACATTTTGTTAAAAGGTAAGTGACTTTCGTACATTCCTAAATTCCTGTCAGGTAGAGTAGCAAGCTTCCAAATTGAAGAGCGCTCACCTCCTTCAGAACGACTGTATCCTGCTGAGCAAAACCACTGAACGGAAAATGTGATGGAAGCAAGACGTCGTTTGATAGCTCCCTGTGGCGGTAACTGAATGGATGTCTGAGTCAGAAGGTGGGGTGCTCCCCTTTTGAGGCCACTTTCCGGCATGGAACAGCCGTTCCGTCACCATGTATTCCTTTGGTCTGTCCAACAGTGCCATAAGTGAGGCACAGAGACTGTTTACTAGGGATGTACGAAACACCTACCTGGCTCCGCGCCAGGCAATCTGCAGTGGGGGGGAGGCGCTCTGTCCCTCCCCCCGGAATCCTCGACAGGAGGGAGGCGATCCAGTCCTCCCCCCCAGAATCCTGCCCGGCTGGCTCCGCTCTGCGGCCAAGCCGCAGAGCCACCGGCTGGCTCCAGCCGCCCGTAGCCAGACATCCGGCTGCTGGGCAGCCCTGCAGGGACGCAAATGGTGGCTGTCGTAGCCGCCGCCATTTGCATTCCTGTATTGAGCCATAATAGGCTACGTAAGTATTTATGTAGCCTATCACGGCTATGAAGAGGAAGTGAATGGCAGCCGCAGGACGGCCGCCATTTGCAAAGCAGCGCGGACGGGAGCAGGTAAGTGCTCCGTTTCATGCGCATTTCTGGGTTGGGGGCGGCGGGGACTTCGTCCTATGCACCTTTCATGGGGGGGCGGGGGCTTCATTCCGGAATGGATTTCGGGGGGCCAAATGCATTGGCATTCGGCCTCACCGAGATCCGTCATGAAATTCTCTGACATCCCTACTGTTTACTGAGGTTGGCAGTGTGGGAATAAAGAGAAAAAAAGAATGGATTCTGAATCTGATTGGGTGGTGACAGTGTGCTGCTATTCCCACTTTCACCTAGTTAGCATGCGCCTGTCTGTCAGTCTAATTTCTAAACTTAAAAATATCTTGCACCAGCCCAGTGGGGTAGTTGATTATTCCCATTTTACAGATGGAGGATGAAAGTGGATTCTACAGAACAGTTAGTGTCAGGATTCCCTTTGCCCCCACTGAACTTCAAATGCCAAATCAAACACAGACAAGACTGTCTAGCCTAACTTAAGGGGTGGGGGGAGGTCTCTGTCTCTCTCATGAGGCTTCTAGGTGCAGCTGTTCATGCAAGGCCAATCAGGTAGACGGTAGGGATGGCGGAGAATTTCTCCACAAATCTCGGGGAGGCCGAATGCCAACGCATTTGGCCCCCCGAAATTGTTGGTGAAATTCTCTGCCACCCCCCGCCACCCCCCCCTGGGATGGGACTTACCTCCCTCGAATGTCCCTCTCGGCGGCGGGTCCCGGCAGGAGTTAGGGGGCGTTTCGTCGGGGGCGGGGGCAGCAGCCGGTCTTCCGACTGGCTGCTGCCGCCGCCATTATAAAAAAAAAGTAAACACACACACCCATGATAGGCTACGTAACGATTAACATAGCCTATCACGGCTGACTTTGGAAATCTAGCCATGATAGGCTACGTTAATCATTACGTAGCCTATCACGGGTGTGTGTTGTTGTTTTTTTACTTTTGTATTTCGCAGCCGGGGAGATGGGGTGCTTCTCCCCGGCCTGAATTTCGGCCAGGCGAGGCGGGGCACCTCCCCCCCCGGCCTGAACTTTGGGGGGAGAACCGAAGCGCCTCCCTCCCCCACCGCGAAGCAAGCGGCGGGACCAGGTAAGTCCCTTTCGTACATCCCTAGTAGATGGTCTAAGTTCCACCCCGGCCTTCTCCCTCTTGGCTCTGTGTCTGTGCCTGGCATCTATTAATTCAGACTCCCCAAACCCTGCCTCTCCCTGTTGGCTGTCTCTAACGGGGATGAGGGGTGGGGGTGAAGATGGACCTCCTCCTCCAGCTGGACCTTTGAAACCTGACGAGCCTGCCTAACCATGTCTGGACTAGCCTGGGAACATACCTCCCCCATGTCTGGCAGTTCTTCTTCAGAATCTGAACTACTCTCCCACTCGCTGCACTCAGAAACACTCCTGACAGTTAGTGGGACAATACACCTCCTGGGGCAGTAGCTCAACCATGGACCACATGCTTCACATGCAGAAGATCTCAGGTTCAATTCCTGGCATCTCCAGGTAGGACTAGGAAAACCACCTGTCTCAATCCCTGGAGAGCCATGGCCATCAATGTAGGAAATACTGGGCTAGATGAACCAATGGTCTAACTCTCTATAAGGCAACTTCGTACATTCAGATAGTGATGTACGAAAGTTCCGCTATGGATCTCGGGGAGGCCGAATGCCAGCGCATTCGGCCCCCCGAAATCGGTGGCGGAACGGCCCACCCCTGGGACGAGACTTACCTTGGGCGGATCTTCCTGTCGGCGGTGGCTCCGGCGGTGGCTCCGGCGGCGGTTCGGCGGCGGTTCGGCGGCGGTTCGGCGGTGGTTCGGCGGTGGTTCGGCGGCAGCCGGTCTTCCAACCGGCTGCCACCGCTGCCATTTCCAGTTTAAAAAACAAACAAACAAACAAACATGATAGGCTACATAAAGATTTGCGTAGCCTATCACGGCTAGGTTTTAAAAAAAATCCGTGATAGGCTACGTAAATCTTTATGTAGCCTATCACGGCTGACTTTAAAAACAAAACAAAACACACACGCACGTACGCAAATGGCGGCGGCCACAGACGCTATGCTATTTGCGTTCCCCTTATTTTCGCCATCTTAGTCTACGTAAATGTTTACGTAGAGTAAGACGTGCCAAAATAAGGAATGCAAATGGCGGTGGCCGTGGCCGCCGCCATTTGCATACGCGCGTTGTTTTTTTTAAAGTCAACCGTGATAGGCTACATAAACATTTACGTAGCCTGTCATGGCTGACTGCAGCGAAGCAATCGGCAGCGGCTACGGCCGCCACCATTTACGTCCCTGCTAGCCAGCGGCCGGATGTCCGGCTGCTGGCGGAGCCGGACGGTGGCTCCGCAGAATCCCTGCGGAGCACAGCTGGCTGGCCAGGATTCCGCGGGGGGAGGGACGGAGTGCCTCCCCCCCCAGCGAGGATTCCGGGGGGAGGGACGGAATGCCTCCCCCCCAACCATAAACATAATTTGTGAAAGGTAAGTACCTTTCGTACATCCCTACATTCAGATCATCAATACTTTTGAAGGTTTGTGCAGTCAGCCCTGTTGTGAATATGAGTGAGAAAACTGGGTCAATGTGTAAGAGAAGTGTTTCTTATTGGAGATCTTTGCCTTAAAAAAAATCACTTTTACCCAAATGTACCATTGTTAGCTCAATTTTTGTCGGCTGTCAAGCCATCATACCTTCAGGTAATGCTTCTGTTGAAGGGAAATCACATTTTTCAGCATTCACAATGCAACATTTTGTTTGGTTAAGGGTTTGGAACGTAGGGGAAAATGTGTTGAGCTTAAAGACAAGAGTTGTATTGGCATGAAATGATAGAACGTTACAAATATTGAAGAATATTTACCAGGGCTGCCATGGGAAGGGCAACAGCAATGGATTCAAGCTGCAGCAAAGCTTTGCATCTTAAAATACACAAAATTGTGAGCTAGTGTGATGTGGTGTGTTGAACAGCTTGTGAAGTAGTTGAGAATATGTTGATAGTGGTCCATAACACTTAAGTGTGTCACAGTTGGTTGTTTTGAGAGATTGGTTTAAATCCCTCTTCAACCATGAAAGTGAAGTGATGGACTTAGGCACCTCAGTATCTCTTTTTGTTAGTATAAATGAGATAAGTAATGTAAAGCAATTTCTTTACTGACAATTGGTGTGTGTTTGTGAGAGAGAGGGGGGGACACTCTAGTGGACTTAAGAGAGCAGAGAAATCTCAACAAGGCATTTTTGGGGTCTTCCCAGGCAGTAGGGCGGGGAGAGATGGTTGGGATGTGAACCTATCAAGTTGTTTGGTTGTCAGAGATTGGCATAATAGCTGAAGGGCAACGTAGATGTTGCCTTCCAGCGTGAAAACCTGAGTTTTGAGTCTGTAAATTAAGCTAAAATATAGCCCTGTCTAGGGAAGTACGGATTGTGTTTCGCAGATTGTTCTGTCATCCATTCACAGATGGATTTGATTCCTTTTCATTGTGTGGAAAAATACGCAAATAATTTTGTAAGAGGGTTGGCAAGAATTTACATAATTTACCTCAGTGTACGTAACATTTAGCATATTGTTTCCTAGAGATGTGGGAGCCCATCCCAGCTTGGGTTTGCTGGGGGCCCGTAGAAGCATGGTCCCTGCTCCCCCACGGCTGGACCCACACTCAGGCCGCCCACAAGCATGGCAAGTTGCCCGGACTCACCACGATCCCATTCAGTGAGGGCCCACCATTTTCCTACCTTTATTGTGTGTGCAAAAAGGAACTTTAAAAAAATGCAGATGTTTAAATATATGCAGCTTGAGGGCTGGGAAAGCCTAATATATGCAATATTAGAGGCATTAGAGAGCCAGTGTGGTGTACTGGTGAGAGTGTTGAACTGGGAGCCGGGAGAGCCGGGTTCTAGTCCCCACTCAGCCATGGAAATGCACTGGGTGCCTTTGGGCCTGTCACAGGCTCTCAGCCAGCCTACCTCACAGGGTTGTTGTGAGGATAAAATGGAGAGGAGGAGGATAACATAAGCCACCTCGGGTTCCTTGCAAGGGGAAAAATAAGGGATATAGATGCAATAAATAAATAAATAATAACAGTGTGCACATTAAGCTCTCCTGGCCCCAAACTGTGCATATTTAAATATGCACATTTTTTAAACTTCCGTTTTGCACACACAACAAAGGCGGGAAAATGTCAGGTGCGCACCGAATGGGATTGCGGTGAGTCCTGGAGGAAGTGAGCAGGGCGCGAGCGGGCACGAGCGGGGAGCAAGTGAGGACAGCTTCTCAGCGGGTGCAGTCCGGGGTTCACAGGGGGGCTGATGGTCTCCCAGACCCAGTCGGGTACCCACAACGTCCCTAATTGTCCCCCATTCCATTCAACTTTCCCCTGCGTATATTTACCAGTCTCAGCAGAAACTTTGCATATTTTCCAGTGAATACATTTGTGTAAATTTTGGGAAAGTAAAAAGAAGATCCTAAAGTCCGCGGACTCCACACGGCCTGAGGAGGTTGGTCCGCAGTGGATTCCACAGGTCAGATTCTTAGACATCCGAGCTCATTTTAGTCTGACCCGAATTTCACTTCTGTTTGAAGTGTCGAACAACTCATACTGGCAGGGAGTTCTTCAAAATGTTTAGGCTAAACCCCTTTTCTTGTCATTGGAACCCGATTGGTTCCAGGGCCTACACTCTGAAGCAACAAAGGCAAATTTGCCCCACCACCATCCATGTGACAATCATTCCAATATTTGCTGTACTGGCTTGAGCTGTTCATGTACTGAGCAGTTATTTTAATAATAGTCTCTCTTTTTATTGCAAAGAAGTGTGAGCGTTATTCAGAAAGTAGGTGGTTTTTTTGGGAAAAAATATTGGCAGTCTGCCAACAGGAAATGTGGACAGGGCAGAGTCTCTTAAAATTTCTTTATAGTAGGTGTTTAACTATTATCCAACTGGCCACAAAGACAGTGTTATAACACTGGGGATGTTAGGAGCAAAATGTTTATTAGAACTACCGTTCGTATGTGGATAGATGACCAACCATGAGGAACTGTCTTTTTCCAAGAATACTTATGCTGACCTGCTATTGCCAACAAATGATTAACTATAGAAAAAGCACTTGCCTTCTCCAGAGGCGAGAAAGATAGTAGGAAGGTAAAGACCATTAGAAGATCCTGCAGTTGTGCAGAGGACTCAGAAATGGGAAGGTGAATAGCTTCTTTATAAAGAAGGGCTAAGAAAGTGGGGTCCATTCCAAGAAGGCCTTTCCAGTGTGGTGGTGGGTGGTGATATTGGGAGGTTATAAAGTTCACTTCCCGAGAGGCTGCAGTGGATTAGGAGTGGGTGTACACAGAAGTATCAGATAGGGAACTTCTACAGAACTTAAGGAATCCATGTAGCTGAAAGGTTTCTCTCTCTCAGACTGTGAATAGACTTCTCCCAGGGGTCAGCAAGTTGACCCTGGGGAGATCTGGCCTGATTGAAAGTCTATGAGCCACATTTTGGGTTTAGCAATATTTGACAAGTTGAGACCTCTTGGGGGAGTAGAGGAAGAAATTGTTACTGTTCCATGTGAATGGCTGAGCTCTCACATGCCTGCTGGGGGAACAGTTAAGAAGTCCCTTTACTTAGAATCATAGAATCATAGAATAGTAGGGATGGAAGGAGCCTATAAGACCATCGAGTCGAACCCCCTGCTAAATGCAGGAATCCAAGTCAGAGCATCACTGACTGATGGCTGTCCAGCTTCATCTTGAATGCCTCCAGTGTGGGAGAGCCCACCACCTCCCTAGGGAATGGGTTCCATTGTCATATTGCTGTAACAGTCAGGAAGTTTTTCCTGATGTTCAGCCGGAATCTGGCTCCCTGTCACTTGAGCCCATTAATCCATGTCCTGCATTCTGGGATGATGGAGATCCTGGCCTTCCTCTCCGTGACAACCTTTCAATTCCTTAAAGAGCACTCTCCTATCTCCCCTCAGTCTTCTCTTCTGCAGGCTAAACGTGCCCATTTCTTTCAGTCTCTCCTCATAGGGCTTTGTTTCCAGTCCCCTGATCATCTTTGTTGCCCTCCTCTGAACCCTCTCCAGCTTGTCTGCATCCTTCTTCAAGTGTGGTGCCCAGAACTGGACACAGTACTCCAGATGAGGCCTAACCAGTGCTGAGTAGAGAAGAACTAGTATTTCTGGATGTTTTGTCCATTTGAAGAACTGTGTGCTATCTACAGTGATGGAATGTAGCCTAATAAGACTGTATAACACCTGTTTTTCATCTCATTCTCTAGCACCAAGATGGATGGATTGGGGTGGCGGGTGTGTGTGTGTGTTGCTTAGCAGCTAAGCTAGGTTCAAGTTTTTCTTGGCAGCTGTTGAATATATGTTGTTACCTGGTTTTAATTGTTAATTTTGATTTTATTATTCACCGTCTGGGGAGATTTCTCCCGAAAAGGTGGCCTCCTATAAATCTTTGAAACAAATAAATACATAAATAAGCAATTTTCTGCTTTCTTGGATGGTAAGACCTGAGGGTCAGGTTTTATTTGGAAGGAGAGTGTACTAGAGACTTCTGGTGTCTTTGCAACAGCTATTTCCAACAACATGGATTGAGAAAGGCTTGTAGGGATGCAGTAACCAACATATTGGGGTTTCAAGGCCACCTTGCCAGCATTTCAAAAGGTTGTCTTCCATGTTCTGCTGCTCTTTCCAACCTCCTATCTAGTCAGTGGAAGAAAAGAGTTAACTATGGGTTTGGACTCAGTGGTCTTCTAGGCCCCTTCCAACCTGTGAACTCTTCTTCCCACCCTTTATTTATTACATTTCTATACTGCCCAATAGCCAAAGCTGTCTGGGCGGTTCTCGAAGTGGTTTGTTTGCCCATTTCAGAAAGCACACCAGCTTACTATGTGTCTGAACTATGCAGGTAACTTCAGTTACTTACTCTCATACTGCATCGTTTAGGGCTTAGGAAAGCTCATGCCAGTAGAACGGTAATTGTGTCCTGAGGTGTGTGTGAATATTGGGCTGGGATAGAGACCTTAGTGAAGTGTGTGCTTGAGGTCCACCTCCCTCTGTGTGTGTGAAGAGAGAGGACACATCTGGGGTAGCTAAGTCTAACTTAAAAGTGTTAACAGTTGTTCCCTACATTCCTTAGGGAACCTTTCATGCCATGAAGCTAAAGGTAACATCAGCAAAGTCCAGCAGTAGCACCTGAAGAAATGGGAGGTTTTAGGTGGCTGTCCTACTGTAAATTAATGGAATGATTTAGGAAAGTAAGTCTTTCCTCACTTAATCCTGTGTGTGAGCAAAGAAAACCCATGGAATAGGTGCCATCCCCCTTCCCTTTCTGAAACACTGAACTCTTTTCTTGCTGTTGCAATGAGCCATCCTTTCCCCAAAGTCATGCTAGGATGAAAAATTACCAGGAATCTTCTAAATCAACTGACAGAGAACAGAAAACATTAAAAAAAAAAAAGTTGTGCACTCTGCACACTGTTGAACTGGGCTTCTGCTTGCTGCTGATTTTATTGAGTTTATCAGCATCTACAAGACACTAGACAGAGTGCCTGAGGAACTATGGACGGAGGTCCGTAACATTGTTCAGGAGGCAGCAACGAAATCCATCCCAAAGAAAAAGAAATGCAAGAAAGCAAAGTGGCTGTCTGATGAGGCTTTACAAGTAGCTCACGAAAGAAGGGAAGCGAAAAGCAAGGGAGAAAGGGGAAGATATACCCAACTGAACGCAGAGTTCCAGAGAATAGCAAGGAGAGACAAGAAGGCCTTCTTAAATGAACAATGCAAAGAAATCGAGGAAAACAACAGAATGGGAAAGACTAGAGATCTCTTCAAGAAAATTGGAGATCTCAAGGGAACGTTTTGTGCAAAGACGGGCATGATAAAGGACAAAGAAGGCAGGGACCTAACAGAAGCAGATGAGATTAAGAAGAGGTGGCAAGAATACACAGAAGAACTATACAGGAAAGATCTGAATGTCCCTGATAGCCATGATAGTGCGGTCACTGAACTTGAGCCGGACATCCTCGAGAGTGAAGTCAAGTGGGCCTTAGGAAGCATTAGTAACAACAAAGCTAGCGGAGATGACAGTATTCCAGCCGAACTATTTAAAATCCTAAAAGATGATGCTGTTAAAGTGCTGCATTCAATATGTCAACAAATCTGGAACACTCAACAGTGGCCACAAGACTGGAAAAGGTCAGTTTACATTCCAATTCCAAAGAAGGGCAACGCCAAAGAGTGTTCAAACTACCGCACAATTGCGCTCATTTCACATGCCAGCAAGGTGATGCTCAAAATCCTACAAGCTAGGCTTCAGCAGTATGCGAACCGAGAACTACCGGAAGTACAAGCTGGGTTTAGAAGAGGCAGAGGAACTAGAGATCAAATCGCCAACATTCGCTGCATCATGGAGAAAGCAAGAGAATTCCAGAAAAATGTCTATTTCTGCTTCATTGACTATGCTAAAGCCTTTGATTGTGTGGATCACAACAAACTGTGGCAAATTCTTAAAGTGATGGGAGTACCAGACCACCTTACCTGTCTCCTGAGAAACCTGTATGAGGGTCAAGAAGCAACAGTAAGAACCAGACATGGAACAACCGATTGGTTCAAAATTGGGAAAGGAGTACGACAAGGCTGCATATTGTCACCCTGCTTATTTAACTTATATGCAGAGTACATCATGAGAAATGCCGGGTTGGATGAATCAGAGGTCGGAATTAAGATTGCTGGGAGAATTATCAACAACCTCCGATATGCAGACGATACCACCCTAATGGCAGAAAGCGAAGAGGATCTCAAGAGCCTCTTGTTGAGGGTGAAAGAGGAGAGTGCAAAAGCTGGTTTGAAACTCAACATTAAAAAAACGAAGATCATGGCATCTGGCCCCATCACTTCCTGGCATATAGAAGGGGAAGAAATGGCAGCAGTGACAGATTTTACTTTCTTGGGCTCCAAGATCACCGCAGATGGTGACTGTAGCCATGAAATTAAAAGAGGCTTGCTCCTTGGGAGGAAAGCTATGGCCAACCTAGACAGCATAGTAAGAAGCAGAGACATCACCTTGCCGACAAAGGTCCGTCTAATCAAAGCTATGGTTTTCCCAGTAGTAATGTATGGCTGTGAGAGCTGGACTATAAGGAAGGCTGAGCGCCGAAGAATTGATGCTTTCCAACTGTGGTGCTGGAGAAGACTCTTACGAGTCCCCTGGACTGCAAGGAGGTCAAATCAGTCCATCCTAAAGGAAATCAACCCTGAGTGCTCATTGGAAGGACAGATAATGAAGCTGAAGCTCCAATATTTTGGCCACCTAATGCGAAGAGAAAACTCCCTGGAAAAGACCCTGATGCTGGGAAAGACTGAAGGCAAAAGGAGAAGGGGACGGCAGAGGATGAGATGGCTAGATAGCATCACGGATGCAATGAATATGAACTTGAGCACGCTCCGGGAGAGAGCGCAGGACAGGAAGGCCTGGCGTGCTATGGTCCATGGGGTCACGAAGAGTCGGACACGACTGAACGACTGAACAACAACAACAAGACACCAGCCTTTGGCATGAAGCTGAGAGGGAAGTTTAGGGTAGGGGTCTTTTAACTGTATAAGGGGTCTTCTAACTGAGAGGGGTGTTTATTACACTGTCTGTGTTTGGACAATTCCCCATCACTGATATGCACTGTGGCCTTGTCCTCCCCCTCTCATTGTGCACTGGATTTAATGCAAAGATCCTGACTTCTATTAAGTCAGAGTCCTCATTACATCCAAACTGGGGACAGGAGGAGGTGGATTGATGAGCGTGTGATCCTGACACTCATTCCCAGGCTTATAAACCATGGTTTGCAATAGGGATGTATGGACTGTGTAACATCTACTCCGACTGTGTTTCACGGATCGTCAGGTGCCTTTTGTTCCATTGTCCGTCCACAGATGGATGTGAATTTTTTTTGTGTGTCATGTGGAAAATACACAAATAATTACGTTAAGTATTTACATAAGTATTTACATAATTTTCCTCAGTACGTAACATTTAGCGTATTATCCCCATTCCATTCAACGTTTCCTCAGCAGGAAATTGAGTATTTTCCTACGAATTTATATGCGTAAATTTCAGGAAAGTAAAAAAATCATTTGAAAGTCCACAGACTCCAGGCGGCCTGAAGGGGTCGCTCTGCAGTGGATTCCACAGGTCAGAATCTTAGAAATCTGAGCTCATTTTAGTCCGTCTCAAATTTCTCCAGCATCCTTAGTTTGCAATGCCTGGTATAACTGTGTGAACGGGATCATTGTGTACTGTGTGCTGTACATTCTCATGTTAATAGGGATGTACAAAATGGCTTACCTGTTTCGTTTTGTGACATCTGTGGTGGGGGGGAGGCGCTCCGTCCCTCCCCCCAAAATCCTCACTGGCCAGCTCTGCTCTGTGGTAACTCTGCGGATCCACCGGCTGGGGCCGCCCGCAGCAACATCTGGTCGCTGCTGGGCTGTATAGGGATGCAAATGGTGGCTGCTGTAGCCGCCATCATTTGCGTCCCTTTGTTTTGCCGTGATAGGTTACGTAAATATTTACATAGCCTATCACGGCCTCCACAGGGACGCAAATGGTGCCCCTGCGTTAGCCATGATAGGCTACGTATGTATTTACCTAGCCTATCACAGAAAAAAACAGCGGATGCAAATGGCAGCGGCTACGGCAGCCGCCATTTGCATCCCCCTTTTTTTTTGCCGTTTTAGCCTACGTAAATATTTATGTAGGCTATTACGGCGGGAAAAAAAGGAACGCAAATGGCGTAGTGGCCGCCATTTGCGTTCCCTTTTTTTTCACCATAATAGCGGCCAGACAGAATTTCAGGGTGAGGGACGGAGCGCCTCCCCCCCACCGTGAATGTCACCCTTCGAAAAGGTAAGTGACTTTCGTACATCCCTAGAAAAATCGTGAAGCGAATGGCAGCCGCAGATGCAGCCGCCATTCGCAAAGCAGTGCGAACGGCACCAGGTAGGTGCTCCATTTTGCGCGCCTTTCACGGGGTGAGGGGGCTTCGTTCCACCACGGATTTCAAGGGGCCAAATGCCAGTGCATTCAGCCTCACTGAGATCTGTGGCGGAAGTCTCCACCATCCGTACATGTTAATCCCCACACTTGCTGATCTTGGGTGTTTCAGACTCGACAAATTGCTTTTCAGGTCCTCCCCCCCTTCAAGAGAGCTGGTTTTAGATGCTGAGAATTGTTGCATTAGCATTTGCTACTACAGGGATATAAAAATCTGCTTATCTGCAAATAAGTTCATTCCCTTTAAGGGTTGGCTAATTAAATTCCTTGGGCTTTTTTTTTTTTTTTACAGTTCTTAACAATGCTAAGGAATCTGTTTTAAAGAGCAGTGACAGATGCAACAAATATGCTGCAAAGATTACAATTATTATTATTTTTCTTTGCAAGGGCTTGACGGGGAGAGGGGGAACCACTAAACAGGAAAGGTATTTAAGACACTGCAGTCATTTTAGTGAATAAATTAGACTGCCTGAGTATGAAAAGCCTCATTCTCTTGGCCTTGTGTGATTATGAGGGATGATCAGAAGAACCCTGTTGGATCAAAGGGTTCATCTAGTCCTGCATCTGGTTCTCAAAATGGCCAACCTGATGCCTCCAGGAAGCCCACAATAGGACATGAAGCAGTAGCTCTTTCCCAGTGTTACTCTGCAACAGCTTCTATTCAGTGTACTGCTACTCTGTACATTACAGGCTATCGCAGAGAAAATGAAAGGTAGCAAAGCCAGTCCATCAGCGGTGCTGAGAAGGCAGCTCCATCAAGCTCCTCACTTCATCACCTGTCACTTGGCAGCAACCACTACATCAGACTGTAGCACAGGGAGTGAAGGGAAGCAAGGTTGCTCCATCAGCTCTGCTGAGACACCGGCAACTTTTGTCTCCTCCTCTCCTTGAACTGTTTTATTCCAGCTGGTCTTTAAGAACTTGCCACAGCCCAGCAAGAGCTGGAAGAGGGAGCAGCCTGCACTTCACCATCCAGCTCTGGGTGAGAAAAGTCTTGCCCCCCTGGGGCATCGCAACCCTACAGGCATTTTAAGGGTTGGGTGGGCTATTTCCCCCAAGCCTGATGCAGGCCACAAAGCAGGAGCAGGCTAACACTGGTGCTCTGCTGTTGCCACAGTGAGGGCCAGTATCTGTGGTCTTTTTGCTCTGCTCTATATTATTGACCGTTTGTTATGTGCTCGGGGGATTTATTGTTACTTTGGTCATGGGTAGGGGGAGATATGGTATTTTCACCAGTGGGGTCACGTAACAGGCCTGTTACAGAGAAGAACAATTAAGCATAGTATGCCTCTTCCCTCTTTTGGTTTCTTCCTCAACTGAAAGGTCCTTGGTGGCCCTATCAGCTTGCTGCCCTCTGGTCTGTTAGCACTGCTGATGAATGCCAAGTTGGTTTAGAATAAAACCTCTCTCGTCCACAATCATCTGATTGTGGATGAGGGGGCCGACCTGGCATGCACAACTGAAACTTGGGTGCACCCAAAGCAACCAAGGACCTTTCAGATGAGGAAGAAACCAGAAGAGGGAAGAGGCATAATATGCTTAATCATTCTTCTCTGTAACCGGGAGGAGTTAGTCTCCGCCATCTGTGTCCATATGGGTACAGTGCAGCACCAACATAGTCTCGAGGGAGAGGGACAGGGGTTGCTGTAGTCCATATGAATTCCCTCTCTGTCTCAGGACTTCCTGTCCTTCTGAGTGCCAGCTTTGAGTGTTTGTATCTTGTGTTGTATTCCTCCCAATCCCTTTTCCTTTTGTGTCATGACTTTGATTATAAGGCTGAGGGCAGGGACTGGCTTATTACTGGTCCTTCTAAGTTTCTCTGGGAGGCTTTTATGGCTGAAAAATGGGGAAAAATATACCTGTAGAGGTTTCATACCACTGTCATGACTAATAGGTACTGGTAGACCTCCATGAATTTGTCTCATCCCCTTTTAAAGCCATCTAAGCTAGTGGACATCGCATCTTATGTCAGTGAATTTTCTAAATTTTATTAAGTATTGAAGAAGTTACTTTCTTTTGCCTATCTTGAGTCTATTGCCAATCGGTTTCATTTGGTTACCCCAAAATATTTTGCAGCAGAGTTGGAAACCAAAAAACTCTATTCTAACCAAAATATGCAACATATCCCTAAGATCAGCCTCTGCACCAGCGGACTGGAAGATGGCCAATGTAACACCAATTTTTAATAAGGGATCCAAGGGGGATCCAGGAAATTACAGGCTAGTTAGCTTAAAGTCTGTTCCAGGTAAATTGGTTGAAGGCATTATTAAAGATAAAATTAGTAAGCATATAGAAGGACAAGCCCTGCTGAAAAAGAATCAACACGGCTTCCGGAAAGGTAAATCCTGTCTCACTAACCTTTTAGAGTTCTTTGAGAGTGTCAGTAAACATGTAGACAGGGGTGATCTGGTAGACATTGTTTACTTGGACTTCCAAATGGCTTTTGACAAAGTCACTCACCAAGGACTCCTGAGAAAATTTAGCAGTCATGAAATAAGAGGAATTAGGAGTGAGCAGTGAAGTGGCCAGGTTTGCCGATGACACAAAATTATTTAGGGTGGTTAAAACAAAAAGGGATTGTGAGGAACTCCAAAAGGATCTCTTCAAACTGGGAGAATGGGCATCTAAATTGCACACACGGTTCAGCATAAGCAAGTGTAAAGTGTTGCACGTTGGGACAAAAAATCCCAACTACAAGTATAACATGATAGGATCTGAGCTAATGGTGACCAACTAAGAAAGAGATCTTGGGGTTGTGGTGGACAACTTGATAAAAATGTCCACCCAGTGTGCAGCTGCTGTAAAAAAGGCAAACTCCATGTTAGGCATAATTAGAAAAGGAACTGAGAATAAAACTGCCAATGTCATACTGGCTTTATGTAAATCTATTGGGTGACCACACTTGGAATACTCTGTACAGTTCTGGTCACCACACCTAAATATATATATGTATTATATATATACAATAATATATATATAAGCTGGAAAAGGTGCAGAAAAGGGCAACTAAAATGACTAAGGGACTGGAACATCGCCCCTATGAGGGAAGGTTACAACAGCTGGGATTGTTTAACTTGGAAAAAAGGAGGGTAAGGAGAGATATGATAGATGTGTACAAAATTATGCCTGGTGTGGAGAATGTGGATAGGGAGATATTATTCTCCCTCTCTCAAAATACTAGAAACCAGGGTCATCCCATGAAGCTGATTGGTGGGAGATTCGGGTCATCAAAGGAAGGACTTATTCACACAGCACATATTTAAACTATGGAATTTGCTACCACAGGATGTAGTGATGGCCACCAATTTGGATGGCTTTAAAAAGGGGTTGGACAAATTCCTGGAGGAGAAGCCTATCAATGGCTACTAGTCCTGATGGCGATGTGCTACCTCCAGTACCAGAGGCAATGAGCTGATGTACACCAGTTGCTGGGGAACATGGGTGGGAGGGTGCTGTTGTGCTCGTGTCTTCCTTTGGGTCCCTGGTCGACAGCTGATTGGCCACTCTGTGAACGGAATGCTGGACTAAATGGACCCTTGGTCCAGCATGGCGCTTCTTCTGTTCTTATGTTAAGGTGGTTGTGCTTAAGAATGCTCCTGAAGGATTCCTATTCAAAAACAGTCGGGCTCAATAAACCTATTTCTGTGCATGTGAAGACTCCCTTGCCTATTTCCTTGTGTTTGTGTTGTGTTCCTTGTGTTGTGTTGAGTTACATGTGTTCCCTGGTTATCTTCTTCTGACCCCGGGTTCCAGTATTATGAATGATGGTGAAAAACTTCTCATCCATTTTCTATACAACAGGGTGGGGCGATGTGTGACCCTCTAGATGTTGGACTCCAACTCCCATCATTGGCTATGCTGGCTGGGGCTGATAGGCATTTTAGTCCAACAACATCTGGAGTTTCACACATTGCCCACCTCTGCTTTTACAACATGCATGATTTTATAAATCTCTTCCTTTGGCTTTTAGTCATTTTTTCCTAAACTAGAAAGCCCCAAAGAATTTAGCCCAAACTTGTGGCACTCCATAAGTTGCTCCACGTGTTGTGGCACTCCAGATGTTGCTCATATTGCATCATCCATCCTCCAGAGTTTGAAGGGGGATGCCTGTTGCCCATTCCTTAAGAGAACACCTACAATCGGTTTAATTTACACCATTAATTTAATTTACATGAGTATTAATAATGGGCACAATACTAATTTGGCACAATGAGAGCAATTCTTATTTTGTAACATCTCATTATTTTGATTGTATTCTTTCTTTCTTTCTTTCTTTCTTTCTTTCTTTCTTTCTTTCATTCATTCATTTCTATCCCACCCAATAGCAGGGATGGGGGAGAATTTCTCCCCGAAACTTTGGGGGGCCGAGTGCCAACGCATTCGGCCCCCCAAAATTGGTGGGGAAATTCTCCGCCGGCCCCCCCCCCAGGATGGGACTTACCGTAGCTGAATGTCCTTCTCGGCGGTGGGTCCCGGTGGCGGTCCGGCGGCGGTTTGTGGGGGGCGGGGGCGGCGGCTGGTCTCCCGACCAGCTGCCGCCGCCACCATTACAAAAAAAAAAAGTAAAGTAAAAAAAAAACCAAACACCCCTGTGATAGGCTACGTAACGATTAACGTAGCCTATCACAGCTAGATTTCCAAAGTCAGCCGTGATAGGCTATGTAAATCGTCACGTAGCCTATCACGGGTGACTTTGGGGGGGAAAAAAAAAGCGCGTACGCAAATGGCGGCGGCCCATGGGCACCACCATTTGCATTCCTTATTTTGGCATGTTTAGTCTACGTAAAGATTTACATAGACTATGGCGAAAATAAGGGAACGCTATTTGCGTTGCCCTTATTTTCGCCATAGTCTACGTAAATCTTTACGTAGACTACAGGGACTAAATAAGGAACGCGAATGGCGGCTCCCTATGGGGGCCGCCATTAGTGTACGCGCTTTTTTTTTTTTTAAAGTCACCCGTGATAGGCTACGTGATGATTAACGTAGCCTATCGCGGCTG
Source organism: Heloderma suspectum (assembly GCF_057233095.1). Lineage (NCBI taxonomy): Eukaryota > Metazoa > Chordata > Lepidosauria > Squamata > Helodermatidae > Heloderma > Heloderma suspectum. The sequence continues at coordinate 16,077,842 of NC_139471.1, read as the reverse complement.
ACTTTGCAGATCTAGCCGTGATAGGCTACGTTAATCGTTACTTAGCCTATCACAGGGTTTTTTTTTTCTTTTTTACTTTTCTTGTAATGGTGGCGGTGGCAGCCGGTCGAAAGACCGGCTGCTGCCCCCGCCCCTGCCGAAGACCTGCCGAACCGCTGCCGGGACCCGCCGGCGGGAGGGACATTCGTGAAAGGTAAGTCCCATCCCGGGGTGGGCGGGGGGCAGGGGGGCGGAGAATTTCTCCCCGAACAACCTTCGGAGGACCGAATGCGTTGGTACTTGGCCCGCCGAAGTTTCGGGGAGAAATTCTCCCCCATCCCTAGGGACATGGACTGGCAGCCAGTGCAGCTGGAAAAGTGCATGTTTATGTGTGTGATATATAGCTTGGTCCTTGCTTCTTCAGCTCCCATGTATAGCTGTAACAGCAAAGGAGAAGCAGCACAATTCCCAAGATGAAAAGGGTTAAAACCAGGGGTGTAGCAGTGGTAGGGGTCCCAGGGATCTATCACCAGCACTTCTTTACTAGCAGGGATGCTGAGGTCACCTGCCATCCCCTTCGGAATTTCCTGTTCCCTCTGAGTTTAGCTGCAATCCTCACAGTAGCTGGGATGAGGGTTGGATTTTGGCAGGGGCTCACGGAGAAGGGCCGCTGAGGATGAGGGTTTATTATTGGGTTTATTACAGTCAAAAATATTTTTGAGGAATGTTATCATGGGGGAAAACAGGACAAGGGATGGGTTGGGGGGTTAGGATAGTATGGGACAAGGTGGAGTTCAGTGGTGGAGCATTCTATGCGTTTTGCGTTCTATCGCAGCATCTTGGGAAAGATCTTGGAGAGTCGTTTCCTGCCAGAAGAGGCAATGCTGGGCTGGATGGACTAATGGTTTAATGTGATTGAAGGCAGTGTTATATGTTCAGCTTGGAACCATAGGTGGAAGAATAAGGAGCTGCACATTGCACCAAATTGCAACTTCCTGATCTGTGGAAGCCCTCCCGAAGGCACACTTCTGTTACTGTGAGTGCTGTACATAAGAACATAGGAAGAGCCATGCCGGATCAGACCAAGTCCAGCATTCTGTTCACACGGTGGCCAACTGGATGCCTATGGGAAGCTTTCAAGCTGGATAGGAAGGGCAGTAGCGCCTTCTTGCTCATGTTCCCTACAAACTGGGATGCAGAGGCAGTACACAGAGGCTGTATTTATTTATTTATTTATTTATTTATTTATTTATAACATTTCTTGGCCGCCTTTCAGGGCAGAAGCCCTCCCAAGGCAGCTTAGAATAATAATGATTATTAGCCGTTGATAGCCTTCTCCAGGAATTTGTCTCATCCGCTTTTAAAGCCATCCAAGTTGGTGGCCATCACTACAGCTTGCGTAGACATGCGTGGGGCATTTTAGAACTTTTCTGGCAGTGATGAGGGCTAGAATCTTGCTTAACTCCATCCTCCCAACTCCCATGTGTGTATAAAAGTGGTCATAAAATTCTTCTGCAGAATGTATGAGCCTCTCAGGGCTGTGTTTTGCATTAATTCACCCGTACACCAGTCTCCTTTCTGTGGGTTGTCTCCCATCAGCCTGATATATGGGGATCCTTGCATGACAGTTTGGACAGCACCTTCCTCTCTGTGCTAGTACTGTGTTTTGGTAATACAGTCCGTTCTGCTGAGCACTTACAGCCATGCTGTTATAAGCTGCTTTTCATTATCTTCACTTTGCTGCTGGATTTCCTCTCTCTCTTTCTAAAAAAGCAACCCCCATCAAGGCTGCTGAAGGAAATAGGGAGAATTTTTTCCATTAGCTGGAAAGAGATCATTGGTTTCCTGCTAACTGCCCATTTTAGGAAGAATATTGATAGCTGGGCTCTCTTTTCTCAGGAACGTGCAAAGCAGCAATCTGGTTATGAAAGAAACGGGGTGAGGGCAGGGGGGAATAGGTCCAATTTTCTTTTGCTACACGAAGTGATGACTTTCAGAGACAGATTGCTCAAGGCTTTGTTTCTGATCTTGATAAGAACGTGGTTTGGAATGTATCTCCCTCACAGTGAGAATGAAGGATGCTTAAACTGGTCCTTTGGTGGCATTACACCCCATTAAAGCTACATATGACCCATGCTTTTGAACTGTGGTGCTGGAGAAGACTCTTATGAGTCCCCTGGACTGCAAGGAGGTCAAATCAGTCAATCCTAAAGGAAATCAACCCTGACTGCTCATTGGAAGGAGGACAGATACTGAAGCTGAAGCTCAAATAATTTGGCCACCTAATGTGAAGAGAAAAGTCACTGGAAAAGACCCTGATGCTGGGAAAGATTGAAGGCAAAAGGAGAAGGGGACGGCAGAGGATGAGATGGCTAGATAGTAGGGATGGGGGAGAATTTCTCCCCGAAACTTCGGGGGGCCGAGCGCCAATGCATTCGGTCCTCCGAAGGTTGTTGGGGGAGAAATTCTCTGCCCCCCTGCCCCCCCCCCCCGGGATGGGACTTACCTTTCACGAATGTCCCTCCCGGCGGCGGGTCCCGGCGGCGGTTCGGGAGGTCTTCGTCAGGGGCGGGGGCGGCAGCCGGTCTTTTGACCGGCTGCCGCCACCACCATTACAAGCAAAGTAAAAAAAAAACAAAACGCCCCTGTGATAGGCTACATAACGATTAACGTAGCCTATCACAGCTAGATTTGCAAAGTCAGCCGTGATAGGCTACGTTAATCATCACGTAGCCTATCACGGGTGACTTAAAAAAAAAAAAAAAAAGCGCGTACAGCTAATGGCCCCCATAGGGAGCTGCCATTCGCGTTCCTTATTTGGTCCCTGTAGTCTACGTAAAGATTTACGTAGACTATGGCGAAAATAAGGACAACGCAGCGTTGCCCTTATTTTCGCCATAGTCTACATAAATCTTTACGTAGACTACAGGGACCAAATAACGAACATGAATGGCGGCTCCCTATGGGGGCCGCCATTTGCGTACACTTTTTTTTTTTTTTTAAGTCACCCGTGATAGGCTACGTGACGATTAACGTAGCCTATCACGGCTGACTTTGCAGATCTAGCCGTGATAGGCACGTTAATCGTCGCGTAGCCTATCACAGGGGTGTTTTTTTTTAACTTTTTATTTTGTGGCCGGGCGAGGCGAGGCGCCTCCTCCCCGGCCTGAATTTCGGCCGGGTGAGGCGGGAAGCCTCCCCCCTGGCCTGAATTTTGGCCGGGCGAGGCGGGAAGCCTCCCCCCCTGGCCTGAACTTCGGGGGGAGAGTAGCGAAGCACCTCCCCCCCACCGCGAAAAGCTGCGAGACCAGGTAAGTGGCTTTCGTGCACTCCTACCAGTGAGCCGGGGCCCAATACTGGATCTGTGTTCAATCTTTCCAGACTCCTTTGACTCTGTTCTCCACACAGATTTGGTTGTATTTGTACTAGCTGCAGCCCACAGAGTATAGCTAGTCACTGGAACTCACTGTTGGGTTTTGCAGTGCACAGGTGGCTTGAAGCAGTAGGGTAGGTTGACACAGTAGTGGAGAGGCCTGGAAGAGAACTCAAAATATGGTAATTTTACAGACACGTGGTTCCCGTTTATTATATTTATGTATAGGCATTCTCAAGCCCTGAGACCTCAGGCATCTCAGGTAGAATTCTGGAGGGACCCTGTACCATGACAGACACATGACAAAAACTTGGGAAAGAAGAAACCACAAGCAGTTGGTTTGCAATGCCGCTTGAATGTAGTTGTCTTGAAATCTCTCTGTGTTTTCCACTCACTAGTACTTACCTGTTTGTTCTATTGAAAACTGATTAAAAAATAAAGGAAATGATAGGTAAGCCTGAGGGACAGTGGGAATAATATGGAAGCATATAAGGCCCTGCTGCCTTAGGTTGTGCTATATTTTTCTAATGAACTTTGATACAACATAAATTGTGCAATCAGTTGCTCCTATGAGCTGTAAGGGAAGGGTGGGTGGGAGCGCAGAAATAGAGGGTAGGCAGTGAGGCAGTCTTGAGTAGAAATGAGCAGAGAAGCCAGACTGCTTTACTGGGTTGTGTATATATACAAACTCTGGAGAATTAAAGCTTTACTAAGTCACAACTTCCTAAATTTGCAAGGCTTTGGTCATGGCTGTTCCATCTTTTGTGCAGAAGTTGTATTGAGTACCCAGCTTGCTGGGGGAAAGGTAGTCATGACTGGGGAAGGCAATGGCAAACCACTCCGCTACAGTCTGCCATGAAAACACCAGCAAAAGTGGCATCCCTCTAGGATTCAGCAATGACTCGGTGCTTGCACAGGAGGAACCTTTCCTTTCCTTGTATTGGTGAAGTACCCTGCCATAAAATAATTTCTTATTCTTGTGGTTATAAAGAGCACAAGTGGCTTTTAAAGGGAAGTAAGGTAAACAGAAAGCTGCTAAGCCCTGAATTTCTCTTAAAACTATCAAATGGAAAATACAGAGAATTCATATGATTTGTAAATTGGCATTTTACAGAAAATAAATTTGTCTTACCGTTATTCCCTTGTGGCTTGCGATCACATTCCTTGGTTGCCTCTTATTTTTCCATGTGTCTCCTTTTTGCCAATATGCTGTTGCTTGTGCAAATAACAACAACAAAACAAAACCCCAAACCCATCATAAGCAAGCAAAAACGTGCAAAGACTCAAGTAGAGGTTCAGAATAAAGTTTGAGTAAAACGTGCTTAATTTGCAAATAAGAAAAATGGTCTTGAACACTTCTTTTCCAACTGGACATTTATAATTCTTGGTGAACAAGGGTTCACATAGCTGAATGGCCAAATATAAGTGAGTCAGAATGGATGGAGTACACCACACAGAAATCTTACATTATACTTCTCCATTTTTCTCTGAATTGTTGTTGAAGCAGGTTACTGTGCAAAGTTGACTGTTCAGACAGTCACAACTGGCAGATGCATCTGAAATAGAGGCTTTCAGTTGCCTACATGCCTGCCTATCTTTTGTGGGAGATGGAAGGAGACATATTTCTGCCTGATAGATCACCCTGTATACCTCCAAAACTTGGATAGTTTGAAGGCATTTGATGTAATTCCATTCCAGTGAAGTTAAGGTAGTCTGGGCCTGTCTAGTAACTGGGTGGAGGTCACCACATTGAGCACCTTGGAAGAAGGGGAGGACACCAGTGTAACGTACACTTCAGTTTCTTACCTTGTCTTATTTGGAGGTTTCATGAGTCATTGTATAAAAAAACAATCTACCTGCTTTCCCCCATCAAATCAGAACAATGGACTTGTAGCACTAAGATTAAAGGAGAATCCAAGCAGGTTACGAAACCCAACTGATCTTTCTCCATGGTGCCTGCATTAGGGATGTACGAAAGTCACCTTTTCGCGGCATTGATTCGCAGTGGGGGGGAGGCGCTCCATCCCTCCCCCTGGAATCCTCAATGGGGGGGAGGCGATCTGGTCCTCCCCCCCGGAATCCTGCCCGGCCAGCTCCGCTCCGCGGCGGCTCTGCAGAGCAGCTGGCCAGGGCCATCCGCAGCCAGACTTCCGGCCGCAGATGAGCTGCTGCGGATGCAAATGGTGGCCGCCGTAGCGGACGCCATTTGCGTCCAGCCAGGCTGCCATGATAGGCTACGTAAGTATGTATGGGCAAAAAAACCAAACAACAGCGTATGCAAATGGCAGCGGCTATGGCGGCCGCCATTTGCGTTCCCTATTTTTCGCTGTTTTAGCCTACGTAAATATTTACGTAGGCTATTACGACGAAAAAAAAAGGGGAACGCAAATAGCGTAGTGGGCGCTGTTTGTGTTCCTTCTTTTTTTGCCATAGCCGCAGCCATTTGTGTATGCCATTTTTTTTGTTTTTGTTTGCTTGGCTTGCCATGATAGGCTACGTAAATACGTACATAGCCTATCATGGCAAAGACCAGGATGCAAATGGCGGCCGCGGCAGCTGGTCGAAAGACCAGCCAGCGCCAGAGCCGCCGCCGGAGCCACCGCTGGAGTCGCTGCCGTCCAGAACATCCACCACAGGTAAGCTTCATCCCGGGGGGAATCCATGGGGGGGCAGGGGGGCAGGCCGTTCTGCCATGGATTTCGGTGGGCCAAATGCCAGTGCATTCGGCCTCACTGAAATCCATGGCGGAATTCTCCGCCATCCCTGGCCTGCATCTACCAGTCATGGGTAGGAACTGCAAGATTTGGTACAATTTGAGAGAGGAGGCAGCCCTGCTGTTGTGGAACAAGCAAATGCAAAAAGTGGTTTCTCTGCATGTCCTGATGTAGTCATGACGCATGGATTGTACAGTCACAATAGTGTAAGTTGATTGGAGATATTGATATAGGAAATGGGAAGCCTGAGCTCTCATAAGGCCTTCATGGGGGTGGATGTCCAATTTCTTTTCTCTCCTCCCTCTGCCTCTGTTTTGGATATGTGATCAGTTACTTAGGGTCCTTATAAACCTACTTCAGATTTTCTTTTTCTTTTTTGGTTGTGTGTGTGTGTGAATGTGGCATACTTACCCTTTGAGTCATGCAAGCCTTGGTGGATGTAGGGTTACAGCTACTCGAACCACACCACATTACTCGTAACCACACTACTCTTACCCAAACCACTACTTAACCAAACTACATCACTCAAGCTTTCAGCATGTCTGTTCTCTTCCTGAGTTCTAAGAATCTTTTAAGGGGACTGAAAGCAAAGATAAGTGTGTCATTCAGTTGCCCCCATATAACATACCAAGCCTCTGAAAGATTCTGTATAATATTTAGGGATGGCGGAGAATTTCTCCACGAATCTCCGGGAGGCCAAATGCCAATGCATTCGGCCCCCTGAAATTGGTGGTGAAATTCTCCGCCAGCCCCCCGCCCTCCCCCCCAGGATGGGACTTACCTCGTGCGAATGTCCCTCTCGGCGGCGGGTCCCGGCGGGGTTTTGGCGGCGTTTCGGCGGGGGCGGTGGTGGCGGCCGGTCTTCTGACCAGCTGCCGCCACCGCCATTGCAAAATAAAAAAGGAAAGTAAAAAAACAAACAAACCACACCCGTGATAGGCTACGTAACAATTTACGTAGCCTATCACGGGTGTGTGTTGTTGTTTTTTACTTTCCTTTTTTTTTTCGTGGCCGGGTAGACGGGGCGCTCCTCCCCGGCCTGAATTTTGGCGGTGAGGGATGGGGCGCCTCCCCCCCGGCCTGAATTTCAGCCGGGCAAGGTGGGGCGCCTCCCCCCCCTCGCCTGAACTTCGAGGGGAGAACCGAAAGGCCTCCCCCCCACCGCGAAGCAAGCTGCAGGACCAGGTAAGTCCCTGTCATCCATCCCTAATTAATATTTTGTCCTGGTCCCATTGTGTGACTGCCAGCCATTCGGCCCCCCAAAATTGGTGGTGAAATTCTCTGCCGGCCCCCCGCCCCCCCCCAGGATGGGACTTACCTCGTGCGAATGTCCCTCTCGGCTTGTGCATTATTTCCAGTAAGGTTTTTAGGTTGCTAAAGGAAAGCCCTGGCCGGGGAGCGGGGGGGGGGAGGCAGGCTTGTCATCCCAGTTATTATTTTGCTGAAAGCAGACCCTGTAAGCTGCTGATCAGGAAGAACAGAGAACCTTTTTTATGCATGTTTAAGAATATGCTTGCACTCTGCCTCCTATAACCTGCTGGGGAAACCCTTCCCCCCCCCCCCAAGGCTTCAGAAACATACTTATTAATGTCAGTTCTGGGGGCTTGACTCCCTTCACTTACAGGTCGTTCTTAGAAACCATTAATCCTCCGGTCCAGGGAGATTTTTTAGTAAAGAAACAGAGCCTCAGGGGGAGGGTGACGATATACAAAGGGCAGCTACCAAGCTGAATAGGGCATTGGAGTAGTGCTTATCTCCTGGAGGCATAAAGGAAGCTTTCTCTTAGCACCTTGTAAGCACCCAGCACAGTAGGAGAGACCAAGATATTAACTCTTTTAATGAGCTTGCATCTGTTGGTTTGGGGATCTGCAAGCTTTTGTGTGCCACAGACAGTAGTGTTCCAGGCTTTATTAAAGTCAAGTATGTCTGCAGACAAAATTGGGTTGAAATGCTGAAGTCTGAAATCCTTTACTCACTCTACCTGGGATAACTCTCCATTGAACTCAATGGGGGATACTTCTGAGTAGACCTGTATAGGATTGCACTGTAAAATGCTTTTCAAATTGCAGTTTTATTCACCAACAGAAATGAACAGAGAATACCATGAGTGCTATAGTAGTAGTACTATGAATATAATGATTAGCCTTTACAATATAAACACAATAAAATATATAACACTTACTGTAACAGCAACATGAAATATAAATTTTGTCGAGAACTATATTGACAAAGAACAGCACTTACTTCTGGAGAGCTGTAGACTGCTGAATGTGAAATGCTTTGTGAATAGGCCAGTCTTAAGAATGCAAAGCTCCAGTTGCTTACAAGCAACTGTGCTTGATATACTTGAGATGTAAGCTACTTCTTCATTCTGCCTTTTGAAATGTTTTGTACCAAAGTTTAAAACTGTATGTACAGCTTGAAATCTTATCGGTATGTTAAACTATCTAACATGTCTCCTTCAACATGAATTTAGCTCCACGGTACTGTAGACATTCCCTGATAAACATGGGCCTGGCAAAACAACACATTTCCCCTGAATTTTCAACTTGGTAGATTCTGTGTGAGTCGAAAGCTAGCTTTCAGTGCTTTAAACGTTTGAATCAAGTAAAGGAATTCTCTCTTTGTGTTTCAAAAGATTATGTGTTCCTATACCCAGATGAAGAAGAAATCTGCTTTTGTCTTGCATTTCTTCATCTCTGGGATCAACAGGGATGCTATGATCAATCAGTTGGAGACAACAGAAATCTAATTCTCCTAGGACCTTTTGTGTCCTCTCAGTTTACCTTTAAAATAAATGTTAGGGATCATTCTATCATTAAGATATGGAACTAATTAGAGGACAATCCTATAGAGATAGACAGGTACCTCCAACCTCCCCTGAAATTGGAGGAAACCGCCTACTATCCAATGAAGAGCAGAAGAAGAATGGAGGAGAGGATTCCTTGCATGCTGCAGTTGTCCTGCACTTTGCCTTAAGACACATGTTTTCATTTATCTAAGTGCAGCTTCGGAGAGGGGGTGGGAACAGGGCTGGAGACCACATCGGAAGCTGACTAAAACGGCTTCCATGGTCTCCTCCCATCCCTGCCCCCAGGAGCATCCTGTTTTCACCCCTCTGTGCTCCAAGCACGGAGGCGGTGGTGGTGCAGTTCTCTCTGCCCCAGCTATGAGGGGGCAGGGATAGTGAGCGTTGTTTTTTGGCTATGAGCTTGTAGCTGGGAAACTGACAAATCCTATCTTCCCAAGATGCTGTCTAGGAGACATAGGACTGCCCTCTAAGTTGCGGGGAAAGTTTCCGCCCTCCCCGGTGGAAGATCTGGGTTAAAAGAGGTGCAGGGACCCCAAAAACTTCAAAGAGCTGCCACCACATCGGACAATTTATTGATTTTACTCATTTATTTATTTCATTTCTATACCACCCAAGAGAGCTCTCTGGGCAGTTCACAAAAATTAAAATCACAAAGTGCAGTGTAAAACAGTATAAAATATAAAAACTTAAAACCACAATATCACAGTAACTTGGTCTCAGATGAAAACTTCTGTATTGAAGAACCTCCCAGTAATTGTGAGGAGGCCTAAACTCTTATGAAGAGCCTCAGTATGTAGGGATAGTTGAAACCTTGCAGTAGGCAGCATCAGCCAAGCAGGCATGGAAGAGCAACGGTAATGAACCCCAGGCACAGATCTATAATAAAGTAACACTGGATTTATTTAAGGAAGTCAGAGTTTATGTGGCATTAAAAGGGTAGAAAGGAAGCAGTAACTATTGCTTCAGCTAGACTGGTTCACTAGGAAAAAAAGGCCCTCAAATGTAGGGATGTTAGAGAATTCTGCCACGGATCCCAGGGAGGCCGAATTCCAGTGAATTCGCCCCCCTGGAATCCATGGCGGAACGGAGCAACTTGCACTACCACCCCGCGAAAGCCCCGCAAAACGGAGCCTACCTGGCTACGCTGGCCACCATTTGCGTCCCTGGCAAGCCGTGATAGGTTACGTAAGTATCTATGTAGCCTATCACGGCTCAGGGCAGGGACACAAATGGTGTAGCTGCCGCCATTTGCATCCATGTCTTTTGCCATGATAGGCTATGTAAATATATACGTAGCCTATCACAGCAATAGGAAGGAAGGCAAATGGCAGCCGCCGTAGCCGCCACCATTTGCGTCTGTGTCTTTAGCTGTGATAGGCTACATATACATTTACGTAGCCTATCATGGCTAAAGACACAGACACAAATGGCGGCTACAGCGGCTGCCATTTGCATCCCTGTGCAGCCCAGCGGCCGGATGTCCGGCTGTGTGGGTGGCCCCAGCCGGCGGCTCCACGGAGTCGCCATGGAGTGGAGCCGGCTGGGGAGGATTCCGCGGGGAGGGACAGAGAGCCTCCCCCCACCGCGGATTGCCCAGCGCGGAGCCAGGTAGGTGTTTTGTACATCCCTACTAAAATGATATGTGCCCCTCTTCCATCTCCCTAAAACTAGGGATGGATGTTGTTGATCAGTCTTATTTCCAGTTGTCAGGGATCCCCTCATGACCTGGACCCCCTGAGCAACTCCTTAAGGATCTGTTGCCTCCTTAAGAGCCCTGCCTTTCTTTTACCTTCCCCTTTCCAGTAACATTGTTTAGGCTGTGGGTGTGGGGTGATTGACACTCTAGACACAGGGTTTAACCACAACAGTTTACTGGTAAATTAAAGAAAGCAAATCACAACTAAAGGTATGTACACGATAGAGCTGAGTGATACAAAAGGCATTAAGAGAACATAAAGGATGCAGAAAACACAAGTACCACTTCCCTAGGTGCACTCAGAACACTTCAGGCTGCTTCTTCCTGCTCCCTCTGCATGCTCTGCTCTTCCTGACTCTGCTGTTACTGCTCTGGTCTTTCTGACTCCTTCCTCACAACCAAAAGTACTGTTTCAAACCTCAAGAAATAAAACCTAACTGGGAAAATGAAACTGAAACTTAACTGGGGAAATAAAGCTACTCCTCTCAGGGATGTCCCCTCCCAACAACCCCCCCCCCCAGGCCTTTAAGCCTGACTTTTTTCCTTGCCTCTGTAGGCCTCAAATCTTCACAACAGTCTATGTCAGTTTTGCATGGGTTCGTAAGCCCATTCAGTCCTGTTCCTGCATCGATCTGCAATTTTTTTTTAAAATCAGCACAAAAATTCATGTATAAATACATATTTCCTCACAAAACATTTCTAAATGTATCTTCTCTCAAAGTGCACATTTCAAAATGTATTTTATCCTACAAGTTGCATTTTTTAAATATACATCTTGGTATGACGTTGAGCCAAAAATTGCATTACACAACTTGGAGAGTTGCGAAATCAGAAAGATAAATGGGTTGTGGATCAGGTTGGTTCACCTTGAAATGCAGAATGGATGAAAAAAAAAGAAAAAAGAATCCCTACTTTTTTTCTTTTTTTTTATAAACTTTGGATTTGCAACACAGTGCTAACAACAACAAACAAGCAAAAGCAAATAAATAAATAAAAATAAATGTAGGGGGGGAATATTTACCTACGCCAGGTCATACAATGGACTAGGGATGGACAAGCGCCCTACCATACGGGCTCTCCTGGCACCTGCCCAGCCCCTGCCCTCACTTGCTGGTCCTCCAGGCTGCACTCAAGCCCCCCTCCACGCTCGGTAAGCAGCTCGCAACTTACCCAGGCCTGTTTGTCTCTGTCCCGATACTCAAAAAGCTCTGTGAATTGCCCATATACTCTAGTTTCACAGGGGCAGCGCTATATTGCTGCCGATCATCGGGCTGCCGATCATCATGTTTTTTTAAAAACGTGGCAACTGGGACAGAGACAGACTGGCCCGGATAAGTTGCAGGCCGCTTACCGAACACGGGAGGGTGGTCCGGGGACCGGCAAGCGGGGGGGGGAGCTTGGTGGGTGCAGCTTGGCGGGTGTGGGCTCCAGCGGCCCGACAGATTTGCGGACCGAAATGGGTGCCTGCACCATCCCTACAATGGACACAGAAATTTCCAGGACATGAGGGTAGCTGGAGGAATGCTAACCACCAATTGATCTACAAGAAATTCTACATAGCACTTTGTGGTGTTTTCAATCATGAACTGACTCACTGGGTTTCAAAGGTGCACATTTGAACTCTGATTAGATCAGATTAACACAGCCTGCCCCTGTCAGCCCTGTTCTGTCAGAAACATCGCCATTATCTGGGCAGAGGTAGCCTAGCTACAGTTATCCATGCTCTGATAACATCTCATCTGGATTACTGCAATGCAAAGGGGCTGCCTTTGAAAACAGTAGGGATGGCGGAGAATTCCTCCATGGATTTCAGTGAGGCTGAATGCAGTGGCATTTGGCCCCCTGAAATCCATGGTGGAATGGCCTGCCCCCCCCCCGGTGGATTCCCCCCGGGACGAGGCTTACCTGGGGCGGATGTTCTGGACGGCGGCGGGTCCGGTGGCGGCGGTGGCAGCTGGTCTTTCGACTGGCTGCCGCGGCTGCCATTGTCCTCCTGGTCTTTGCCGTGATAGGCTACGTAAGTATTTACATAGCCTATCATGGCAAGCCAAGCAAAACAACAACAACAGTGTACGCAAATGGCGGCAGCTACGGCGGCCGCCATTTGCGTTCCCTATTTTTCACTGTTCTAGCCTATGTAAATATTTACGTAGGCTATTACGGTGAAAAAAAGGAGAACGCAAATAGCGTAGTAGGTGCGATTTGCGTTCCTTTATTTTTCACCATTCTAGCCTATGTAAATATTTACGTAGGCTAGAATGGCGAAAAATAGGAAACGCTAATGGCGGCCGCCGTAGCCACCGCCATTTGCATACGCTGTTTTTTGGGGGGGATTAGCTGTGATAGGCTACGTAAATACGTAGCCTATCAAGGCAGCCTGGCTGGATGCAAATGGCAGCAACTATGGCGGCCACCATTTGCGTCCGCACCAGCCCGTCCGCCGCCTGAAATCCAGCTGTGGATGGTCCTGGCCGGCTGCTCTCTGGAGCTGCCACGGAGCAGAGCCGGCCAGGCAGGATTCTGGGGGGGAGGACCGAATCTCCTCCCCCCCATCGAGGATTCCGGGGGGAGGGACAGAGCGCCTCCCCCCCACCGCGAATCAATCTGCAAAAAGGTGAGTTTCGTACATCCCTAGAAAACAGTCCAGAAACTTCAGCTAGTCCAAAATAGGGCAGCAAGATTGTTAACGGGGACTGGCCAATGAGATCACATTATGCCAGTACTTTTCTAGCTGCATTGGCTGGCGGTATATGTCTGGGCCCGATTTAAAGTGCTGGGATTAACAGTCAAAGCCTTAAACGGCTTGGGGCCAAGCTATCTGAAGGATCGCCTCCTCCCATATGTGCCTGCCCGGACCCTAAGATCATCCTCTGGCGTCCTTCTCCAGGAGCCCCCACCAAAGGAATTGAGGCGGGTGGCTACCAGGAAGAGAACCTTTTCTGCTCTGGCCCCCCAGCTGTGGAATGAGCTCCCTAGAGAGGGTCATCTGGCACCTGTGTTGTGTTTAGGGATGGCGGAGAATTTCTCCCTGAAACTTTGGGGGGCCGAGCACCAACGTGTTTGGCCCCCCGAACAAGTTTCGGGGAGAAATTTTCCACCCCCCCCGCACCCTGCACCCCCCCCCGGGACGGGACTTACCTTTGGCGAATGTCCCTCCCGGCGGCGGGTCTGGAGCGGCAGCCGGTCTTTCGACCGGCTGCCGCCGCCGCCATTCCAATCAAAGAAAAAAAAAACGCCCCCGTGATAGGCTACGTGACGATTAACGTAGCCTATCACGGCTAGATTTGCAAAGTCAGCCGTGATAGGCTACGTAAATCATCACGTAGCCTATCACGGGTGACTTTAAAAAAAAAAGAGCGTACGGATAATGGCGGCCCCCATAGGGAGCCGCCATTCGCGTTCCTTATTTGGTTGCTGTAGTCTACGTAAAGATTTACGTAGACTACGGCAAAAATAAGGGCAACGCTAGATCTGACTTTGCAGATCTAGCCGTGATAGGCTACGTTAATCGTCACGTAGCCTATCACGGGGGCGTTTAAAAAAAAAAAAACACTTTTGAGTTCGCAGCCGGGCGAGGCGAGGCGCCTCTTCCCCGGCCTGAATTTCGGCCGGGCGAGGCGGGAAGCCTCCCCCCCCCGGCCTGAACTTTGCGGGGGGAGCAGCGAAGTGCCTCCCCCCCACCGTGAACAAGCTTCGAGGACAGGTAAGTGACTTTCGTCCACCCCTAGTTGTGTTCTCCTTCGGGCGCCAGGTGAAGACCTTTTTATTCTCCCAGTACTTTACCATTTTAGCTTCCTAGTCTTTTAGCTCTGTAGTTTTAAATCTGTATTTTAAATCTCTGCATTGCTTCTAAGTTTTATTCTGGTTGCACAGTTATATTGTGGTTTTAAGCTTTCATATTTTATATTGTTTTATGCTACCCTCTGGTTTTAATTTTTGTGAATCGCCCAGAGAGCTTTGGCTATTGGGTGGTATAGAAATGAAATAAATAATAATGATAAATTAATAATTTTTAAAAAATGAATCTAGTTTGCAGACTTCCTTATTTTGCTTAAAGGAGCAGTGCTGTGCTCACAAGACAGTTTAAATGTTGGGAGAGGGATGTTCAGTCTCCACTTTTAGCCTAGCCTTTTCCTTTTGCTGTGATCTTCTTGCATGACGGGAAAACATCCTGACCCTTAGAGCAATAGACAATGGAACCAATTACCGAGGGAGGTAGTGGGCTCTCCCACACTGGAGGCACTCAAGATAAGGCTGGACAGCCATCTGTCAGGGATGCTTTGACTTGGATTCCTGCACTGAGCAGTTGGTTGGACTCAGTGGTCTTATAGGCCCCTTCCAACCCTACTATTCTATGAGTTTATGATGTATGAAATGCTTCTGATGTTTCTTTATTTGTAGGTAATTTGATAAAAGATTTACTATAATCCATTCCCTTAGGAATATAGAAGGTTAGAAGAGCAAAGCTGCTTGAATGTTTCTTTAAACACCTTACTGAATATTTTAAACCATAACACATCCTCTTACTTGGCAGCTGTTGTGCTAAGAGAAAAAGAATCAGATGTGTTCATTGGATGCATTTAAACTTTGGTAATGTTTTGCAGCACAGGGGTTCAATTTGCTGATTGCATTTTGGCTTTGACTAGGGGGAAAATGGACCACCTTGTACGATTATGCTGTCTTTGAACAAATGGCCACCTGGTTAGCTCGTTTACAAATAATGGTACAGCATTTGAGGTTTTAAAAAATGGCAACGAGTTAATCATGATCCAGAGCGTCATGCCTCTGGCCTGCCAGAGGAGGCAACACGTAATGTGAATGTGGCCTAAAAGACAGCTTTGACAGGTCTTAGGGCTGCAAGTCGGCTGCTTGGTTATGCCAGTTGGAATTAGGGATGTCAGAGAATTCCGCCATAAACTTGGAATACATGGCGGAACGGCCTCCCCCCCCGCCACCCCGTGGAATCTCCCCGGGATGGAGCTTACCTGGCGGCAGCGACGGCAGCTCCAGCTGGTCTCCTGGCTACTGCCGGGTTGCTGTGGCTGCAAATGGCAACCGTCGTAGCAGCCGCCATTTGTGTGGCTGCCTTTTGCCGTGATAGGCTACGTAAATACTTACATAGCCTGTCACGGCTTAACAGCCACGCGCCGGGCACCATTTGTGGCCGCAGCAGCCCAGCCGCGGCCGGAATTCCGGCTGCATCCAGCCCCGGCCGGCAGCTCTGCAGAGTCGCCATGGACCGGAGCCAGCCAGGGAGGATTCCAGGGGGAGGGACGGAGCGCCTCCCCCCCACCGCCGATGCCCCGGAATGGACGGGTGAGTGGGATTTGTACATCCCTAGTTGGAATGAACTGGTCCCAGGCATGGTCTGAAGGCACATGAGGCAGCCACCTTGCTGAAGCTAAGGGGTCTGGGTCTGGTCAGTGCTTGGAGGGGAGACCACCTGGGAACAACACGTAGCCACCTTGAGTTCCACAATGGAAGAGAAGTGGGATATAAATGTAATAAGTAAATACATGGCAGATGGTGTGTAAATAAGCTGCAAGTTGGAGGAGGGTTTTCAAAGGGTGGTGTGTTGAATCCAGAGTTATTCATACAGGATAGATGCACTGAATAAAAGGAAGTTAGCCCTGACTAACTTTAGTCCCATTACTTTTCAATGAAACCACTCTAAGTGTGGCTAAGGGCTCCTTCACCCGGCGCTTTTATCCTGGGATTGAGATTGCTCCTTCACGGAATTTTGCGGGTTCTTTACATGACACAGTGCTCATCCCAGCCATCTGCCGCACTAAATGCCCTTGGTTCTGTTTTTAAAGAGATTGCACATAGTGAGCTATCAAATTACCCTGTTGTGTTCCACTTCAGTTCCCTCTGGGCGTCAAAAGAGTTAAAGTGGCAAGAAGAGGAGCGAGATCAATGAAAGATAATGGAAGACTCGGATACGGGAGAGAAGGAGGGGGAAAGGGGATGGGGGAAAGGCAGCACGTGTAAAGGGTGTCAGTTGTGATCCTGCATTTAAAATGGAAGCAGAAAGCCTCATTTTAAATGCAGGAGTTTAGGCCGGTTTAGAAATGCCCTAAATTGAGATCCCAGCATTTGTGGTGCAGTCGTCCTAGGTGTGTGAAGAGGGACTCTCATAGGCAATTGCTGGGAGAAAATCAATTCCCCGTGGTGGTCCTTATAAATACAATTAAAACAACAACACAGCTCATCATCCTGTAACTATGCAGCAGTTCAAGCCCAGCTACAGTGAATCAAAAGAGTTGTTCAGGTTGGCGTGAATATGAAAAGAGGATTTGGAGGAAACACTCTAGAACTGAGAGTGAAATGCGTAGGATAGGTTTCTTGACTAATGGTGCAATAGCTTCCATTGTACCAGCTTCTGAGATTTCTCCCTATTCTTCTGACTTACCATGGTCTTTACTCCTGATCAGGAGAGCCTCGAGCTAAAGTCAAGAAACAGGGCATCAGCATATCTGGTGCTGATTCAAGTGATCAAATGTAAACCCCAGACCACTGATTTCATTACATCTCAAGCCTTAAGGTCCTGCGTTGCCTCTTTACGGGATTGTTGCCTTTGCTCTTTTGTCATTCTCCTAGGAAATGTATGCAGCCAAGGCTTTTGCACTACTGTAACCAATCTCCTTCTGTTTCTAGCCAGATCTACATTTCTCCCCCAGCAGAATGCAACCAGATGGAGTCACTAACTGCGTTTGAACATGCATGTGTTCATTGGTGTGGGATATGTGCTTAACTGAGGAAGTAACTAATTCTACTTAGCCACTGGGAATTTACTGTCTTGGCAACGATGTGTTGTTGTTTTTGAGGTGATGGATGCAGCATACTTTTAGGGGTGTGGTGCCCTGTTCCTTGCCTTTAGCTGGAGGCTCTCCTGATTAGGAGTAAAGACCATAAAAAGTCTGCTCGGTGCATGCGCTGTATGTTAACATGGCATTGTGAAGGTTTGTGCTGTTCTCTGCTTGACCTGGAGAGATTCATACAGGCATTATAAATCCCCTTTTAGTGTCTTGGTACTTCTCTGCACTGAATCTACTAGTATTATTATTTCTCTGTTTCTATAGAAGCTCTGTGCATTGTGACAGGGGCTTACTTTGTTAAGTGTCTTTGCTGGGTTTTACAGCACATGTGTTCGTGATAGAGAAAGGAGGGGGGGGGGTGTCTCAAGGTATCTCCAGTCCAGAGCATCTCCATTTTAAAGGCTCTCCTCTCCTGTTAGGGGGGTTGGGAGAGACTCCTTTCTGGAAGTGTTGAGAAAGCCACTGCCAATCAGAGGAGGCAATGCTGGTCCACGTCAGTGGCTGTTATAAATGGCTGCCAACTTGGATGGCTTTGAAAGGGGATTGGGCAGATTTGTAGAGGGTAAGGCTATCAATGACTGCTAGTCATGATGGATGTATATTATGCCTCTTTATGCTAGCTGCTGGGGAACATGGGTGGGGGTGCTGTTACAGTCATATCCTGCTTATGGGCCTCCCATGGGCCTCTGTCTGGCCAGTGTGGGGACAGAATGCTGGACTAGATGGTTCTTTTTTGAGTTAGCATGGCTCTTCCTGGAAGGCAAAAGCAAGAGGGGCCGACCAAGGGCAAGATGGATGGATGATATTCTGGAGGTGACGGACCCGACCTTGAGGGAGCTGGGGGTGGTGACAGCCGACAGGAAGCTCTGGCGTGGGCTGGTCCATGAAGTCACGAAGAGTCGGAAGCGACTGAATGAATAAACAACATGGCCCTTCCTATGCTGTTCACATAATGATGTCATTGATGTGACAACATTTCCCCTTGGCCAACTGTCTGCAAATTGTCTCAGAATAAGCAAAGCCAAATATATATCTATGCTTATAGAATCATAGAATCATAGAATAGTAGGGTTGGAAGGGGCCTACAAGGCCATCGAGTCCAACTCCCTGCTCAAGGCAGGAATCCAAGTCAGAGCATCCCTGACAAATGGCTGTCCAGCCTCGTCTTGAAGGCCTCCAGTGTGGGAGAGCCCACCACCTCCCCAGGTAATTGGTTCCATTGTCGTATTGCTCTTACAGTCAGGAAGTTTTTCCTGATGTTCAGCCGGAATCTGGCTTCCTGTCACTTGAGCCCATGATTCCGTGTCCTGCACTCTGGGATGATCAAGAAGAGATCCTGGCCTTCTTCTCTGTGACAACCTTTCAAGTACTTGAAGAGTGCTATCATATCTCCCCTCAGTCTTCTCTTCTCAAGGCTAAACATGCCCAGTTCTTTCAGTCTCTCTTCATAGGGCTTTGTTTCCAGTCCCCTGATCATCTTTGTTGCCCTCCTCTGAACCCTCTCCAGTTTGTCTGCATCCTTCTTAAAGTGTGGTGCCCAGAACTGGACACAGTACTCCAGATGAGGCCTAACCAGTGCTTATTCCAAGCCAGTTGAGATCGGACCAAATCCGACAGTGCAGATAAAATCAGGCGGTGCAGTCTGTTCTTAATCCTTTCAACCTCCTTCCCCTCCCATCACATGCAAGCCTCCTTCCCCATTTTTTTCCATGCAGATCAGATCAGGCAAGTAGTACGATATGTTCTATAAGCCCCCCAATAAGCCTCCAACATTCCCCCGCCCTTTACAAGCCTCCTTTACAAGCCTGTCTGGAGGAACTTTGCAGGGATTATTGCTTGCCTCATATTTGAGCTGAGTATTACAAGCTACTGAAGTTCATATCCCAAGAAAAGGAATATAAAATTCTTGTTCCTATGTCGTAACCATTCTGCAAGAAACTTCTTTAAAGAATGATTAATTTTTTAATGCAACTAAGTGGCTGGCTTCTCCCATCCCACTGCCTGAATATCTTAAATCTGCAGCTTGCCGCATGATACTAGTGATGTGGACATCTCACTCGTCCTTCTCTGAGCTTAGGGAGAAATGGATGAGGAAAAATGATCTTTGACACGTTCCTGTGTATCGCAAACCGCTGAAGACCCAGCTTGACAGAATGCTTCATCTTCTAGTCAATCGCTTTCGACACAATCCTGCATAACCATGCCAAGGGTCTTCGTGTGCTTTTTTTCATACATTCCCTTTTTAAGAAGCTCTTGGAAAAATGCCTGATGCCAGAAATGTCCCCTGAAGATTTTGCTGTAATCTCCAAAGTGGGCTTTGCCACACAGAGAACTGGCTGCTGTGCAAGCTAGGGTGTACGGGTGTTTGACTGACACCTGTTTTTTTGGCAGGTTTCCCTGTATTAGCTTTATGGTGTGCTGAAGAGTCATTCAAACCGCATTTTTAGGATGCCTCGGCCCATAAAACCTTTCTTCAGTGGGAATGGCTGAAAATTTGTTTTCAAATGACCTGGCACACACATTCTAAATTGCTTTAATCCTCTTCCCCAGCCTCCCATGGGATGTCTAGGGGTGATCGATTGCTCAACATAGCAAGAACTTTTCAGGTTGGATGGCTGGGGTGGGGCAGCTCTCAGACCTCTACTAATTGGAAATGTCTAACAAGAGGAGAGTATATGGTGTTCAGAATGTAAAGTTAAAAGCTTGGCAGTTGTATAAAAGACTGGGCTTACGTGGGGTTGCTTGTAGGGATGTGCGAAAGTCACTTACCTGGTCTCGCAGCTTGCTTCGTGGGGGGGGGGAGGCGCTTCGCTTCTCCTCCCGAAGTTCAGGCCGGGGGGGGAGGCTTCCCGCCTCGCCCGGCCGAAATTCAGGCCGCGGGGGAGGCTTCCCGCCTCGCCCAGCCGAAATTCAGGCCGGGCAGAAGCGCCCGTCTCCCCGGCCGCGAACTTCAACAGAAAAGTAAAAAAAAAAAAAAACGCCCCATGATAGGCTACATGACAATTTACGTAGCCTATCACAGCTAGATCTGCAAAGTCAGCCGTGATAGGCTACGTTAATCGTCACATAGCCTATCACGGGTGACTTAAAAAAAAAAAAACGTGTACGCAAATGGCAGCCCCCATAGGGAGCCGCCATTCACTTTCCTTATTTGGTTGCTGTAGTCTCCGTAAAGATTTATGGAGACTACAGCGACCAAATAAGGAACGCGAATGGCGGCTCCCTATGGGGGCTGCCATGAGCTGTACGCGCTTTTTTTTTTTTTTAAGTCACCCGTGATAGGCTACGTGACGATTTACGTAGCCTATCACGGCTGACTTTGCAAATCTAGCTGTGATAGGCTACGTTAATTGTCACGTAGCCTATCAAGGGGGCGTTTTTTTTTTTTTTTACTTTTCTTGGAATGGCGGCGGCGGCAGCCAGTCGAAAGACCGGCTGCTGCCCCCGCCCCTGTCGAAGCCCTGCCGAACTGCCGCTGTGACCCGCCACCGGGAGTGACATTCGGGAAAGGTAAGTCCCATCCCGGGGGGGGGGCGGGGGGCGGGGGGCAGAGAATTTCTCCCCGAAACTACTTCAGGGGGCCAAATAAGTTGGCACTCGGCCCCCCGAAGTGTCGGCGAGAAATTCTCTGACACCCCTAGTTGCTTGTCAACCTCCCCCCACCCTCTGTCTCTCTCTCTGTGTCTCTCTCTGCACCTCTGATCTAAAGGAATCTAAGGAGAGGTGCAAAGAGGTGTGTTTTATTAGAATGCGGCACAAATGGCCTCTCAACATTCTCCAGCGTATTTGTGGGCAGAGACATTGGGGGGACAATTTCACCACATTTCTCCTATGGGAGGAGAAATTCTCCATCAGTTTCTGACAGTTAGGGCTCACCATTGGCAGGGGTTGTAGCACAGCTTCCTTCTTTTTCCCTCAGGGTTTTTGGTTTATTGCACTGCTTCTGTAGGTGGCAATAGCATCAGCTGCGGTGAGGCTTCCAGTGTTCTGAGGCAGAATTTTGTAGGGATGGCGGAGAATTCCACCACAGATTTCAGTGAGGCTGAATGCAATGGCATTCAGCCCCCCAAAACCCATGGCGGAATGGCCTCCCACCCCCTGGCACCCCACGGAATCCCCTCAGAACTAAACTTACCTGGGGCTCTGGCAGCGGTGGCGGCTGGTCTTTCAGCCGGCTGCTGCGGCTGCCATTTGTGTCCTGCCAAGCTGCCGTGATAGGCTACGTAAGTATTTACGTAGCCTATCATGGCAAGCCAAAAAAAAAAAATAAGCATACGCAAATGGCGGCAGCTACGGCAGCCGCCATTTGTGTTCCCTATTTTTAGCTGTTTTAGCCTATGTAAATATTTATGTAGGCTACTACGGCGAAAAAAAGGGGAACGCAAATAGTGTAGTGGGCGCTGTTTACGTTCCTTTTTTTCTGCCGTAATAGCCTACATAAATATTTACGAAGGCTAAAACGGGGGGGGGGGAGGAACGCAAATGGCGCCCACTACGCTATTTGCATTCCCCTTTTTTCACCGTAATATCCTACGTAAATATTTACGTAGGCTAAAACGGCTAAAAATAGGGAACGCAAATGGCGGCCGCCGTAGCCGCCACCATTTGCGTACGCTGTTGTTGTTGTTTTTGGCTTGCCATGATAGGCTACGTAAATACTTACATAGCCTATCATGGCAGCTTTGCAGGACGCAAATGGCGGCCACAGCAGC
Source organism: Heloderma suspectum (assembly GCF_057233095.1). Lineage (NCBI taxonomy): Eukaryota > Metazoa > Chordata > Lepidosauria > Squamata > Helodermatidae > Heloderma > Heloderma suspectum. The sequence goes on along the minus strand of NC_139471.1, from coordinate 16,055,738 downwards.
CCGTCCGCAGCAGGAACTCCGGCTGTGGACGGCCCTGGCCGGCAGGGAGGGACGGAGCGCTTACCCCCCCACTGCGAATCCAACTGCGAAAAGGTAAGTGACTTTCGTACATCCCTACCTTCTGGTAGTGACAGGTGAAGAAGGTTTAAATTAAATTTTAGGCAGCTTAGTGGTATGGTATGATCTATTCTGAAATCTGAGGAGTGGTGGGGGGGCGGGGGTGGTGGAGTGAGTACACTGTGCTTTATTTTGTTTTTTTTGCTTTGGAGTTTTGAGGAAGCTCTTCTTATTCAGAAAGAGTACCTGCCTCAATAATTTGATGTGGCATTATACCTCGATCTTGGCAGACGCTGCTGTAGATGTAAATCTTATCTAGTGTATTGATGAACTTCACTATTGGTTGTATAAAGCATCCAATCTTCCTGATAGACTTGGCTGGGAGTAATTTCTGTCCTGCCTCCCATTCTAAATGCCTGGCAGTAATAGTAAAATGTTGCCTCATTGCTAACTGGGGTTTTCTGCAGCAGATGGTGTAGAAGTAAGAAGTGTGTGTGTCTGTGTGTGTAAGTACATCTTTTAAATACCTGAGTATATGTATCTAAGAAATCGGATTAAGCCCGTGTTTCTGAGGGCCAAATCACACCGCAACGGACTTTTCCTGAGGGTTTGTTAAAATGTAAAAGTAGCTCAGGAGGCATGAATTGGAGTGGCCTGGACCATGGGGGGGAGGATCTTTCTTAACCCCACTGTGCCATTTTCTGGGTGGAAATGGACCCCCCACCCGCCCCCATCGAAGCTGTCTATTAAAGTTACGTGTCTTTCCTCCCCTTTTCCATTAGTAGGAGTAATGGAAGCTTGAGGTGTGTATGAGATTTTGATTGAGTAGACAGTATGGGGGTGGGAGAGGAAAGATTAAACATCCTTTCTCTCTGTGCCAGTTTGCCCTCCTTATTGCAATCATCATACCTTTGTTGTCAAGTCTGATGGGCTCTGTAGGTTACAGAGAACTACCAAAAGATCAAACAGAACTACTCCCCGAAAAACGATATGAGAGGGAGAGTACAAAACTTCAAGCAGACCCAGACATGTTTACCACCTGATGCAACAGCTCTGTTCAGCAAATGTCTTACTGGGGTAGCATAGGGAGGACGCACGCATCAAAAAGATTTTGGGTCAGGGTGGTGTTAACGCCGCACTGCTGTTACACCCTGTGGTGTTCTGTGTTTTATTTTTATTTTTTAATTTTTAATTTGGTGATTGTTTTAAAATTGTTGGTTTTAATTGTTCCCACCCCCTCACCCTGGATCCCTTTTTGAGGTGCAAGAGCAGGATACAAATACATATTAAATTGCCTTGTGTGTGAATGGTAAGTTACTTAATTATTTTATGGCATCTGTACCCTGCCTTTCTGCCAAGGCTGTTTACAATTTAGGGTGTATTCCTGTGGTCCCTGGGAGAGTCTCCCAGGGGCCATAGGATACTTATTTATTTATTTATTTATTTTTATCCCACTCTACAGCCAAAGAAGGCTCCCGGAGCGGCTTACAATCAATAAACAAAGAAGACAGCCCCTGCCCACAGGCTTACAGTCTAAAAAAGACATGACACACAAGAAAAAGGCGATGGGGAGGGAAGAGGGGAAAAAATATGTAGACTGTCAGCAGGGTTGGTGGGAAGGTCCTGTTCCCCCCTCTCATCTCCCAAAGGAGGGGCAGTCCAACTGGAGCAGGCCCTGATGTTCCCTTTGCCTGCTCCCTCGCTCCCTGCGCCTGTGCAGAATAGCCATTTGGAACATTCTAGAGGTAAGCAGAGTTTTAGGTGGGAGCCCTGCCCACCTGCTGCAGGCATGACTCCTGCCTGCCATTCAGGTCCTTTTCATTTGCCGCAGTTAGGGGTGTATGAAATCCCGCTTACCTGGCTCCGCCGGGTTCCGCTGGGGGGGGGGGAGGCGCTCACCGAGATCCGTGGCGGAATTCTCTGACATCCCTAGCCGCGGTGACGGGCTGCATTTGGAACATTCTCTGTGTCTCATGGCCTTTTCACTACAAATTGCAATGGTCCCCTCCTGGGACAGCTGGGCAGAGTTCTTTTTCTCTTTTCCTTTCTTTTTCTCTTCTCATGACTTTTTCCTTTTTCATCGTTCTTCACCCCTCAGGGGCATATGGCCTCCAAGGCCTTCTTTAGAAAGTACACCTGCTGTGGCAGGAAGATACCACTATCTATCGGTCACTCTTACTGTCCCTTGTGTCTGGGAGAGGCACAGAGAGTAGACTTTTGCACCCACTGCCAGGCCTTTATGAAGCCAACAATGTGATGTGGCTGCAAAAAAGGCAAATGCTGTTTTGGACTGCAGTAATAGAAGTATAGCTTCCAAATCACGTGAAGTACTAATTCCCCTCTATTCAGCACTGGTTAGGCTTCATCTGGAGTACTGTGTCCAGTTCTGGGCACCACACTTTAAGATGGATGCAGACAAACTGGAGAGGGTTCAGAGGAGGGCAACACAGATGATCAGCGGACTGGAAACAAAGCCCTATGAGGAGAGACTGAAAGAACTGGGCATGTTTAGCCTTGAGAAGAGAAGACTGAGGGGGGATAGGACAGCGCTCTTCAAGTCCTTGCAAGATTGTTCCAGAGGGGAAGGCCAGGATCTCTTCTCAATCATCCCAGAGTGCAGGACACGGAATAATGGGCTCAAGTCACAGGAAGCCAGATTCTGGCTGAACATCAGGAAAAACCTCCTGACTGTTAGAGCAAGACGACCATGGAACCCATTCCCTAGGGAGGTGGTGGGCTCTCCCACGCTGGAGGCATTCAAGATGAAGCTGGACAGCCATCTATCAGGGATACTTTGACTTGGGTTCCTCCATTGAGCAGGGGGTTGGACTCAGTGGTCTTATAGGCCCCTTCCAACTGTATTATTCTATGATGCTGTGATTCTAAGCAAGCCAGAAAGAATAGGATGACTCGTCTCCATGTCCTTTTGCAGGAACAATCCCTCATGGCATTGGATATGGGTGCCCTAAACAGGCCTCTTTACACCACCTCTTCTGCACCAAGCTAGCACTGAACCTCTCTCTCCTGCTCACCACAGCATCCCGACCAACAGAAGGGATTGCAGGGCAATTGTCCCCAGCATTAGGCATACCAGCTCTTTCTCTGGCATTGGCTTCAGCCTTGCCTTCAAACCAGCCATCAGCCATGGCAGTTCAGCCCGGCTCTGAAACGTTGATACCGATGGTAGATTCTGAGAAGGTCAAACCTGCTAAGTCCCAAAACAAAAGTCCTACTAATTCCTGGGCTCAATGATTCTATGCTCTAGGACTCCCTAGGTGATTTTTTTCTCCTAAATGATGCCTTTCCACCATTTCCTCTCATCTCATGTTTTGTGAGCAAGATAGAGGAGGACAACACCCCCTCTTTCCTGATAAACCCATGGTGGCCACAGCCACTGTGGTTCACGATGTTGCGTCTTCTCTCTGATCTCACCTTTCCCTGTCTTCCCTGAAGACCAGACCTTCTCACCATGAACAGGGGGAAGGTCAAACACCCTGATTTTGAAATCCTTCTCACAGCCTGGAAGGTAGGCAACCTCACCACTCCTCCAAGGAGATACTGGAGGTAATGACTGCCTCCTGCAAACCCTCTACTCAGGCTTCATACACAGCTAAGTGGAAAGTATCTTCTGCTTTTCTTACACCAATGGGACAGAGCCCACAGTGCTGTCACCTTTCTTGAGTACTTAAGTTTCTTCTCTCTTGCAGAACTAAGGGTCTAGCGCTTTCATCACTCAGAATATATTTGGCAGCCACTTCAGATAATCATGATGGAGCTGAGGGCTTCTCCCTCTGCTTGCACCCAGATGTCAAAAGTTTTGTTGAGGGATTTTCCAATCTCTACCCGCTGGTCACCCCACCTGTGGTCCTGGCACAACTAACAGTGAACCCCTTCAAACTGATGGTTACAGCTGACCTAAGACTCCTTACTACAAAGGTAGCCTTCTTCACTGCCATTACCTCAGCACACGGAGTAGTGGCCTTCGCCACACGATAAACCGTATTTGACGTTCCACAGAACTAAGGTTTTGAGACCAGACTGTCCCTTTCTCGCTAAGATAGTGTCATATTTTCATTTGGTTCAGGATATTGTGTTACCAACCTTCCTTCCACAACTTTCCTCCTTGCTGAAGGTCAAGTTTCACTCATTAGACACAAAAAGGGCTCTTTCATTCTATTTGCAATGCACTGCCTTGTTCCAAACTCCCCTCGTCCGTTTGTGCGCCATTTGGAGGAGAGGGCACCCAGTATCCCTACAATGCTTCGCCAAGTGGGTTGTGTGGACCATACTAATTGCTTGCCAGCTTGCATGCCTTCTGGCTCCTTTGCATGCCCACAGCCATTCAACTAGGGCCATGGCATCATTTGCTGCTTTTCTCCAGCGCATTCCGCTAGCCCAGTTGTGCAGCACTGCAACATGGGCTCAACCTTCAACCTTTATTAAACGTTCCCACCTGGACATCAGAGCTCATACAGATGCAGCCTCCAGCAGGGCAGTGTTGTCTGTAATCCTGGCATGACATCTCCCTCCTCCAGTAAGTTTCTTGGTTTTCGGTCACCCGTATGTGTAAGTCACGGAGATAACGAAGGACACATTTCTTACCGGTAACTGTGCCTCGAGTCATTGTCTGTGAACTCACACAATCCCACCCTTCTTTCTGCTTCAATGCCTTGCTCCTAATTTATGCCTCCACTGTAGTGGACCAGGAACTGAGGGGCAGCGGGAGCCACACTTTGGAGCATGGGCGGGGCTCCCGCCTAAAATAATGCTGAGCTCCAGAATGTTCCAAATGACTGTTCTGCACTGGTGCATAACCCATGAGTTCACAGATGACCATTTGAAGAACCATAGTTACTGGTAAGCAACCTGACCTTTCTCTTCCCATTCCTCCCCATAGGATTGTTCTCTTAAAATATCCCTTTAAAAAAACAACAAATAATAACGAGCAGAGTCAGATAATCTCGCCTCACTGCTGTGGGCCTCTTTTCTGAGTAAATGCCCTTCTTGCTCCATCTCCTTTTTCTCTCCAGTATCTTAGGTTTTCTGGTGGGTTGGCGCATTCCCCCCCCCACCATCCCAGTCTGCTGACGCGTGGCTTTTCTGTACTGCTGTGGTCATATTTCACAGATTTCAAACTCATTTGACTGTGCTGATGGTTCTGAGTTTTTTCTTTTCACTTTGCTACATGCCTGGAGGCCTTTGGCTGTTTGTGCCGTATAATTAAAAACAATCTATTACTGCGTCTGAAGCCTAGGAGCAATGGAGCGGCATGTCCAACAGTGTCTCCTTCCCCTGATTGAAGCAGACAAGCAGCTCCTGTGATTTGATTAAAATAAATAACCCCCCCCCCATACACACACACACGCCCCTGTCCAAGTGCCTTTTCTTATATTTGCAATTTTTATATCAAGACATTACGTACTTTAACAGGGAAGAGAGGGATTGATTTTCCTCCCTCTGTGCCACACCTTCTAGTGCATAGAATCATTGCTGTTCAGTCGTTAATTTGTGTCCGACTCTTCATGACCCCATGGCCCATAGCACGCCAGGCCTTCCTGTCCTCCTCTCTCTCTCGGAACGTGCTCAAGTTCATATTCATTGCATCGGTGACCATAGAATAGTAGGGTTGGAAGGGGCCTACAAGACCACTGAGTCCAGCCCCTGCTCAGTGCAGGGATCCAAGTCAGAGCATCCCTGACAGATGGCTGTCCAGCTTCATAGAATTGTAGAATAGTAGGGTTCGAAGGGGCCTAAAAGACCATCGAGTCCAACCCCCTGCTCAGTGCAGGAATGCAAGTCAGAGCATCCCTGACAGGTGGCTGTCCAGCCTCATCTTGAATGCCTCCAGTGTGGGACAGCCCACCACCTCCCTAGGTCATTGGTTCCACTGTCGTATTGCTCTAACAGTCAAGAAGCTTTTCCTGATGTTCAGCCGGAATCTCCCTTCCTGTAAAATTGGTATGAATTAGGGATGTCGGAGAATTTCTCCACGAATCTCCGGGAGGCCGAATGCCAACGCATTCAACCCCCCGAAATTGGTGGAGAAACGGTCCGCCCCCTGCCCCCCCTCGGAATGGGACTTACCTTTGTCGAATGTCCCTGGCTCTGGCGGCTTCCAGTGGCGGTTCGGCGGTGGTTCGGCAGCGGTGGCGGTGGCGGCCGGTCTTCCGACCGGCTGCCACCACCGCCATTTCCAAGTAAAACAACAACAACAACAACAAACGTGATAGGCTACGTGAAGATTTACGTAGCCTATCACAGCCAGATTTTCAAAAAACACCCTGATAGGCTACGTAAATCTTACGTAGCCTATCACGGCTGACTGCAGGGACGCAAACGGCGGCTACAGCCGCCGCTATTTGCATCCTGTCAGGAGACGAGATTCATGGCTGGAGGGACGGGGCGCCTCCCCCCCGTCCAGAATTTCGGGGGGAGGGACGGAGCGCCTCCCCCCCACCGGGAAGCAAGCTGCGGGATAAGATAAGGGACTTTCGTCCATCCTTAGTATGAATACATATTTTAATATGTCCTTAAAAGCTCAGGATACTGGTGACCACATTTTAAAGCAATTTATTAAAAAATAACCTTTAAATATAAAATATACCAACTAGGGATGTACGAAAGTCACTTACCTGTGACGAAATTTTATTCGCGGTGGGGGGGAGGCGTTCCGTCCCTCCCCCCGAAATTCTGGACGGGGGGGAGGCGTCCCATCCCCCCCCCTGAAATTCTGGCCGGGGGGGAGGCGCCCCGTCCCTCCCGCCACGAATCATGGCCAGCCGGGTCTGCAAATGGCGGCGGCTGTAGCCGCCGCCGTTTGTGTCCCTGCAGTCAGCCGTGATAGGCTACATAAATGTTTACGTAGCCTATCACGGCTGAGTTAAAAAAAAAATCCATGCGTACGCAAATGGCGGTGCCCATGGGCACCGCCATTTGCGTTCCTTATTTTGGCATGTCTAGTCTACATAAACATTTACGTAGACTACGGCGAAAATAAGGGGAAGGCAAATAGCATAGATGCGCTATGCTATTTGCGTTCCCCTTATTTTCACCGTAGCCTACGTAAATGTTTACATAGACTAGACATGCCAAAATAAGGAACGCAAATGGCGGTGCCCATGGGCGCTGCCATTTGCGTACGCGCAATTTTTTGTTTAACTCGGCCGTGACAGGCTACGTAAACATTTACGTAGCCTATCATGGTATTTTTTTAAAATCTAGCCATGATAGGCTACGTAAATCTTTACGTAGCCTATCACTTTTTTTTTTTAACTTGGAAATGGCAGCGGCGACAGCCTGTCAGAAGACCGGCCGCCGCCGCCGCCGCCACCGAACCGCCGCCGCCAGGGAGATTCGCCCAAGGTAAGTCCTGTCCTGGGGGGGTGCGGGGGGGGGGCAGACTGTTTCGCCACTGATTTCGGGCTGGCATTCGGCCTCCCTGAGATTCGTGGTGAAGTTCTCTGATATCCCTACCAAAGACGTAGTCTGTGACCACAAGAAAACTTTGTTTAATTCCAGCATTTAAACGTTCTTCCAAATAGAAATGTCTTGCAGTCTTGTGTTGTTTACGCAATGCTCCCTGGCAATGACTTAGTCAGATATTTGGAGGAAAGAAAGCCCAAAGCTGGGCCATACAGGTGTGTGTGGGACGGCCGGGGTGGGGGTTGACAGAAACATTTGGGCCATTCCATTATTGCACAGATGTGTGAGAAGGGAAAGAATAATTCTAGATGTGAGGTAATGTTCCATAGATGTGACCTGGTATATTTTATTTCTTTATTTAAAAGGTGCACATATCACCTTCTATCAATGGTCTCAAGGTGGTTTAAAATATTAAAACAATGCATGCATTTAAAGCAATCCACTGAGGATCTTAACTGCTGGGCCATGCTGTAACCTCTTCCATAGGGGTGCACGAAAGTCACTTACGTGGTCTCGCAGCTTGCTTCGCGGTGGGGGGGAGGCGCCTCGCTGCTCCCCCCGAAGTTCAGGCCGGGGGGGAGGCTTCCCGCCTCGCCCGGCCGAAATTCAGGCCGGGGAGAAGCGCCCCGTCCTCCGGCCGTGAACTTCAAAAGAAAAAAAAACAAAAAACCCTGTGATGGCACAGCTACACAAAAATGCATAATGGAAGAGTAGGGATGGGGGAGAATTTCTCCCCGAAACTTCGGGGGGCCGAGTGCCAATGCATTTGGTCCTCCGAAGGTTGTTCGGGGAGAACTTCTCCGCCTCCCCCGCCCCCGATATGGGACTTACCTTTCACAAATGTCCCTCCCAGCGGCAGGTCCCGGCGGCGGTTCGGCAGGTCTTCGTCAGGGGCAGGGGCGGCAGCCAGTCTTTCGGCTGCCACCCCCGCCCCTGACGAAGACCTGCCGAACCGCCGCCAGGACCTGCCGCCGGGAGGGACATTCGTGAAAGGTAAGTCCCATCCCGGGGGGGGGCGGGGGCGGGGGAGGCGGAGAAGTTCTCCCCGAATAACCTTCGGAGGACCGAATGCGTTGGCGCTCGGCCCCCCGAAGTTTCGGGGAGAAATTCTCCCCCATCCCTACTCTTCCATTATGCATTTTTGTGTAGCTGTGCCATTCTGCAGGACAGAATGTACCTACAAAGGTTATAATGGGGCTCCTTGTTTGAGCGAATCGCGTGTCTGTGTGTCTGTGTGTCTTATGCGTAGCTGTGCCATTTTGCAGGACAGAATGTATCTACAACCGTTAAAATGGGGCTCCTTGTTGGAGCGAATCGTGTGTGTGTGTGTGTTTTGTGTGTAGCTGTGCCATATTGCAGGACAGAATCTACCTACAAAGGTTAAAATAGGGCTTCTTGTTGGAGCGAGTCATGTGTCTGTGTATTTTTGTGTGTGTGGTCCTGCCTTACACCAGTACAAAATGCCTGTACTACTCCCCCCCCCCCCGCTTTTTCCCTCTTGGTCTTTGCCAGAGAGTGACAGCTTCTTTAATTAGGCAAATGCAAGGTAACCTTAGCAACACCTTGCAGGCGACAAGGACTCGTCTCCTGCTGCCCTTGCAGCCAGCACATTGAGCATGAAGTGGCCTTTCTCCAAAGGGCTGGCAGAGATCCTGGTCCGTGCTCCGAGGGCTTCTTTTCCTGACACAGGGTTAATACAGCCTGTGGCATCTCCTTGCTGGATGATGAGAACCCACAAACGACAAGGCAGTGTCATTTAATCTGTGCTCACTTTTTTCCAGCCTTCAGGTGCTGGATTGACAGGCATTCGTGTGAGAGAGGGGAGTGGGGAGTCTTCTTATTCTCCAGGAGGTGCATGGAAATGAGTGTGTGTAGGAGGGAAAGCATTGCTGAAACACGACCCCATATTCCAAGTAGGTGCTTATTTTTGGCTTAAGAGTCACGGCACATGCTTTTATACCAATTGAGCTTCCCTGATTGCATTGGTGCTGGGTTTAGCAAAACTCTCTCGGCTTATCCCCTTTCATGCGACAGGTACGGTTAATGTACGTGAGGATATAGCGCTGCTTTCCTTTTCCTCTCCCATCTCTAGGGATGTATGAAAATCACTTACCTGTTCGCGGATTATGTTTATGGTGGGGGAGAGGCGTTCTGTTCCTCCCCCCAGAATCCTCCGCGGCCAGCTGTGCTCTGCGGCAGCTCCGCGGAGCAGCCGGCCAGGCCCAGCCAGGCCAGAGCCATCCGCAGCCGGATTTCTGGCCGTGGAGGGCTCTGGGGGGGGGGGAAGTGTACACAAGTGGCGGAGGCTATGGACGCCACCATTTGCGTTCCTTATTTTTGACGTCTTAATCTACGTAAATAATTACGTAGACTAAGATGGTGAAAATAAGGGGAACGCAAATAGTGTAGTGGATGCTATTTGTGTTCCCCTTATTTTCCCCGTCCTAGTCTTCGTAATTATTTACGTAGACTAAGACGGCCCAAAATAAAGAACGCAAATGGCGGCGGCTGTAGCCACCGCCATTTGCGTACGCCTTTTTTTTTTTAACCCAGTCGTTTCAGGCTACGTAAGTTTTTACATAGCCTAAAATGTCTGGGTAAAAAAAAAAGGCGTATGCAAATGGCGGTGGCCATAGCCGCTGCCATTTGCGTACGCCTTTTTTTTTTTTTTTACCCAGACGTTTTAGGCTACGTAAAAACTTATGTAGCCTATCACGTGTGTGTAAAAAAACAAAAAAACCCCCAAAACTGCAAATGGCAGTGGCGGCAGCCGGTCGGAAGATCCGCCCCATGTAAGTCTCGTCCTGGGGGGATCCCAGGGGGTGGCAGGCTGTTCCGCCACAGATTTCAGGGGGCTGAATGCACTGGTATTCGGCCTCCCCGAGATCCATGGTGGAATTCTCTGCCATCCCTACCCATCTCCCCAGGAATAGTGTGGTAAAACAAATAATATTTTATCATTTCTTTCGCACTTTCATTGCAAAAATGTAAAAAAAAACCAAAACAAACTCTTGTAGTTGCTGCGAAGTCAAAGCAGAAATGACCCCAAAGATAAGAATATGAATTTATTGGCCTCTCACACATAGGGATGCTGAAGAAATTCAAGATGGACTAAAATGAGTTCAGATTTCTAAGAATCTGACCTGTGAAATCTCCTGCGGAGTGACACCCGCAGGTCGTGCAGAGTCCATGGACTTTTGGATGATTTTTCTACTTTCCCGAAATTTACACAATAAATTCGTAAGTTTCTGCTGAGGAAACAGTGAATGGAATGGGGGACAATACACTAAATGTTATATACTAAGGCAAATTATGTAAATACTTACGTAAATACTTACGTAATTTACTTATTTTTTTCTGCATAACGAAAAAAATATTTGCATCCATCTGTGGGCGGACAATGGAACGAAAGGCACCTGACAATCCATGAAACACAGACAGAACAGATTTTACACAGTCCGTACATCCCTACTCACACATCATCTGGCATTACAAGGAGATGAAAGGCAAACCTGGTAGAGGTGTATACAACTATACATGGTGAGGAGAAAGTGGTTAGAGAGAGAAATGTTTCTTTGCACACTCAGAATTCTAGAACTCAGGGTCATGATGGGAATGGGTGAATCTGTCAGTCGCTATTTCTCTCCTATTCAGTTTTAACACCCCCAACTAGGGATGTCAGAGAATTCCACCACGGATCTCAGTGAGGCCGAATGCCAGTGCACTCGGCCCCCCGAAATCCATGGCGGAACAAAGCCCCCCCCCCCGCGAAATGGGCCCGGAACGGAGCACCTACCTGCTGCCGTCCATGCTGACTTGTGAATGGCGGCTGCGTCTGCGGCCGCCATTCACTTCTTCCATATAGCCGTGATAGGCTACGTAAATACTTACGTAGCCTATCACGGCTAACACAGGGATGCCATTTGTGTCCCTGCAGAAGCCGTGATAGGCTACGTAAGTATTTACGTAGCCTATCATGGCTTAACTAAGGGAACCCAAATGGCGGCGGCTACGGTGGCTGCCATTTGCATTCCCCTTTTTTTTTTGCCATTTTAGCCTACGTAAATATTTACGTAGGCTATTACGGGGGGGGGGGAAGGGAAAGCAAATGGCAGCCACTACGCCATTTGCGTTCCCTTTTTTTTTTTTTTGCCGTAATAGCCTACGTAAATATTTACGTAGGCTAAAATGCCAAAAAAAGGGAACGCAAATTGAGGCCGCCGTAGCCACTGCCAATTGCATCCGCTGGTTTGTTTTTGCCGTGATAGGCTATGTAAATATTATGTAGCCTATCACGGCAAAATACAGGAATGCAAATGGCAGCAGCTGCGGCAGCTGCCATTTGAGTCCCTGCAGGCTGCCCAGAGGCTGGATGTCCGGCTGCGGGCGGCCCCGGCCGGCGGCTCCGTGGAATCTCCGTGGAGCGGAGCTGGCCAGAGAGAATTTCAGTGGGAGGGAGGGAGCGCCTCCCCCCACGAATGTCACCCTTCGAAAAGGTAAGTGACTTTCGTACATCCCTACCCCCAACCCCAACCCCCCAAGTTCTTTCCATCCTGGGAAAAAGTTGTGAATGTTGGGAAGTTTCTATCAAGAAGTGAACTGAAATAAACTTCTCACCCAAAATTATCAGTCGGGGGGGGGGGCTCTCCTACACTGGAGACATTTCAAGATGAAGCTGGACGACAGCCACCTGTCAGAGATGCTCTGACTTGGATTCCTGCACTGAGCAGGGGGCTGGACTTGATGGTCTTATAGGCCCCTTCCAACCCTACTATTCTATGATTCTATCATAAGTTCTTATTGAAAAAAAGAGAACTGAATAAAATTCTTAATCTTTCTTATCATGCAGCGAAACTGATGGGCAAGTAGGTACAACTGGACAGATAAAAAAGGGCACATAATGCATAATTTATTTTATGGAAGTTGCTGCCACAAGATGTGGTGATAGCCATTAGTTTGGATGGCTGTAAAAGAGGTTTCGACTAGGGATTGGAGAGAATTCCGCCACGAATTCCAGTGAGGCCCCTCGGAATCCGTGGCGGAACGGCCTCCTGCCCCCTCACCCCCCCCCACAGAATCCCGCCGGGATGGAACTTACTTGAGGTGGATGCGGCAGATTTGGCGGTGGCAGTTCCGGCGGTGGCGGCTCAAGCAGCAGCGGCAGCAGCTCCAGCGGTTGGTCTCCTGGCCGGCCGCAGCTGGGCTGCTGCGGCTGCCATTGACGTCCTTGCAGCTGTGATAGGCTACGTAAGTATTTACGTAGCCTATCATGGCAACCCCCCCAAAAAAAAGGTGTACGCAAATGGCGGCGGCTACAGCGGCCGCCATTTGCATTCCCTATTTTTTGCTGTTTTAGCCTACATAAATATTTATGTAGGCTATTACGGTGAAAAAAAGGGGAACACAAATAACGCCCTCTATGCCATTTGCGTCCCCTTTTTTTTGCCGTAATATGGTACGCAAATGGCGGCCACCATAGCTGCCGCCATTTGCGTATGGTACGCTGTTTTGTTTTTTGGTGTTTTTTTGGGTTGCTGTGATAGGCTATGTAAATACTTACGTAGCCTATCACAGCAGCCTGTCTGGATGCAAATGGCAGCTGCTATGGTGGCCGCCATTTGCGTCTGCAGCAGCCCGTCCGCGGCCAGAAATCCTGCTGCGGACGGCCCTGGCTGGCTGCTCTGTGGAACCGCCGCAGAGTGGAGCCGGCCGGGCAGGATTCTGGGGCGGGAGGACGAGATCGCCTCCCTGCCCGTCGAGGATTCTGGGGGGGAGGGACGGAGTGCCTCCCCCCCACTGTGAAAAATTCTGCGAAAAGGTGAGTTTCGTACACCCCTAGTTTCGACAAGTTCATGGAGGAGGAAGGTCTCTCCGTGGCTGTTTGACATAATAGCTAGATGGCCCCTAAGAACATAAGAGCCCTGCTGGATCAGACCAAGATAGGGATGTCAGAGAATTCCGCCACGGATCTCAGTGAGGCCAAATGCCAGTGCATTCGGCCCCCCGAACTCCGTAGCGGAACAGCCTGCCAACCCCCCGCGGATCCCCCCCAGGACGAGACTCACCTGGGGTGGATCTTCCGGGCGGCGGTGGCGGCGGTGGCTCCGGTGGCGGCGGCAGTGGCTGTGGCAGCTGGTCTTCCGACGGGCCGCCACCACTGCCATTTCCAGGCTTGCCATGTGTAAAAAAAAAAAAAAAAAAAGACGTGATAGGCTACGTAAATCTTTAAAAGATTTACGTAGGCTAAAACGGGGAATCAAAAAGGGACGCAAATAGCACCCACTACGCTATTTGCATTCCCCTTGATTTTCGCCATCATAGTCTACGTAAATATTTACGTAGATTAAGACTGCCAAAAAGAAGGAACGCAAATGGTGGCGGCCGTATCCGCTGCCATTTGCGTACGCGGTTGTTGTTGTTTTTTTATCCAGAGCCCTCCGCGGCCGGAAATCCGGCTGCGGATGGCTCTGGCCTGGCCGGGCCAGGCCTGGCTGGCTGCTCCGCAGAGCTGCCGCGAAGCACAGCCGGCCATTCGAGGATTCCGGGGGGAGGAACGGAGCACCTCCCCCCCGGCCAGGATTCTGGGGGGAGGGATGGAACGCCTCCCCCCACCATCAACATAATCTGCGAAAGGTAAGTCACTTTCGTACATCCCTATCCATCTAGTCCAGTATTCTGTTCACACAGTGGCCAACCAGCTGTCGACCAAGAACCCACAAGCTGGGCATGAGCACAACAGCACCCTCCCACCCATGTTCCCCAGCAACTGGTGTACATAGGCACACTGCCTGTGATACTGGAGGTAGCACATAGCCATCAGGAGTAGGAGCCATTGATAGCCTTTTCCTCCAGGAATTTTCCCACCCCCTTTTTAAAACCATCCAAACTGGTGGCCATCACTACATCCTGTGGTAGCGAATTCCATAGTCTAACTCTGTGCTGTGTGAAGAAGTCCTTCCTTTGATCTGTCCTGAATCTCCCACCAATCAGCTTCATGGGAGGACCCCACTGTGTTCTAGTATTATGAGAGGGAGAAAAATGTCTCCCTAGCCACATTCTCCGCACCATGCATAATCTTGTAGACCTCTATCATCTCTCCCCTTACCCTCCTTTTTTCCAAGCTAAACAATCCCAGCTGTTGTAAGCTTCTCTCATAGGGTAGATGCTCCAGCCCCTTGATCATTTTAGTTTCCCTTTTCTGCACTTTTTCCAACTTTACAATATCTTTTTTTAGGTGTGGTGACCAGAACTGTATTCCAAGTGTGACTGCACCATAGGTTTCTATAGGGCCAGTATGATATTGGCAGTTTTATTCTCAATTCCTTTTCTAATTATGCCTAACATGGAGTTTGCCTTTTTTACAGTGGGTGCACACAGGGCTGACATCTTCAATGAACTGTCCACCACAACCCCAAGATTTCTTTCCTGGTCGGTCACCGCTAGCTCAGATCGTGCCACAGATTTATATAAAGGCAGTATCCCAGTATGATATTGGCAGATTTATATATTATTCACAATTAATAAATGTTCCCCTCCAGATTCAGAGGCATTACACCACTAAACATCAGTAGTATAAAGATCAGTAGTATATCTGTAGATTCACTGTAGATCTGTAGAGAGCCAGTGTGGTCTAGTGGCTAGAGTGTTGGACTGGGAGTCGGGAGATCCTGGTTCTAGTCCCCACTCAGCCATTGAAGCTCACTGGGTGACTTTGGGCCAGTCACAAACTCTCAGCCCAACCTACCTCACAGTGTTGTTGTTGTGAGGACAAAATGGAGAGGAGGAGGATTATGTATGCTGCCTTGGGTTCCTTAAGGAGGGGAAAAGGCGGGATATAAATGTAATAAATAAATAAATAAATAAAGGATTTAGTGGCAGTTATATAAAACGAAATAAGCAGTGGGAAAGGTCTCTTTCCTTCATGTCCTGTTGAGGAATTTCACAGAAGCATACAATGGGAAATGGGATGCTGGATTGGGGCAATCTCTGGTCTGATCCAGTAGACTTGCGTGCTCCTGCATTCTTCCTTCTCATCTTGCATGAGAGCACTCAGCCATGAAGGGCATCTCTACACCAGCCTAAAATCCTGCATTTAAAATGGGGCTTCCTGCTTCCGTTGTAAATGCAGGATCACAACGACTCCCTTTCTCAAGCACTTCCTTTCCCCCCTCCCCTTTCCCCCTCCTTCTCCCTGTATCTGAGTCTCCCATTATCTTTCATTGATCTCTTTAAAAATGGGGTGAAAGGGCATTTAGTGCTAGGGATGTACGAAACACTTAACTGGTTTTGTCCAGGGACATCCGGGGTGGGGGGAGGTGCTCCGTCCCTCCCCCCCCAAATCCTCGATGGGGGGGAGCGATCCATTCCTCCCCCTGGAATCCTGCCCAGCCGGCTCCGCTCTGTGGCAGCTCCATGGAGCAGCCGGCCAGGACCGTCCACAGCCGGAGTTCCGGCCACGGACGGGCTTCTGGGGACGCAAATGGTGGCCGCCATACCGGCCGCCATTTGTGTCCAGTGAAGCTGCTGTGATAGGCTACATAAGTATTTATGTAGCCTATCACGGCAAGCCCCCCCCAAAAAAAAAACAGCGTACGCAAATGGCGGCTATGGCAGCCGCCATTTGCGTTCCCTATTTTTCGCCGTTTTAGCCTACGTAAATATTTACGCAAGCTATTACGGCGAAAAAAAAGGAATGCAAATAGCGCCCACTACACTATTTGTGTTCCCTTTTTTTTCCCTCCATAATAGCCTACGTAAATATTTACGTAGGCTAAAATGGTGAAAAATAGGGAATGCAAATGGCGGCCGCCATAGCCGCCGCCATTTGCATACGCTGGTTTGTTTGTTTTTTGGCTTGCTGTGATAGGCTACGTAAATACTTACGTAGCCTATCACGGCAAAGAGCAAGACGCAAATGGTGGCTGCGGCAGCCGGTCAAATGACCAGCTGCTGCCGCTGGAGCCACCGCCGCCAGAGCTGCAGCCACTGCTGGAGCCCCAGGTAAGTTTTGTTCCGGGGCTATTCCGTGAGGTGGCGGGGGGGGGAGGCCTTTCCACCACGGGTTTCGGGGGGCCGAATGCCAGTGCATTTGGCCTCACTGAAATCCGTGGCAGAATTCTCTGCCATCACTATAATAAATAAACTACAACATGAACCCCAAGGCTGATTTCCAGGCTTCCTCCCAATTTGCCCAGTTTAGGGATAGGGGAGAAATCCTCCATGGACCCCAGTGAGGCTGGCTTCAAAAGAATCCGGCCCCCTGGAGTCCGTGGAGGATCGGAAGATTTACCTCTGCCTCCTGGAGGAATTCTTGCCAGCTGGATTCTCCCTGCTGGCCGGCTCCAGAGCACCAGTGATACGGCCGCCATTGCCGTATCACTGGCTGGGAGGATTGACTGCGGATGCAAATTGTGTCCACTACGCCATTTGCGGCCATAAAGGTCTTATTTCAAGGCAAAAGGAGAAGGGGACGGCGGAGGATGAGATGGCTAGATAGCATCACCGATGCAATGAATGTGGACTTGAGCACGCTCCGGGAGAGAGCGGAGGACAGGAAGGCCTGGCGTGCTGTGGTCCATGGGGTCACGAAGAGTCGGACATGACTGAACGACTGAACAACAACAACAACAAGGCTGTATATTGTTCCCTTGCTTATTTGTCCACCAACTCTTTCAGAGGGGATGAGTGGCACACTCTTGCATTGTTGTTTATTGCCAGACCAGAAGTAAAGCTACCTGAATGGACACAGTGAGGGACATGACATGATGCTTTTTCAGTGTGGGGGTTTTGTAACTTCAACACCCTTCCCTCCCCTCCATCCTAGTTGGATCCTGATCACTGTGAGGCTTTCTCACTACACAAGACAGGGCTTCCAGTTGCTCTCTCTCTCTCTCTCTCTCGTAATAGTTGCTGGGAGAGAGTCAGGGTGAAAATGTGTTGAGGCCGCTTGAAGGGAGATAAGCTTCGACATAAACTGTGATTTTCTGCCCTATGAGCCCTATGCATGGATTTCATCTTTTAATGGAAGTGCAGTAAATAAGAGCCATTTTCACAATAAGCCGAGCAACAGGTCATAAGCTCCCCAGCCTCTGAAATTGATAGAAGTGAGCTAAGCGTAACAAATCTCCCAAAATTGCACCAGGCTCCACGTATCCAGCTCCCTTCCTATATCTCACAAATTACAGCCAACAACAATTATTTCTGAGCTAGACCTGCCTTTCTCCAGTTTAAAAACGTGCATAGTCGGGAGATGCTTTATCTTTACTTCTCTCTCTCTCTCTCTCTCTCTCTCTCTCTCTCTCTCTCTCGTCTCCTTGAATAGATTTGTATTGTGAGGGATGGGGGGCAGTTGGTAGAAATCCTGTTTTAAAAGGGATTCCCTGGTTTCAGTAAGGAGAAAACTGAACTACTTATGTAATGGAAGCACCCGTACTTGGCTGAATAAGTAACCTACTGTTGTTATGCTGTTATGGGGATCTCTACACCTCATTCATGGTTGCTCACTCACTGAATTGTGTGGGTCCATCATTACATGACATCGTTGTTGTCCAGTCATTATTCCACTATTTCCTCCCACCTATCCTGCGTTTTCCTCAAATGGAAAAAAATGGGGTATTTTTCCCAGCCCATGGAACAGGAGCGGCATGACCTCCGTGTGAAATTCTCCCATAGTGGAAGAAACTGCTCTGTCTGCCTGCTGCGGGCATTTGTTTTCAGTTGTTGAGGGTGCAGTCAGGTTGAGGAAGGCAGTGAGGATGGGAGCGAGGTTGCACGGAAGGAGACCCAAGCAGATTTGACAGGCACGAGGGCAAAAGTCGCCTGCCGATTGTGTCTCCTGCCTCCGCATTTCTCAATTGGAGGGAGAAGAGGGTAAAATGCCTCCCTGCAATGAAGGGAGACACATCTGATCCCCCACCCCACCAACCCCAGAAGCAACATCCTCTGTTGTTTCAAAGCACCCTGTTAAGTTCAGTGGGGCTTACTCGAGGGTTGCAGACTTACGGGTGATCTTATGTCAATTCAAAAGTAATTCCCATTGAGTTCAATGAGGCTTACTCCCAAGTAAGTACCCAGGATTGGGGCTGCAAGAAAACAGTACAGCAGAAGTTAAGCTTCTGAAAGGGGGATGGGGGAAGGGAGTGCATGTAAAGGCAGTCAGTGGTGATCCTGCATTTAAAACGGAAGCAGAAAGCCCCGTTTTACATGCAGGATTTTAGGCTGGTGTAGAAATGCCCTATATCTCCTGGGGACGGACAGCATGTTATTGTAGTCAGGAATCCTTTCTGTCATACGTGAGCAAGCAGGATCCATAAGTGTTCTGAGTCTGAATCCCACAAAGATCCGTCGTCTTCCATTATTCTAGATCCTGTGGGTATCTTGTGGCCCCATATTCCCAGCCATCTGTTCTGATAAAAAGCCCCACATATGTCCTTATTCTCCAAAGTCTCCTTACCAAACCGTGGCAGTCATAAGGTCTCAGGAACCATGCCAATATATCTCTGCGAATTCTGGCTGTGCATCTGTTGTGACTGATCAGTGAAGGGACTCTGGCATCCCCATCAGGTGCTTGCTATTCCACCTCTCCTTCACCTCGGCATCGCTCAAAGGGCTCTGGGGTAGCCCATTTTGTTTTACAGGGAGTCACCCTCACTCTGGAATGCTATGATATGGGAGTGAAAATGTATTTCTTAGAAAGCAATCCCATTTATACGCTCTGGCTGCTGTTTTAGCCATTTCTTCTCTGCACATCTGGAATGTTCTAGAGCCAAGCCATGTGGTGAAACATGTGGTGGGAATGTGGATGCATGAGAGCATTTTCAGACATGTCTGTGGAAGAGGAGAGGTCCATTAGTGGCTATCATCCATGATAGTGAAATGGAACCTCCAACTTCACAGGCACTGTATCCCTGAGTACAATTTTTTTTGCTGGTGGTGGGAGCAATAGGGGAAGCGTATTGCCTTCACGCCCTATTGCTACCTCCAGTACCAGAGGCAGTGAGCCTATGTACACCAGTTGCCGTGGAACATGGGTGGGAGGGTACCGTTGCACTCGTGTCCTGCTTGTGCGTACCTGGTCGACAGCTGGTTGGCCCCTGTGTGAACAGAATGCTGGACTAGATGGACCCTTGGTCTGATCCAGCAGTGCTCTTTTTATGTTCTTATGTTCTATTGAGTAGCTTCTGAGAAGCGTCTGCCTGGGCATTATGGAATACTGGATGCTGAACTAGATGGGTCTTTGGTTTGATGCATCAGGACTCTCAGGGTTATGATGCTGGGGAAAAAAAAAAAAAGCTAACGAGTGAGTAGCTGATCTATAGCTGCACAAATAATTTTGCCAGCTCTTTAAAAACCTTCACTTCGAGAACATGGGATAAGAGAGACTTCATGGACTTGATCTCCTTTTTTAAAAAATGTCATCTTGTTCCTGATCCTTTATTTTTTGTCAGCACATTTTTGATCTTATGGGGGCAAGGAAAATGCAATTCCAGTAAGAGCTCACACAAGGCTGTTACGATGTGGAAGTTATTTCTTACTCCTCCCCAGCCTAGTAGCTGATTCCTATCAATAAATCGACTCAAGGACACATTATTCTTCCCCCCTCTCACAAAATCTAAGCTGCAGGGTGTACGTGTGGTCTATTCCTGCAGTGAGTAAAACCATTTGAGAACTTAGTGCTAAAAACAACCCTATGTTAAATCATCTGATCAAAAATTATGCAGCTTAAATACATATGCATGAAGTTTCCTAGTTTGCATAATATATTTTTATAGAAAAAAAGATTTAAAAAAAACAAACAGAATTTCTAGTTTTTTGTTTTTTTACTTGGGCTGTATTGGTGGAGGGGAAAGAGAAAGGAAGCAATGGCATATTTTCACATTCTTACACGGTTAAAGGAAATAATGTACAAAATGCATAGTCTGAAAAATATGTAAATATTTTGCTTCCATTTCAAGCTGCAATATGCAGGGGAATTGTGTATCCTGGATCATTTTTTTTTTTTAAAAAGCCTTTTGGGGGTGCCCTGTCTCCCATCTGATGTGTGTTCTGCACAGTAACTGGAGAATAAAATACAATGAAATAAAACCTGACCATCTTTGTTTTTAATCATGCTAGGGATGTCAGAGAATTCCACCACGAATCTTGGGGAGGCCGAATGCCAGTGCATTCGGCCCCCCGAAATCGGTGGTGGAATGGTCTGCCCCCCCGCCCCCCCCCCCCGGGATGGGACTTACCTTGGGCAGATCTTCCTGGTGGCGGTGGCTCCGGCGGAGGTTCGGCAGCGGTTCGGCGGCAGCGGCTGCGGCTGCGGTGGCCGGTCTTCCAACCGGCTGCCGCCGCCGCCATTTCCAGTTAAAAAAAAAAAAACATGATAGGCTACGTAAAGATTTACATAGCCTATCATGGCTAGATTTTTAAAAAACACCATGATAGGCTACGTAAATGTTTACGTAGCCTATCACGGCTGATCTAAAAGAAAAAAAATGCGTGTACGCAAATGGCAGTGCCCATGGGCACCGCCACTTGCGTTCTTTATTTTGGCACGTCTTAGTCTACGTAAACATTTACGTAGCCTAAGATGGTGAAAATAAGGGGAACGCAAATAGCGTAGCATCTATGCTATTTGCGTTCCCCTTATTTTCGCCATCTTAGTCTACGTAAATGTTTACGTAGACTAAGACGTGCCAAAATAAGGAACGCAAATGGCGGCGCCCATGGGCGCCGCCATTTGCATATGTGCGTTTTTTTTTCTTTTAAATCGGCCGTGATAGGCTACATAAACATTTACGTAGCCTATCATGGCTGACTACAGGGACGCAAAGAACGGCGGCTACAGCTGCCGCCATTTGCGTCCCTGCTAGCCAGCGGCCGGATGTCTAGCCACTAGTGGAGCTGGCCAGCGGCTCCGCAGAATCCCTGCGGAGCGGAGCCAGCCGGCCAGAATTTCAGGGGGGAGGGACAGGGCGCCTCCCCCCCCGGGCAGAATTTCAGGGGGAGGGACGGAGCGCCTCCCCCCCACCCCGAATCACCCCATCGAAAAGGTAAGTGACTTTCGTACATCCCTAAATTATGCATCTCCTCATACTGTGGGGAAGCCAGGCTCGTGTGTGTGTGTGCGCACGCGTGTGCATGTATCAATCCCTAATTCCCCAAAACAGAATTTTATTCTTTATTTTCTTAGTGTTCATAAAAAGCGCTGAACTGACTTTGCTTAAATTGTATTTGCTTGCATGAGCGTAGGGCCAATGACAACAGAAGCAAATATTTGTCCAAAGGCAGCCAGGACTCTGTGTGAATAGGCTGAAGGAGATGAGGCATTACATGCAGAGTGGATACAAACACGCTCCAAGTAAAATGCATGGCACCTCTTTGGCATGAAATGAGACACTACACAGCCCAACTTGGTGTGGGATTGTTCTGTCCTTTGCTCCCCCTGAGTTGGAAGCTTGAGCTTTTTACTGCTCTAATAATTACCAGTGCACACAGACAAAATATTTCCCTGTTTCTGAGTACAGGCTATTCCATCAGTGGCCTGGAAATACATAGAATCATAGGGTTGGAAGGGCCCTACAAGACCATCGAGTCCAACCCCCTGCTCAGTGCAGGAAGCCTGATTCCCAGGCGGTCTCCCATCCAAGTACTAACCAGGGCTGACCCTGCTTAGCTTCCGAGATCAGATGAGATCGGGCGCATCCAGCCCTTTGCTTGATGTCATAGAATCTAGGGATGTACGAAAGTCACTTAACTTTTCGAAGGGTGACATTCACGGTGGGGGGGAGGTGCTCCGTCCCTCCCCCCGAAATTCTCCCTGGCCAACTCCACTCTGCAGCGACTCCACGGAGCCACCAGCCGGGGCCGCCCGCAGCCAGACATCCGGCCGCTGGGCTGCACAGGGATGCAAATGCCAGCCGCCGTAGCTGCCGCCATTTGCGTCCCTGTATTTTGCTGTGATAGGCTACATATATATTTGTGTAGCCTATTACGGCAAAAGACAGGGGCGCAAATGGCAGCCGCTATGCCATTTGCATCCCTGCGGAAGCCGTGATAGGCTACGTAAATATTTACATAGCCTATCGCGGCAAAAAAAGGGAACGCAAGTGGCGGCCGCTATGCCATTTGCATCCCTGCGGAAGCCGTGATAGGCTACGTAAATATTTACATAGCCTATCGTGGCAAAAAAAGGGAACGCAAGTGGCGGCCGCTATGGTGGCCGCCATTTGCTTTCCCTTTTTTGCCTTGCCTCCGCAGGGATGCAAACGGCATCCCTGCGTTAGCCGTGATAGGCTACGTAATTATTTACGTAGCCTATCATGTCTATAATGAAGAAGCCAATGGCAGCCGCAGACGCAATTCGCAAAGCAGCACGAATGGCAGGAGATAAGTGCTCCGTTTCGCGCACGGGGGCATTTTGCAGGGTGGGGGGGCGGAGGGCTTCATTCCGCCATGGATTTCGGGGGGCCGAATGCACTGGCATTTGGCCTCACCGAGATACATGGCGGAATTCTCTGACATCCCTAATGAGATATAGAATCATAGGGTTGGAAGGGGCCTACAAGACCATTGAGTCCAGCCCCCTGCTCAGTGCAAGAAGCCTGATTCCCAGGCAGTCTCCCATCCAAGTACTAACCAGGGCTGACCCTGCTTAGCTTCCAAGATCAGACGAGATCAGGCGCATCCAGCCCTTTGCTCGATGTCATAGAATCATAGGGCTGGAAGAGGCCTACAAGACCATTGAATCCAACCCCCCTGCTCAGTGCAAGAAGCCTGATTCCCTGGTGGTCCCCCATCCAAGTACTAACCAGGGCTGGCCGTGCTTAGCTGATGAGATCAGGCACATCCAGCGGACTATACAACCTCCTCCTTATAGCCATGTCTGTTATTCTCCCACGGACCCAAGTCTGTTTTTCTCCTGCCAGGGCCAGCCCAAGACATTTTGCTGCCTGAGGCCAAGGCAACATGATGCCCCTTCATTCCACATACAGAAGCCAACCAAACAGAGTTGAGTCCCTGGCGATGGCACAGTGCCCTCGGCTACACCTGAGGGAAACAAGCTAGTTGAGGGAGCGCAGGGCAGTCCAAGTGGCTCTGTTCTCCCAACTCCTCATTGACCTTCAGCATCTGTCACCTGCAGTGGCTGTCTCACTCTCCCTAATGGTAGGCCTGGCCCTGCAACCTGCCTGCTACAACAAATGTTAACCCTAAAAATGTTTGGAACCATTTATAGCAAGGGGCTATAAATACACAGAACCAAGTTTCTGCTTTTGTACCTGGATGGATGGGGAATTGCATGCACAAACAGGGGCCGCATGTGCAGTTCTCCAGTTGAGTGTGCCAGCTGTACATACATTGCCCTCTGGGTAACTGATGATGGCACCAAAGAGCTGATAGGCGTGGTTGCCGGTGCTTAGGGATGTCAGAGAATTCCGCCACGGATCTCAGTGAGGCCGAATGCCAGTGCATTCGGCCCCCCAAAATCCGTGGTGGAATGAAGCCCCCCGCCCCCCCCACGAAAGGCGTGTGAAACGGAGCACTTACCTGCTGCCATCCGCACTGACTTGCGAATGGCGGCCGCATCTGTGGCCGCTATTCGCTTCCTCATTATAGCCGTGATAGGCTATGTAAATAATTGCGTAGCCTATCATGGCTAACACAGGGACGCACAGTATTTACGTAGCCTATCACAGCAAAAAACAAAACAAAACAGCGGACGCAAATGGCAGCAGCTACAGTGGCCACCATTTGCATCCCCTTTTTTTTGCTGTTTTCGCCTACGTAAATATTTACGTAGGCTATTACGGCAAAAAAAGGGGACGCAAATGGCAGCTGCCATAGCCGCTGCCATTTGCGTCCGCTGATTTTTTTTTTTTTTTTGCCGTGGTAGGCTAAATTTGTGTTTTTCAGTAGGGCCCTGGCACTGTATCCACCTACCAGATAATGCCACCCATGCTGTCCCCATTCCCTCTTCCCATATCTAAGCTGGCGCCTGGTGTATTTTTCTGATGATGTTCATGTTGTTGGAAGGTATTCGAGTTGATCAATAAGCAACAGCTAGCATTAGTCATTAAATAGTCCAAGGTCAAGAAGCCAAGAGTATCCCTCTAAAGCAAAGGGAAACAAATCCAGACATAGGGACATGCTGAATAATAGTTGGAGTTGTTCTGGGATCAAGAATAATCAGAGCTGGGTCCTGGAGCTAGGAGGAACATTTTCTGCAATGGATGACCATCACCCATTGCTTCCAGCACCTGAACTTGATTTGAGGCTTGTCTTGTTATGCAGAGGCTGATGGTGAAGTGAGGCCAGCTGGGTTGAGCAGATATCTTCGGCTTGCCCATGTGCTTGGGCCCCTCCCCAAACACTCTCAGGCTGAGGCATTCTGTGTCCAACTCCATCCCGAATGGAGGCACAACTGATGTATGGAGTGCTGATGACATAACTTAGAAGTTTCCTAGCTTAGTTCTGTGGAACACTTACAAGTGAAGAGGTAGGTAAGCTATATGAACGGCTTCCAGTGCTGGGAACATTCAAAGCCCTTAATGGCTTGGGGCCAGGTTATCTGAAGGATTGTCTCCTCCCATATGTGCCTGCCCAGACCCTAAGATAATCCTCAGTGGTCCTTCTCCTTGAGCCCCTGCCAAAGAAAGTGAGGTGGGTGGCTACCAGGAAGAGGGGCTTTCTGCTGTGACGCCCCGGCTGTGGAATGTGCTCCGTAGAGAGGTTTGCTTGGCACCTTTTCGTTGTCCTTTTGGCACCAGGTGAAGACCTTTTGATTCTCCCAGTCTTTTAGCATTTTAGCTTCCTAGTCTTTTAGGTTAGGTGTTTTAAATTTGTCTTTTAAATTCCTGCGTTGCTGCCAGGTTTTATTCTGGTTGTATTGTTATATTGTGGTTTTAATGCTTTCATATTTTACATTGTTTTATTCTGCGGTTTTTGGTTTTAATTTTTGTGAACCGCCCAGAGAGCTTTGGCTATTTGGTGATGTAGCCATGACATAAATAAAATATAAAATAAATAAAATTCCATCAGTCCCCATGGTTCCAGCCAGTTTTGAAGTTGTTGGAGAAACACTTTATTTGCATGGACCTGTATTGCTTAGTGATAATTATATTGTTGGATGGAAAACATCTGAACTCTGTAAATCAGCCTTGTATTGAAGCACTAACCTGGTAGCCATAGGCAACCAGGAATTACATATAGTTGACTGAGCTGCCAGAAGAGAGATAGTGTACTCTGTCACTCCTTTGCAACTGACACAGAAACTGGCTGCCAGTGGAGACAAGTCCTCTCTTCTGCACTCAGCATAGAAATGCAGTGGGCTGCAGCTCCCCACAGGGTTTGAGAGGGCTCTGGGCAAAATGTTCTATGATGTCTGGGACCAGGATATTTGAAGGACTGCCTCCGACATGGATCTGCCCACCCACTGAGCTCATCTTCAGAGGCCTTTCTCTGTGTGCTGCCAGGCCTAGGAACAGGGCCTTCTTGGTTGTGGCACCATGACTCTGTAACTCCCTCCTAAAAGAGGTCTGGTTGGCTTTTAGGCTGGCCCTGGCACTTAAAATATTATTATTCTTAGTTAATATTGACATGTGTTAGATTATTGCTTGCTAGGTTTGTCTGTTTTGTCTGTTGGCTCTGTTTTAATGTTATGGAATCATAGAATCATAGATTATTTGGGTTGGAAGGGGCCTATAAGACCATCAAGTCCAACCCCCTCCTCAGTGCAGGAATCCCTGAGAAATGGCTGTCCAGCTTCATCTTGAATACATCCAGAGTGGGAGAGCCCACCATCTCCCTAGGCAATTGGTTCCATCGTCGTATTGCTCTAACAGTCAGGAAGTTTTTCCTGATGTTCAGCCGGAATCTGGCTTCCTGTCACTTGAGCCCATTATTCTGTGTCCTGCACTGTGGGATGATCAAGAAGAGATCCTGGCCTTCCTCTCTGTGATAACATTTCAAATACTTGAAGAGTGCTATCCTATCTCCCCCCCCCCAGTCTTCTCTTCTCAAGGCTAAACATGCCTAGTTCTTTCAGTCTGTCCTCACAGGGTTTTGTTTCCAGTCCCCTGATCATCTCTGTTGCCCTCCTCTGAACCCTCTCCAGTTTGTCTGTATCCTTCTTAAAGTATGGTGCCCAGAACTGGACACAGTACTCAAGGTGAGGCCTAACTAGTGCTGAGTAGAGGGGAACTAGTACTTCCCGGGATTTGGAAGCGCACCTTCTATTAATGCAGCAAATAGCATTTGCCTTTTTTGCAGCCACATCACATGGTTGGCTCATATTCAGCTTGTGATCTACAACAATTCCAAGATCCTTCTCGCTTGTAGTGTTGTTGAGCCACATATCCCCCCATCTTGTAACTGTGCATTTGGTTTCTTTTTCCTAGGTGCAGAACTTGGCATTTATCCCTATTAAGTTTCATTCTGTTTTTTTCTGCCCAGTGCTCCAGTCTATCAAGATCACTTTGAATTTTGTTTCTGCCTTCCAAGGTATTGGCTATCCCACCCAATTTTGTGTCATCTGCAAATTTTATCAGCATTCCCTACACCTCCTCCTCCAAGTCATTAATAAAAATGTTGAAGAGCGCTGGGCCCAGGACTGAGCCCTGTGATACCCCGCTCGTTACCTCTCCCCAGTTGGAGAAGATCCCATTGATAAGCACTCTTTGAGTCCAGTTATCTAGCCAACTGTGGATCCACCAGATGGTTGTTTCGTCTAGGCCACTTTGAGCTAGTTTGCTTATCAGGAGATCATGGGGCAGTTTGTCGAAAGCTTTGCTGAAGTTGAGGTATATTATGTCCACAGCATTCCCACAGTCCACAAGGATGGTTACCTGATTAAAAAAAAAAAGATATCAGATTAGTCTGGCATGATTTGTTCTTGACAAATCCACATTGGCTTCGAGTAATCACTGCATTGTTTTCAAGGTGCTTACAGTGGATTGTTTATAATCTGTTCCAGAATTTTCCCAGGGATTGATGTCAGACTTAATCATCTGTAGATCCCAAGTTCCTCCTTTTTGCCCTTTTTGAAGATAGGGACATTAGCCCTCCTCTAGTCATCTGGCACTTCACCCTTCCTCTATGATTTTTCAAAGATAATAGACAGTGTTTCTGAGAGTTCTTCTGCCTGTTCCTTTATTACTCTAGGATGCAGGTCATCTGGCCCTGGAGATTTGAATTCACTCAAAGTAATTAGGTGTTCCTTGACCATATGCCTATCGATCTCAAGCTGCAATCCTGCCCCTTCAGCCTGTACTTTGCCTTTGCCAGGGGGGTCATGGACCCTGTTTAGGGAGAAGACTAAGCCAGTAGGAATTGAGCATTTCTGCCTTTTCTTTGTCATCTGATATAATTTTGCCCTCGTGTATGTTCTCTCCACAAGAGTGGAAAAGGTCAGTTTACATTCCAGTTCCAAAGAAGGGCAACGCCAAAGAGTGTTCAAACTACCGCACCATTGCGCTCATTTCACATGCCAGCAAGGTGATGCTCAAAATCCTACAAGCTAGGCTTCAGCAGTATGCGAACCGAGAACTACCGGAAGTACAAGCTGGGTTTCGAAGAGGCAGAGGAACTAGAGATCAAATCGCCAACATTTGCTGCATCATGGAGAAAGCAAGAGAATTCCAGAAAAACGTCTCTTTCTGCTTCACTGACTACGCTAAAGCCTTTGATTGTGTGGATCACAACAAACTGTGGCAAATTCTTAAAGTGACGGGAGTACCAGACCACCTTACCTGTCTCCTGAGAAACCTGTACGAGGGTCAAGAAGCAACAGTAAGAACCAGACATGGAACAACCGATTGGTTCCAAATTGGGAAAGGAGTACGACAAGGCTGCATATTGTCACCCTGCTTATTTAAATTATATGCGGAGTACATCATGAGAAATGCCGGGTTGGATGAATCACAGGTCGGAATTAAGATTGCCGGGAGAATTATCAACAACCTCCGATATGCAGACGATACCACCCTAATGGCAGAAAGCGAAGAGGATCTCAAGAGCCTCTTGTTGAGGGTGAAAGAGGAGAGTGCAAAAGCTGGTTTGAAACTCAACATTAAAAAAACGAAGATCATGGCATCTGGCCCCATCACTTCCTGGCATATAGAAGGGGAAGAAATGGAAGCAGTGACAGATTTTACTTTCTTGGGCTCCAAGATCACCGCAGACGGTGACTGTAGCCATGAAATTAAAAGACGCTTGCTCCTTGGGAGGAAAGCTATGGCCAACCTAGACAGCATAGTCAGAAGCAGAGACATCACCTTGCCGACAAAGGTCCGTCTAATCAAAGCTATGGTTTTCCCAGTAGTAATGTATGGCTGTGAGAGCTGGACTATAAGGAAGGCTGAGCGCCGAAGAATCGATGCTTTCGAACTGTGGTGCTGGAGAAGACTCTTACGAGTCCCCTGGACTGAAAGGAGGTCAAATCAGTCCATCCTAAAGGAAATCAACCCTGAGTGCTCATTGGAAGGACAGATAATGAAGCTGAAGCTCCAATATTTTGGCCACCTAATGCGAAGAGAAAACTCCCTGGAAAAGACCCTGATGCTGGGAAAGACTGAAGGCAAAAGGAGAAGGGGACGGCAGAGGATGAGATGGCTAGATAGCATCACGGATGCAATGAATATGAACTTGAGCATGCTCCGGGAGAGAGCGCAGGACAGGAAGGCCTGGCGTGCTATGGTCCATGGGGTCACGAAGAGTCGGACACGACTGAACAACAACAACATGTTCTCTCTGTTCAGTTTCTGTATTGCATGATTTTAATGTTATTAGCCCCATTTTGATGGCTGAAAGGGAGCATTTAATTTTTATAAATAAAACATATCTGGCCTAGGCCATCTTTATGAATGGAAACAACCAGAATTATGCTTGATAATTCTAGAAAAGGCTCTGTCTTGTCCAATATGGAGCGTTGCCTCTTGAAAATTAAGTATTCTGTCATAGTTTCATTTTAAGTGATGAAATCTTGGCACTTGGGGTAATTGAACTGGTTCGGTCTTGAACATTGGCTTATGTCCAGAATAATTTGGAAGATCTTGTTAGCACTGAATCTTGTGCGAAAAGTTTAAATTAGTCAGGAGAGAGCATATTATGCATATCCATACTGAACACCGTTATCTAGTTTTTGCCCTATAAATCCATCTAGCTGTGATCTTCCAACAGGTACAGTAGAAATTACGGCTTTTACTTAAAGCACAGTATGTCACTTAAAAAAAAAGTTTGGCATGAGTTTAGGGTAGAAAATAATCTTGACTCAAATGTAAAAATGTCATAGCTACTGATAACCAATCCTAGCAAGTGTTCTAAAGAGATTGCATTTTGTCTGTTCATTGGCAAATTGTACATGATTAGGGAGAACAGACTTCTCTAGACTTCTCTTCTATTTCAGACCAGCGTTACTCCCTCCCATAGCACTTTTAGCATACCTGTCCGGTGTTTTACATGGACACCTAAAAAACGTACAGTGGGAATGTTAACACACATATTTGTAAATGCAAATATCATGCAGGTTCAAACGGTTTGACAGTACATTCAGGATAGGCAAAAGAAAGGACTTCATCACAAAATATGCAATTTATGCAATTCATTGCCACAGGATGTGGGCACTGGCTGCTATGTTAGATGGCTTTAAATGGAGATTAGACAATTTCATGGTGAATAGGTCTGTAGATGGCTATTACCCATAATAGCAATCAGAGATTGTATATGACTGAATCCCAGTTGGTGGTGGTGGCGGGGTATGTGTGAGTGGGGGCAGCGTGAGTAGACTATATTCCTCTTATTCAATAGATATTTACTTTCTTTAATCTTTTAGAATGCACCACGTCATAAACTCTCTGCAAAATCCACCTGAATTATAGCTGCCAGGTCACCTTTCTCTGCAACTTTCATTAACTATTTCTTTTAAATAACTTAACAGGTTAGTGGCCTGAATGAATTTTCTTCTCCTGCCCTGGACTTTTTAAAAATCCACTTAACCTAATAAGATTATACTTACCAAAATGCTTCGCTCTCCTGACCCTTAATTTGAAATTGTGCCAGTTTTGCGGGAAGAGTCTGTAATGCCTGATGCCTACCTACCTTTGATATATTTTTTTAAAAAGCAAGGAATCTATTGTCGTTGTTTTGGGAAAGTAGCCATATTAATCTTTTCTTGATGGCCTATAAATAACAACATGTGTATTTATGTATGCACTTCACTGTACGAGCTACCACTAAAGGCTTCACCTTTCCCATAGTGGTACCTTGTTTTTGAGCATTCTGTGGGAACTAGCATCAATAAAAGGAAAGTAGATTTTGTCTTCCATGAAAGAAATATTGAGAGTGGCTGCACTTGTGCTGCAAGGGAGTATGGGATAACAGTTTTTCATTTGAAATGGGGAAAACCCCCACCATGGTACAAATGGGAACTATTTGGCATTGGGAGGATGCATTATGGTGTTTGGACGTTAACAAAGCTAAGTAATAGGTATTAAAGTAGGAGTCGCAACTGTTCATGTGGATCAAAAGTCTAGTAGGGAGACATAACATTAATACAATGGGATTCTGATTTTTAACCACATATTCTTCATAGTGCATGAAGCCCTTGCATGTCAGAAAGCATTAGTTTAAAGTATTTTAAAATTCTCATAAAGACAGGCTACCGTTAAGGAAGTGCTCAAGGGTTATGGTTTACCCACAGTTCCTCCAGTTTCCAGTCTGGGCACTGGCTTTAACCGACTTGACCAGTTCTGATGCTCACCAATTGAAGTCGACATTTTTGTTGTATATGTGAGATGTTTTACTTGCATATCCTAAAATGTATGAATGTCAACAAATGTGTGCAAACACATTTTTCTTGTGAATACAATGGTTAGGGTAGAAGGATTAGACTTTGCTCCTTGTCATAAGAATATACCATGTGAACAGCTTCATGGATTAGATGAAAAATCCATATAGTCCAGTATCCTATTTCTCATAAGTACCAGCCAGATGTTAAGAACAGTAGGGATAGATGGGTTCCTCTATTTCTGGCTCATGTTATTTTCATATGTGCTTACCCATAAATTCTGTCCTGTTCACTAATCTGAGGGTTTAAACAAACAAACAAACAAAAACACATGTAGATTATTCTCATTTAAAGCCTTGTGTGGTGCAGAGTGGTAGGCGGCAATATTGCAACCGAAACTCTCCCCACGACCTGATTTCGATCCCAGCGGAAGCTGGGTCTCAGGTAGCCGGCTCAGGTCGACTCAGTCTTCCATCCTTCCGAGGTCGGTAAAATGAGTACCCAGCTTGCTGGGGGAAGGGTAGTCACGACTGGGGAAGGCAATGGCAAACCACCCCACTATAGTCTGCCATGAAAATGCCAGGGCAAGCGGTGTCCCTCTGGGGGTCAGTAATGACCCGGTGCTTGCACACGAGGAACCTTTCCTTTTTTTCCCTATGCATTTGAAAACATATTTTGATAACCTTTTTGAGCCGAGAACTGCGTTGCGACATCAGGAGAAGTACAATGTGGAACTCCCACTACAAATTAGGTAGCTCCATCTGATATGGCAGCTGTGCCCCTACCTTCCTGACCATCTGCTCCCATCGGTAATACATGCCCTGGTCTCCTCTCGTCTAGACTACTGTGATGTGCTCTACATGGGGTTACCCTTGAAGACGGTTCGGAAGCTGCAGCTGCAGAACGCGGCGGCTCACCTGATGAAAGGCAGCCACCAGCGTGATCACATCACTCTGGTGCTGAAGGAGTTGCACTGGTTACCAGTTGTTTCCCCGGCCAAATTCAAGGTGTTGGTTTTGACCTTTAAAACCCTATGTGGTTGCGGCCCAGCTTATCTCAAGGAGCGCCTCCAGCAACACCAGACAGGCTGCTCAACAACATCAGCCTTGGATGGCCTTCTCTCTGTCCCATCAGCCAGAACAGGTAGGCGGGTGAGGGAGAGGGCCTTCTCTGTGGTGGCTCCCACTCTGTAGAACTCCCTCCCTAGGGAACTCCGCCATGCCCCCTCTTTAATGAGCTTCTGCCACGCATTAAAATAATGGCTGTTCAGGCAGGCATTTGGGGTGGGTTAGGGTATTTTTAGAAATACAGTGTTTTAATGTGGAATCTTACTGTTTTAAATTGTTGTATTATTGTACATCACCCAGAGTGGCCAGGTGACCACAGCCGGATGGGTGATTATTTAATTATTTATTTAAATAAATAAATGCTGAAAATATACCTTTTCCAACACGCACTCCCCAGAAGGTAATCTTGACCTCCAAATGAAGACTTGTTTTTAGTACTTTGATTAGAAATGTCTTTACTGTAGTCAATTCATATTAATTGCTCAATAAATAATAAATCTGATGGATAGCTACATCCCAATCTATGCACTAGTCCAGGAGGTGCAAATCAGGCCAGTTTGCATTTGACTTTTCAAAGACTGGAGTCCTCAAGCATCCCTAAGTGAAAGCAATACTGTTCTCATGCTGCTGGCATGGTTCATTCTTTGTGTTCTTTGGAGGGGCTGTAGCTCAGTGGTACAGCACATAGAATGTTGTAGGTTCAGTCCCTAGCAGGTCCAGGGATAAAATGATCTCAGCAGACCTGGGGAGAACCCACTGCCTGAGACTAGATGATGTGTTGTCAGTCAGAGTAGATGATATTGGGCTATATAGATGAACAAGTGTGACCTGCAAAGACTGTAGAGTGAAAACCACCTGTGCTTGGATCCAGCCAGCCAGACCTTTCAGGATGCGATATTCTATTCCTCCCTCTGTTTCCCCTTCCCCACCCCCACGGTCTGTCAGTACTCTATGGTCACTCGGTCCTTGTTGGGCTGTTGTTTTTTCCTCTCCTCCTCCATTTTTGTTTTTTTTAAAAAAGATTGTTCTTACTTCTGCATACCTTGAGGATCCTTGTTCATACCTCTGCCTTATTTTTTCAGCAGCCCCATTTTATTTATTTATTTTCAGCATTTATATACTGCTCCACATCTAAACAGATTCTGGAGCAATGAACAATACAAGATAAAATGATGCAAAGATAAAAGAAGTAAAGCACCATATTAACATTGCTATTTTTTAAAACAAAGTACCAGTAAACATAAACAAACAAACAAACAAACAAAAAATGGCTGGTCAGTCAAGGAAAGCTTCCTGGAATTAAGACGTTTCCAGGAGGTGCTAGAAACAACACAGTGTTGATGCCTGCCTGGCTTCCAGAGGCAGGGAGTTCTATAGAAAGGGGGCCAACACATGGAAGGCTGTTCCCTGGGTGGACTCGAGTCAGGCCGTAGGTCCATGTGGAACCACCAGGAGCATGCCTTCTGATGACCTAAGTGATCGGGCAGGTTGGTAAGGGAGAAAACTCTCTCTTAGGTATTCTGGTCACCAGTCACAAGTGCAGTCAGTGTGTCCAGTCCAGTATCTCAGCCTAGTCGAGGGGCTGCTTTTATCTCTCTCAAGGGCCTGAATGTGTCCAACGGCTGAGAGATAGCAGTCTGCCTCAGTGAGATGGATTCTCTATCTACATAGCTACATACCCATCATAACTTAGCACGTGAGCATCTGAGTTTGCTATTATATTCTGAATCTGTGTAAGGCAGATTCATACGACAAAAGGCTTGGTCATGGTTTGTACAAGTGGTTCTTGTTTTCATTTGCTTTCTAAAGGGAAATGGAAGAATAGCTTGGAGGCTCCTCTTAACTCTCTGAATTTTAGATAGTACCTGAAATTATCTTGTAGCCTCAGGTAGCAAGCTTTTACATTGCACAGCTCTTTGTGCAGTTGTTTTGCTTGAACCATATTCTGTACGGTTCAAAAGCAACTTGACTCACTAAAGGGTATCATTTCAACAACAGAACTGTTCTCAGTCCTATCGCTTCTTCTTTGGGACCCATAAAAGGAGCCAATCTTCTGTTGCTGAATAGTTGCTTTGGCCAGAACTCCTGAAATGGACATTGTTAAATACTAAGTCCTTCCTAGGATGCTTTCTCAGCTATGTTGTAATAGTGCACATTTTCCAGGATTCATACTTGGCACACTAAAACCTGTAAAGCTCACTGTGGCACGCCCTCCTTTCATTGCACCATTATAATTCGAGCTCTATGCAAATGGCCTCTTCAAATTCTCCAGCTTAGTGGGTAGGGATGGATGAAAGTCCCTTAACTGGTCCCGCAGCTTTTTTTGGGGGGGGGGAGGCGCTCCGGTTCTCCCCCCGAAATTCTTGGCGGGTGGGGAGGCGCCCCATCCCTCCCCGCTGAAATTCTGGCCAGGGGGGAGCGCCCCGTCTCCCTGGCCGCGAAAGAAAAAAGTAAAGTGTAAAAAAAAAAAAAAGTGATAGGCTACGTAAAGATTTACGTAGCCTATCACGGCTAGTTTTTCAGTCAGCTGTGATAGGCTACATAAAGATTTACGTAGCCTATCACGGCTGACTGAAAAAAAGAAAAAAAAGCACGTACGCAAATGGCGGCGCCCATGGGTGCCGCCATTTGCGTTCCTTATTTGGGCACGGGTAGTCTACGTAAAGATTTACGTAGACTATGGCGAAAATAAGGGCAACGCTATTTGTGTTGCCCTTATTTTCGCCGTAGTCTACGTAAATCTTTACGTAGACTACCCGCGCCCAAATAAGGAACGCAAATGGTGGCACCCATGGGCGCTGCCATTTGCGTACACACTTTTTCTTTTTTTTTCAAACTCAGCTGTGATAGGCTACGTAAAGATTTACATAGCCTATCACGGCTAGATTTTCAAAGTCAGCTGTGATTAGGGGTGGACGAAAGTCACTTACCTGTCCTCGAAGGACGTTTGTGGTGGGGGGGAGGCGCTTTGCTGGTCCTCCTGCGAAGTTCAGGCCGGGGGGGGAGGCTTCCCGCCTTGCCCCGGCTGAAATTCAGGCCGGGGGGAGGCTTCCCGCCTCGCCCGGCCCCGAACGCGAAAGTAAAACAAAAAACAAAAAACGCCCCCTGATAGGCTACGTGACGATTGACGTAGCCTATCACGGCTGACTTTGCAAATCTAGCCGTGATAGGCTACGTGAATCGTCACGTAGCCTATCAGGGGGCGTTTTTTTTTTTTTCTTTCATTACAATGGCGGCGGCGGCAGCCGGTCGAAAGACCGGCTGCTGCTCCCGCCTCGCTTGAACACCCGCCGAACCGCCGGCCGGACCAGCCACCGGGAGGGACATTTGGTGAAGGTAAGTCCCGTCCCGGGGGGGGTGCGGGGGGCAGGGGGGGTTCGGAGGATTTCTCCCTGAAACATGTTCGGGGGGCCGAACACGTTGGCGCTCGGCCCCCCGAAGTTGCGGGGAGAAATTCTCCGCCAACCCTAGCTGTGATAGGCTACGTAAATCTTTACGTAGCCTATCACGTTATTATTTTTTTTTACTGTACTTGGAAATGGCAGTGGCGGCAGGCGGTCGGAAGACCGGCCGCTGCCGAACCGCCGCTGGGACCTGCCGCCGCGAGGGACATTCGCACGAGGTAAGTCCCATTCCGGGGGGAGGGCGAGGGGTGTCGGAGAATTTCCCCACCAATTTCGGGGGGCCGAATGCGTTGGCATTCTTCCCCCCGGAGATACGTGGAGAAATTCTCCGACATCCCTAGTTGTGGGTGGGGAACTATGGGAGACCATTTCACCGAATTTCTCCATGGGGAGGAGAAATTCTCCACGGTTTCTCCCTGGTAGGCCTCACCATCGGCAGGGCTGGTAGCACAGCTTCTTTCTTTTTTACTAAGGGGTTTGGAGGTTTTCATGCTGCAACAGCATCAACTGTCTTGGCAGGCCAGCCCCCCAGTTTGCATCCACTGCAATGCAGGTGGGGGCAGTGTTGTGTCCAGCTCCAAGGATAAGGTGGATTTAGCACTCTGCCAAAGTCTGCCCTCCAATTTGCTGAAAGGTTTCTCCCCCCATGAAAGAGGCTTCCATTGTTCTGCCTCGTTCAGGATGCTTTATAATTTATTTTTGTGGTGTTTTTGAGCTTACTTAATCACATGTAGCCCCCCAGGCTGCCTGCATGTCCTGATTTGAAAAAGCCCTATGGGAGGAATTGCCTCATGGTGCCTTCAGCTGGGCTTTCATTGAAGTGTAGGAAGCGGAGGAGGCTACAGGCTTCCAGAAAGATGACTGTACAGTGAAAAACAGGGCACTTCTGCTACCTCCTCGGCCACGTCCTAGGTAAGGTAAGCCCAAGAAACCTAAACCCAACCCAGAATTTCTCTGAAATTTCTTCACTGTTGAATGTCTTTTCGACAGGAATTTATCTTCTATCAAACCGAATGAGAATGGTCAAAAAAAAATGTGGGAGATCTGTTCGGCACAGCACTATTTATAATGGATGTATCCATTCTTGGCATCTGGGAATGTATTCAGAAGATCACATTAATTTATTTAAAATAAATAAATCCTTCCTAGCAGGGATGTACAGTAATTTAGAAGTAAGACTCTAGAATGAATAGCTGAACCTCCTGTTGGCTGATGAGGTGTTCTAAAGCAAAACCTAAGCATGGTTGTGTTGAAAACTCTGGCAGGGGGGATACTGAGCTCTATTGCTCTTTCATTTCCGATGGCACTGGCCATGTATCAGCTGGAAAATGAAAAAACAACAACCCAACCCTGAAGCTACTGCCTTGCAAGCACAGCTATAAAGACATTGCAAGGAACAAATAATCAGAATCAAGACTGCTCTGCAATTCTGGAGTAAACGTGTGGATGAAAAAGAATATAGAGGACTGGAGGTGATCCTCCTGTTTATATTCTGTGAGTTTCCCACCTAATCTTGTCTGTCATTTGAGCCTGTGCAGATTTTCTCAGTGCTTCAGAGTCTACCCATACCGCGAAAAAGCTTCGGTGAAAGGTAAGGGACTTTCGTCCACCCCTTGTACTAACCTGCTTCGCTTCTGAGATCAGACGAGATCGAGTGCATCCAGCCCTTTGCTCACCATCGTCGTGAGTCAATTCCTCCCATGGGGCTTTTTTTCAGTTCAGGAAGTGCGGGTGGCCTGGGAGGCTGCAAAGCAATGGAAAGATGAGTAACAGAAAGAGAAAATACACTCAGCACCCTCGGCCACCTCACAGGGATTAGGTAAGCTCAAAAATACCACCAAAAGAAATTCGAAATTCTGCCTGAAAAAGTTGAAGCCTCAACATGGTTGATGCAGTTGCCACCTACAGAAGCAGTGCAGTAAACCAAAAACCATTAGGGAAAAAGAAAAGACCTGGGCTGCAACCCTTGCCAATGCTGAGCCCTACCTGTGAAAAACTGTCGGAGAATTTCTCCTCCTCTAGGAGAAATTCGGCGAAATTGTCCCCCCAGTTTCTCTGCCCATGAATAGGCTGCAGAATTTTGAGAGGCTGTTTGAGCACAGCTCTGCTTATTTTAATGCTGCCAGCTACAACAAAAACCAGAGATGGATCATACATATAACTGGCTCTTGGACTTGGAGGAGCAAGGAGAAAGGATAAGACTGCAAGATGTCTGGTATCTAATGTGAAAGGTGCACACTTGGCACAGAATGTGGCAGGGAAGGACTGTAGCTCAGTGGTAAAACCCCTCTTTGTGTGCCAAAGGTAGGGATGGACGAAAGTCCCTTACCTGGTCCCACAGCTTTTTTTGGTGGGGGGGAGGCGCTCCGTTTCTCCCCCCAAAATTCTTGGCGGGTGGGGAGGCACCCCGTCCCTCCCCGGCGAAATTCTGGCTGGGGGGAAGGCGCCCCATCCCTCCCTGCTGAAATTCTGGCCGGAGGGGAGCGCCCCGCCTCTCTGGCCATGAAAGAAAAAAGTAAAGTAAAAAAAAAAAAGTGATAGGCTACATAAAGATTTACATAGCCTATCACGGCTAGATTTTCAAAGTTAGCCGTGATAGGCTATGTAAATCTTTACGTAGCCTATCACGGCTGACTTTGAAAGAAAGAAAAGAAAAGCGCGTATGCAAATGGCGGTGCCCATGGGCGCCGCCATTTGAATATGTGCTTTTTTTCCCCAAAGTCAGCTGTGATAGGCTACGTAAAGATTTACGTAGCCTATCACTTTTTTTTTTTTTTACTTTGTAATGGCGGCGGCGGCAGCTGGTCGGAAGACCGGCCGCCCCTGCCGAACCGCCGCCGAACTGCTGCCGAGAGGGACATTCGCACGAGGTAAGTCCCATCCCGGGGGGGGGGAGCGGGGGGTGACGGAGAATTTCCCCACCAATTTCGGGAGGGGCGAACGCATTGGCATTCGGCCTCCCGGAGATTTGTGGAGAAATTCTCCGACATCACTAGCCAAAGGTCCCAGGTTCGATCCCCGGCATCTCCAGATAGGGTTCAGAAGGAATTCTGCCTGAAACTCTGGAGAGCCACTGCCAATCAGGGCCAACAATACTGGGCAAGATAGACCAAGGGTCTGGTTCAGTATAAGGCAGCTTCCCATGTTCCTAATGTCTTGAATAAAAAGCGGCATGACAAACTGTTCACCTGAGATGATTTCAGCACCACCCTGTTTTATTTAGGGGCTTGTGTGCTCTGACCACAAATTCCACCTCTGGGCTTCTACCACAGAGTTATTGAACTGCTGCCAGCCCTGTACAGATTGTGTCTCATCTCAAGGAAGAGAACAATCTCGAGGAGTTAGGTTGGTATGCTTTAAGAGCAAGTTGTTGTTGTTGTTGTTTATTCAGTCAGTCGCTTCCGACTCTTCGTGACTTGATGGACCAGCCCACGCCAGAGCTTTCTGTCGGCTGTCGCCACCCCCAGCTCCCCAAGGTCGAGTCCATCACCTCCAGAATATCATCCATTTAAGAGCAAGGCAGGTCTATATTTATTTAATACATTTCAATCTTACCCATTTCTCCAGAGGGCTTAGAAGAGCATATATGCCCCCTCCTTTTATCCTCACAGCAAATCTATGTGGTAGGTTAGGCTGAGAGATGTCTTATGGGACACCCAATAAGATTTGAGGCTGAATGGAGATTTGAACCCATGTTTCCCTGGTTGAAGTCCAATACAATATTCTGCCTCCCTGTAGGAGGCTTCACACAGAACTTTTGTCTTGCTATTGAGATTGGTTACTCATGGAGGTTTGTGGGTCCTTTAGATGATGTCATCAACCTCCAGGGCATCTCCTGCACTAAATGACCTTTATTCCATTTTTTAAAAGATTGGAAATAATGAGCTATCAAATTACAGCGTTTGAGTTCCACTTGAGTTCCATCGTGAAAAGAAGAAAACTTGCAATAAGAGGAGCAAGACCACAGTGCCATCTAGTGGCTGTATAATGAAATATATGGAAGACTCAGATAAGAGGGGAAAGGAGGGAGAAAGGGAGGGGAAACATGTATAAAGGGAATACGTCATGATCCTGCATTTGAAATGGAAGCAGAAACCCTGTTTTAAATGCAAAATTTTGGGCTGGTGTATTATTGAGTGATTGATTGCTTGATTGCTTGCATTTATACCCTGCCTTTTTTCCTCTTGCAAGGAACCCAAGGCAGCTTACATTATCCTCCTCCTCTCCATTTTATCCTCACCACAACAACCCTGTGAGGTGGGTTGGGCTGAGAGTCTGTGACTGGCCCAAAGTCACCCAGCGAGCTTCCATGGCCGAGTGGGGACTAGAACCACGGTTCTCCCAGCTCCTAGTCCAACACTCTTGCCACAACACCACACTGGCTCTACACACTGGTATAGAGATGCTCTGTGTCTGCAGCTCCCACACTCTGGGAATAGTCTTCCAGCCTCCCCAGTACTCTCTCTTCAAACTGGTGTCCTGAGAGGAAGCTGGTGTTCAGCTTGAAGTATTCCTCTAGTTCAGAGCATTTATGCATGCATGCACTCAGCACTGGTTAGGCCTCATCTGGAGTACTGCGTCCAGTTCTGGGCACCACACTTTAAGGATGCAGACAAGCTGGAGAGGGTTCAGAGGAGGGCAACAGAGATGATCAGGGGACTGGAAACAAAGCCCTATGAGGAGAGACTGAAAGAACTGGGCATGTTTAGCCCGGAGAAGAGAAGACTGAGGGGAGATAGGATAGCGCTCTTCAAGGACTTGAAAGGTTGTCACAGAAATGAAGGCCAGGATCTCTTCTTGATCATCCCAGAGTGCAGGACACGGAATAATAGGGATGGCGGAGAATTTCTCCCCGAAACTTCGGGGGGCCGAGCACCAACGTGTTCGCCCCCCTGAACAAGTTTTGGGGAGAAATTCTCCGCACACCCCCGCACCCCGCACCCCCCCTGGGATGGGACTTACCTTTGGCGAATGTCCCTCCCGGCGGCGGGTCCGGCCACCGGTCTTTAGACCAGCTGCTGCCGCCGCCATTCCAATGAAAGAAAAAAAAAACACCCCCATGATAGGCTACGTGACGATTAACGTAGCCTATCATGGCTAGATTTGCAAAGTCAGCCATGATAGGCTACGTAAATCGTCACGTAGCCTATCACAGCTGACTTTGCAGATGTAGCCATGATAGGCTATGTTAATCATCACATAGCCTATCACGTGGGCATTTTT
The DNA here is from genome assembly GCF_057233095.1 of Heloderma suspectum. Taxonomy (NCBI): domain Eukaryota; kingdom Metazoa; phylum Chordata; class Lepidosauria; order Squamata; family Helodermatidae; genus Heloderma; species Heloderma suspectum. Next base: position 16,014,798 of record NC_139471.1, on the reverse strand, counting down.
TTAAAAAAAAAAACTTTGGAGTTCGCGGCTGGGCGAGGCGGGAAGCCTCCTCCCCGGCCTGAATTTCGGCCGGGCAAGGCGGGAAGCCTCCCCCCCCCGGCCTGAACTTCGGGGGGAGCAGAGAAGCGCCTCCCCCCCATCGCGAACAAGCTTCGACGACAGGTAAGTGACTTTCGTCCACCCCTACGGAATAATGGGCTCTAGTTACAAGAAGCCAGTTTCTGACTGAACATCAGGAAAATCTTCCTGACTGTTAGAGCAAGACGACAATGGGACCAATGACCTAGGGATGTGGTGGGCTCTCCCACACTGGAGGCATTCAGGAGGAGGCTGGACAGCCATCTGTCAGGGATGCTCTGACTTGGATTCCTGCACTGAGCAGGGATTGGACTCCATGGTCTTGTAGGCCCCTTCCAGCCCCACTAATCTATGATACTATGATTCTATGCATATCTTTATTTATAATGCTTCCCTGCCACTTAATATATTAAAATCTCTAAGTGGTTTACTTTAAAATGCAACATAATAATATAGAAACATGATTGAAACAAACAAAAAAGACATCATCACAATAAGCCAGGGTGGTAACAGTCTCTGACAGGTCAAGGAAAGCCTATGTGAATAGATGTGTTTTCAAGAGATGTTCAAAGCTTGCCACTGTTTCTGCCTTTCAATTCGCACATGGGACAGGGTGTCAAAGGACAGGTGCCACCAGTGACAAAGCCCTGCTCACTCACTGCAACCTGGTGACATTCCATTGGCTGCAGAATGGCTAGTAAGGCCACCTCAGAAGATCTCCATGATCAACTGGGTTATATAAGGAATGACGATTGATTTGGTGGCATAATAATTCGCATCAGTGAAGGATTCCTAGCTCCAGGCATTTGCTTTGGCCCTGTTGTGCTCCACACAGTATGCAAGCTGTTTAAATAGAATAAACTGGTGCAGCTGGGGCGACTCCAGTTGTAAGTGGCGAGTAGTTTAAAGTGGAATCTCCCCCCCCATTCTCTTTACCCCCCATCTCTGCATCTTTTTTTATTGACCACCCCATTTTGAAGGATGATTCTCTGTCGTGCTGTTCATTGTGTTCCTTGGCCATGGCTTAGAGACCCTTTAAGTACATCTGTTAATAGAATATCTGAGTTAGGACTAACTGGACCCTTTATGAGAAGGGGTAAAGGGGGAGGAGTTAGGGATGTCAGAGAATTTCACCACAAATCATTCAGCCCCCCAAAATTGGTGGCAAAATGGTCTACCCCCCCGCCCCCCCCGGGATGGGACTTAACTTGTGCGAATGTCCCTGGCGGCAGCTCCGGTGGCGGTGCAGCGGCGGGGCGGCGGCAGCCGCGGCGGCCGGTCTTTCCACTGGCTGCCGCCGCTGCCATTTCCAGTAAAAAAACAAACAAAAAACCAAAAAAACGTGATAGGCTACGTAAACGTTTACATAGCCTATCACGGCTAGATTTTAAAAAAATACCGTGATAGGCTACGTAAATGTTTACGTAGCCTATCACGGCTGAGTAAAAAAAAAACAATGCGCGTATGCAAATGGCGGCGCCCATGGGCGCCGCCATTTGCGTTCCTTATTTTGGCACGTGTAGTCTACGTAAACATTTACGTAGACTACAGTGAAAATAAGGGGACGGGCTACGGCCGCTGCCATTTGCGTTCCCGGCCAGCCAGGATTCGCGGCGGGAGGGACGGGGCGCCTCCCCCCCAGCCAGAATTTCGGGGGGGAGGGACGGGGTGCCTCCCCCCCAGCCAGAATTTCAGGGGGGAGGGACAGGGCGCCTCCCAGCCAGAATTTCAGGGGGGAGGGATGGGGCGCCTCCCCCCGAGCCAGAATTTCAGGGGGGAGGGATGGGGCGCCTCCCCCCCGGCCAGAATTTTGGGGGGGAGGGACAGGGCGCCTCCCCCCCAGCCAGAATTTCAGGGGGAGGGACGGAGTGCCTCCCCCCCACCGCAAATCAAATTTCGGGCAAGGTAAGTGACTTTCGTACATCCCTAGGAGGAGTTGGGTTCTGTTTTTGCCAAGTAAGTTTTGCATTCAAGGACAGTTCTTCCTGAGCTTGGCTAAAAAGAAATAATCCGCAGCCTGCAGGATACTGGGCTATTTGAGACCTTGTTGATTTCCGCTGGATTCTCTAAATGGAGCTTTCTTGGACTAGGGATGTTAGCACACTCCTGACATCCCTTGTGTTTCCAATTGACTACGTTGATGCCAACTGTTGAGGGCAGAGCTGGCCAGCTGCAAGTTCTTGCTGCTGCACTCAGATGAAATCTGTCACTGCTCCTACTGCTACCCAGGGGGCTACCAACCCTTTCAGCTGTTGGTATCCGACAGGGAGGTTCTGATTACTCTTTCTTTCCCTTTCCCCAAAGTGAGCCATTTCTCTTTGCTTTAAGCAATGAGTATTCTGCTAAACTGAGAGCCAGTCCTGCTGCTCAGGCACAGATGGTACTTTATGGGGTTGTGGATCTAAACCGAAAACGTGGTGCCTCTTACGCTTCCGCCTCCTGAGCGATGGAAACGAAGCACATTCACACTTCATATTGGGCCAAACTCTGTTGGCGTTAAGAGGATGCAAACCTGAGAGGGAAATGGCGCTCAGTCAAGCAAGCAGAAATTGTTTACTAATGAAAATATCTGCAGGGCTGAAGTAATAGCTCATGAGATCTGGCATCAATCCATCCCCTTGTGCTGGAGCTGGAGCCAAGATGGCATCCTTAATGCTGCGCCGCATTGCACTGGAGGAGGCGTTTTTTTGGAGCTTTATGGGAAGATACGTATTTGGGTCTACTTGGAAGGGCCATCGCTCAATGGTAGAACACATGCTTTGCACGTAGAAGGTCTCAGATTCTATCCCTGGCTTTTCCAGGTAGTGCTAGGAAAACCTCCTGCCTGAAACGCTGGACAATACTGGGCTAGATGGGCCCATGGTCTGACCTAGTATAAGGCAGCTTCCTATGTTCCAACTGGTTGTTGGAGTATTCCTGTATTTTCTGCTCAGGTGCATGGTTAAACCAAGGGACATTACTTTAGTGGGAAACAAGGCCCAGCTCTAAGTGCAGAAAACATCTTGGGGCTAGGTTATCTGAAAGATTGCCTCTGCCCATACATACCTGCCTGGACCTTAAGATCATCTTCAGGGGTCCTTCTCCGGGAGCCCCTGACAAAAGAAGTGCGGTGGGTGGCTACCAGAAAGAGGGCCTTTTCTGCTGTGGCCCCCCGGCTGTGGAAGGAGCTCCCTAGAGTGGTTCACCCGGCACCTACATTGTACTCTTTCCAGCACCACGTGAAGACCTTTATATTTTCCCAGGCACTTTTAGCATTTTAGCATTCCAGTTCTTTTTAGCTCTGCTGTCTTAAATCTGCTTTTGCGTTGCGTTTCAAATATCTGCACTGCTGTTAGGTTTTACTGTGGTTGTATTTTTATTCTGTAGTTTTACTCTTTTATATTTGATATTGTATTTTCTGTTGTATTTTTTTGTGGTTTTAGTTTTGTGAACCGCCCAGAGAGCTTCAGCTATTGGGTGGTGTAAAAAACGAAATAATAAATAAATAAATAAATAAATAAATAAGTGCAGCTGAGCTGGAAGTGACACAGCATGGCAGCTGGATGCCCAATGCCCCCTCTCTCTGTTGGCATCTAAAATTCAGGGGCAGCCAGCTGGGGGAGAGAGGCTGCAACCGTGGTGGTAAGCCAAGCAGGCCAGTCAGAGGGAAGAGTCAAGGAGATGCAGCCAGGGATGCAGCCAGGAATCCAGCGACTTAACTGTCCATTCCAGGTGGGATAGGGATGGGAGGAAGACCAACAAATATTTCCAGACTACAGACATCTGGTGGTGAGCCAGTGACTGGGAGAGAAAGGTGCTGTGTAGGGCCAGAGAGCAGCTAAAGGCAGTGCCCATGTGAAGGGGTTGAGAGACTTTGAGAAAGAGTCAGGCAGTCACTGGAACCATGTAAGACCTCAAACTGCAGCCAAGAAGTGATGAGTCAGGCTTCTTTAACTCTGGAGGAAGGGATTAGAAAGGACTTTTGGTGGTCTTCATCCAGTGTAAGAGCTGGGGATCTGAGGACTTCTTTGGTTAAACAACCCCCACCCCCACCTCAATGAAGGGAACCTGATGAGTATTTTCACCAGTCCCTTATTGGCCAGAACAGGGAGTCAGCTAACACCGGACGAATGCCTGCTAAAGCTGACACACTGTTCTTGTCCATAATACACTTTCTCTGAGTTATCCATACCCTCTAAATTACTCAGTTGAAACTGCCCTTTATCTCCTCACCCCAGGGAAGCTTCCTTGGAAGAGCTTCCTTTGTCCTTACTGCTGCTGTCTCTCCTGCCTATATTTATACACAGAATAAAGATACTTTGTTGTTCATATGATGCGTGGTCATGCTGGAAGAAATAAAATGCAGTCACTTTGGAGGGCAAAAACTGATGATGGGAGAGAAGGTAGCCAAAGAATGCTCACATCAGTTTTGTGCAGGAAATATTGGGGTATATTTTTCTATATCATGGAGATTGTACCAGTAGTGCTAGTCTATAGTTTCATTTGAAGAAAGATCATAATAACACAGAAAGATGGATTCATGTGAAACTGTTTTTGTGTACTGAGCCATGTAGCTGTCCCGTTTATTGGGAAGGGAGAATTGGCATCAGTCGTGAGCAAAGTCTGTTCCGAATTCCACAGTATATACACAACTATGCATAGCAGTTGTGCTCAAACATACAGAGAGATTCAAATACTGTATACAGCTAAGAACTCTTGAGTGGTTCATGGCCTGCTGCAATCTGGACCAGGGAGAGAGAGAGTGGAACCCTTGTGATGAATTTGCGCGACACTTTGAAGATTCAGTTGCTCACATTCGTCACGACTTGGACACCACAGTTAATGCAATCCCATCTGTAGAGGTATTTAGGGCACAGGCTGGTCTGGTTTTATTGGATCTGTTTCAGTTGCTCTGAGGCCTGAGGATGCTGACAAGGTGCTTGGCCAAGTTCAGTTGATCACCTGTGTGCATGACCCTTGACCTTCATGGCTTATTACATCTAACAGGGAGGGATTGTCTGGCTGAGTCCTGGAGGTTATCTTCTGGACCCAGGAGAGGGAGCGATGGTATTAGGGCCACTCCTGAAGAAGCTTAAGATAGACTTGGAAGATGTTAACAACTATAGGCTGGTTGCTAACATCCCCTTCCCGGGCAAGGTGCTTGAGTGGGTGGTTGTCGTCTGACTCCAGGCACTCTTGAATGAAACAGATTAACTAGATCCATTTCAGTTGGGCCTCAGGCCTGGTTTTGGAGTGGAAACCACCCTGGTCACCCTGTAGAATGACCTTTGCTGAGAAAGGGACAGGGAGTTTAACCTTGTTGATTCTTTTGGATCTCTCAGCAGCTTTCACTACCATTAATCATGGTATCCTTCTGGATAGACCATCTGGGCTGGGAGTTGGAGGTACTGCATTGCAGTGATTTTGCTTCTGCTTGGATGGCCGATAGCAGAAGATGGTGCTCAGGGATTATTGCTCTGTCCCTTGGCAGTTATGCCATGGGGTGCCGCATGGTTCTATTTTATCCCCCATGCTATTCAACATCTACATGAAACTGCTAGATAGATACGGACTGAGGTAAGGATGGACGAAAGTCCCTTACCTGGTCCCGCAGCTTGCTTCGCGGTGGGGGGAGGTGCTTTGGTTCTCCCCCCGAAGTTCAGGCCGGGGGGGGAGGCGCCCCGCCCGGCCGAAATGCAGGCCAGGGGGGAGGCGCCCCACCCCGCTCGGGCGAAATTCAGGCCGGGGAGGAGCACCCCGTCTCCCCGGCCGCAAAATAAAAAGGAAATGTAAAAAAAACAACAACACACACACGTGATAGGCTACGTAACGATTTACGTAACCTATCATGGCTAGATTTCCAAAGTCAGCCATGATAGGCTACGTAAATCGTCATGTAGCCTGTCACGGGTGACTTTGAAAAAAAAAAAAAGCACGTACGCAGCATTGCCCTTATTTTCGCCGTAGTCTATGTAAATCTTTACGTAGACTATCCGGGCCCAAATACGGAACGCTAATGGCAGCGCCCATGGGCACCGCCATTTCATACGCACTTTTTTTTTTTTTCAAAGTCACCCGTGATAGGCTACGTAACGATTTACGTAGCCTATCATGGCTGACTTTGGAAATCTAGCCGTGATAGGCTACATAAATCGTTACGTAGCCTATTACATGTGTGTGTTGTTGTTTTTTTACATTTACTTTGTAATGGCGGCAGCAGCAGCCGGTCGGAAGACCGGCCGCCGCCCCCGCCCCTGCTGAACCACCACCGAACTGCCACCGGGACCCGCTGCCGAGAAGGACATTCCCATGAGGTAAGTCCCATCTGGGGGGGGGAGAATTTCACCACCAATTTTGGGGGGCCGAATGCGTTGGCATTCGGCCTCCCTGAGATTCGTGGAGAAATTCTCCGCCATCCCTAGACTGAGGTGTCACCAAGATGCAGATGACACCCAGCTTTGTCTCTCCTTTTCATCAAATCCAGGTGAGGCAGTGGGTGTTCTGAATCAGTGCCTAGGTGTGGTAATGGACTAGATGAGGACCAATAAACTGAGAATTAATCCAGGTAAGATGGAGGCACTGTTAGTGAGTGGCTCTTTTGCCTGGATGGGTGATATTCAACTTGTTCTGGAGGGGGTTGCCCTTCCCCTAAAGAATCAGGTTCATAGTTTGGGGGTGTCTTAGATACAGCACTGTCTTTGGAAGCCCAGGAGGGCTCTGTGGTACAGAGCACCTTTTATCAGCTTATGCTGATATACCAGCTATGATCCTATCTGCCCAGAGTTAGCATAGCTACAGTTATCCATGATCTGGTAGTCTCTCATTTGGATTACTACAAGATGTTATATGTGGGACGGCCTTTGAAAATGGTCTGGAAACCTTAGCTGGTACAATATAGGGCAGCGAGATTTTTAACAAGGACTGGCCAATGGTCATATTATGCCAGTGCTTTATGATTTGAACCAGCAGCCAGTCCATTTCCAAGCGAAATTCAAAGTGTTCGTATAAAGCTACAAAACCTTAAATGGCATGGGGCCAGGTTGCCTGAAGGATTGTCGTCTTCTATATATACCTGTCCAGAGCCTAAGCTCATCTCTGGGTGCCCTTGTCAAATGAGATGAGGCAGTTGACTCCATGGAGAGGGCCTTTTCAGTGGTGGCGCCCTGATTCTGGAATGCCCTCCCCAGAGAGGCTCACCTGGCATCTACATTGTGGTCTTTTTGGTGCCAGATAAAGACTCCCCAGGCTTTTGAGCCTTTCATTAAAAAAAAAAAAAACTGCATTAGTGCATTGTTAGATGTTTGCGCTGTTGCTGGCTTTTATCTTGGTTACTACTTTGGCTTTATTCTGTTTTGAACTTAAGGTTTTCATATTATGTTTTATTATGTTATTGTATTTTATGGTTTTAAGCTTTGTCTTGTAAACCACCCAGAAAGCTTCAGCTAATGGGCAATGTAGAAATGTAATTAATTAATTAATTAATTAACAACAATAACAATAATACATTCATTGCTTGAACTCTTACTTATCTGTAATGTGTCCCCTTCTTTTTTTCTTCCAACCAGCCAAATGACTCAACCCAACCTGACCCGCCCCGCCCAAAAAAACCCCATTGTGGCATTGATCTTATGCATTTGTGTCTTTATGTGTTCAAAAGGCTGAGAGACACCGACAGGCATGATGATGCATGTAACCTCACACTCCCTTCTTTTATTTTTCAGCTACCCTTCAACAATTACCATCTGGTTAATGGGGCGAAGGGATCTTCCAGGTGTTGCTGGACTCCAACTTCCATTAGTCCCAGCCAGCATGGCCAGTGGTGGGGGATGATGGGGGTTGTGGTCTGGTGGCATCTGGGGATCCACAGATTCCCCACCCTTTGTCTATTGTATATGTGTGTTTTTCTGTTGTCCATGATGCTTTGTGAGGGCATGGCCCCAAAAGGTGGCCTACAAATACTTTTGCTAATAATAATGTTTTCAGTCCGGGGGTATGGGTTGTACTTAAGGCTGGAATCTTCAAGCAATAATTAGTTAGACAAGGGGTAGACAGCCCCCTCCAGGCTGGAGGTGCCCTCCAGGTATATTGGATTAGAACTCCTATCATCTTACCGCATTGGCCATACTGCCTGGAGCTTTGGGCAGCTGTAGTCAAAACATCTGGAGGGCACCAGGTTGCCTACCCCTGAGTTAGACTAAAATGGCACTTCAGGGTAATTTATTTGACAACACATTTTTTGTTTTGTTTTTTAAAAGTCTGCTGTTCTTAGTACAAGTGCTTATCAGAGCTGCCCTGGGCAGGAGCCATTTTAGAAGAGGCATTCTCCTTTCACTTTCACGCAGGAGAGAATGCCTCTTCTAAGATTGCCTGCTGCAGCACATGTTGTACCGACTAAAAACAAGGAAAGCATCTTTTTGTTCCCCTTTCAAAGATAGTTTTAGTCACATGCTAATTTATGCTGATTTATGCTCTTATGGTTAATTGACGAAGCTGTGGCAGCCCTAGTTCCACTAGATGGACCACTCTGTAAGGCAACCAGCGCTCTGGCTGGAATGTAATGCAGTTCATTCGAGCTATAACCACCGGCATTCAAAGCAGTGCATAAAGAGGACTCCCACTGATAGTATGAGGAGAGCCAAGAGGTCTGTGATAAGACTGGAGTAGAAGGAGGCAAAGCGTAGGGTTGGCGGAGAATTTCTCCACGACTCTTCGGGAGGCCGAGTGCCGATGCATTTGGCCCCCCGAAAGTGTTGGGGAAATTCTCCGCCGGCCCCCCACCCTCCCCGGGATGGGACTTATCTTCGGCGAATGTCCCTCTCGGCGGCGGGTCCCGGCGGCGTTTCGGCGGGGGCGGGGGCGGCGGCCGGTCTCCTGACCGGCTGCCACCGCTGCCATTGCAAAAAAAAAAAAAAAAGTAAAGTAAAAAAAAAAAACCACACACCCATGATAGGCTACGTGACGATTTACGTAGCCTGTCACGGCTGACTTTGGAAATCTAGCCGTGATAGGCTACATAAATCGTTACGTAGCCTATCACGGGTGTGTGTGTGTGTGTGTGTTTTACTTTTTTTTTTGCGGCCGGGTAGACGGGCCGCTCCTACCCGGCCTGAATTTCGCCGGCGAGGGATGGGGTGCCTCCCCCCCGGCCTGAATTTTGGCCTGGCGAGGCGGGGTGCCTCCCCCCCCTCGCCTGAACTTCGGGGGGAGAACCGAAGCGCCTCCCCCCCACCGCAAAGCAAGCTGTGGGACGAGGTAAGTCCCTTTCATCCATCCCTAGCAAAGAGTCGGAATGGATGTGTAGCATATGAAACCCAGCAGCAGATAAGGAAGAAGGAACGGATCAGAATCAGACACTGAAGGCAGTAGACAGAATACAGCTGAAGAGAAAACAGAATGCCAAAGCACTGAAGTCAAGGAGAGAAAGAATTCACATTAGCATGGCTGCACCATTTCAGAAAGAGTCATATCGCTGCCTTTGGGTAAAAATGAAATGCAAATAAAATACAAATCCTCAATCTCCAGATGCAAAATGAATCCAATCCTGCCAAGACAGACTTTCCCCTAGTTCTCAACTGCATTCCAACAGCTTTGCCACCAAGCTTTTGGAAGGTACCAAAGAGCAGCTTGCGAGAGGAGGTGGCGGCGGCTGTTGGACTGCATTTGCATTTGCCAGCAAACAGTTCTCCTGAAGATTAAACTCTCCCTTCGGCGAGATTAGTCTTGATCCTTTAATTTAAGAGTGGGGGGAGCTTCCCTGGGCTGCTTTTCCAGGTTTCTTTAGCGTCTATAAAAACCAGCACTCATTGCAAGAACCTGAGCTCTCAAATAGCCTCACAGAGGTTGAATAGCATGGAGGGTGTTTGCAGGAGTATCTTTGCTACAGCACTGTGCATTCACATATATGTGAGTAAATGAGTGAATGTGTGTATTTTATCTCCCGTTTTAAAGGGAGGAGAATAATCTGCAATGACAAGCAACTCTCTGAGGGGCATACAACAACATGTACGCAGCTGAGCATGGGCATAAATTAGATTCTTTAGCATTTAAACCAGATACTGAAGCTATAAAACATAGATCAACCCAAAAAGAAGCCATTCGCAGGGACCATAAACTAACAAGAAAGGACAACTAAGACTGCTTTACAGTCAGCAGCTAAGGAAGTATGCCAGATCAAAAACCATCCCAGACCAGCCAAAAACACTCACACACCATAAGCCAGTCAGGAGTTTAATCGCCTCCTCTGTGGCTCACTGTTGTAGCCTGTTTGGAATAGAGGTTCATGCTTATTCCAAGGGGGAGGGCCCATAGCTCAGTGTGATAGAGCATACGCTTTGCATGCAGAAGGTCTCAGGTTTGATCCCTGGCTTCTTCAGGTAGGGCAAGGAAAGAATCCTGCCTGAAACCCTGGAGAGCTGCTGCCAGTCAGTGTCGGTAATACTGGGCTGGATGGAACAATTGTCTGACACAGTATACAGCAGCTTCCCATGTTCCTATGCAGCAACTGACAAGCCACAATACCTGGCTATTAGAGACCGGGGAAAAAATCCTATACCATCAGCTGTCCATAGCTCCCCAATAAATATGCCCCAAATTAAAGCAGAACAACCCTAGAAAAGATAAAGCCCCTGAATGTTATTCTCTGCCATGCAGACAAAAGCTGCTCCATATATTGGTTACCTCTCTGAAACTCTGTAAAAGTCACACAGTGACCATCCTAAACCCGTCATGATATTTGCAATGATGACCTGGTTTTGGAAAGCATTTTTTTTCCTTGCAAGGTTTCCAGACTTGAAAAGGGAAACTACTAAGCTGAATTTGTTTCTAGTTTGCTCCTCAGTGTGTTTAACTCTTGAAAAAGCCTATATACTGTGTAAGTACATGTGATGAGTGTGAATGTGTGAGTGGTATGTGTGTGTGCATGTGTATTGTAGTGATATGTGTTTGTATTTCATCGTATTGTTTGGGGGGGGTGTCATTTGAGTGTTACACTGATTGGTATACAAGGATTCACTTGATACTGTAAGTTTGTATTGTGACTCAGTCAAAGCTGACTTTCCAACCTTGTATTGGAGTATTCTATTTATGCTTAAGAACACCAAACATTACATGGTGTGTGAAGTAGGATGAGAGATTCCTTTTCAGTTTGATGTCCCCTGCATTATTAACTGAGAAGATCTTGTGTATGTTCTATGAAAAATCCAGATTCACAAGTTTAGAAAACAATGCTTTGTTTTCTAATCTGTAGATAACCAATGGGAATATGCCAACATCCTGATCATTATTAAAATGTGTAAAACTCTTTCCTATCATAGTATTCGAGGCATTGCACAACAACAATGAAACACTAATAAAATCACTGAATAAGAAACATTCACAGAGCCAACAAGAACTTATTAATTGCTAACATATTGTTTACTAGTATGTGCTTGTGCCTCCATATGGTGGTTTCTTCTAGAACTGTGCACAAATAGCCTCTCAAAATTCTCCAGACTATTTGTGGGCAGAGAAACTGGGGGGACACGTTCACCACTTTTCTTCTAGGGGAGGAGAAATTCTCTGACAGTTTTTCAATGAGAGGGCTCACTATTGGCAGGGGTTGTAGCACAGGTTCTTTCTTTTTTTTCCTTAGGGTTTTTGACTACTTCTGTAGGTGGCAACAGCATCAACTATGGTGAGGCTTCTACTTTTTTGAGGCAGATTTTAGAATTTCTTTTGGTGGCATTTTTGAGCTTGCCTTATCACTGCAAGGTGGCCGAGGGTGCTGTGTGTGTTTTCTCTCTCTGTTATACATCTTTCCATTGCTCTGCAGCCTTCCAGGCCACCTGCACTTCCTGAATTGAAAAAGCCCCATGGGAGGAATGGCCTCCTGATGTTTTCCTCATGATGGCTTTAGCTGAAGTGTGGGAAGCCAAGGAGGCTGCCGGCTGCCACAGAGGTTATTGTACAATGACAGACAGGACACTCATGCACCCTCCTCAGCCACCTCATAAGTCGGAGAAGCACAAGAATCCCAGACCCAACCCATGAGAATTCCTCTGACATTTTCCTCTTTTGAATTTCTTTTCGAAAGCAGTTTCTTTCCTATCAAATTGAACGAGAGTGGTCGAAAAAAAAAATGTGGGAGAAATCTTCAGCACAGCACTAGTTTCTTCCTTATTCTCATGAGAGCTGCAAATGAAGGGTTCCATGTTCTTCTCATCTTCCCGACCCCATCTGTACGGCCCTGCATTACCCATTGTTGATGAGACCGCATGGCCTTCTGTTTGGGCGCCAAGCTCTCAATATTGGATAAGAGCTTGTCAGGTTGCATTTTGCCCTAAGAATCCCATGACGACAGCTTTGACCAAGACAGACTGTCCTGATGCTCATAGGTTAATGCCCACATTTCTGATTAATTACCAACCCCATGATGAAATGTTAGTCCTGAGATTAAATCACGCTCTCAGTGAAGACAGCTCTCTGCCATTTGGCATTGTATTGATTCCAAAGTTGGAAGGAGAGAGAACCACATTTGCAGCTGCCCGAGGAATACAATGTGGAGAGGAAAGAATGGCTTTATGATTATGACTTCAAAAGATCGAAAGGGCTGAAAAGAAATGGATTCGATGATGGCAGAAGCATCACTGCTTCTTGGCCATCAAGCCACTCTGCCCACTGCAATCATGCAGAGTGAAGTGTAAGGAAGCCTGAAGACAAGTGTTCCTGCTCAAGGACTTCAGCCAGCCTGGAACAGGAGCTTTGCAGTGTTGTTTAGGTGAATGTGGAGATGGAGATATTTTTCTCCCTCTCTCACAGTATTAGAACCCAGTGGGGTCGTCCAATGAAGCTGACGGGTGGGAGATTCAGGACAGATCAAAGGAAGGGCTTCTTCACACAGCGCAGAGTTCAACTATGGCATTCGCTACCACAGGAAGTAGTGATGGCCACCAGTTTGGATGGCTTTCAAAGGGGGTTGGACAAATTCCTGGAGGAGAAGGCTATCAATAGCTACTAGTCTTGATGGCTATGTGCTACCTCCAGTACTGGAGGCAGTGAGCCTATGTACGCCCGTTGCTGTGGAACATGGGCGGGAAGGTGCTGTTGAGCTCATGCCCTGCTTGTGGGTCCCTGGTCGACAGATGGTTGGTGACTGTGTGAACAGAATGCTGGACTAGATGGGCCCTTGGTCTCATCCAGCAGGACACTTCTCATGTTCTTATGTTCTCTCCCTGGGAGGAATAAGTCTGGGGGAAAGGATGAAAGGCCCCTCTTTCCTCCCCTCTCTATGAGACCTGCCCCTGTTGAGCTATATACTGCTAAGCCCCCAAACTGGAGCATTGTATAGCTATATGCCCAGGGGAAGTGGGCACACAGTTGTGGAGACTGGGCCATTTTTGCTTTTTTGTTTTTTTTCTTCACAGCACACATCTTCCCAAATTCTACCTCCTTCTGGGATATGTACAATAAGTTGCCAGGCCAATTCTCTCTCTCTCTCTCTCTCTCTCTCTCTCTCCCCCCCCCCTCTCCCCCTGCCCCTAGCCTGATGAAGAGTTCTGGGAAGCTTAAAAACTTGCACACTCTTTTGTGACCATTGTGTTTGCCTAATAATGGTATTAGGCCTAATAATGGTATTATCCCTAATGCCCCCCCCCCGGACCAACACAGCTATCTTTTGCTTTTGATATTTATTTAAATGATTGGCACACATCCCTTTTTTAAAATGCTTAGAAGTAGTGGCCCAGTTCCCCCTTTACTCCTTGATCCCTCTTTCTGATTATTTATCCAGTCTCGACTGAGATGTAGACTTATTTGATGGTGCCTCGGCTCATTTTATTCAATTTTATTTCGTTCATTTCATTTCTGTTCTGTTCTGTTCTGCCCAATAGCGGAAGCTCTCTGGGGTGGTTCACAAAAATGAAAACCAAAAAGCACACAGTAAAACAATATAAAATATAAAAACATTAAAACCACAATATAACAATGCAACCAGAATAAAACCAGAGGAAAACCTAGCAGCAATGCAGAGATTTAAAATACAGATTTAAAATGGCAAAGCTAAAAGTCTAGAATGCTAACATGCTAAAATGCCCAGGGGGAAAAAAAGAAGAAGGTTTCTTTGGGCTTTTCTGTTACGTTTGAGGAACTCTTGACCTAAGAACCACAAGGTGTGCATGGCACAGAGAAAGTGGATCGGGAGAAGTTTTTCTTCCTCTCTCATAATGCCAGAACCCAGCATGAATGTTGGGAGATTCAGGTAGATAAAAGAGCTTCTTCACACTCTGCATAGTTAAGCCGTGGAATTGGCTGCTACAACATATAATGATGGCCCCCAGCTTGGACAACTATAGAAGGAGATTAGACAAATTCATGGTGGGCAAGGCTATCATTGGTGAGTAATCATGATGGAAACATATTATCTCCAGTTTCAGAGGCAGTGGGAACATAGGGAGCTATCTTATACTGAGTTAGAACAACAGTCCATCTAGCCCAGTGTTGTCGACACTGACTGGCAGAAGCTGTCCAGAGTTTCAGGCAAGATTCTTTCCTCATCCTACCTGGAGATGCTGGGGATTGAACCTGGGTCCTCCTGCATGCAAAGCATGTGCTCTGCCACTGAGCTATGATCCCTGAGCTACTGGCATACAGAGTAAGCTTCTATATGCCAGGTGCTGGGGAACATGAGTGGGAGGGTGCTATTGCACTCATGTCCTGTTGTGAGCTTCCCATAGGCATCTCTTTGGCTACTGTGCAAACAGAATTCAGGACTAGAGTGGCCTTTTGTCTGATCCAGCACAGCAATTCTTATGGTCTCAACGCCATGAATAATGGAAGTATTGTATCCCTTGACAACCCCCTCCCCTTTCCTAAGAAGTAGAGATGTACAAAAGTCACTTACCGTTTTGCTGATCTGCTTCACGGTGGGGGGGGAGGCGCTCTGTCCCTCCACCCAGAGTCCTGCCTGGCCAGGATTCCGCGGAGCCACTAGCTGGCTCCACCAGCAGCCGGACATCCGGCAGCTGGGCAGCAGGGACGCAAATGGCGGCGGCTGTAGCCGCTGCTGTTTGCGTCCCTGTATTTAACCATGATAGGCTATGTAAATATTTACGTAGCCTATCATGGCAAAGTAAAAAAAAAAAACGCGTACGCAAATGGCGGCGGCTATGGTGGCCGCCATTTGCATTCCTTTTTTTCGCCGTTTTAGCCTACGTAAATATTTATGTAGGGACGGCAGAGAATTCCGCCACGGATCACGGTGAGGCCAAATGCCAGTGCATTCAGCCCCCCGAAATCTGTAGCGGAACGGCCTGCCACCCCCCACCCCTCCGCGGATGCCCCCCAGGATGAGACTTACCTGGGGCGGATCTTCCAGGCGATGGCGGCTCTGGCGGCAGCTCTGGCGGCGGCGGCTGGTCTTCCAACTGGCTGCCGCCGCCGCCATTTGCAGGTTTTTTGTGTTTTTTTTACAGAGATGTGATAGGCTACATAAGTTTTTACATAGCCTAAAACGTCTGGGTAAAAAAAAAAAAAAAGGAATGCGCAAATGGTGACGGCTACGGCCGCCGCCATTTGCGTATGCCTTTTTTTTTTTTTTTACCCAGACGTTTTAGGCTATGTAAAAACTTACGTAGCCTAAAACGATTGGGGGGAAAAAAAAGTGCATGCAAATGGCGGCGGCTACTGCCACCGCCATTTGCGTTCCTTAGTTTGGGCCGTCTTAGTCTACATAAATATTTACATAGACTAAGACGGCCCAAACTAAGGAACGCAAATGGTGGCGGCAGTAGCCGCTGCCATTTGTGTACGCGTTCCCCCCCCCCAGAGCCCTCCGCTTCTGGAAATCTGGCTGCGGACGGCTCTGGCCTGACTGGGCCTGGCCGGCTGCTCCATGGAGCTGCCGCGGAGCACAGCCGGCCACAGAGGATTCCGGGGGGGAGGAACGGATTGCCTCCCTCCTGGCGAGGATTCCGGGGGGAGGGATGGAACGCCTTCCCCCCCACCATCAAGATAATCTGCGAAAGGTAAGTGACTTTCGTACATCCCTATATTTATGTAAGCTATTACGGTGAAAAAAATGGGGAATGCAAATAGCGTAGTGGATGCTATTTGCATTCCCCTTTTTTTCGCCATAATAGCTTACGTAAATATTTATGTAGGCTAAAACGGCAAAAAAAAGGAACACAAATGGCGGTGGCCATAGCCGCCGCCATTTGCGTACGCTTTTTTTTTTTTTTTACCTTGTCATGATAGGCTACGTAAATACTTACGTAGCCTATCACAGCCTACGCAGGGACACAAAAGGCATCCCTGCGTTAGCTGTGATAGGCTACGTAAATATTTACATAGTCTATCACATCTATGAAGAGGAAGCGGATGGCAGCAGGTAAGTGCTCCATTTCACGCACGTGTAGTGGGTTGGGGGCTCCGTTCTGGGCCCATTTCGTGGGGTGGGGGCGGGGGGCTTCATTCCGCCATGGATTTTGGGGGGCTGAATGCACTGGCATTCGGCCTCACCGAGATCCGTGGCGGAATTCTCTGCCATCCCTACTAAGAAGTTTAAAATATTTAAGATATTCCCACCCCCATCTATGTCCGTATGACCAGGATAGCATATTTGAGCAGCCGAGCCAAACATCAACCAGTAATTTAGTGCAGGAACAATCAGGACAAGAATTCACAACAACAAAGTTTGATGCAGTTGAAAGTAGGGATGTATGAAAGTTACTTACAGTTTTGCGGATCTGCTTTGTGGTTGGGGGGAGGCGCTCCGACCCTCCCCCTGGAATCCTTGATGGGGGGGAGGTGCTCCATCCCTCCCCCTGGAGTCCTGCCCGGCTGGCTCCGCTCCGTGGGGATTCCGTGGAGCCACCGGCCAGCTCCGCCAGCAGCCGGACATCCGGCCACTGGGTAGAAGGGACGCAAATGGTGGCTGCTGTAGCCGCTGCCATTTGTGTCCCTGTATTCAACCATGATAGGCTACGAAAATATTTACATAGGCTAAAACAGCGAATCAAAAAGGAACGCAAATAGCACCCACTACGCTATTTGCGTTCCCCTTTATTTTTACCGTAATAGTCTACGTAAATATTTACGTAGACTAAGACGGCAAAAAGTAAGGAATGCAAATGGTGGCCGCCATAGCTGCCGCCATTTGCGTACGCGTTTGTTTTTTTTTAACCCAGACGTGATAGGCTACATAAGTCTTTACGTAGCCTATCATGTCTATGTAAAAAAACAAAAACAAACCCAGACTGCAAATGGTGGCGGTGGCAGCTGATCGGAAGACCCGCCGCCGCCGCCGTCAGGAACATCCGCCCCAGGTAAGTCTGGTCCCGGGGGGGATCCGTGGGGGGGGGGCGGGGGAGTGGCAGGCTGTTCTATCCCGGATTTCAGGGTGCTGAATGCCAGTGCATTTGGCATCACTGAAATCTGTGGCGGAATTCTCCACCATCCCTAGTTGAAAGCCTTCTGGAAAAGTATGTGGGGGGGTGTCTACAGAGGAGTTCCTATTTCCAGCTTGTATATACAAGTCTGTATGATTTCACATGTGACATTCTTGGGTAAAAGCTTAGAATAATAGTGTTAGGCAGCAATCCTATGGCTGCTAGTCAGTGGCTAGATGGCCATAGGATATGTGGTTTTCTGGGAACTGACCTCGGAGCCCGTGCTTCCCCCCTTCTCCCCTGCCTCTTAGGAAGCATGGAATAGCCCTGCGCCCCACTCTCGGAAGAGGAGCACAGAGTGGCCAAAATGGGGTGTTCCGCGGGACATTCCAGGGAGGGCAGAAATGCTGGTACAACACATCCTATGTGTTGTCTAGCAGCCTCCTCCCCTGCTCCGTCTTCCTCTGGCTAGTCAGCTGAAATCGGCTGTCTAGCTGCAAATGCAGGGCAGGAGAAATGCGGAGGGAACGATCCCCTCTGTGCTTCTTCTGTCCTGCCCTGGATAGGTGAGTTTGGAGGCAGCCGCCTATCCCCATAGGATTGAGCCTTTAGAGTTGCTCCAACCTCCTGTTTGGTGCAGGAAATCCAACAGTGGAGCATCTACAACAGGTGGCTGTCCAGCCTCTGTTTAAAGACCTCCGGCGAGGGATAGCCCATCATCTCTCTAGATCATTGGTACTATTGACCAACTGTTTGTGCTGTCAGTAAGTTTCTCTTAATGTTCAAACAAAATCTTCCCTCTTGTAACTTAAGCCCATGAAATCTAGTCATGCTTTCTGAGGCAGCAGAGAACAAGTCTTTGTTTTCTTTTATGTGGGAGCCCTTCGGTCTTCTCTTGCTTGTCCTTGCTGTAGACATTCAGCTATCACACTGTAGCTCAGGTAAGGTAGATCAGCTTTCCCCAAACAGGTGCTGTCCCAATGTTTTGGACATCAACTCCGTTCACTGAGCAAGCATTATTTAAAGGGCTGCAGTTCAGGAGTTTGTATTGCTGGACAGCTCCTTTCCATGCCAACAGTTTGGAACAGAGACGTTCTCATTTCGTTCCCTCTTATTATCGTTGTGCCTCTACGGAGTCCTCAATCTGGTTTAGCAGTTTGTGTTTCTTTTTCCTTCTCTTCCCACACATATCCTGTAACCAGTATTTGTAGGCTTTGCAGCACGTAATTTTGACTCGCTTTCACCAGGCTGCTCAGTTCCTTATCGTATGGTGTTGTTTTCGCTGCCCTTCAACTGCCTGATCTCATTACTTTTTGTAGGCCAGGAGCACCACAGTGTAGAGGTAAAGATTGCTTAAGGCTTAGATGCGTAATGGAAGAAGTGCAAAGTCAGGCCCTTTGCTTGAAAAACTGCTGAAACTCATACTTGATGCATGATACCCTGCTTGTTTAGGTGACTGGCCTCTTTGAGATGCAAGTGATAGATGAGGGAATCCATGCCTTGAACTTCTCAAGCACCTCACGTAGTTCCTGAGTACAGGGCAATAATGGCCAACCTTCTTCCCATCTCAAAGCCTAGTCTGTAAACAAATGGCCCTCGCTCTAGCTTAAAATTTGTGTCTGCACGTCTGCTTGGGTAGAAAAGCTCATCTGTTCTTGTTTCCCTAAATGAAGGATGCACTCAAGCAATTGAAAACAACTTCTGGGACAATCTCGTTCCATTATGTCTAATGGAATTGAGTCTGTGTGGTGTGTAGTGTGTGCTGATATCCTGAAGAAACAAAGAGGGATTTTCCCATTATTCAGAGAATGGATGAGACGTGAAATGAACTCCTCAGAGGCGTTTCAGTTTGTCACAGGAGAGCAAAGTGAGTCTCATTCAGGGCGCCAGGAAGAAAATGTGTGTGTGTGTGCGCGCGTGTGCGCGTACACTCGTGTGCCTTCCCGTTCATGTGTGTTTTCCCTCCTTTTGCTTGCTAATAAACCTGGCAGCAAAAGCCAAAACCGAAAGCTCATTCACTCAGTGTCTTAAAGAGTTGTCACTGCTGTATGGAATACAAAAAGGCTCATTTGAGCATGGTATTGTCTTTTTCCTGATTGCATGGGATTGTTTGGAGAAGCTGCGTTCTGTTGGTAAATGGAATGAAAAGTTGCTGTCTTGAGTCCTTGCGCTTTCTCATACCAAAGCGTTTTGGCAGCTGGCTCATTTGGCTGTGAATAAAATCCCTTCCCATTATTGTTAGGATGTGCTGTTCGGCAGAAGAGATGTCTCACTGGTCAGCCTTTGCAAATCCTTCCTGACTGGCGGCGTTTGAGGTTGGAGATGGTCTGATTTGCCCATTACTGACTTAATGAATGCTTTGAGTATGTCCTGAATGTATTTTTTTAAAGAATGGCATGCTCGAAAGGAACATTGGTTGTCAGGAACTAAACTGCTTTGTTGTTTGTTTATGGTGAATAAAGATAGTTAAAGCCAGAGTTCTGAATGGGCAAATTGATACCTTCCAAAATTGGATCCCCTCAAAGTAATATTGTGTTCTGCCTTGCCCTTGTAGTTTGTACTTATGAGGCTTGCTTGAGTCATCTGGCATTATCTGAACTGTGGAAATGCTGATTTGGTACTCTGTTTGTGGCACATTTTGCATGCACCTGTTTTGGGATGAGGTTCTTTCCTTCCAGCTGTGAGTCTGTGAAAGACTGAAGTGACAGCCAGTTATGAGTAACCACAGCATGGATGTAAGTGAAGACTCTGGTGAAGAAGAGCTTCTCCCCAAACTTCCCTTGAGTTGCCTAATATTGCTCTTAACATTTTGCAAAGTGGAAACATCTTGTCTTAACTAGTTGACCAACACCGGTTGACCAACTGTTCTTCTATTCCACTCAAATGTTTTGTGAAGTTGAGAAATGCTGTTGTGTAAATGGCAGTCTACCTTTTAAAATGCATCTCATTTTCCTCCCGAGAGCAGTGGCAGTGGTGAGAGCCCTTTACTTCCTTGAGCCAGGACTGCACACTGAAATTGGGGATTGTGTATAACGAGCATTTCCTCTCCCTTATGAAATGCATCTTTGTCCTTCTGAATTTGTTTTGCACTCCTTTGAGAGAGTGCAAAACTATTCAGAAGGAGGGAAGTAATGGGGCAGGGTGCTGAAGTCTGTAATTCCTGAGAAATAAGAGCTCATTTATTCATGTAGCTTTTCCAATATGAGATTGTCACAGGCTGAGCTCTAGAATAATGAATCATTCCCAGAGGGGTGAAAAAAAAAGCCAGATTTTGCGATCTTCCACTCAACAGGCAAGCTGAACCTGTATGTATCTTGCTGATCTCATTTATTTATATTTATATTCTGCCTTTCCTCCAAAGATCAAGGTGGTATAGATGGTGTCCTCCCCATGTTATCCTCAGTAGGGTGACATTAGGACATAGTGACTGTCCCAACATCATCCATTGACCTTCATGGCTGAGGAGGAATTTGAGTCCAGGTCACCTCCAGTCCAAGTAGGACACTCTCTGAGTCTTCCTCAGCCTGGTGCCATCCAGATGTGTTGGCTGGGGATGATGTGAGTAGTAGTCCAACACATCTGAAGGGCACTAGGTTGAGGAAGGCTGCTCTAACCACTACACCACACTGGGATTCTGGCTGATCTGTTGTGTTCCTCCTGATGATAAAGCATTCTGTGCTCACCCCCTCAAATCCATGTTCACTCTAAACTAGTCATAATATCCCAATTACTCTAGCCAGCATCTAACCTTGCTCAAAGGGCTTGACGCTTTTAATGGCTTGCATTTAATATGGGTCATACACAAGCAGGCCATCACAACTGGAAAAAAAAAAAAAAGCTGTACCTTGGCAAGGTGGTTTGAGAAGTGCATAGGCAGGAAAGAATGAAGGAGAAAGCAGCAGAAGCACGTTCATTTTATATATATATATATATATATATATATATATATATATACACACACACACACACACACACACACATATGCACATACACACACACACACATACACGTGTGTGTGTGTATGTATGTATGTATAAAAATACAATCATCCATGTGAAATACTGTAGTTTTATTTTCCATTAAACAATGACATTCAATTTTCCCCCAATAAAAAAAGGCTCCACAAAGTAAATCTATTGCATGAGTGTTAAATTGAGAAACCATACATGTGTGCATTTAAATACATTCATTAGTCCCACAAGCCTGTCCCTGTCAGCGAGGGGCTCTTCAAAACCCTCATATCATGCCTTGGCTGTGATGTCCTAAAAAGCTGCAAAGGAATACAGCATAAGCTACTTCCATGTCCAATGTTCTCCACATTTTCCACTCACAACATCCTTTGTGGACATTGCAGCAGTGAGAAGGTTTGTGAAATTTCTCAGGTTGCTCGCACAGCCTTTCCATGTAATATCAACACAGTCTGAGGTTATACTCGTAGTTTAGATGTTTCTCTCTGTGTGTTCCTTGAACACAAATTTGTGGAGAAGCTGTGCTCCTCTCAGGGGGTTCCTATCTGTTTAATCTTTTCTGCTGATCAAGAGATGATGCCCCCCCCCCACAAGCATTGCAATTTTCTGTTTTAAAAGGCTTTGTTTCCAGATGTAACAGAACAGTGCATCAAAGCCCATAAAGATTTAATCAACGGCTTGTCCTTGGGGACCTTGCTGCAGTTACATTGGATCCAATACATATGTTTTGTTTTCTCTCCCTCCCCACCTTCTGAAATGTTACTGTCATCTTTTTTTCTTTTCTTTTTTACTAATTAACTCAGTATTAATGCATGCACTTTTCTTACTTGATGTCAGGTTCTATTAGAAAAGAAAGAAAGAATGGTAGCTGATGTTTCAACCCAGTGGAAAAACCTTGATACGGGCAGGGTTGGTGGGGAAGGGTAGTATTGGGGTATGGAAGCAGCTTGTAGTATGTGATACTATGTAGGTAAGCCATGACATCTCCCTTTTGCTTGTAGGATGGCTACAGCAGTTATTGTGTTAAATTAGGCAGCCATACTTCCTGGTTGCCTCACTACGGCTGTTTGGATATCACACTTAGCATTAAGAAAAGCTGGGATGTTGCGATGAGTGCTGTGCCAAAAATTTCTCACACATTTTTTCGACCATTCTCATTCAATTGGATAGGAGAGAAATTGCTTTCAAAAAGAAAATCAGTGGTGAAGACATTTTAGGGAAATTCTCATGCATTGGGTTTGGGGTTCTTGGGCTTACCTTACTTAGGAGGTGGTGGAGGAGTGAGCAGAAGTGTCCTGTTTTTCACTGTACAATCACCTCTCTGGCGTCCTGTAGCCTCCTCAGCTTCCTACACTTTGATTGAAGCCCAGTTTAAGGCGCCATGAGGTAATTCTTCCCATGGGGCTTTTGGGGATCAGGACGTGCAGGGAGCCTGGGAGGCTGGCTGAGATTAGGTAAGCTCAAACCCCCCACACAAATAAAGTATAAAACATCCTGAATGGGGCAGGACAAGGGAAGCCTCTTTCATGGGGGGAGAAAACTTTTACGAAATGGGAGGACAGATTTTGGCAGAGCACTAACTCCCCCTCATCCCTGGAGCTCGACACAACACCCCCCCACACACATACACACACACACCTGTGCTACAAGCCCTCCCTATGTGTAAGAAATGGTTGGGAATTTCTCCTCCTCCTGGAACAATTTGGTGAAATTATCTCCAACATTTCTCTGCCCACAAGGTGGAGAATTTCAAGAGGCCATTTGTTCACAGCTCTAGTTG
Source organism: Heloderma suspectum (assembly GCF_057233095.1). Lineage (NCBI taxonomy): Eukaryota > Metazoa > Chordata > Lepidosauria > Squamata > Helodermatidae > Heloderma > Heloderma suspectum. Next base: position 15,991,633 of record NC_139471.1, on the reverse strand, counting down.
TGATCGTAGGAAGCTGCCTTATAGCAAGTCAGAGGACTGGTATGTCTAGTTGGCTAAATTCAGTACTTTGTACATTGAACTGCCGCAGCACTTCAGGGTTTCAGACTGGGGATTTTTCCAGCCCTATCTGGAGATACTGGGGAGTGTGGATTGAACCTGCAACCTTTTGCATGGAAAGCAGTTGATCATATTTCCCTTTAATATTGGTAGAATGGTTCTTAGCCATACTCTGGCTATATCTGACTGTATATTTGCAATTCAGGAAATAATTGTCTTCTGATCATGTAACTGCAGACCACCTCATCTTTCTTTGTCTTTGTCTGTAGCACGTAGATTTACTCATTTGCTTAGTCACATAGAGCTATTTCAGCTTCGGTGTCATGAGCATGTTGCATCTCCCTTCCCCCTCTGAGTTGATCCCATTTGACTATGAAAAGGAATATGGGTTGGATCCAGACTTAGTTGTACTTAAAGTAGACCTATTGACATCAATGGAACTTGAGTAAGTCATGGCTAACTTAAGTCTCCTTGATTTCAGTGGGTCTGCTCTAAGTATGACTAATTCTGGGTTCAACCCTGTATGTATATGCTGATCTTGGAATACTGTGTACAGTTCTGGTCAACACACCTAAAAAGGGATATTGTAGAGCTGGAAAAAATGCAGAAAAGAGCAACTAAAATGATCAAGGGCCTGGAGCATCTCCTCTATGGGGGAAGGTTACAACAGCTTGGATTGTTTAGCTTAGGAAAAAAGGAGGGCAAGGGGAGACATGATAGAGATGTACAAAATTATGCATGGTGTGGAGAATGTGGATAAGGAGATGTTTCTGTCCCTTTCACATAATACTAGAACCCAGGGTCATCCCATGAAGCTGATTGGTGGGAGATTCAGGACAGATCAAAGGAAGGACTTCTTCACACAGTGCATATTTAAACTATAGAATTCGCTACCACAAAATGTAGTGATGGCCACCAACTTGGATGGCTTTAAAAGGGGGTTAGAAAAATTCCTGGAGGAGAAGTCTATCAATGGCTACTAGGCCTGAGGGCTATGTGCTATCTATCTTCAGTACCAGAGGCAGTATGTCCGTGTACACCAGTTGCTGGGGAACATGGGTGCGGGGGCGCTGTTGCACTCATGTCCTGCTTGTGGGTTCGTGGTAGACAGCTGGTTGGCCACGGTATGAACAGAGTGCTGGACTAGATGGACCCTTGGTCTGATCCAGCAGGGCTCTTCTTATGTTCTTATCTTACCTGGAGCTCCCAGTGGTCTCCTCTCTAGAAGATAGATCATGTCCACATCTGCCAAACGTCTGCAAAACTATAGAATCTGCCAGTCTCAGGCAAACTGTTAGGGCATTGGACTTTCTGAAGTACTTGCCCTTAGCAGCAAAGGGGGGAGGCATATCTACATTTTTGGGAGAGAGGGGTAAGGAGCATTATACCAAGGACCCTATATGCACCAACGGAAAAAAAGTTATATAAATGAGTAGACAGCTGCAACAAAAGCCCAGCCACAATGTAACTAAGATTTCTTCTTGTATAGCTGACATGCTGTCTGTATTTGCTTCAGTAGAACTGAAACAGTTTACAATGTGAGTTGCTTCTTTTTCCCCAAGCAGCCTTTCTCCCATCTCCTTTGAGAGGGAGGTGGTGTGCGTGCGCGCGTGTGTGTGTGTGTGTGTACACACTCTGTTAGGTGTCAGGTAATTTACAACAACCAGAATGATAGCAGGCATATGTGGGCTGAAGGTAAACTTTTTCTTTGAACAGAGTGACTCTTTTTTTGTCAAGCAGTTAAAGCTAAAAAGCACTTCCTGCATATACCTGTGCATAGATTTATAGTTCAATTCTGTAGCTTCAGCTTGCAGAAGGAAATCATTTTAACAAAAGAGACAATTGGAAACTGTCAAGAATTGCCTCTTTATTTGCAATTGCCTGGTACTAAGAACTCAGGATATAATTACAGCCAGTTGTGTCTTGAAACCACAGACTCTAAACATTTAATGTTAGGTTCAGACAGTTTTGATCATGGCACATAGGCATTTGATCCCTCTCCCACACCTGCCCAGTTCTGTCGATCACACAAATAGCTCTTAAAATCATAGGAAACTATTTTGCTCAGTACTGTCTTCCTTGATTGGCAACGCCTCTGAAGTGTTTCCGGCTTTTTTTTCCCCATCACCTGCTTATTGATTTTTTAAAATGGACAAGCCAGGGATGGAATGTAAGGCTTTCCCGGTGCAAGTGTATTTATTTGAATGATTTATTAGCTGCCTTTTAGGGTAAACCCTCCCATGGTGGTGTTACATAATTTAAAAATGCTACATAGAATTACAGTTCAATTCTGTAAATTCAGGTTGCAAAAGGAAGTCATTTTGACAAGACAGGTGCTTGGAAACTGTCAAAACCTGCCTCTGGCACTAAACTACGGTCCTTCCCCATAAGCTGAGCTGTGGGGAGTGGGGGGATTTGTGTTCTCACTCTTGATGTTACACTGAAATTGTTTTGATACGTTTATTTTTCTATTTTATTTCTTCATTTTTTATTAATTACATGTTTATATTGCCCAATAGTCAAGGCTCTCTGGGCAGTTCACAATTAAAACCATAAAATACCGCTTGAATAGACCTAATATAAAATGTTTAAAAGTTCAAAAATACCAGGTAAAACCCAGCAGCAGTTACAGCCCAGGGAAAGCCCACCTTTTTTCTTCCGTAAGGAACCCAAGGCTGTGTACTGGGGAACTGTGTACTGGTCCCCCTCCTCTCCACTTTATCCTCACAACAACAGCCCTGTGAGGTAGGTTGGGCTGAGAGTCTGTGACTGGCCCAAAGTCACCCAGTGAGCTTCCATGGCCGAGTGGGGACTAGAACCCAGATCTTCCAGCTCCCAGTCCAACACTCTCTCCACTAAACCACACTTGCTCCAAAATGGGGCTGGGTTCAGTAGGGTTTTTTTTATTATTTTTTGCGGGGGGTGGCACCTGTTGCAGAGGGGAGGTAACAGAACTCAACAGAGCATCTCCTGGCTGGTAGAAACTGTTCTGATTTTCTTAAAACGCCTTGTTCCAAAGGCATTTTCGGAGGATGGGGCAGGCGGGAATGGGCGTCCACCGCAAAACAGAGAAACAAAGGCATGCGGAAGTTCAATCCCTTGGCCTGGATTGCATCCTTAAGGCTCAGCCTGGAACTTTATCTGGGAGCATGTGTCATTGTGGAATGAATGGAGACTTCTCCCATCCAGGTTATAGGGGGTCATTACCAATGAGAGCAGGCAGGCTTAGCAGAGATGGTGTCTCTTAAAGGGAAGCAGCTGTGTCAGTGATGGGAGCGAAATGGTCCTGAGCTTGTGGTATTTTTCTTTTTTGTTGTTGGCAGAATGACTTATCGCTGCTTATGCCACACACTTGGTGTTTGTATTTTTCTGTTGTTTGTTATGAAGATTTCTGGGGCTGTTTGCCTGAGTTATGGAAACAGACAGGCCTTGGAACAGCTGTGTTGGTAATAATAATAGGGGCTTGGCTAAGCTGGGAACAGTCTGTTTCTTTCACTTGCTCACTGGGTGGCTGTAATTTCTGCCGTATCTCATTCGCTTTATTTTCTCTATAACGTTCCTGTGTTTTATTGCCTTGCCATTTCCCTTTGCTTTGTTCACCTCTAGATTCTGCCAGGTTTGTTTTGTTCCCTGCAAATTGGACCAAAAATTCTGGTCTAAGGAACTGTCGTGTGCTGTGGGTGGGGAATGGGAAGCTCGTGTCTCCTGCTTTATCAGTCTGCTGGCCTTGTTCAGAGAGTTCCCCCAGGAAAGTGGCATTTCTCTCGAGACTGGACTCTTGCTCTGAAATAGGTTGTCGACCCTTCTTTAAGGACTCTCACAATTCATTCTCCCCCTTTGTGTGAGTCTGGAAAGGATCGCCTTACCTTTGCATTCCTCTAGCTGAAGTAGCTGTGGTTTGTTCCTGGGCTTTGCTTGAATGGTCAGTAAGCAGGAAATTTAAGTCAGAGCATGGCTGAGCCAGTGTGGTGTAGTGGCTAGAGCGCTGGACTGAGAGTCGGGCGATCCGGGTTCTAGTCCCCACTCGGCCATGACGCTCGCTGGGCGACTTTGGGCCAGTCACAGACTCTCGGCCCAACCCACCTCACAGGGTTGCTGTTGTGAGGCTAAAATGGAGAGGAAGAGAAAGAAGACGAGGATTACAGACGCTGCCTTGGGTTCCTTAAGGACGAAAAAAGGCAGGATATAAATGAAATAAATACATACATACATACATACATACGGTCAGTCTACTATTTGAGATGCCTAAAAAACCCTGTGGGTCACTTTTACACACTTCTCTTGTACATGTCAAAATATTGCACATATATGGCACAAACAAAGGTTTGTAATTGAGTGTGTAAATAATGTGGCCCAGGGAGCGTGAATTGCTTGCCGGCATTGTGTGTATGCGTGGAATGGTAAATCTTTGTTTATTGCTATGGAACTTCTGTAAGAAGCCCGGTGTTTGTTAAATAAATATAATAAGATCTGTATTCAGACCTACTTCTCTGTGTCCCAGCATAAGAGGTGTTTGGCTGGGACACAAGTGAGGGCATTCCCTGTGGCCCTGCTGACACTGTGTGACTTCCTTCCTAGAGAAGCCTGCATTTCCCCTCCCTGATGGCCTTTTGCTGCCACATGAAGACCTTTCTATTCCAACAAGCATTTAGCTTGTCTGTTTATTTGTGCTTTTGGCTCTCTGAAATCGTTGGTAATGTTTTAAGCCTTCTGGAATTGCTGTACTGTGTTTAGTCTAGAACTGACTGCAAACGGCTGCTTGAAATTCTCCACCCTATTTCTGCACAGAGAAATTGTGGGGACCATTTTAATAAATGTCCTCAGGAGGAGGAGAAATTATCCAACAGTTTCTCAGGGTGGGGATCAGCATTATCAATGGATGTAGCACAGCCACCTCTTCCCCCTCCTCCCCCCTCCCCCCCCTCTTCTTCTCTTCTTCTTCTTCTTCTCCTTCATATGAGCCAACAATGTAAAGGGGCTGCAAAAAAAGGCAAATGCTCTTTTGGGCTGCATTAATAGAAATATAACTTCCAAATCACATGAAGCACTAGTTCCCCTCTACTCAGCACTGGTTAGGCCTCGTCTCGAGTACTGTATCCAGTTCTGGGCACCACACTTGAAGAAGGATGCAGACAAACTGGAGAGGCAACGAAGATGTCTTCAGAGGAGGGAAACAAAGATGATCAGGGGACTGGAGAAACAAAGCCCTATGAGGAGAGACTGAAAGAACTGGGCATGTTTAGCCTTGAGAAGAGAAGACCGAGGGGAGATAAGATAGCGCTCTTCAAGGACTTGAAAGGTTGTCCCAGAGAGAAAGGCCAGGATCTCTTCTTGATCATCCCAGAGTGCAGGACACGGAATAATGGGCTCAAGTGACAGGAAGCCAGATTCCGGCTGAACATCAGGAAAAACTTCCTGACTGTTAGAGCAGTACGACAATGGAACCAATTCCCTAGGGAGGTAGTGGGCTCTCCCACACTGGAGGCATTCAAGATGCGGCTGGAGCTGAACAGCCACCTGTCAGGGATGCTCTGGCTTGGATTCCTGCACTGAGCAGAGGGTTGGACTCGGTGGTCTTATAGGCCCCTTCCAACCCTACCATTCTGTGATTCTTCCCTGCTGCTGTCTGGCCACATCAGCACCTGCACTGGCAGTCTGGCTATAATTTTTCATCATCCACTGTGCCCCAAACCTAACATTGATCTGGCGTATTGGGGGTGGGGGGCAGCTGCCATAACAAAATGGTGGATAATATTCAGATAACATTTTGCAAAATGGCCTCTTTGGTTGGGAGGGGTGAGAAAAGAAAAATCTCTGACATTTTCTTTAAATCTTTTCTTCGAAATGTTGTCTCAGCTCTAAGATGGGTTATAATTTGTCTGAAGAAAGAAGAGGAGCCTGAAGGAGCAGCTAACCTGAGAGAGGGGAACAGAGAAAGGGTGTTGGCTTTCATTTCTGTGGAATCCCGAAATTGCCTGCTGAAGCTTCCAGCTTCCATTTCTTCCCCCAAACATGACTCAGATTTGGAAATATGCTGAGTGCCTAGGGGGCTGTGCTGGAAAATGGAAGTGACATACACCCGGGAATACTGGTTCCACATGTCTGACACTAATGCAATGTTCAAATTTGGAGCAAGTGAAACCCATTTGACACACACCACTGCTGTTGTCCTTAGTACAGCAAACAAACATCTCTGCGGTGTAATGACTGAGATAGAAGGAAGTGATCCAAAGTGGTGGTTTAAAACCTGGATTATAACACAAGCCTGTCTTCCACTGCTGAAGATACTGCAGCTCTGTAATTACTAAAGTGGATCTTTATAGCATGGATGGATATTAAGGGATGTGCAAAATTGACTCCACTTTCTTTCATTGGTGGCTGAGTATATTTTGGTCTGAGAGGAAATTGCACCAATTTAGGTGGAGAAACATTTTAGAGTCTTTTTCTTTTCTTAATCTTTTCTTAATCCAGGCTGTGAGAAATAGATGATTGACAGGATCATTCTGTATTAGAGTCCCCCCATCCTCTTACTCATTATATATTTCAGGCTTTCTTCATTGTTGTTATTACTGTTGTTATTGTAATTGTCAAGTTTTTGTTCAATACCACCAATAGATTTCTCTAGGCATGTATAGTGCAAGTTAGGGTGCAATCCTATTGAGATAGTCAGCAAACTCCGAATATCCAGTGCAGGGTATAATGCAATAATACCCTAGCAAAAATAGAGGAGATCAGAGGGTGGGGAGACAACAATCACTGCCGCCCCTCCTGCCCTGCTGGTGTCAGCCCAGTAGGGCATAGGAATCCCACAAGCTTCCGAGTTCAGGGCTTCTGGGTAGTGAGAGCAGAGTCCATAGAACTGTGCCTGTCAATACTTGAAAAGCCCCATGAAAAAGTAAGTCTTAGGCTGGTGCTGAAAAGATGGCAATGTGGGCACCAGGTGAGCTTCCCTTGGGAGAGCATCCCAGAGCTGGAGGGGTGCCACCTCAAAGGCCCCCTGTCTTGTTGCCACCCTCAAGGCACCAGGATGAGGAGGTACTTGGACAAGGGCTTCCGCGGATGACTTTAATGTTTGGGTAGGTGTATGGGAGGAGACGCTCCGTCAGGTACTGAACTCCCCAGCCATGTAGTGATTCATCAGTTAGAAGTAGCACTTTGAAACAAATCCGGACCTAGTTCAGGTGAGCTATTACAGCTATTTACTTAGGAGATTGCACCAGGACTGCAGAACCTTGGCAAATATTTGTGCAATATTAAATAAACTTTTCTTTTTATCCATGTTCAATAATTCATGTTAGTTATTCAGTGGATATAGTTTTGGGTGGAATCTTGATGGGTTCTTGGAAAATCAGATCTGGAGTTGAATGTCACAGGGAAATTGATGGGTGAATTTTCCTCAGTTCAGTCCAGAATCAGCTCAGTAATGATAAAGGTTTTAGGCAAACACTCAGAAATAAAGGGGGGGGGGTAGTGTCCCCACTTGCATTATTGGATTACAGTGCATTACAGTGCATTATCCTCACCTCCATGCTTCAGATGTCCTGCATTTTTGGGTGGACAGCCAATTTTGGCTGTCTAGCTGTGGCTTTGGGGAGAGAAGGAAGTGCATAGGAAGCTGCCTTCATAACATCGCTTCCACGGTCTCCTCACTTTCCCTGGGACTGCCCTCTCTTCCCCGTCTCCACATGCCATTTCCAAGCATGGAGATGTAGCCAGCGCGGAGAGAACCACACTGCCCTTAAGGCAGAGGGGGCGCGGTTTCTGGGAACCGTGTTCAGAGCCCTGGCCCCGACCTTGGTTCCTAGAAACCGAAAAATCCTGTGGCCCTGTAGACAGTGTCTAGTGACCATAGGAATGCTCCCTTAAAATGTAAAACTAACATAATATAAGTACACAATCACAATAAAACATTAATCTCTAGTTAGTACAACATAAAACTAAGCAGGCATATACCCACAGAGCAAGTTAAAATATAATGCAGATATAATGCAGATACAAAAATTGAAACAACTTTACACAGAAACTAAAGCCACCAGTATGTATGTATGTATGGATGTATGTGGTGCTGGAGAAGACTCCTACGAGTCCCCTGGACTGCAAGGAGGTCAAATCAGTCCATCCTAAAGGAAATCAACCCTGAGTGCTCATTGGAAGGACAGATGCTGAAGCTGAAGCTCAAATATTTTGGCCACCTAATGCGAAGAGAAAACTCCCTGGAAAAGACCCTGATGCTGGGAAAGACCGAAGGCAAAAGGAGAAGGGGATGGCAGAGGATGAGATGGCTAGATAGCATCACCGATGCAATGAATATGAACTTGAGCACGCTCCGGGAGAGAGCGCAGGACAGGAAGGCCTGGTGTGCTATGGTCCATGGGGTCACGAAGAGTCAGACACGACTGAACGACTGAACAACAACAACAACAACAATGTATGTATTTATTATTGGAAGCATTTTTATGGCACAACGAGACCGGCATACATATAATCCCCCCCCACACACACACACAGGGTTAACTGCTATCTATGGCACTGTGAAGAACAAGAAGGAGCGAGGGAGCAGGCAAAGGGAACATCAGGGCCTGCTCCAGTTGGACTGCCCCTCCTTTGGGAGATGAGAGGGGGGAACAGGACCTTCCCACCAGCCCTGCTGACAGTCTACCTAATTCTTTTTTCTCCCCTCCCCATTGCCTTTTCCTTGTATGTTGTGTCTTTTTTAGATTGTAAGCCTGCGGGCAGGGACCATCTTCTTTACATTGTAAGCCGCTCTGGGAGCTTTTTTTGGCTGAGGAGTGGGATAAAAATACAATAAATAAATAAATCCATTAAACAAGGCAGGTAAAAGAGACACATCACAGGGGCTAAAATGGTATACTAATGAATGCTTTAATGGTTTAAATGCCTGAGGGGTCTTTGCATGTTGTGGAAAAGGTAGCAATGTGGACACTCCGCAAGCTTCCCTTGGGAGAGCATTCCAGAGCTAGGGGGCCACCACTGAAAAGGCCTCTCTTTGTCACCATAGTCTGATCCTCGGAATGACGGGGGAATTGAAGAAGGGCTTCAGTGATGACCTTAAAACACAGGTAGCAGATTGCTCTGTACAAATGACACATGGAGTATCTAAACCACTCGTCCCGGCAACAAACTGGTACTTGGCTGGCAGTGCCATTTGTCCAATATATGTACCGTGATAAAGCTAAAGAGAAAGCTAAACTTTCATAGTCCCTGGACGATTTGCTTTAGAGGAGGAAGAGGCTGTCTTGCTGTGTCTTCACACGTGCTTGTGCAGAATCAAGACCCATTGTCACTTTCGGCTGGGCCAGACACCTCCTGCAGACACTTCTAAATGTGTTGACTGACTCCCCCCCCCCCGCCCCCTTAGGTGGTTATCCATTGACCGGCTTATCCTGATTTCATCTCTAGGGTCCTGTTTTAAACTTGTAATGTAAGCAAAGAATTATCCTTTGGCTCTTGGCCACACAACTATATGCTGCTTTTCTACCTTTAAAGGCAGTTCCTTTCTGCAAAAAGCATGTGCCTCTGGCAGCCTTTATTAGCGTTTCATCCTGCATATATACATTGATACACAAGCTGCCTTGGTTCTCTTTTCTGGCTGAGAGAAGAAGCCTGCCTGAAATGGATTAGTAACTTCCACTGTCCAGAAATCATGTCCTCTTCTTTACCTAATTGCATTAGTATTATGCCTGATTTTATCTAATTCCCTTGAATTATGTGTATTTTTCTTTCAAGACTTATCTGTTTTACATAGCTGTTCAAAACACTGCGACTGAGGGCCTTTTACACAACTGGCATCAGGCACAAAGGATCCCAACACCTGGTGTGCATGTGTGTTCATGCATGGACACATCCAATAATCCCAGAGCTGGGTGAGTGAGTAACCACGGGTGATAGAGACATGAATGTTGAGGCTCATTAAGCAGAGGGGGAAAGTGAGGGACTTGAGATGCATCTGTCTGATTTGGCTGTAGCAAAGAGGTGTAATAGAGGGTGGGATTTTGTCTATTTATCTCAGAGATATTTTGGCATTTCATCCATGAGATTCATTTTGTCTTCACCAAGTATGGCTGCTCTCCATTTCTGTCATCATCATGACACAAAACAGTAGATTCCTGCACTGAGGAGGGGGTTGGACTCGATGGTCTTGTAGGCCCCTTCCAACCCTACTCTTCTATGAATCTATGAAGCTGGTAGGGGTGCACGAAAGCCACTTACCTGGTCTCGCAGCTTGTTCGCGGTGGGGGGGAGGCGCTTCGCTGCTCCCCCCGAAGTTCAGGCCAGGGGGGGAGGCTTCCCGCCTCGCCCAGCCAAAATTCAGGCCGGGGGGGAGGCGCCTCGCCCGGCCGCGAAATAAAAAGTTAAAAAAAAAAGCCCCCGTGATAGGCTACGTGACGATTAACGTAGCCTATCACGGCTAGATCTGCAAAGTCAGCCGTGATAGGCTGCGTTAATCGTCACGTAGCCTATCACGGGTGACTTAAAAAAAAAAAAAGCGCGTACGCAAATGGCGGCCCCCATAGGGAGCCGCCATTCGCGTTCCTTATTTGGTTGCTGTAGTCTACGTAAATCTTTACGTAGACTACGGCGACCAAATAAGGAACGTGAATGGTGGCTCCCTATGGGGGCCGCCACTAGCCGTACGCACTTTTTTTTTTTTTAAGTCACCCGTGATAGGCTACGTGACGATTTACGTAGCCTATCACGGCTGACTTTGCAAATCTAGCCATGATAGGCTACGTTAATCGTCACGTAGCCTGTCACGGGGGCTTTTTTTTTTTTTTTTTACTGTTATTGGAATGGCGGTGGCGGCAGCCGGTCAAAAGACCGGCTGCCGCCTCTGCCCCTGTCGAAGACCTGACAAACCGCCGCCGGGACCCGCCTCCGGGTGGGACATTCAGGAAAGGTAAGTCCCGTCCCGCGGGGGGTGCAGGGTGCGGGGGCGTGCGGAGAACTTCTCCCCGAAACTTGTTCGGGGGGCCGAACACGTTGGCACTCGGCCCCCCGAAGTTCCGGGGAGAAATTCTCCCCCATCCCTAGAAGCTGGACAGCCTTCTGTCAGGGATGCTTTGATGGATTCCTGCATTGAGCAGGGGGTTGGACTCGATGGTCTTGTAGGCCCCTTCCAACCCTACTCTTCTATGATTCTATGAAGCTGGACAGCCATCTGTCAGGAACGCTTTGACTTGGATTCAATAAACAATAAACAATAAAAGAAACAGTAAAAGAAAAGTTAGTTTAGCTGGACAGCCATCTGTCAGGGATGCTTTGACTTGGACTCAATAAACAATAAAAGAAACAAAAGAAAAGTTAGTTTAGCGGCTGACAGAGTAAACTTGATTGGGAAGAAAGACAGTAAATACAATAAAGACATTGACCCACCAGAAGCTTGAGAAGATAGGACAGACTTTGCTTTGCACTTAAAGGATAATGATCAGTGAATTATCCTTGGGAGGAAGTTCCACAATTGGTGTGCAACTACAGAAACCATAGCTTCATTACACTGCTGCTGCTGCTGCTGCATTTAGTAAATGGAATTGATCAGGGTTGCTCTCATTTGACAGATGGGGAAATGAGACTGAGGCTATGGGCAGATGTATGATTTCAAGAAGGTCTCTTTAGACCCTTCTCTCCTTCCTTGATTCTGGTGACTGCTCTGTAGATGACACACAACCATCCCAAACTGTAACCCTTAATGTACAGTTTGGTCATCTTAAATACTGAAATAACTGTTCGTTTCAAAAATCCCACTTGGGTGGAAGATGTGAAGATAATCTAATTCCTACAGTGAGGTCCTCCACCTAGCTCAACATGTCTGCTGACAGGGGAGTTTCAGTTTACCAACAAGGCGTAATTGTGCTATCTATCCTCTGTTAAGTTTTTTCCCTCTGGCATTCAGACCTATAGCCTCACTGAACATCCAAATTGCACTTCAGGGCATTGTCATGATTAAGCACAGACTTTCTGCTTGAGACCCTGAAAGCTGCTAGGTGGACCACTGGGCCATTTGTAAGTTGGCTCCTTACCCTTAACGTGCCCAATGCCACAGGTAGGGATGGCAGAGAATTCCGCCACGGATCACGGTGAGGCCGAATGCCAGTGCATTTGGCCCCCCGAACTCCGTGGTGGAACGGCCTGCCCCCCCCGCCCCCCGTGGATCCCCCCTGGGACAAGACTCACCTGGGATGGATCTTCCAGGCGGCAGCTCCGGCAGTGGCTCTGGCAGCAGCGGCGGCTGGTCTTCTGACCGGCCGCCGCCATTTCCACTCTTGTAAAAAAAAGAAAAAAAGAAAGAAAAAGAAAGACGTGATAGGCTACGTAAAGATTTACGTAGCCTATCATGACTAGTTTTTTTTAAAAAAAACCCGACGTGATAGGCTACGTAAATCTTTACGTAGCCTATCATGGCTGGGTGGGTTAAAAAAAACAACCACCACATACGCAAATGGCGGCGGCTACGGCCGCCGCCATTTGTGTTCCTTATTCTTGTCCTCTTAATCTACGTAAATATTTATATGGACTATGCCGGTGAATCAAAAAGGGACAGCACCCGCTACGCTATTTGCATCCCCCTTTCTTTTCGCCGTCATAGTCTACGTAAATATTTACTTAGATTAAGAGGGCAAAAATAAGGAATGCAAATGGCGGCGGCCATAGCTGCCACCATTTGCATATGCATTTTTGTTTGTTTGTTTGTTTTTACCCAGAGCCCTCCACGGCCAGAAATCCAGCTGCGGACAGCTCTGGCCTGGCTGGGCCTGGCCGGCTGCTCCACGGAGCTGCCGCGGAGCACAGCCGCCGCAGAGGATTCCGGGGGGGAGGGACGGAGTGCCTCCCCCCGGCGAGGATTCCAGGGGGAGGGACAGAACGCCTCCCCCCCACCATCAACATAATCCGCGAACAGGTAAGTGACTTTCGTGCATCCCTAGCCACAGGTATCTGCATGATTCAAGGACAGTAAAGATTCCAGCCTTGCCAGTAGGTACTTGCTCATCATAGAGCTGCGGAGTCCCATGTTCAAGCCATTAACCTGCTATGAGACATTGCACAATATAGGCTCCATTTCCTTGTGGGTTTCCATATTCTGAGCAATGGGACAGGAGCGGGGGCACATCCTGAGCTTCCTTGTATTTCAGTCACAGTTCAGCAGACCCTATTGTTTGTTTTGAAAGGCACTTCCTTGGTGAAGGTTAGCCTGTGCTGGTTAATTTCATGCCTGCTGCGCTGAGATCAATGGCTCCTTTTTTTCCCATGGCCCCGTTAAATGCGTTTGAATTTCTAAAACCAGCCACAGTTTGCCCAATAAATATTTTTTTTTAAAAAAAACACAACCGCATGCACACAGCAAGGGGGAAGCCTTCCCTTGCTAGATAAATGTTGTATAATGCTTACAGTTACCCTTCCCCTGTTCATCTCCCCCCGCCAGCCCTCGTTTCCCATTGTTGATTTATTAATGGCTGGTTTTGGATTTGTTCTTGGCGTCAGAGTGATTGAGGCTACAGAGACTTAAGTATTTGAAAATGAGCAGTTATCCATGTCCAGTCTTGGCAGAGGCCATGCAGTCATTAGCCTCTGAAATTTCCTTTTTACCTCCTGTGAGTTGAAGCCAGTGCTCACATTGGTAGGCTCCTTTTTAATTTTTTTTTGGGGGGGGCGGATTGTGCTTCTGGCAACAAGGATAATATGGTGGCAAGAGCTAAGTCATGTTTCATATGTTTTTCCAACATTCAGAAAGGTGCCCTTTCCTCTCCGCTCCCACAGCAAAAACCTGGGTTCGCATCTGTCAGGATGTCGCCCCTGCTGCCTTCTGAAATCCTCAGGTAGCCAGAATCAACACGCAGACAATAGGGTTCTTTTCCAAGGCTTTATTCCCATTCAGCCTAATGCCGTTTACAGATGCTAATTGCTTGATTCTATGAATGAGACCGAAGAGAGTTGCCTACTCAGGGGTTCTAACCCTAGGAAACAGTTGATCTCCGTTTGGAGGGGAAGGCAGGAAACCGCTGTACTTATGAGCTAAGAGGAGAGAGTCCACCCTTTTCCCATGGGGCATTGGGGCGCTGCTGTTGCCATCGCGCCAAGTGGGCCGAGCGCTGCTTCTCAGCACCCCCCCCATCTCGTGCTTGAGGGTGCGCTGGCACGTAGTGTCCAGAAACAGCTGTTGCTCCACCCTCTCCCTGCCAGGGTCACTATCACTCTCAGGAATGTGTACCGGGAGGGGCTTTCCCCTTGGCTACTCCTCTGAAGCACGCACGGGTTCCTCTCCCACGGTTTCTAACTCTTCCTCAGAATCAAAACTGCTTTGGGGCTCTCTGGGCTCCGATCCAACTGACAGCATCCTTGTTTTGGCTACTGCTACCTACTTTTCTCTGGTTTTCTGCCCTCTTGCCTCGCTCCCCCCATCTCTATCCAAAACTCTGCTGCCAAAAGAATTCTTGTTTTCTTTCTTACTATAACCTGGTTCACACAACATGACAACTCACCATGGGCAACCAACCAGGGTGGGTTGTTGTGTTGTCCGAACCTGGTGTTTTTCCCGCAGGGAGGCTAAATTTCTGCAAGCAAGCCACTCTGAGAACTCATGGCTTGTTGTAAGGTTGTTCATACCCATGGTTGGTTGTTGTGTCGTCCGAACCCAGGAGAGCGATTTTATCGTGGGTTGCCAGGGAGGCAAGTGCGGCAAAAATGCGTGTGCAACTCTTTGCGATCTTGCCAGTGCCACCACCAGCCTCCCTCATTATTGACTTCCATTCTACCACTACCAGTGCCAAAATGGCACTTTGGAAGGACCATTCCTTGCTCACCACCTTTTAAAAATTATTATTTTTTTGGTGGGGTCACATTTTGTTGTTGTCGGTCTTGCACAACTGTGCAAGTGTGCGTTCACCGGCTGTCTGATAGGTGTAGTCTTGCCTGGTCAATTCCCATGTATGTTTCAGCTGTCAAAGGGATCAGGAAAGTATAGTAGATAATGGACAAGGAAATGGACAAGACGAGGCTGTGTATAGGCTAACTTGCCCACGGTGGTGAAGGGCCAGGAGAGAAATAACGGTAAGAGAAAGGAGGGACCCAGTAGTGCAAGCACCAAAAATGGGGCGGGGAGGCAAATGGAGTAAGTGCACCAAAAGTGTGTGTGTGGGAGGGACACACAACATCTTCCCCTTGATCCTTTCGCTTTTACTGTAAGTGCTGAACTGACCCTTATCAGTGTCCTCCACCTTTTCTACACTTCCTTGAGTCTCCAGCTACTCCAGAAAGGGGAGATATTTACTCCGCTTCCCCTTTCGCATATCCTTTTCAGAGCAGTTAGTCCTGCAGTTACTGCATTTCAGAGGATGTGCGCAAATCTCCCTGAGAGCTTAAAAAACCCTGAGAAGGCAGCTGCATGGGATGGAGTGAATAGGGCCCCACTGTGGTGGGGTGTGTATAAGTAATGCTGGTGTGGGCGCTGTCCTGTTCAGCCACTCTCTAAGGGTGTTCTTTAACCATCAGGAATATTTGCACAAATTTAAGGGCAGTGAATTAAATGGAGGGGAAATTTGTGTACCTACAATAACTGCTCCATCACTACAGGTGTGCAAATTTTCCCTTCCATTTACTGTCAGGGAGATTTCTCTTCCTATTATTTCTCCCTCAGTCCTTCGCAAATGTGTGCAAATTAGCTTCTACAGAGCCCCGTCTTGTCAAGTTCCTTGTATCTTACCTTCTCCACATCCCAGCTCTCTTTGACAACTGAAATATACAAGGAAAATGACCAGGCAAGACTACACATATTGAACACTCATAAGTGTGCACTTGCGAAAGACGACGACGACAACAACAAAAATAATGCCCCGTTTGTGCATTTTTGAGGCATCGAAAAATAGATTTTAAATGCTGGGGAATGAACAGGGGTACCAGTTGGAGCAGAGAGGGAGCCAGAACTAGGAGACAAGATGGGTCCAGCTGCAAAAGTTTCTGGGATAAGTGCCAGAGCCAGCTGGAGGACTGAGGGGGGAAGAGAGAGACAACAAGCCATGTCAAACCTGATAGTCTGTCAGGCATACTGTGGGTTGATCTGCGATCAACCAACCCACTGTGGCTATTCGCAGGGTAGCCTAGCATGACACACAAACCCGCCCCATGTTTTAGGTTCCCCAGTAACAAGAAGTTCTCTTGGGTTGCCCTCTTGGCTGCTAAAAGACTGACACTGTGATACTGGAAGGATAAAAGCTCACTGCCTATAATGCAATTGCATTCTAATTGAAGACTTAACAACACTAGCAACATCTGAAAGAGTGGTATATAGGTGTCACTCGTGAACTGATTTATATTTGGATATCTGGTCTGCTTTTACTAAAGTGTATGTGTAATTTATTCTCCCCCGCCCCTTTTTTCTCCCTAGAATGTTGTAATATTTGAAACTGAGGACTTTAGAGTATGTTATAGTTTCAGTTTTTTTGGCTTTGTTATGTTTTTGTTTGTTTGTTTTGTTTTGTTGAAACTCACAATAAAAAAATGATTTTAAAAAACATTTTAAAAAACACGCAATCGCTAACTATATAAATGCGATTATGAAACCATAGCATGTAACACAACATAAAACCATCAACAGAGGATAAATCAATTTAAGATCTCACAGATCCTAAAACTCCGGTAAGTATCTGTAGACAGTAGAGATTTTTTTAAAAGGTTAGTGGATTTAAAAGCTGGGGGGGGGGAGGTCTTCATCTGGCGCTCAAAAGACCGAAATGTAGGTGCCAGGTGAGCCTTTCTTGGGAGTCTTTCTTCACCAGGGTGCCACCCACCAGTGAAAAAGCCCTCTCCTTAGTAGATGCTGGTCACACTTGATTTGGTGGGGGCCACAAATAAGGGCCTCAGATGGAGGTCTTAACATCTAGTTGGTCTGACCTCATAATACCCCTCAAATCCCTACACTGGCTTTTGGATTCAACAAAAGCTCCTTCCTCATCCTCACCCTCAGAGACAACTATAGGCTTGCTCACCTCTTATCTCTCTGCTTTTCTATCCCTTCTGTGACTTTCACACTTCCACTTCCACCATGGCAGCCATCTAAAGGTCTCCAGTTCCCTTAAACTACCCTGTCCCATGGTGCCTCCCCAAGCTTTCTGCAATCTGCTAGTTTGGGGGAGGTACAGATATTTTGCTCAGATCTAGGGCAGGGGCATTGGTCAAAGAGGGATGGGTGGTCATCACTGGCCACCAGATTTGTGGACTACTGCCCATGATACCTTTTGGAGATGGCCCATGCAGAGAATTAGAGTGAGGGTTTGGACTAACTGCGCTTCTGCCTGCTCGAAAGTCCATCACAAAGTGAAACAGGATCACCTCCCCGCTGGTGTGAGTAGAGGACTTGCAAGAGGGGTGGTAATTTTGACTCATTAGTTAGGCTTTTGAAGGAAAGAAACAGTGCAAGGTCTCTTTCATTGATTTTCCTTCCTTAGTGCGTGGAACAAAAGTGACTACTTCATCAGGAATGGCTTTGCAGTCCAGAGGGAGCGAGTATGAGACAGCTTAGGAAGTTCCTTTGCTATTCATGGCCATGGTTATTATTGGGCTATGGTTATTATTGGGCTATGTGTTGGCACACAGGAGTTCATGTTCAAGGAAACTGAGAGTCCAAATCTGTCTTGGTGCGCAGAGGTGCAACGATGCCTCATACTGGACACTGATGTTCTGTTTAGTAAGCAGTTTATTTTCTGACTCAGTGGATCTCATTGTTTAACACTGAGGCAAATTAGAAAAAGGAAGAGAGTGCAGAACATTGATGCTACAGCATTAGGTGCTTTGATGAGTAATCAAAACTAAAACGTAACAGTACTGTTAATGTTAGACGCTTAAAACACTGTGTACATTTCTGGTCACTGCACCTAAAGAAGGATATTGTAGAGCTGGAAAAAGTGCAGAAAAGGGCAACTAAAATGATCAAGGGGTTGGAGCATCTCCCCTATGAGGGAAGGTTGAACAGCTGGTTATGTTCACCTAAGAAAAAAAAGCAAGTAAGGGGAGACATGATAGAGCTGTACAAAATTATGCCTGGTGTGGAGAAAGTGAATAGGGAGACCTCCGTCACCTTCCCCCCTGCCCCATAATACTAGAATCCAACAGGATCATCCCATGAAGCTGATTGGTGGGAGATTCAGGACAGATAAAAGAACTTATTCACACAGTGCATAAACTATGGAATTTGCTACCGCAGGATGTAGTGATGGCCACCCTTTGGATGGCTTGAAAAAGGGGTTAGACAAATTCCTGGAGGAGAAGGCCATTAATGGCTACTAGTCCTGACGGCTATGTGCTGCTTCCAGTACCAGTTGCTGGGGAACATAGGCAGGAGGGTGCCCAGGTCTGGCATGTGGATTCATGGTTGACAACTGGTTGGCCATTCTGTGTGGACAGAATGCTGGACTAGCTGTACATACCCTTGGTCTGATCCAGCAGGGCTCTTCTTATAGTCTTATGTTCTTAAGTGGAGAGAAGATGCACCATATTCAAATAGTCTGAAGTGAGTTAGAAGAAAACTAGCTCTGAGTTTCAAAATCAAGTCACCCAGTATTTCGGCAACAATCACAGTTTCAAAGACACATGTTAACCTAGTGTTTCCTGCACTTAAAATTTGAAAGACATGCATTCACCCTTAAGCACCCCTGTCTACATGTGTTTGGGAGCTGTGATGCTGCAGCTCATGGATCCCAGGTGTTTAAGCATGTGCACTAGTCATTTATGCTTCACTTATTTGCTGCAAGAAATACTTATGGACCCCTAGAAAACACAGCTGTGTGAAGTGTGGAGCCGCTGTCCAATAAATCAGTCTCTTGTCAGTTGTTACTCAATGTGACAGTCCCTTTGTGGAAAGGTTCCACAACCTTTCCAGAAATAGCCAGAAATAGGAACAGCCCTCAGGTTTTAACTTCCATACTTGTGCAGAAAAAAATGGGTGAGCAATGCTTGAAGATGTAGAAAACATCTGAGTATTGGAGGCTGGGTATCGGTTCTTGATTTTTTCAGGGGGAGACCTGGGGGAATTCAGTGCCCTTGCATAGTTTCATAGACAGCGGAATAACAGTGTGCATAGACTGGTTCTTCTAGCCCGTGGCCCATAGAAACTCCACATTCTAAAGTGGAAGGCCAAATTTCTCCTTGAACAAAGGTATTGGTGCAAAACCTTTATCTCACCGGCAGAAACCCCAACAGACACTGAAAGAAATTGAGCCATAATGGATATTGACCCAGACTGCACATTGTCTCTGCTTGCTTCCACTGCGAAAATGAAGGGATGCCCCTTTCCTGGGTTGTTTATGTGATATCCAAACCCAGAAGTCTAGGTTTGGGGGGATGAACAACCCAGAGTTTGAACCTATGGTTTAATGCAGCAGAAACAGGCAAATGCACAAAGCAGGACACATGCTTGTTCCTGCTGCATTTTTAACTACCCATGGTTTCTTTGTTTGTTTATTATATTTCTATACCTCCCCATAGCCGAAGCTCTCTGGGCAGTTTACAAAAGTTAAAACATTAAACTACAATATACAAAGTTTAAAAACCATTTCCATTAAAAACATATGGATAATATATACATAGAATCATATAATCATAGAATAGTAGGGTTGGAAAGGGCCTACAAGACCATCGAGTCCAACCCCCTGCTCAATGCAGGAATCCAAGTCAAAGCATCCCTGACAAGTGGCTGTCCAGCCTCGTCTTGAATGCCTCCAGTGTGGGAGAGCCCACCACCTCCCTAGGGAATTGGTTCTATTGTCATATTGCTCTAACAGTCAGGAAGTTTTTCCCGATGTTCCACCGGAATCTGGCTTCCTGTCACTTGAGCCCATTATTCCATGTCCTGTATTCTGGGATGATTGAGAAGAGATCCTGGCCTTCCTCTCTGTGGCAGCCTTTCGAGTACTTGAAGAGTGCTATCCTATCTCCCCTCAGTGTTCTCTTCTCAAGGCTAAACATGCCCAGTTCTTTCAGTCTCTCCTCATTGGGCTCTGTTTCCGCTCCCCTAATCATCCTTGTTGCCCTCCTCTGAACCCTCTGCAGCTTGTCTGCGTCCTTCTTAAAGTGTGGTGCCCAGAACTGGACACAGTACTCCAGATGAGGCCTAACCAGTGCTGAGTAGAGGGGAACTAGTACTTCCCGGGATTTGGAAGCTGTGCTTCTATTAATGCAGCTGAAAATAGCCTTTGCCTTTTTTGCAGCCATATCACATTGTTGGCTCATCTTCAGCTTGTGATCGACAACAATTCCAAGATCCTTCTCATTTGTAGTGTTGTTGAGCCACGTATCCCCCATCTTGTAACTGTGCATTTGGTTTCTTTTTCCTAGGTGCAGACATATATACAACAACATATAACTAAAAACAACTTTGAACTAAAAACATGTTTTTAAAAAACCCAAGAATAAAACACAGCTTAAAACAAGAGTGCTTAAAACAGTATACAAAGGTAAGCAGAATGATCAGGAATTCTGAAAAGGGAAGGCGTACCGGAATAACAGCGTCTTTAATGGCTGACTAAAAATCTTCAATGAGGTTGGCAGGCACATTTCAACAGGCAGGTTGTTCCACAGGTGAGGGGCGGTGAAGGAAAAGGTCCTCTTGCGTGTGGCTGCCAGTCTCACGTTAGGCAGCAGAGAGCCCTCAGAGGACCTTAGGTGGTGGGCTGGGACGTAGGGGAGAAGGCGCTCCCTAAGGTGCCTTGGACCTAGACCATGTAAGGCTTTAAGAAACAGAGCTTCATATTTTGCTCGGAAACAAATTGGCAGCCAGAGTAAAGATTTTAAAACCGGTGTAATATGGTCTCCACGGGATGTCCCAGCGACCAACCTGGCTGCCCTATTTGTATCAGTTGAAGTTTCTGAACTAAATATAAAGGCAGCCCCAACTACAGCGCATTGCAGAAATCAAGCCTAGATGTTACCAGCGCATGCACCACTGTTACCAGGTCCGCATGTTCCAGAAGTGGGCGTAGCTGATGCGTGAACCAAATCTCAAAGCATGGGTTGTTTTTACGTTAATGGAATTAGGCATGAATAGCCCCCACCAGCACTCCTTTTATTTTCTTTCCTGGATAGCCAAGTAAGCTCACTATGAAGTAGTGGGAAAAGAAAGGTGAACCAAATTATATACTCCCAGTTTCAATTATTGCTCCTTACACCCTTGTCCCTCTGTCACTGGTAGGATTTCCTACTGCCAGGTTCGACAGATTGCCTAACTCGAATCCCCGTATCCTTCCTTCCTCTTAGCTACACCACCAGTCCTTGCAAAGAATCTTTGAATTTGAGGGTCAACCATAATCTGCAAAGCATGTTAAACATGCATGCACATAATTCGTGTCAACCTTGGAGTGTCAATTTTGGTTTTCCTTAGTCCGGAATTTTTTGGGGGGTTGCTTGTTTTATTTTTAGTGCAAGGTCTTCTGGGCCCTGAATACGGGTAGATTTATTAAAACTTTGTTTCCTGGGCTTTGCCAATTTCTCCCTGTTTGAGCCAAGCAGCCCCTGTTGATTTCTCTTCAGCTGCTCTCCTGCCTGTTTGTTTCACCTTAATTACCCCAGTATGAGTGAAATGTGGCAAATGCCATTTTCTTTTCCCAGCCTGCTTTCATTTCAGTAAGCTGCTTGCAATCACAAAGCCCTTCAAATTTTCCAGGACCAATATATGACCTTGAAATGACTTTTTCCCCCATTTTTTTTTCTCTTTTTTTGCAATAACCACAGGAATTTAAAATTAACTGGACTGGGTTGATAGGCCTGAAGGCAAGAATGAACATTTGTAACTCTCTGTGTGTCTGTGTCTGTGCATGCGTATGTGTAATATATATATTTGACGTCTGCCTGTTGATTCAAGAAGTGTTTTGCAGTGTGAGCAGGCTGAATCATGAGCGGCTTTGTCAGTTAGGAACGCTCCAGCTTTATATCAGGGACGTATAAAGGACAGGAAAATAACAGTGCAAGTATATGCAGTGGAAAAAGTAGACTTTATTAATGGTAGTGGTGGTTTCTCTCTTTTTTCCTTTCTTTCTGCTGCTCTGTGCTCCCAGCGTGGTATAGTGGCGAGAGAGTTGGACTGGGAGCTGGGAGATCTGGGTTCTAGTCCCCACTCGGCCATGGAAGCTCGCTGGGTGACTCTGGGCCTGTCAGAGACTCTCAGCCCAACCTACCTCACAGGGTTGTTGTTGTGAGGATGAAATGGAGAGGAGGAGGATAATGTAAGCTGCCTTGGGTTCCTTGCAAGAGGAAAAAAAGGTGGGATATAAATGCAATAAACATAAATTAAATAAATATGGATATGTAATTTGCATGCATACACGTGTAAGGCCCATGGGTGTAAGGGGGCTTTTAACCAGAGGTGTGGGGCACACCTAGAGGACATATGCTCATTCTAAAATGGAAAATGCCTACTTCTAAAATGGGGAAATCAGCTCGAACACAAAATACAAGAACATAGAGTTTATTTTTTACATTTTTTCCCTCTCAAAACACATTTTATTTATTATTTATTTATTCCATTTATATATATAAATGAGTGTGCCATCACTCAGGTAAAAGGATAGATGGAAGGAAGAGAGACACAGCGGGACAACACCTACCTTTACCCTCTTCTGTTTGTTTGTTTGTTTATTTATTCAGTATTTAGCATTACATTCATATCCTGCCTTTTTCCTTCTTGCAAGGAACCCAAGGCAGCTTGCTTGCATGATCTTCTTCTCCGTTTTATCCTCACAACAACCCTGTGAGGTAGGTTAGGCTGAGAGTCAGTGACTGGCCGAAAGTCAGCCAGTGAGCTTCATGCCCAAGTGGGAACTAGAACATGGATCTCTTGAGTCCCAGTCCGACGCTGTAACCACTATACAACACTGTTCGCTATGGAAGAGAAAAATAGCTTGATTAGTGCATCTAGCTCATGGACCAGTAGACCAATTATAATAACCTAACTCAGAAAGTGGGGAAAGATGAAGACTAGGGAAATTAGCTCTTCCCAGTGAAGGAGGGGAAGGTGGATCGCATGCTACTCACGCCAAAGTGACATTACTTCTGGAAGTCCTCCGTAACAATTCTAATTTGGGCGTTACTGTTTTCCCTTTGCCATTTGAATTGAGGTATGGATGAATGTGTGAAAGGATTAAAAAAAAAAATCCAGTTTCTAATTGAAAGGAACTATCATGTAGACATTTAATTAAAAGGACTATGCTGAAGTTGAGGGGAGGGTGGATGTAGGGGAATGTAATGTGGATAAAAAGACAGAGATATGATGAGTTATTTCAAAGCAGTTTCACTGGCAAACTGCTATGGATTTAAAACAGAAAAACACGCACGTAAACACTGCTCCCCTCCAACAAAAGTAAATGTTCCAGCTTGGATCGCTTGGAACTTTCCATTATGCAGAAATAATTGATGATGGCATGAACTGGGCACACAAGTTGTTCCTATAGAATATAAATGTAGTCTATGGATGCTTCCAGACAGAGGGCTGCTAATGCCACAAATAAAAATACATTCAGCAGATATTCCTTCTTTTTCTCTTTACTTGATTGTTTTGTGGCAAAAAAAAAAAAAAAGGAGATAGACAAAGTGGTGGGAAAAGACAAGAGGGTTACAAATGAACAACAACGTCATCTCTCCCCCCCCCCCCAGCAACATTTCATGCATGGAGAAGGGTGATTTCATGATAAAAACCTTGTCTGGAAGTTCCCGAGCTTACTTAATGTAGCTATTCTTGATTTTACATCTTCACAGAGACGGACAGGCATCTACCATCTCATAACCTAAAGATGTACAAGCTTCCCCATGGGAAATGAGGATCTTGGAAACCAATCAGCTGTGACATCCTTTATCTTTTCCTTCTCCACCTACCGCCCAGAGAGCTTTGGCTATTGGACGGTATAGAAATATAATTAATAACAATAATAATAATAATAATAATAATAATAATAATAATAATCACTCCAGAATGAGCAACATAAGTAATGATACAGATGTGTCTGTGTGTGAAGAGAACCACATTTCTTTCCTTGCAAATGCCCGAGAAGATGGAATAAGTCAATGGAAAGGAGTTATCTAATCTTATAGCAATCAATGGGAAGTAGTAGTAATCATGAATTCTATTATTAAATATTAATTATTCATAATAGTTTAATAATAACAATTTATTTTATTTAACTTTTTTTTTTGGCTGCCTTTCAGGGCAGAAGCCCTCCCAAGGTGGCTCACAGCAATTAAAAAACCCATAAAAACAGTTAAAATATTAAAAGCGATAAAAACATAAACACAAAAAATAGCAACAAGCAACGATAAAAGCCAATAATAAAACCAGCAACCACAGCAAAAGCAGCAACAACAGCTGTCACATCAAGAGAAGGCTGGGGTAAAATGATACGTTTCCAAGGCCTTCCTAAAAGCCTGCGATGACGGAGCATGGTGGACCTCCGGTGGCAGCTTGGTGCAAAGGTGTGGGGCCGCTGCAGAGAAGGCCCTCCCACGTGTGGTCACCCACCTGACTGGGTGCCAATGAGAAGGGCCTCTCTTTCTGATTTTAAAATGTGGGGAGGCTGATATGGGTGAAGGCAGTTCTTCAAGTAACTTGGTCCCGATAATAGAAAAATAAGAGAGAAAAAATAGATCCTTATAATATTATAAAAAATAAGATTATTATAATAATTTTATTATTTAATCAAAACCAACATGTTCCAGATATATTATTAATCAATAATAGATATGATTAATAATAATTAATAATTTAATAATTATCCATTATTAATAGTAACAGTAATCATTGTGATAGTAATCATCTTATATAATCAATGGAAAGGATCCATATAACTGCTCAATGTAGCAACAGGATTGAGGGAAAGTATTGGGTGAATGAGTTTGCCTAACCAGTAGCTATATTCATCTAGTTTTCCTCTCTGTATAAAAGTTGGATTGACATGTGTTTGGTGATGTGTGTGTGCTTGTGTGTTGGTATAAAGTTATATAGGTTAAGGCACAGTCCTATGGGGATAGTTGGCCACCTCTGAACTCGGAAGTGGCCAACTATCCAATGCAGGGTGGGCAGAGCACGGAGGGGATCTTCTCTGCACTCCAGCTGCACTGCATTTGTGGCTAGATGGATGATTTCGGCTGTCTAGCCAGGGTGGCTTGGAGCGGGGTGCGGGGGGAGCCGGATGGTGCATAGGAAGCATCATAACAGTGCTTCTGCCGTCCCCTCCCCTCCCTGCCCCCAGGAATGCCCCCTTTCCCCTGCTCCACACTGCTCTTCCAAGCACGGAGCTGGGACAAACCTCGCTGCCTACAAGGTGCTGGGGGGGGGGGCAGGGAGGTGATTTTCTGGGAACTGACCTCACAGCAGTGGCTCCGAGGTTGGTTCCTGGAAAACGAAAAATCCTATGGCTGCCTAGCCGCTGTCTAGCATCCATAGGATTGTGCCCTTATTATTTCATCATCCTATACTTATTCCTAACTTACCTACCTAACCCTTCGAAGCCCTTCACCCAAAACCTGACTCACTATATACATTCACTGAATCTCTAAACCTGATAGATTGATGATTGATAGATAGATGGATGGTATAGAATGAGTTTGATGTGTTTGGTGCTGGCAAGTGAAAAGCAGTGAGGCTGATATAGTGTCCAACTGTCTTTTAATTAAAGCAGGATGTAAGTGCTGAGGAAGGGGAAGGCATGAGGAGGGAAATTGTTGGTCCAATTAATTAATTAATTAATTAATTACATTTGCTTATTTCTGGCTGCTGAACTGGTTAGCTGAACTGGTTAGCAAGCCAGAAATTGCCTGCCCAAACCAAGCCATTGAGTGGCTTAATCCACACTTTTTGGCCAAACTGTTCTTTTCTCATTTGGGACCACGCCACCCATGGATGCAGCCCCTCATGCTTCTTCCTTACCTTGCATGCTCAGATTTCCTCTTCCTGTTTGCTGTCCCGTCTGAATCGGGTAAACTGTCTCTTGCACAAAGCATAACTTGCCTGATTCAGCTATAATGGCAAACTATGATTTACCTGGACCAGAATGGGGGAGCGAGTTTGTTCACGGAGAGGAAGAAGAATGTGTGAGTGCATATGCTCATGCCACTGTCACACTAGACAAGCTTCAGCATGGATCGAGCTGGTGTCTCATTTGGGATCAGCTTTAATATAAAAAAAGGGCACCTCTTTTCTTCCCCAGCCCTGCACACCAAAAGGTGTAAGCATTGAATCCTTAGTCAAGTGTAGGCTAGAATGGCATTTATACTTTATCTTGCTACACAGCTATTCAATTTTTCTCCCTCACCTTATTCAGCTGTCTTTCTCAAGTCTCTTACAATTTACTATAATGGTCCATAAATGTTGCTGTTATACGACAGAACACCGAGGAGCTAGTGAATGTTGAAAGAATTCTGGTTGTATGGAGGCATCCATCCTTTTTCTAATCCTTCTTACAGACAACTCTGGAGCCATGGAAATGCTGCTGGGACACCTAGCGAGTAAAGGCCAGGCTTTTGCAGTAGCTTCAGTAGTGCATGCTTGCATCCAAGTAGTAATGGCTGGGAAGAGGAGTGCTGTCATTCAAGACAGAGCCAGATGCAAGCCCCCTCAGGCTGGGTTTCCTGTGGGCAGCTGGTTGCCTACTCTGGGAACAGAATGCTGGAATAGATGGACGATGGACCCTTGGTCTGATCCATCAGGGCTCTTGTGATATTCTTATGGGTTTGGGGAGCAGCAGGGCTGATCTGGACATGGGACAATGAAGGGTATAAAATTGGGTATGCCCCTTGGCCCAGGCGTCGGTGGAGGACTAGTCACTTTTGCCACATTGACTAATCCCACTGTTAGTGGCCCATGGGAAGTTATTGGCAGAGATTCATACAGTTGTCCTGTGGGATATGTTTGTTTCAGGTCCCAGGGGGGCAGGATATTTTGCAGTGCAGTCTGTTGCCTGCTGCCTATGTATGTAGGTTATTTCCCGGCTGGCGAAAATGAGATTTTCCCTCTATTCGGACCTTCTGATATTTCTTGAATTGCCTGCAGGGCCCCGAGATGCTGATCTGTGGAGAATATGAAAATCCTCTCTCTTCATGGACAATTTGACCTTCGAAAATAAAACATGGGAATCCTCACTTCTTTGCGCTCCATCACTGTCAGGCTTGTTGGTCCAGGCTTGCCCTGGTCTCAGAGGTCCTGTGGTGATTGACAAGCAACTACAGCTAAGCAGTCATTGGTAACTAGCTCGTCTTGTTTCTCCCTCCCTGAATTATCCTTTCCGAGGGGAACTGGATTGGGAAGGGCATACCGGGTGTCGTTCTGCATACACAGCACCTGCCGCTCAGGGGACAGTAACCTTCCGAGGTCTGCATTTCCATTCCATCATCCTATTGCTAAATGAAAGAGACAGTTCCCCGTTCAATAATTCATAACCTCATGAAGCCTCCTCCATAACCGGGGGTGGGGGGTGGGGAACGTCCTTCATCCCAGTCTGCTAGTGTGGTGCTGGGAGAATGATTCTGCATAGCCCTTGAGGTAGACATGTTGTCTCCTTCCTCTCCGCCAACTCCAGTGCCATCTTCCCTTTCTCTCTCCCTGAAATGAGCACTCCAGATAGACTTAATTAAACCAAAGTTCTGTTTGCAAAACGAGAAGAAGAAAGAAGATGCAAACAGGCCAGCTCCTAATTAAATAATAATCTAATGGAATGCACTGAAGAAAATAAAGCTCTGTGTTCGAAGCAATTCCTTCCCGCTGGTTAAATGATAGAGTCTTTCAAAAGGTCGTCGCTACTTGTCCCAAGCCATTGTTCTTGGAATGTGAGGTGGGCCTGCCTGGCAAACTGGTTCCTCTAAACCCCATTGACATGAATAGGAGCTGTGCAAGGTATGGGTATATTCTTCATTTCCCCTTTTAATTCACGACCTTCCCCACACATTAAAAAGGTAAAGGTGTCCCCAACCAGTCGTGTCTGACTCTAAGGTGCGGTGCTCATCCCCGTTTCTAAGCCGAAGAGCCAGCGCTGTCCGAAGACGCTTCCGTGGTCATGTGGCCGGCATGACTGAACACCGAGGTGCACGGAACGCTGTCACCTTTCCCGCCGAGGTGGTACCTATTTATCTACTTGCAATTTCTTGCTTTCGAACTGCTAGGTTGGCAGGAGCTGGGACTGAACACAGGAGCTCACTCCATCACGCAGCACTCGGGTCTCGAACTGCTGACCTGTCGACCTTCCAGTCTGCAGTTCAGCGTCTTAACCACTAAGCCACCACGGCCCTGCTTCCCAACATTACATTGTGGTAAATGCATTTGCCATGGCTATATAGCAGCCTCCCCCAACCTGGTGTCTTTCAGAGGCTTCACACTAAAACTCCCAGCATTCCTGATCACTGGCCATGCTGGCTGGATATGATGGGAGTTGTAATCCAAAACATCTGGAAAGCACCAGGTTGGGGGAGGCTGTTGTATACGCATGGTAGGGAGCTGCACGTAGGACTGGCTCCCTGGAACATAGAATCATAGAATAGTAGGGTTGGAAGGGGGCTATAAGACCATCGGGTCCAACCCCCTGCTCAATACAGGAATCAAAGTCAAAGCATTCCTGCAGGTTGCATGTGGCTAGAGATGTGTATTATTTATTAATTTAAAACATTTCTTGGCTGTCTTTCAGGGTAGAAGCCCTCCCAAGGTGGCTCACAGCAATAAAATGCATAAAAACAGTTAAAATATTAAAAGCATTAAAAAAAACAATAAAAAACAGAAATAAAAGCCAACAATAAAACCAGCAATAATGATAATGGTAGTAACAGCAACAATAGCAGTCATATCCAGAAAAGGCTATAGTAAAGTGATATGTTTTCAAGCCCTTCTTAAAAGCCTGCAATGACAGAGCATGGTGGACCTCCGATGGCAACTTGTTCCAAAGGCATGGGGCTACTGCAGAGAAGGCCCTCTCACGTTTGCAGATGTTACAAACTCGTGCACATTGCAAGACACACATCCATTAAGGGATGTTTTAATTTTGGCAATAGTGCATCTTGGTAGGTGGGGACCCAACACACACCCTGCTTTAGAAAAAAATGGGGAATTTATTAAGCACACAAGAATTTAAAATGTACAATCATTACTTGGGGGAATTTTTTGAACTGCCCAGGGAGCTTCGGCTATTGGGTGGTATAGAAATTAAATTAAAAAATGAATACATTTCCTGGTACAGAGTTCTTTACAGAATGTCAAAATATTGGTAATTACTTCATAGACTGCAACCAAAACATGCAAGGCAAATAATTAAATCCAATTAAGAAATGGATGATGTCTATGCACTGGGTTTGAGTGATGGGGAGATTAGCTTAATAGTTTTCTCGGTGGATAAACTGGTGGTGGTGGTGCATGGATTAAGTTGTAGGTTGGTTTCTAGGGGAGCTGCAGAGGTTGGGGCTAGGCAAATCGGGGCCCTAACACTACTGGGAAGAGAAAGAGAAAGGTTCAAGGGCGAGCTTGCAAAAGCTGGGAAGAGAGAAAAATCATGCAAGGGTTTGGCTTGCTATTGAGAACTGTATTAGTTCTCAATCATGCTATTGAGAACTGTATTAGCAAGAAAAAGCGGCATACCGAGACAAACTCTCAGGAGTTTGACTCAGATGCAACTACCAGCTATAAGAACGAAGAGACAGGAGGGGTTCCCAAACTAAGGGGACCCAAACTAAGGGGACCCAACCGCCATTCTTCACACAGGTTGACCAGAGGATGGCTGCAGAAAGCAACTCCCACCCAAATCTTGTTAAGACAGACACATTCACACTGCACTCAGTAGAAAAGGGTAGTGCAGACTAGGAGGCTATGCTTTCTAGATGCAGTTCCCCCCAGAGGATAGGATAAAGCTGTGAAAGGTACCTTTCCTTGAGTATCAATAAACCTCTTCCTGAAGCTGCATTGAAATTCCTACAGTCTCAGCGAGGAAGAATGCTTAAAATAAGGTTGCAGCGGGTCTTTGCTTAGGCAAAGCAACCTGGGCAAGAAGTAGGGTTGGCGGAGGATTTCTCCCCGAAACTTCGGGGGGCCGAGCGCCAACGTGTTCGGCCCCCCGAACAAGTTTTGGGGAGAAATCCTCCGAACCCCCCCCGCCCCCCGCACACACCCCCCGGGACGGGACTTACCTTCACCGAATGTCCCTCCCGGTGGCTGGTCCGGCCAGCGGTTCGGCGGGTGTTCGAGCGAGGCGGGAGCGGCAGCTGGTCTTTTGACCGGCTGCCGCCGCCGCCATTGCAATGAAAGAAAAAAAAAACAACGCTCCCTGATAGGCTACGTGACGATTCACGTAGCCTATCACGGCTAGATTTGCAAAGTCAGCCGTGATAGGCTACGTGAATCGTCACGTAGCCTATCACGGGTGACTTTAAAAAAAGAAAAAAAAAAGTGTGTACGGATAATGGCGGCCCCCATAGGGAGCCACCATTCCCCTTCCTTATTTGGTCGCTGTAGTCTATGTAAACATTTACGTAGACTACAGCGACTAAATAAGGAACGCGAATGGCGGCTCCCTATGGGGGCCGCCATTAGCGTACGCGCTTTTTCTTTTTCTTTTTTTAAAGTCACCCGTGATAGGCTATGTGACGATTGACGTAGCCTATCACGGCTGACTTTGCAGATCTAGCCGTGATAGGCTACGTGAATCGTCATGTAGCCTATCAGGGGGCGTTTTTTTTGGGTTTTTTTAACTTTCACGTTCGCGGCCGGGCGAGGCGGGAAGCCTCCCCCCCCGGCCTGAACTTCGCGGGGGGACCAGCGAAGCGCCTCCCCCCCACCGCGAACGTCCTTCGATGACAGGTAAGGGGCTTTCGTCCCCCCTAGTGAAAAGCTAGTGGAGCAGGATGGCAGAACAATGGCGTCCCATGGCTTGACAATTTGTATTTGGGTCAACGGGGGCAACAGAGGTCTCATTTGTTTTATCTGCAATCAGTAGGAGGAGATACCAGGCCCTGGAAAGCCTTGGTACTCTGTAGTTTGTCATGTTCCAGGAAGCGGGTTGGAATCCTGCTAGGAGTGGGGAGGAGAGGAGAACAAAATGATTTCAGAGAAAGGTGCCTACCTTGGGCAGCCAGGCTTTTAGTGATTTCAGCAGCAGCAAAGTAGGACTACTTGGAATTTACTGGGACAAGTGGCACCCTAGCTGTGGAATGAGCTTCCCAGAGTAGCTCGCCTGGTGCCTACACTGTACTCTTTTCAGCGCCAGGCGAAGACATTTTCATTTTCCCAAGCATTTCAGTCTTTCAGTTTCTGTTGTTTTAAATGTGTTACTGCATTTTAAATCTTTGTATTGCTGCTAGGTTTTACCTTGCCGTTAATTTTTATTTTAATTTATCCTGTAGTTTTAAACTTTTAAACTTTCATGTTGTATTTTACCGTGATGTATTTTATGGTTTTAATTGTTGTGAACCGCCCATAGAACTTCCGCTATTGGGCAGTATAGAAATGTAATGAAGAAATTCAGTGGGCTAGGACCAGTTGGTGTTACTGAAACCAAGTGAAGCAGCAAGCAGAACTGGTTGGACATACTATAACACTGAGGACTGGAAGGCCAGGGTTTTTATACCATTTCAACAGTGGCTTCAAAGATGTCAAATACAACATGACTCCGGCAGCTACAAACAAAAGATTAAGGACAACTCTTTGCAAGGGCCATTACGAATATCCAAAGGCTGACCTTGAATGAGGAAAACTAACCAAGGGAGTGTTGAGCCCAAAGCTAATTGAAATCGTGACCTTAAAAAAAAGAGAAAAATATGGTAGTCTCTGGTCTTGTAACTGGACCAGTGATTGGAGCAAATCACATACCTAGGAGAATTACAACAGGGCCTACAATATGCTTGCGTACTTATAAGTGCTCTTCGAGTACTTGAAGGTTGTCACGGAGAGGAAGGCCAGGATCTCTTCTCGGTCATCCCAGAGTGCAGGACATGGAATCATGGGCTCAAGTGACAGGAAGCCAGATTCTGGCTGAACATCAGGAAAAGCTTCCTGACTGTTAGAGCAAGATGACAATGGAACCAATTCCCTAGGGAGATGATGGGCTCTCGCACACTGGAGGCATTCAAGACGAGACTGGACAGCCATCTGTCAGGGATGCTCTGACCTGGATTCCTGCATTAAGCAGGGGGTTGGACTCGATGGTCTCGCAGGCCCCTTCCAACCCTACTATTCTCCGATTCTATGAACCCCTCTGGAAAGTAGCCCATGCCCAAGACAGATATTTGCCTAAGGGACTGGTGTCTGGGACAAGGGGTGGAGGTCTTGCTGTTTTCGATGGTCTTACAGGCCCCCTTCCAACCCTACTATTCTGTGATAATTGCTTGCTCAACCTGGGGCTCTTCTTTACATACAGTTTTGATTTGACAGGTGTCGCTCATTGTAGCCTTACATATGTGGCTTTTTAGAAATGCTGGACTTCTAGGGCAAGAACATTTTTTTGCTGTCCATTTTCCTGCCTTTGCTTTGCTTTGCTTTGCTCAGGCTGGGTTACTTGAAGTGACCATACCAGTTGTTGCCAAATACAGCCCCTGCCCAATCACCAACCAGCTTACTAATACAGAAGTACACAGTGGGGTTTGTGCAAGTTCCTGAAGGACTGCGCGCTAAGTTTCTAAAAGAAGCTGCACACATTTTCAGATCCATCCTTCAAAGGAAAAATGAATCAATTTAGAATGAATAGATGTATACACATGCCACACTTATTGAGAATCTCTGGACTGTTCTTCGGTGTATACATTTTGTGTGTGTGGCACGGCCTTTCTGGTGTTTTATAGGATTCCTGTCTTCTAGAATCAGAGCTGGGCAGGACTCAAACCATAATCTTGTCCAGTTCTCTTAAGGCAGGATCTTCTGTATCTAAAACATCACTGAAAGACGCATACCCCATTTTTTTTCTTTGAAACCACTGAGGAAGACGACGGTGTGATTTCCTTAGGCAGCTTGCTCAGTTGGTGGGAACCACCATTGCAGTATTTATTTTTTTCTTAATGCATTATCCCGAATCCTTCCATTTTATCGTTTTACATTCATGGCCTTTTGGGGAGTTCTTATTAATGCTTTCAGTGAGTAATTGTTTATCTTTCAATGAGAACTGCTAATATTCTCCCCCGATCATCTAGTGGAGGGTTTGGCAATATGGCACCCACCAAGACCACTGAGTGCCCCTGCAGTTGCCACAGTTTTCCCCACATGGGGGAAAGGGTGTCCTGCTGAAAAATAGCTTAGGGTGGGACCCATCCCACTCCCACCAAAGACACTAGGTGTGACCAGTTTTTGGCAGGAAACTCTCTTCCCCATCACCATTAAATTCCATGGAATGATGTCACTCCATTGTCAGAACTGGGGACAAAGTCCCCTGTCAAAAAACAGGTTGGGGAGGGGGGATACACACCCCCACCAAGGACTCCCAGGGTCTTTGGCAAGGGGTGGGCTTCCTTCCTCCCATTTTTTGTCAGGGGACCCCTTTCCCCAGCTCCGTTAAAACCTATGGAGCTTGAGTTTGGGGAAAGAACTGTGAAAATCCAGAAATGGGGTGGCATGAAAGGTGAAAATGCAGAGAAGGGGCCGCTCCCAACATTTTATCTGCCATGGCAATTCGTGGTGGCGCCCAGGACACTTTTTCAAAATGTCCAATGTGCCCGCAGGCCCAAAAAGGTACCCTACCCATGATCTAGTGTCAAGTGACCTTAGACACCCCAGAACCTTCTGCTCAAGGAATCATGCTGCATTTTTTGCTTTGCTACAGAATTTCAATTGAGCTAGGGCAGTTTCTTGTGAACCCCAGTTCTTCTTCCACTTGTACACCAAATACAAATTTCTTTAGAAAATAAAACTAGTGAACAGAGCCAGGTTCAAAACTTTCCCTCAAACCTGACCCTTAACATAAGAAGAGTTGCAAATACTGCTCTTCGCCTTGAAGCCCTGTGTGGAATGGACTGGTCAGTATTCTTCAGTCTCTCTCTCTCTCTCTCCCCCCCCCCATGCTTTTTTTTCTTTGTTTTTTTTTTGGTCATCTGGCTCTGAAATTGCATCCTGTGCCTCAAAGCAGATTCTACTGGTGGAGAAATGCCAGATTGTGGGAGTTAATTGAATAGAGGCTGAAAAAATCACAGAGCTACTGTTCCTGTAGCACAGTATCTCTGAGCCCCACCAGAGGTGTGTGTCCAGAGAACGCTTTGGATATCGACAAAATAAAAAAGAGATTTCCCCAGTAACAGGAGAATAAATAGACTGAATCTTTTTGGAGCTTGCGGCTTGCTTTTTAATCCCAGGATCCTTCTTTAGTTTTAAGGTTGCGAGTTGCCATGGGAGAGTCATAGATTCTGCTACTAGGTATAGTGTCATTTTCTCAGGCTGGAAAATGAGGGATCTGAAGGCAGGATATTTACTGCTGGAGCAGGAGAAAAGTTTATGTTGGGGGGCAGGGAGAGGCAGTACCCCGATAGGTGCTCTAAAATTAAAATTCATCAGATGATTTTTCCACAATAGTCTTTTTTCAAGAGCAAAAGAATCTTGCACTGTTCTGTTTTGATGGCAGCCGAACTGGTAAACTGTTGAAGGTGTTGCCATCAGAACAAGATAACAAAGTTGGGTTTTCATTTTTATTTTGTCCCTGAAAAAAGACTGTTGTCAGAATGCGTCTGGCATGTGTATCACAATAGTTTCTCATTTCAAGAATACCAATCTGAAGTTCCACCTTTCCTTTTTAAAAGGAAATTTATTTAGGATATTTACTGTGACCAGCTTTTGTTGATGAGAATCTGAAGGTCTTCAGAGAATTTATGAGTCTTGAAACTTACACATATTGGTTCGGTCCCTACCAGCTTACTCTATACCCATTTGTCCTAGGGCTCTGCCTAGGCTAAGATTCCTTATACTCATATTCTGGAATCCATCACAGCAGGAACTGAAATTTCACATTCAATTTTAATTTAACAATGGCCATACTTGGAAAAAGCCAAAACCAGCTTTCATTTCTAGAATTCACATTTGTGAATTCAGATGAACTTCCCTCCTTGTATTTTAGATCTAGCTCAGAAAGGATCATTACCTTTTTGTGTTATAAGAATCCCATGACACCTTAATGGACTAAGAAATTTATGATGGCATACGCTTTTATGGGCTGAATGCATAAAGAGGTTCACCTAAGTGGGTAGTTACATTTTGAATGTATAGGGAAGAAAACAATCTTTTCCAAATGGAATACAACATTTTATTTTATTAATTTATTAAATTTTTTAATTGCCCATCTTGCTGGTCACCCGGCCACTCTGGGCGATGTACAACAGAGCAACTGTTTAAAACAGTAAAAGTACACATTAAAACATCGTATTTCTAAAAATACCCTAACCTACCCCAAATGACAGCCTGAACAACCAAGTTTTCAATGCGTGGAGGAAGCTCATTAAAGAGGGGGCATGGCGGAATTCCGTAGGGAGGGAGTTCCCTAGAGTGGGGGCCACCACAGATCAAATAATGAAACACAGACCTTTTAGGATGGCCTTTTGGCTTAGGTTGGTACGAACATATGCAAACTCACATACACACCTATATAACAACCCCCCCCCCAATTTGTCTTCCGCTTCCTCTATTATATCTGATGAAATGGTCACTGAAGGGGAATATGGCTCAGGACAGCTTGTGCCACAATGTATTGTGTTAATATTTTCAGCATCAGAAGGCTTGCTTGCTTCTGCTGTAATGGATGAACATCATCACTGCGCTTCTAGAATTTGCTTTTAATAAATGTTCCTCCCAACAAATGCAGAAATAATGTCCTTAGCAGAACATTTTAATATAAATTAATGCTATTCTTTGAGTGTCATTGATCTTTCACATTGACACTGACAGATGGAGAAGAGAGAGAGAATATAACTTATTTGGTGGGGGTGGAGAAAAGGAACCCCCTTTCACCTTACATAATTGTGAACACAGCATAAGCTCTAAATTTATTGCCCATGTCATGGCATATTTGGGGAAATGAAACAGAGGCGTCAGACTTAACCTGTCTCCTGGCAAACCTCAAGCTGAACTAGGATTTGAAGCCAGATATTTATTGTATATATTTAAAATAATTCTTGGCTGCCTTTTAGGAAAGAAGCCCCTCCAAGGTGGCTCAGAGCAATAAAGTACATAAAAAGAGTTAAAATCTTAAAAGTGATACAAACATAAACACAATAAAATAGGAATACAAGCAACAATAAAATATTAGGGATGTACGAATCCCTTACCTGGCTCCGCGCAAGGGCGTCCGCGGTGGGGGGGAGACGCTCCGTCCCACCCCACGGAATCCTTGATGGGGGGGAGGCGCTCCGTCCCTCCCCTCAGAATCCCGCCCAGCTGGCTCCGCTTCGCAGCCAAGCCGCGGAGCCGCCGGCTGGCTCCGGCTGCCTGCAGCCAGACATCCGGCCGCTGGGCAGCCCTGCAGAGATGCAAATGGTGGCTGTCATAGCCGCTGCCATTTGCGTTCCTGTATTGAGCCGTGATAGGCTACGTAAATATTTACGTAGCCTATCACAGCAGGGGGGAAAACCCCAGTGTACGCAAATGGCGGTAGCCGCCACCATTTGCGTATGCTGGGGTTCCCCCCCCCTGCTGTGATAGGCTACGTAAATACTTATGTAGCCTATCACGGCCTCCGCAGGGATGCAAATGGCATCCTTGTATTATCCGTGATAGGCTACATAAGTATTTACATAGCCTATCACGGCTGAGAAGAGGAGGAAGCGAATGGCGGCCGCAGGACGGCCACCATTCACAAAGCAGCGCGGACAGGAGCAGGTAAGTGCTCTGTTTCGCGCACCTTTTGTGGGGTGGGGGCGGCGGGGACTTCGTCCCACGCACCTTTCGTGGGTTGGGAGGGCGGGGGCTTTGTTCCGCGATGGATTTCGGGGGGCTGAATGCACTGGCATTCAGCCTGACCGAGATCCGTCGCGGAATTCTCTGACATCCCTATAAAATATATCAACGAACAATAACAAGGTATCTTACATCTGTGGTCAGTTCAAACTCCTGTGCCCCACTAGCCCTTAACTGCTATATCTGCATGTGACCTTAACTGCTATATCTGCATGAGAATTCCACCAAGGACTCCAATGAGACTGGATTCTAAAGAATCCCCCCCCCCCGGAGTCTGTGGTGGAATGGACCACTCACATCCGTCTCCCCGCGGAATCCGTCTGGGTCGGATCTCTCTTGACGTTGATCCTGTGGAGCCAGCCGCCTGCTCTGTATTGCTGGCGATTTGGCTGGCAGCCATTGCTGTGCCGTATCGCTGTATAAGTAAGTCTCCGGACGCCAGTGGTGTTGTGGGTGCCATTTGTGGCCGTAAAGCTGGTAGCTTAACCTAGGGATGTCAGAGAATTTCACCATAAATCTCGGGGAGGCCGAATGCCAGCGCATTTGGCCCCCTGAAATCGGTGGCAAAATGGTCTGCCCCCCCGCACCCCCGGGATGGGACTTGCCTTGGGCGAATCTTCCTGGCGGCGGCGGCTCCGGGGGAGGTTCGGCGGTGGCTGTGGCTGCGGCGGCTGGTCTTCCCACCGGCTGCCGCTGCTGCCATTACCAGTAAAAAAAAAAAAGTGATAGGCTACGTAAAGATTTATGTAGCCTATCACGGCTAGATTTTTAAAAAATACTGTGATAGGCTACGTAAATGTTTACGTAGCCTATCACGGCTGATTTAAAAGAAAAAACACGCGGGTACGCAAATGGCGGCACCCATGGGCGCCACCATTTGCGTTCCTTATTTTGACACGTCTTAGTCTACATAAACATTTACATAGACTAAGATGGCGAAAATAAGGGGAACGCAAATAGCGTAGCATCTACGCTATTTGCGTTCCTCTTATTTTCGCCATCTTAGTCTACGTAAAAGTTTACGTAGACTAAGACGTGTCAAAATAAGGAACGCAAATGGTGGTGCCCATGGGCGCCGCCATTTGCGTACCCGCGTGTTTTTTTTTCTTTTAAATCAGCCGTGATAGGCTACGTAAACATTTACGTAGCCTATCACGGCTGACTGCAGGGACGCAAACGGCGGTGGCTACGGCCGCCGCCATTTGCGGACCCGGCCAGCCAGGATTCGGGGGAGGAGGGACGGGGCGCCTCCCCCCCTGGCCAGAATTTTGGGGGGGGAGGGATGGAGCACCTCCCCCCCACCGCAAATGTCACCCTTCGAAAAGGTAAGTGACTTTCGTACATCCCTAGATTAACCTGAATGCAGCCGTAAATGGCTACATTTAGGATACTCTACCAGCTTTACAGCCGCAAATGGTGCCCACTATGCCATTTGCATCTGGAGACTTACTTATACAGAGATATGGAATGGCAATGGCTACTGGCCGCCCATATCAATGAAATTCGGCAGCGATGCGGAACTGGCGGCTGGCTCCACAGGATCGATGTGGACCGGAGCTGGCCTGGACGGATTCCGGGAGGAAGGAGGGATCGCCTCCCCCCGTACATGGAGTTCCCTGCGGAATGATAGGTAGGGAATCCACCCATACCTAGGGTTGGTGGAGAATTTCTCCCCGAAACTTCGGGGGGCCGAGTGCCAACGTGTTTGGCCCCCCGAACAAGTTTCGGGGAGAAATTCTCCGCCCCCCCCTGCACCCCCCCCCCGGGACGGGACTTACCTTTGCCGAATGTCCCTCCCGGCGGCAGGTCCGGCCGGCGGTTCGGCAGGTGTTCGTCCGGGGCAGGAGCGGCAGCCGGTCTTTCGACCGGCTGCCACCGCCGCCATTCCAATCAAAGAAAAAAAAAACGGCCCCATGATAGGCTATGTGACGATTAATGTAGCCTATCACGGCTGACTTTACAGATCTAGCCGTGATAGGCTACGTTAATCGTCACGTAGCCTATCACGGGGGCGTGTTTTTTTTTTTTTTTAAACTTTTTAGTTCGCGGCCGGGCGAGGCGAGGCGCCTCCTCCCCAGCCTGAATTTCGGCCGGGCGAGGCGGGAAGCCTCCCCCCCGGCCTGAACTTCGCGGGGGGAGCAGCGAAGTGCCTCCCCCCCACCGCGAAAAGCTTCGAGGACAGGTAAGGGACTTTTGTCCATCCCTACCCATACCTAGTGACAGTACTGTGCGTATTTTAAAAATCAAAGAGTTGGGTGGAGAAGAGAAAACAATACTGTAGTATCTATGTCCCAGGGCATGGTCTGAAGGCACATGAGGCAGCTACCTTGCTGAAGCTAAGCAGGTCTGGGTCCAGTCTGTGCTTGGAAGGGAGACCACCTGGGAACCACATGTAGCCACCTTGAGTTCCACAATGGAAGAAAGGTGGGATATAAAATAAATAAATAAATACGTCTATGTAGACATGTTTGGCTTATTGGCAAGGAGGCTGTAGACCTGGTTTGGGGGCTTATGTTCAATAGGGTTGCTGATGTTATTGCTGCTGCAGCTACACTTTGTAGGGTTCAGAGACAATCTTTAGGCTTGTGTTTGCACATTCCCATAGGAAGCTGGGCTTTAAATCACTGCCTTCTAGCTTGCATGCAGATTTGTCCAAGGGAGCCTTAGTTAATCATAGGATAAATTTAGAAATCAATTATTATTTGCCAAAGTGGCTTTCCTCACTTTCTTTAATGAGGAGGTTGAAGGGATTAATCTTCTTTTCCCCTCCTGTTCCCCTGACCCTGGCATGTATGGATGAAGGGCAAGAATACTTAGCACGCCTTTCTCCTGCACGTTTACTTGGCCCTTGGTCCTTTTGAAGATCGTGTCTGAAGTATCTGAAAGTGGAGATGAAGAGAGATGGTTTAGAGGGCTTCCTTTGTCTGAAGCCAAATATGTAAGGCAGCCCTCCCCAGCCTGGTGGCTTCCAGATTTTTCAGTCTACAGCCACCAACAAAATTCCTCACTTTTGGCCATGCTGGCCGGGGCAGATGGGAGAGTTGTAGTACAAAACATTTGGAGGGCATCAGGTTGGGGAAAGCTGGCAAAAAGGAATGGGAGATGTGTTCCCCAATGGTCAAATGGAGTTTTTTTTTTCCCCACCATAGATTCACCCATTGCTGCTTGTCTGTGGACGGCGGCAGCCAGCCTTTGGGAAGACCTGACGGACCTCTCTTCCAGCAGCAATATGAACAGTTCCCTATGAGAATAAAAGGCTTACTCTTATCTTTTTATGCTGTGTGGAGGGGGAGCAGAGAGCTCTGAAATGCTTTCTGCCTAGTAACGCCCGTAACGGTAGCCTGAACTGAGTTCTCAGTACTGGAATGTATGGTTGTTGCTTTTCATTTTAAAGAGCAATAACTCTCCTCAACACAGCAGCTACAGGATCCTTTCTATGCAAGGCCTTCCAGACTCTCTGCGTAACCACTTGGCCTATCCACACCAGCAAAAGAGGTTTTGAAGATAGCGTATTTATTTATTTATTTATTTATTTATTTATTTCATTTCTATACCGCCCAATAGCCGAAGCTCTCTTAGCTGTGTGAGTGTACTTCTTTTTCATCCTTTGCTGGCCTGGATGCCCGTCTGAGCAAGTTAGAAGCCAATTATATGGCATTATTTTTGCTCTTGCACGTTTAGGAGAAGGTGCTGATAAGCAGATGAGGTGCTGATAAGCAGAGGACTACAGTGTGGTCTTTTAGCTGCCAACTAGGCATTTTTGAATGTATTATGTGTGTGTGAACCTCCATTAAGCATTGTAGCCCAACACCCTTTGGCTCTGGTTACTTACTAGCAACCTATTGGCATGGATTCTTTCTGCTTTTTTGGCTGGTCATGCCAAGAAAATCAAGTAGAATTGGGCATTCCCACTGTTGCATACACAATGTGCAAGCTAGTGTGTTTTATTTTTCTTAGACTTGAAGAAGTCTCGGTCCCTACTCCTCATTTCACATATGGGGGGCTGTGAATGGGCCCTATTGGGTCAGACTAAAGGTCAGTCTAACCCAACATCCTGTTCACTACAGTGGCCAACATCTAATCCAACTAGGGATGTACGAAAGTCACTTACATTTTCAACGGGGTGATTCGCGGTGGGGCGGGAGGCGCTCCGCACCTCCCCCCCCCCAAATCCTAATCCAGCCGGCTCTGCTCCACAGAGATTCCATGGAGCCGCCAGCCAGGGCTGCCCACAGCCGGACATCCAGCTGCTGGGCAGCCTGCAGGAAAAAAAAAAAAGCGTATGCAAATGCTGGCAGCTACGGCAGCCGCCATTTGCGTTCCCCTTTTTTTTGCCGTAATAGATTATGTAAATATTTATGTAGGCTTAAACAGCGAAAAAAAGGGAACGAAAATGGCGGCTGCTGTAGCCGCCACCGCCATTTGCGTATGCTGGGGTTTTTTTTAGCTTGCCGTGATAGGCTACGTAAATACTTACGCAAATGGCGTCCCTATGTTAGCCGTGATAGGCTACGTAATTATTTACATAGCCTATCACAGCTATGATGAGGAAGCGAATGGCGGCCGTGGTGCGGCTGCCATTCGCACATCAGCACAGACGGCAGCAGGTAAGTGCTCCATTTTGTGCACCTTTCGTGGGGGGGGCGGCAACTTCGTTCTGCCACAGATTTCGGGGAGCTGAATGCACTGGCATTCAGCCTCACTGAGATCCATGGCGGAATTCTCTGACATCCCTAATTCCAACATCTGTTCACTACAGTGGCCAAGCAGTTGCTTCTGGGAAAGCCCCAAAGAGGAGGCAATAACCCACTCTGTCCCTGCTGTTTGCCCCCTGAAATTGGTACCTAACAGCAAACTTCCTCTGAACACTGAGCATACTATACAGCAGCCTTTGGCAATCGGGTGCCCTCCAGATGTGTTCAACAGCAACTCCCATGATTCTAATCAGCATGGCTGATTAGACATGGACTAAGTCTAAGACATGGACTACAACTCTCAGGTGAGTTGTAGTCCCAACACGTTTGGAGGGCATATGGGTGAGGAAGGGAAGGAAGATGGTGGTTTGGGGAAGAGGAGGTTTTTAACGAGCGCCTGACCAGGAAGCCAAAAGAATGATCAGCCAACCTGATCATCAGGGGACCGAATGGCTGGGAGGGGCAGGCTGGAGAAAGACATCTGAGGAGCAAACCATTGGCATAGAAAGAGCTAAGACCCTGTGTGCACACAGAGCAATGTGAGTTGAGGAACCACAAGAAAGAACAAAGGGGTGATTCCATTGTAAAGTGAAGGAGGGAAGGGAAATTTGTTATTTATTGTTACTTATTTAATATTCAAATAAAATAAGTATACCTGGTATCTGGATCCTTTAATTCTCCACTCAGATCTTTATTTAAACAGATCCTTGGCCCTAGCCATCACAGATACTATCATGAAACTACGTATCAGCCCTACGAATCATCTGAGTTACAAATCAGGATGTCCCCAGTTAGAATCTTCTGTTCCCTGAACTTACCATGTGGTCTTAGACAAGCCACTCTTTCTCAGCCTCAATGCCCCATCCGCAGTATGGGGGATAATAACAGTGGCTTACCTTACAGGATTGATGTAAGGATGACAGTAGGGTGTACAAAAGTCACTTACC
Source organism: Heloderma suspectum (assembly GCF_057233095.1). Lineage (NCBI taxonomy): Eukaryota > Metazoa > Chordata > Lepidosauria > Squamata > Helodermatidae > Heloderma > Heloderma suspectum. Next base: position 15,949,058 of record NC_139471.1, on the reverse strand, counting down.
TTTCCATGGATTATGTTGATGGTGGGGGGGGAGGCGTACCGTCCCTCCCCCCGGAATCCTCGATGCGGGGGGAGGCAATCCGTTCCTTCCCCTCGGAATCCTCCATGGCTGGCTGTGCTCCGCGGCAGCTCCACGGAGCAGCCGGCCAGGCCCAGGCCAGAGCCGTCCGCAGCCGGAATTCCGGCCGCGGAGGGCTCTGGGTAAAAAAAACAACAAAATCCTCGTACCCAAATGGCAGCAGCTACGGCTGCCGCCATTTGCGTTCCTTATTTTTGGCCATCTTAGTCTATGTAAATACGTAGACTATGATGGTGAAAATAAAGGGGAATGCAAATAGTGTAGCAGGCACTATTTGCATCCCTTTGTGATTCACCTTTTTAAATATTTACATAGGCTAAAATGGCGAATCAAAAAGGGACCCAAGTAGTGCCCGCTACACTATTTGCGTTCCTCTTTATTTTTGCCATCATAGTCTACCTAAATATTTACATAGACTAAGATGGCCAAAAAGAAGGAACGCAAATGGCAGCGGCTGTAGCTGCCGCCATTTGCGTACGCGGGTTGTTGTTTTTTTACCCAGCCATGATAGGCTACGTAAATCTTTATGTAGCCTATCACGTCTTGTAAAAAAAAACAAACGACAAGGCTGCAAATGGCGGTGATGGCAGCCAGTCGGAAGACCAGCCGCCGCCGCCCGGAACATCCACCCTAGGTAAGTCTCGTCCTGGGGGGATCCGCGTGGGTGCGGGGGGGGGGGTGGCAGGCCATTCCGCCATGGAGTTCAGGGGGCTGAATGCACTGGCATTCAGCCTCACCAAGATCCGTGGCGGAATTCTCTGACATCCCTAGATGACAGCTAGATAATGGATGTGAAGCACTGATGAAAATGCAATACAAATGTTGTAAGTAACCAGTCCTCTGGGAATTTGTCTAATCCCCTTGTAATGCCACTTAATCCAGTGGCCATCTCTCCCTTGTAGCAGTGAATTCCATAAGTTAATTCTGGGTTCAATAAAGAACTTCTTTCATATTCTGTCCTGAATCTGCAGCCATTCATCATTGGGCAACTGTACTGTGGAAATGAAATGTTTATCCATTTTTATTGCCTACTTCTCAGTATGTGTAATTTTATAAACTTCTATCGTGTCCCTCCCTCCTTTCTAAATTAAAAAGCGCAAAGTTATTTTTATAATGGCTTTCCCCACCTGCCACTGCAAAAGGCTATGTGTTTCTCTTTGCATATAATGTTTCCCCTAGAAATCCCGTGCATGTAATTTATCACAGCTTGATGTGAAGCTATGGCCAGCTCTCTGCCTTGACTGCACCAGCAATCTGCAAGCGTTTTATTAGTTAGTTCAACATTTCTCTACTTTTCCAAGGCAAACTTCTCAAGGCAGTTTGCACACCAGCTAAAGCAATAAAATATGATAAAACTAACAATACTTAGCAGCAACTTGAAATACATATGGTACATACAACGCGTGGCAGTGAAGCTGTTGTTAAAAAAAGCATGCTTCTCCCAAAGCAAAGTAGCGATGCTCTCCAGAGAGCCAAGATTTTACAAAGTTCATATTTTGGGCTCGTTTGTGGCAAGTCATAACATTTTGCAAACAGAGTATCCTAACTCCTCCCCATCGTGTTTGTGAGTGAATTTTTCCCCAGCCGTTATCAGCTGCCAAACAGATGTGTTGATTATAAAGCCTCTTGGTGGGAAAGGTTCCCCTGAGCCTTGAACAGCTGTGGAGTTGAAAAGAGCTGGGTCTTCATTGCCAAATCCACTTCCCATCCACCAATCCGGATGGTCCTGGTGCACAGAGTGTGGCATATGATACATGTTTTTTTTCACACAGCAGTATAAGAATAACTGCAGAGGAAATGGGAAGGACAGGGAATGGCTTTCAGCTTGGAAGTAGGGAACATAAGAACATAAGCACATAAGAGCCCTGCTGCATCAGACCAAGGGTCCATCTAGTCCAGCATTCTGTTCACACAGCGGCCAGCCAACTATTGACTGGGAGTGCAACAGCACCCACCTGCCCATGTTCCCCAGCAACTGGGGTACATAGGCACACTGTCTCTGGTACTGGAGGTAGCACATGGCCATCAGGACTTGTAGCCACTGATAGCCTTCTCCTCCAGGAATTTGTCTAAGCCCCTTTCCGAGCCATCCAAGTTGGTGGCCATCGCTACATCCTATGGTAGCGAATTCCATAGTTTAACTATGCACTGTGTGAAGAACTACTTCCTTTTCTCTGTCCTGAATTTCCCAACAATCAGCTTAACAGGATAACCCCAGAGTCTAGTATTATGGGCAAGGGAGAAAAATGTCTCCCTATCCACATTCTCCACATACATCATTTTGTAGACAGTGACATGTATAATAAGGGACAGTGAGTGTTTATCTGAGCCAGGTTTGGTAACTAATTTAGGAGGGTGGGGCTGGAAAAGGGGAGCTGGGATTTTAATGCTCCCAAATATTTTTCTGCATCAGAATCTGAACCAGAAGAGTTCCTTTCTCACACCATGCTTGCCCACCCTTGCTGCCCATCGTTCCATCCACCACCTTAAAACACTCTCTCTCCTTCAAAAATCAGTGTGCTGGACATATTGATATCTTAGATCTTAGGTTCAAGGCCTGCCAAAATCTTGACAATTTCTTGAAAACTGTTCCCCAAATGCAGCTTGTTCCACAGCTGTTGTCATTTCTCAGGCTACCTTTTGGGGGCTGGAGGTGGACTTCTCTTGCATTTAGCTAGTTGTCTTTGACAACCATCTGGTCTCAATGGCGAACTTTGTGCTTGCACTTTGCTATAAATACGTAACAGATCCGTTACCACTCAGCTACGTTACAGGTAGGGATGGCGGGGAATTTCTCCACGAATCTTGGGGAGGCCGAATGCCAACGCATTCGGCCTCCCAAAATTGGCGGTGAAAATCTCTGCCCCCCCGCCCCCCCTGGGATGGGACTTACCTCCCTGGAATGTCCCTCTCGGCGGCGGGTCCCGGCGGCGGTTCGGAGGCAGTTCGGCGGGGGCGGTAGCCGGTCTTCCGACCGGCTGCCGCTGCCGTCATTACAAAGTGAATTTAAGAAAACAACAACACACATCCGTGATAGGCTACGTAAATTTGATTTCCAAAGTCAGCCGTGATAGGCTACGTAAATATGGGTGACTTTGAAAAAAAAAAAGCGCGTACGCAAATGGTGGCGCCCATGGGTGCCGCCATTTGCGTACGCGCTTTTCTTTTCTTTTTTCAAATCGTTACGTAGCCTATTGTTAAATCGTTACGTAGCCTATCATGGGTGTGTGGGGTTTTTTTTTAAATTCACTTTTTTATTTCGCGGCCGGGGAGACGGGGCGCTTCTCCCTGGCCTAAATTTCGGCCGGGCGAGGCGGGGCGCCTCCCCCCCTGGCCTGAATTTCGGCTGGGCGAGGTGGGGCACCTCCCCCCCTGGCCTGAACTTCGGGGGGAGAACCGAAGCGCCTCCCCCCCACCGCGAAGCAAGCTGCGGGACCAGGTAAGGGACTTTCGTACATCCCTAGTTACAGGGGAAAATGTTTCTATGGTGTGACATCCCTGGGGTCCCATGCGGTAAGCCAAACAAACTAGGTGTCTAGTATGTAGCCTGTCCACTGGGTCCAGATTCTCCACAAACTTTTCAAAAACTGCTGAACCAGAAAACAGTAGGACTTTCCTTAACATGCTCCACTGTAGATAAAGGGCAAACTGTAGGGCAGTGGAGGAGGGTGGCTCCAATTTCACTGGGGCTATGAATCTGTTCTGGATTGTAATCAGAACCAGCCGCAACTCTAAAGGAGCTATCCAAGGTGCTGAGCCCTATCCCTGAAATGGATTCAGCCCCTTGGATAGCTCCTTTAGAGTTCAGGCTGGTTCTGACTAAAATCCAGAATGGATTCACAGCCCCACCGAAATTGGATACGCTGCCCTTTGATCCTTGCTTCACTTGCTGGGATCGGGTGGAAGAACTGCCCATTCTGGAAGCTCATGTTTGTCATGCATTGTGGTTGAGGAGTTGGCAGAGGCTGTTGTGTGGAAGGACCTTGTTTTTTGTTTGTTTATTCGCTCAGTCGCTTCCGACTCTTCGTGACTTCCTGGACCAGCCCACACCAGAACTTTCTGTCGGCTGTTGCCACCCCCAGCTCCCCCAAGGTCGAGTCCGTCACCTCCAGGATATCATCCATCCATCTTGCCCTTGGTCGGCCCCTCTTCCTTTGGCCTTCCACTTTCCCTAGCATCAGCATCTTCTCCAGGGTATCCCGTCTTCTCATTATGTGGCCAAAGTAGTTCAGTTTTGCCTTTAATATCCTTCCCTCAAGTGAGCAGTCTGGCTTGATTTCCTGGAGTATGGACTGGTTTGATCTTCTTGCAGTCCAAGGCACTCTCAGAATTTTCCTCCAGTTCAGAAGCATCTATCTTCCTTCGCTCAGCCTTCCTTATGGTCCAGCTCTCGCAGCCGTAGGTTACTACAGGGAATACCATTACCATTGCTTGAACTATGCAGACCTTTGTTGCCAGTGTGATGTCTCTGCTCTTAACTATTTTATCCAGATTTGTCATTGCTCTCCTCCCAAGAAGTAACCGTCTTCTGATTTCCTGGCTGCAGTCAGCATCTGCAGTCATCTTTGCGCCTAGAAAGACTAAGTCTGTCACTGCCTCCACGTTTTCTCCCTCTATTTGCCAGTTATCAATCCAGCTGGTTGCCATAATCTTGGTTTTTTTGAGGTTTAACTGCAACCCAGCTTTTGCACTTTCTTCTTTCATCTTCGTCATGAGGTTCCTCAGCTCCTCCTCACTTTCAGCCATCAAAGTGGTATCATCTGCATATCTGAGATTGTTAATCTCAGGAAGGACCTACCTTCTGCTTAATTAAACTTTCTGGTTAATTTTGTCCCTGTGAGTCTGTGAAAAAATTATTTCACTTTTTCATGGGTTGCAGATTAAAATGCAATTAAAAATCCACCTTTGAAAATGTGTGATTAATGAATTTATTTATCTCAGCAAACACATGGCATTTTTCATCCTGTCTGTTTCAGTCAATTTTGGCTTTGTCAAGAACATAGTCACACCCCTGGAGCTGCAGGGAGCAATGGGTTGCGTGTGAAAGGGCTGAGAGAGCTGAATGTGTTGTTTGTCAAGAGGTGAAAATATATTTTCCTGGGGGACTGCCTGACAAGTCTGCAGGAAGAGAAATCGAGTGCAACGGTGATGTATAAATACTTTTGCTTTTAAGCTTTGAACCCTCATCTGTGCTGTCTGGGACCAGCAAATGTATTGTTGAGAGAATCATAGAATTAGACATGGGGAACAAACCTGCAGGCTAATTCTAACCACCTCCCCCAAGGCAGGATGATCGTATAGATCAGCCCAGTGTGAATTGGGGCTGCATCTACACGGCGCCAAATTCATTGTTTGTTCCATCGGAGCTGCGCGGTATTAGCGCTGCGAATTCATGACTGGGGTGGGTAGATGGGAGGGTTAAAGTGTGGGAACCAGCTGGGAAGAGCGCAGAGCTTGGGAGGAGAGGGTGCACGACTAGCCTGTTGGACTTGCTTGTGAGTAGACATTCATAACAAACCCCGCACACACATTTCTGAGGCAGGCAGGCAGGCAGGCAAGCAGACGGCTGCTGACTCAGGAGATTAAGCCTGCGCTGAGAGCAGTTCATGTTTATGAACATCATCCACCCTGGCACCCACCCTTTCTCAACTTCGCAGCTGCGAATCCACGGGCATCCAGTGTTTCTCAGCCGTGTTCCTTTGTATCTCAACGTTTCCACTTTCAAGTTCGATACTTAGAGAGAGGCAGCGACATGGAACTGAAGGCAATGAGTTACTTCCCGGTAGACATGTTTGCCCTTCTGCTCTCCCCCCGCCCGCACCCCAGGCTACTTTCCATTCCACCAATCGGCATGGCTTCCACCAGCCCGCTGCTTCATGCCTGTGTAACTGTGGAGCTGCGGAAGAGGAGGCGCATCACTAACCATGCTGTGATTTCAATCCGAGGAAGGGACAGACAGCTCACCCCCTGTCTCCCAGTGAACCCGAAGCAAGTGAAAACTTCTCAGCTAACGGACTCTGGGAAAACCCGGATTTCTCTGTGAAAGCCACGATTGGGCTGTGAAGCGGCAACTGTGTCATCTGTCACAAAGGTCTTCCCTTCAAAGTGGCACTGGGCAAATGGTTCATGTGGATGGGGCCTGGGTTGCAATGGCTTTTCCTCAATGTTTCTGAGTAGTTTTCACCCCCCCCAGTAAACTTCTTTTTATGTTTAAAACCCCTTCCAGTAAACATCTTTTCCTCCCCCCGATAACCTTGCATGTTCACAATCCTATGCATGTTAAATAGAAAAAAGTCCTACAACTCCCAGCATCTTCCAGCCATGCTTTTTTCTGTCTGAACATGTGACCTAAAGTGTTTCACATATATTACCTAGGGGTGGACAAAAGTCACTTACCTGTCCTCGAAGCTTGTTCGCGGTGGGGGGGAGGCGCTTCGCTGCTCCCCCCGCGAAGTTCAGGCTGGGGGGGGAGGCTTCCCTCCTTGCCCGGCCGAAATTCAGGCCAGCAGGGAGGCTTCCCTCCTCGCCCGGCCGAAATTCAGGCTGGGGAGAAGCACCCCGTCTACCCGGCCGCGAACTTCAAAAGAAAAGTAAAAAAAAAAAAAAGCTCCGTGATAGGCTACGTAACGATTAACGTAGCCTATCATGGCTGACTTTGCAAAGTCAGCCGTGATAGGCTACGTTAATCGTCACGTAGCCTATCACGGAGGCGTTTTTGTTTTTTTTTCTTTGATTGGAATGGTGGTGGCGGCAGCCGGTCGAAAGACTGGCTGCCGCTCCCGCCCCAGACGAACACCCGCTGAACCGCCGGCCGGACCCGCCGCCAGGAGGGACAATCGCCAAAGGTAAGTCCCGTCCCGGGGGTGTGTGGGGGGGGCAGAGAATTTCTCCCCGAAACTTGTTCGGGGGGCCGAACACGTTGGCACTCGGCCCCCCGAAGTTTCGGGGAGAAATTCTCCGCCAACCCTAATATTACCTCATTTCAGCCTTAACAACAGCCTTGCAAGATATGTCACTATGGTTACCCCTATTATTGCAGATGGAGGGGAACTGCCTAAGAGCACCCAGTGTTTCACTTATATTCACATACTGTATATTGCTGGCTGGGAGTTTTAGGACTTTTTAAATTTAATTTAATTTAATGTTACTTATTTATTTAAAATATTTCTTGGCCAGCTTTCAGGGCAGAAGCCCTCCCAAAGCGGCTCACAGCAATAAAATACCTAAAGACGGTTAAAATATTGAAAGCAATAAAAAACATGAAAACAATAAAAACAACAAAAGCCAACAACAAAACCAGCAACAATGTTAACAGCAGTACCAGCAAAAACAACAGTCTTATCAAGAGAAGGCCACGGTAAAGTCATATGTTTTCAAGGCCTTCTAGCCTGCAATGATGGAGCATGGTGGACCTCCGATGGCAACTTGTCCCAAAGGTGCGGGGCCACTGCAGAGAAGGCCCTCTCATGTGTGGTCACCCAGCTGACTGCTCTCACGGCTGGGCAAATGAGAAGGGTCTCTCTTTCTGATCTTAAAGTGTGGGCAGGCTGATATGGGTTAAGGCAGTCCTTCAGATAACTTGGTCCGAAACCATTTAAGGCTGTAAAGGTCAAAACCAGCACTTTGAATTGGGCTTGGAAACGCACCAGTAACCAGTGCAGCTGGCGCAGTATAGGTGTGATGTAATGAAATCTTTTCTGTCTAATCATGCATAGGATCGCACACTAAGTGTGTGAAGAATGACCTCTATTTGCTTGGGATTGACTAATCTACCAACATTTTGTTGTTGTTGTTCTTAATGTTGGTGTCTACAAATTGGGCGACTCTAGCCAATTTGCCATGTACCAGCTCTTAGTGGTTGATTGATGTACATAGCCAATTTTAAATGTTCTATTTTTTGTTTGTTTGATATTTTATAGGATTTCTCAGCCACCTTTCTGCTGTACAGCACTCAAGGTGATTTACAAATAGTAGATATAAAGCCACTACCACCAACATGCATTCCACCATAAAGCATTCTTTTGTAAACTTAATGAAATTCCATTTTAAAAATTGAAAAAAAAGAAGAAGAAATAGAATACCTCCTCCTCTCCCCACCCCAAATCCCTATGTATTTATAGAACATCCAATTAACTTTAAGTCAGGAGTACTGTAAAAACAGTTTTTTTAAAAAATGAAACACACAAGTGAAACCCCCCCCCCATCTATTTATGATGGTTTCTTTTGTCTCAGGTCTTTGATAGTATTATCTTGTTGTGAGACTGGCTGATCGAAGTTCTAATGTGATTTGATTTTGACTTTCTGGCTTGTCAGCACCCATCTGCTTGTGAAATAATGAATCCTAAGCAAATACATGCTGTATTGCAGATACATACTGAATGAGCATGCCCACCTCGAAAAAAGAAATACATGTAGTAAATAAACTTGTATTAGGATCCCTTTATTCAGATATTCATCTTCTTACTGGTAATCCCATGTGTGCTATATTATCCTGTTTATTTTTTTATCTTAATCTATCGACCTGCTATATTTTTTACCTACCCCTCCTTAAAGGAGCTCAGGGTGACTACATAGAATCATAGAAGAGTAGGGTTGGAAGGGGCCTACAAGGCCATCGAGTCCAACCCTCTGCTCAATGCAGGAATCCAAGTCAGAGCATCCCTGACAGATGGCTGTCCAGCCTCATCTCGAATACCTCCAGTGTGGGAGAGCCCACTACCTCCCGAGGGAATCGGTTCCATTGTTATACTGCTCTAATAGTCAGGATGTTTTTCCTGATGTTCAGCCGGAATCTGGCTTCCTGTCACTTGAGCCCATTATTCTGTGTCCTGCACTCTGGGATGATCAAGAAGAGATTTGGTCCTTCCTCTCTGTGACAACTAGGGATGGCGGAGAATTCTGCCATGGATTCTGGGGGGGCAGATTCTAAGAATCTGGCCCCCACAGAGTCCGTGGCGGAATGGACCACCCCACCCCACCCCCTTGCGGTGTCCGACCCGGCTGGATCCTACCTGGCAGGCTGGCACTGCTGGCTCCGGCCAGGTCCATCTGCAGCCGGTATTTGGATGCGTATGGCATCCGGCCTAGCAGAGGCCATTTGCGTCCCTTCCCCTTCTGTGATAGGCTAGGCAAAGCTTTACCTAGCCTATCACGGAAGAGGAAGGGATGCAAATGGCATCTGCTAGGCCGGACACCATTCGTGTCCAGCGAATGGCTCTGGCCGGAAGTCCAGCAGAGCGGAGCTGGCCAGGGAGGATTCTGGGGGAGAGGACCAGATCGCCTCCCCTCCAAGCCCCCCCGCCAGTGGATGCAAGGTAAGGGGGTTTCGTACACCCCTAGTGACAACCTTTCAAGTACTTGAAGAGCGCTGTCATATCTCCCCTCAGTCTTCTCTTCTCAAGGCTCTTCTCTTCTCAAGGCTCTTCTCTTCTCAAGGCTCTTCTCTTCTCAAGGCTTCTCAACAACATTGTGAGGTAGATTAGGTGGAGAGACACCCAAGGTCACCCATAGACCTTTGCGGCTGAGCAGGGCCTTGAACCTTGGTCTAAGACCGACACTCTAACAACTACACCACAGTGACTTTCCACAGGAAGGATTTATGGTCTAGCAGAGACCCAGTATCCTTTTCTGGTGTACTAGTCAGTACTCCGATATTGCCCAGATGTCATCTTTCATCTCAGTCCCCAGCTGAAGGTGCTGACCCACCATGTCAAATTGTGCAAGTGATTTCATTGGGGTTGGCTTTTTGCTGTTTGACTGCACAGCCTCCCTCTGGTTTTCTGCTGGGCTTTTTACTGCATGAAAGTCCCTGGTCAACGGGAACCTTTGCAGACAAATAAAAATGGGATTGGATGGTTTGGAAATTGAAAGTCAAAAGGGCCCTGTAAATAATTTTAGAGTGCCTCCGGCAACCTGCTGAAACACTGGCATTATAAATAAGGGTAATGTACTAGAGACTGAATTACAATCAAGGCGGCCGTAAGGACGTAGAATGTGGACTGTGCTTATTTAAACTATATTGAGTTGGATTATGATCTGTAGGCAGTGTAGCGTGAGAAATCAATAACCACTCACTCAAGCAGGGGCCAAGGGTGATTATAAAAAGGATGCAGAACTGTAAATGTCGGTTTCCAAGGATGATGGGTGGGAGTGCAAGGTTCTCCAGTGGCTAGGATATGTAATCCCTTAGACTGCAGGATGCTCTGTGGAAAGCCAGTGCTAAAAGAGAGGTGGGCATATTGTTATTAGGATTGTATTTTATTTTTTTGTTTGTTTTTGCAATAAGAGGAAAAGGAAGAGTTTCAGTCCCTCATGGTTTCAAAGGTTATGTTTGACAATGTAATGGGAGTTTTCTTTTTCTTTTTTACTGTGCTTAGTGTTAGGGTGTTTCTACATTAAGCAACCCCCCCACACAAAAATCAGTGTCATTGCAGGATTACGGAGAGCGCCTTTACACAGCAGCCACATGGTTTGAACTGAGGGAGTGCCTTCCTCCCTCCCTAGCATGTGTGCGAAGGAAGCGGGGGGAGGAGTCTTGTTTTCATAGCTTAACTTCTATTATACTGTTTTTTCGCAGCCCCCAGGAAACCTCTGACTTGCTTCTGGTAGACATAAAATGTAAGATTGTTCTGTAAGTCTTCAACCCTTAACACACTTACTTGGGAGTAAGCCCCATTGAACTTAATAGGGTGTTCTGAAACAACAGAGGATGTTGCTTCTGAGCTTGGTGGGGTGGGGGATCAGATGTGTCTCCCTTCGTTGCAGGGAGGCATTTTACCCTCTTCTCCCTCCAGTTGAGAAATGCGGAGGCAGGAGATGCAGTTGGCAGGGGATTCTTGCCCTCGCACCTGTCAAATCTCATCCTGACTGCGCCCCCAACAACTGAAACCAAATATCCACAACAGGCAGACAGCGGTTACTTTCACTATTGGAGAATGTCACAGGGAGGACATGGCACCCCTGTTCTGTGGGTTGGAAAAAATACCACATCTTTTTGCGTTTGTGGAAAACACGAGATAGGCTGGAGGAAATGGCGGGAGACACCCTGGGTAACGGTGTCATGTAAAGAGCCTGCAAACTTCCGAGAAAGAGCCACCTCAATAGCAGGATAAAAGCTCCATGTGATGAACCTGTTAGAAGAGTTGTTTGCCCCCTCTGATCTAAAGGTACTGTGTACCATCTTCAGTAGAGTAGTGCTTAAAACAAACCTGCTCTGAGGTGTACTAAAGGATAACAAAAGGGTTCTCCAACTTTGTTTTAGAGAGCCAGCCTTAGGCAATGAAAAAGGCAGTTAAGCTGAGGAAGGAGCGAACAGGGAGCAAATAAAGGTAGAATCTAAAGGGAGTCTTGGGGCACCTTTAAAGACCTAACAGTTATTGTGGCATAATCTTTTGTGGACTAGAGTCTACTTCTTTGGATAATCCCTGGAGCTCTAATCCATGAAAGCTTATGGGTAAGGCGCTGGGGAGGTTAGGTCCATGAATGTAACCCCTTGTGCTATGAGTTTGCACAGTAACCTATGCTCTGTGCTTAAAGGACGCCATCTCCTTCACACGGAGCTTTTATCCTGCAATTCAGATTGCTCCATCACGGAAGTTTTCAGGCTCTTTGCGCTATGCCATGAACCTCCAAGGTGTCTCCGGCACTAAAAGCCCTTGGTTCCGTTTTTAAATAGATCGCACATAATGATCTATCAAATTACCCCATTGTTTTCCGCTTCTGTTTCCTCCGTGAAAAGAGGTAAAGCGGCAAGAAGAGGAGCGAGATAAGTGAAAGAAAATGGAAGACTCAGAGACAGGGAGAAGGAGTGGGAAGGGGGTGGGGAAAAGGCAGCACATGGAAAAGGGAGTAATTGTGATTCTGCATTTAAAACGGAAGCAGAAAGCCCCGTTTTAAATGCAGGATTTTAGGCTGGTGTAGAGATGCCCACAGTCTGCTTCTCGGTCTGAGCACTGGGTCAGTTGACCTCAGTGGACAATCCCTGCTCACCAGGCCCTATAAAGCTCTAACTTGCTTTTCGGCAACCGACTCATGTTGGCCATCACTATAACCTTCTCCTTCTGTCCCACCTGTGGCTGAGACATGGATGGTTTGGAGGGGAGTGGGTGGGTGGGTGGGGAGGGTCTTTCTCTGGCCACACCTGGCTTGTGGCACATCTTGCCTCAGGTTGTTTGGGCCCTTCTCACTGTGTTTGGCTATATGGGTAAAATATTGTTGATCCAGGCAGGTATTTGAATTGAGGATTTTAATACGGCAAAGTCTTGCTTTATTCGGGTTTTTTTATCTGCTTTACCTGTCTCCGTTTTATCTGTTGTGATTGTATTGGTTTGTTTGTAGTTAGGGTAGTGGAAGGATGGGATTGAAACCTTCCAGTACATAGTTGAAAGCAGGCCTCTATTACAGGGCTGTTGTAAGGATATTGGTTACTGTATCTCAGGGAGGGTGGGGAACAAGTGGCCCTCCAGATGTATGTTAATATGTCTCAGGGGATGGAGAACATCTGTCCCTCCAGATGTCTCATTAATGCACCACAGACTGTGGGGAACATCTGGCCCTCCAGATGTTATGTCAATGTATCACGGGCAGGGAACATCTAGCCCTCCAGATGCTGTGATAATGTGTCTAAAAGGGTGGGGATCATCTGACCATACAGATGTGACCAATGCATCTCAAGGGTGTAGACTTCTGGCCCTCCAGATGTTGTGCTAATGCATTGCAGGGGTTGGGAACATCTGGCCCTCCAGATGCTGTGATAATGTGTTAAGGGTGGGGACCATCTGACCATGCAGATGTGACCAATGCATCTCAAGGGTGTGGACTTCTGGCCCTCCAGATGTGCTAATGCATTGCAGGGGGGTTGGGAACATCTGGCCCTCCAGATGTGTGCCAATGTGTCTCAGGGTGGGTGGGGAACATCTGCCCTCCAGATGTTGTTGGGCTGCAACACCCATCAGCCCCAGCCATGGTATCCAATGGTGAGGGATGGTGGGAATTGCAGTCCAGCAACATTTGGAGAGCCACACATCCCCCGTCCCTGATGGATCTGAAATGGTGAACACTTGAAATGCACCATTTTAAATGCAGACTAAAGGTGGGAGCCAGACTTTGCCCCCCCCTTCCCTCCTCAAGCCACTCTCTACATTGTGGTACAGTGAACATAATTTTGCATGTGTACACCAGAGTTGCATGTTGTTTTGTAATGTGATGATGACCTCCCTCCATCCAGGGGTGTGATTAAAAAAAAGTTCAGTCAGAAGGCTTGCACACAAGTGTGAGCCACAAAAGTGTGAGCCACAAAAAAGTGAACCATCAAAAGGCTTGCACACAAATGTGGACCACAAAACCTGCATACAGAATATGTTGTAGAGGCTCTGTTTGCTTAAGCCTCTCATGTTTGTGTACCTTTCTACCCCCCCCTTCCTTATTGTAAATAAACTTGACAGCTATTTCAAGGTTTGTGTGTGCTTTCTTCCAGGTAAATCTCAGTACTAAATTCAGAGCCTGGCTAATTCCTACTGTGTAAAGTTTCAGGTTTGGAGGCTTGAACCCGTCTTTCAGTGTCCTGAGAGGTCTGAGAGTCCCTGGCTCAGGCTGAGGAGGACATAAGGGGTGGTGGCGGTGTACCAGTAATTGTCCCTGCCTACACTGCAAGGGGATTGGGCAACCCTCCTCTCCCTTCACTTGCTTAAGTTTTAAGGGGATATGGGTTGTCTTGACCCTGAAACTGCTGCTCATAAATAATACATAGTTACCTATGTAGCACTTCCGTGCGTGCGTGTGTGTGTGGTGATGGAACAATCCCCTGGATGTTTAGACTGAAAAGGAGTCCTACAACTCCCAACCTTCCACAGCCAGGGAGCAATCATATGCATGTTTAGACAGAAAAAGTCCTATAAGCTGGGAGATGTAGGACTTCTTTCTGTCGAAACATGCACAGGATTGCACCCTAAATGTGTTTCGCTCATATTGCCTTGTAGCAGTCCTAACAGCAACCTTGCAAGATAGGTCAGTATTATTATCTGTATTACAGATGGAGACAAGCTGCCTACGGGTCTTTACCAACCTCCCCGGTCACTGAGGTCATCAGAAGGCTTGCTCCTGGTGGTTCCACATGGACCCATGGCCTGTTTGGAGTCCACTAGGAAAAGAGCCTTCAGCATGGTGGCCCCCTTTCTGTGGAACTCCCTGCCTTTGGAGGTCAGGCAGGCGCCAATGTTGTGTTGCTTTTGGTGCCTCCTGAAGACATTGTTCTTTTGAGAGGCCTTCCCTGAGTGACCTGTGGTTTATTAAGTTCAGAATCTGTTCTTTTAAAAGCTTTTAATTGTTTTAATTATGGGGTTTTACTATTTTATCTTGTTGTTCACCACTCCGAAATCTTTGATATGCAGAGGTAGATAAATATTGCGTATGCGCAGTGTTTTTGTTTTTTGTTTTGCTCAGCCGTGATAGGCTACGTAAACATTTATGTAGCCTATCACGGCTGAGTGCAGGGACGCAAACGGCGGCGGCTACAGCCGCCGCCATTTGCGGGCCCGGCCGACCAGGATTCGGAGGTGGAGGGACGGAGCGCCTCCCCCCCCGGCCAGAATTTCGGGGGGGGGAGGGACAGAGCACCTCCCCCCCCGGCCAGAATTTCGGTGGGGAGGGACGGAGCGCCTCCCCTCCCGGCCAGAATTTCAGGGGGAGGGACGGAGTGCCTCCCCGCCCACCGCGAATCAAATTTCGTTAAAGGTAAGTGACTTTCGTACATCCCTAGGAGCAACTCAATTGCAGGATAAAAGCTCTGTGTGATGAAGCCCTTAGCCATTATGGTATGCCAGCTCTCAAATACTCCTCAAAGGGGAACTTACCATACCTGGAAGAGTCTGGTCAATTGCAAGACCAATGTTGGATGCGAATTTTAAAATGAGGAGTGTGTGTGTGTGTGTGTGTGTGTGTGAGAGAGAGAGAGAGAGAGAGAGAGAGAGAGAGAGAGAACACATAATAGAGCAATTGCCTGCTGTAGGCTATTTGCTAGCGGAGATGACAGTATTCCAGCTGAGCTATTTAAGATCCTAAAAGATGACGCTGTTAAAGTGCTGTACTCAATATGCCAACAAATTTGGAACACTCAACAGTGGCCACAAGACTGGAAAAGGTCAGTTTACATTCCAATTCCAAAGAAGGGCAATGCCAAGGAGTGTTCAGACTACCGCACAATTGCGCTCATTTCACATGCCAGCAAGGTTATGCTCAAAATCCTACAAGCTAGGCTTCAGCAGTATGTGAACCAAGAACTACCGGAAGTACAAGCTGGGTTTCGAAGAGGCAGAGGAACTAGAGATCAAATCGCCAACATTCGCTGGATCTTGGAGAAAGCAAGAGAATTCCAGAAAAACGTCTATTTCTGCTTCATTGACTACGCTAAAGCCTTTGATTGTGTGGATCACAACAAACTGTGGCAAATTCTGAAAGAGATGGGAGTACCAGACCACCTTACGTGTCTCCTGAGAAACCTGTACGAGAGTCAAGAAGCAACAGTAAGAACCGGACATGGAACAACCAATTGGTTCCAAATTGGGAAAGGAATACGACAAGGCTGTATATTGTTGCCCTGCTTATTTAACTTATATGCAGAGTACATCATGAGAAATGCCGGGTTGGATGAATCAGAGGTCAGAATTAAGATTGCTGGGAGAATTATCAACAACCTCCGAAATGCAGATGATACCACCCTAATGGCAGAAAGCGAAGAGGATCTCAAGAGCCTCTTGTTGAGGGTGAAAGAGGAGAGTGCAAAAGCTGGTTTGAAACTCAACATTAAAAAAACTAAGATCATGGCATCTGGCCCTATCACTTCCTGGCATATAGAAGGGGAAGAAATGGAAGCAGTGACAGATTTTACTTTCTTGGGCTCCAAGATCACCGCAGACGGTGACTGTAGCCATGAAATTAAAAGACGCTTGCTCCTGGGGAGGAAAGCTATGGCAAACCTAGACAGTATATTAAGAAGCAGAGACATCACCTTGCCGACAAAGGTCCGTCTAATCAAAGCTATGGTTTTCCCAGTAGTAATGTATGGCTGTGAGAGCTGGACTATAAGGAAGGCTGAGCGCCGAAGAATCGATGCTTTTGAACTGTGGTGCTGGAGAAGACTCTTACAAGTCCCCTGGACTGCAAGGAGGTCAAATCTGTCCATCCTAAAGGAAATCAACCCTGACTGCTCATTGGAAGGACAGATACTGAAGCTGAAGCTGAAATATTTTGGCCACCTAATGCGAAGAGAAAACTCTCTGGAAAAGACCCTGATGCTGGGAAAGACTGAAGGCAAAAGGAGAAGGGGACGGCAGAGGATGAGATGGCTAGATAGCATCACCGATGCAATGAATATGAACTTGAGCACACTCTGGGAGAGAGCGCAGGACAGGAAGGCCTGGTGTGCTATGGTCCATGGGGTCACGGAGAGTCGGACATGACTGAACGACTGAACAACAACAAGGCTATTTGCAATTTCAGTTTTGTATTCATGAACATTATAAAAAATATGCATTCACACCTTCATGCACAATTGCTCTCAGAGAAGGGAAAATGATCCGTTGTCCAGGTGGGAGGTATGAAAAGCTTCCAGGCTTCAATGAGGCTGTGCCACCTGCATATTAGACACTCTCCCCTCACTCCCCCAAATTCCATCTCCATTCTCTCCCCCATTCGGTTTCAATGTATATCCCACTACTTTCCTTCTTTTTCATTGAACCCAGTTGTTTTTTTTTCCTTTTTTTTTTGTTTTGTTATCACATTTAGCAGAGTTTGGTAATCATTTGGGGGACAAGGAGGTTGGGAAGGGAGGAAGGTAAGCCTGAGGTATGTTTGGTTGTTCTCATGGGGAGAGATGTGATTGAGGAGTAATGCCATAAACAGAATAGCTGATTTTAATAATGACCTTGAGGAATTAAATAAAAATATGATAAGCATGGTATAGATAAAACAAGTCAATTAGAATCATAGAATAGTAGGGTTAGAAGGGGCCTACAAGGCCATCGAGTCCAACCCCTGCTCAGTGCAGGAATCCAAGTCACAGCTAGGGATGTACGAAAGGCACTTTCCTGGTCCCGCAGCTTGCTTCGCGGTGGGGGAAAGGCGCTTCGGTTCTCCCCCCGAAGTTCAGGCTGGGGAGGAGGTGCCCTGCCTCGCCCAGCCGAAATTCAGGCCGGGGAGAAGCGCCCCGTCTCCCCGGCCGCGAAATACAAAAGTGAAAAAACACACACACACACGTAATCTAGCCGTGATAGGCTACGTTAATTGTTATGTAGCCTATCACGGGTGATTTTTTTTTTTTACTTTATTTTGTAATGGCGGCGGCAGCAGCCGGTCGGAAGGCCGCCCTCGCCCCCGCCGAACCGCCACTGGGACCCGCCATGGAGAGGGACATTTGCAGGAGTTAAGTCCCATCCCGGGGGGGGCAGGGGGCGGAGAATTTCACTGCCAATTTCGGGGGGCCGAATGCATTGGCATTCGGCCTCCCTGAGATTCGTGGAGAAATTCTCCACCATCCCTAGTCACAGCGTCCCTGACAGATGGCTGTCCAGCCTCGTCTTGAACGCCTCCAGTGTGGGAGAGCCCACTACCTCCCTAGGTAATTGGTTCCATTGTCGTATTGCTCTAACAGTTAGGAGGTTTTTCCTGATGTTCAGCCAGAATCTGGCTTCCTGTAACTTGAGCCCATTATTCCGTGTCCAGCACTCTGGGATGGTCGAGAAAAGATCCTGGCCTTCCTCTCTGTGGCAACCTTTCAAGTCCTTGGAAGAGCGCTATCCTATCTCCCCTCAGTCTTCTCTTCTCAAGGCTAAACATGCCCATTTCTTTCAGTCTCTCTTCATAGGGCATTGTTTGCAGTCCCCTGATCATCTTTGTTGCCCTCCTCTGAATTAAAAACAAAACAAGCTCCTTAAAATTCCGTAAAAGGTACAGCTGACCTGCAGCCTTGGGAGTAACAGATGAATGCTAGCATGATTTTGCAAGGGCCACACGGTTGTGGTTTTTTAAAATTCTTATGAATATTTTAAGAATAGCAGCCTATTTTGGTGAAAGATTGGAAAGGTATCAGTTTTCTTTTTATGTTTTCAGTAAAGCAACATGGGAAGGGATGGGGGGAAGAGGAGGAAGAAAAACCATACCCAGCCTGCCTTCAGCCGGAAGGCGTGTGAAGCAACATTTCTCCAACTTAATATCTGCTGTTTCATTTTATATTCATCCTGTCAGCATAATCTGCTTTTATGGGAATAGCCTTGGTTCCTGACCAAATGCATTTAAGCCCTTTTGCTTTTAAGTTTGATTGTAATGCAACTTGAAGAATTCAATAAAATGTTTATATTTAAGGATTGTAGAAATGGCAGAGAGAAAATGGAATTACAAAATCAATCAGAAGGCATCTTGCTCTTCTTATGCGCATAAGTCTCTCTCTTTCCTTGTTTGCCTGACCTTTCTTGTGAGGAGGAAACCAGTTGGCTGGCTAGAAATGTCTTCCTGGCCCATTCTTCAGGTAATTTTTTCTATGGTTGATAGAAACCACATTGGCTTTTCCAGCAAAATGCCCTACATTAAAACTGAAAGTACCCAGGAAGGGGTTTTGGGGGAGAGGGTCTAATCATTCAATTTGGGACAGTAGAAGCTTAAAAGTTACTAGTCCTTAATCTAACACATAATGCAACTTACTCATAACCATGGGCGAACTTCCCATGGGTTGGCAATTCCGAACTTTCTTGGCAAGCATTTGGAGGAGAAAGCAACAACCACAACACCCTCTTTTGTTTTCTGAGAATTTTCTCAAAGCTTAGTATCTTGCTGTGTATGTGCTGATTTGACTGCATTCATGCACTTTATATTACCCCTTTGGGGACTGCAGTTCCCAGCATCAGCAATGCTGGAAGCATGCTTGGAAATCCAGCTTCCACCACCCTTTCCAAAACAAAACATAACCAGGAACAAGGTTTCAGATCTTGATGGGGGACGGGAACCAAGTAAAATGTTTGCAAGAAGCAATTTAAGGTGCAATCCTATGGGGATAGGCAGCCGCCTCCAAACTCGCCTATCCAATGCAGGGCAGGAGAAGCATGGAGGGGATCATTCCCTCTGTGCTTCTCCGGCCCTGCATTTGTGGCTAGACAGCCAATTTCGGCTGTCTTGCTGAGGGAAGGCGGAGCGGGGGAGGAGGCTGCTGTACAACGCATAGGATGTGTCGGACTGGCATTTCCTCCTTCCCCGCCCCAGAATCCCCCCCCCAAACACCCCATTTTGGCTGCTCCATGGCTCCTCTTGTAAGTGCAGGCCACAGGGCTGTTCCACGAATCCACGCTGTCTCGAGGTAGCGCAGAAGGGGGGAAGGTCGGTTCTCTGGGAACTGACCTTGCAGTGTGGGTTCTGAGGTCGGTTCCCAGAAAACCAGATATCCTATGGCCGTCTAGCCACTGACTAGTAGCCATAGGATTGCTCCCTCTGAGTACTGACTCAACTAGAAAAGATGTTTTCCAAATTAACAGGCTACCTGGGTAGTTCAGAGCAACTCATGAGAATTCCAGAGGCTAACTTGAAAGAACTCTTGCACATGCTGATACAAGGCAGCCTGGTCAAGCTGATCAATGCGTGTTAATGTTCAGAATCTTAGTTTACATTCCAAACTGGAGAAGAACTCCTGGGGAAATGACATTTGATTCATAATACAGCTGAGCATTATGAGATGTGCAAATTCGTATTTCAGATGTTGCCAACAGCTCTACTTAACGAATGAATATGAAATACTTGAGTCCACCTATTTGTTCATAATCATTACACATTTATACTTCACCTTACCACAGTGTGGGTATGATATGATTTAAGAAAAAATACTGATAGAAAACTTTCTCCACA
Source organism: Heloderma suspectum (assembly GCF_057233095.1). NCBI lineage: Eukaryota > Metazoa > Chordata > Lepidosauria > Squamata > Helodermatidae > Heloderma > Heloderma suspectum. Next base: position 15,929,099 of record NC_139471.1, on the reverse strand, counting down.
AAATCTTTATAAAATCAGAAAGTGTCATTTTAAAAACAACTCCTGCCTTCCAAATAGGAAATGGCTTAAGCTGCTTTCGGGAAACACCCAGGGAGGGATGTACGAAACTCACTTACCTTTTCACGGAATCTTTCACGGTGGGGGGGGGGATGGGGGGAGGCAATCCGGTCCTCCCCCCCGGAATCCTCGACGGTCGGCTCCGCTCCGTGGCCAGGCCATGGAGCAGCCAGCCAGGGCCGTCCGCAGCTGGATTTCTGGCTCCGGACAGGCTGCTGTGAATGCAAATGGCGGCAAATATTTACATAGCCTAGAACGGCGAAAAATAAAGGACTGCAAATAGCACCAGCTATGCTATTTGCATCCCCCTTTTTTTTAGCCGTTTTATCTTATGTAAATATTTACATAAGATAAATTGGCGAAAAATAGGGAACGCAAATGGCAGCCGCTGTAGCCGCCGCCATTTGCGTACACTGGGGGTTTTTTTGGGGGGTAGCCATGATAGGCTACGTAAATTCTTACATAGCCTATCACGGCTGCCTGGCTGGACGCAAATGGCGGCTGATACGGCAGCTGCCATTTGCATCCACAGCAGCCTGTCCGCGGCTGGAAATCCGGCTGCGGACGGCCCTGTCCTGCTGCTCTGCAGCCTGGCCGCGGAGCGGAGCCAGCCATCGAGGATACCAGGGGGGAGGACCAGATCGCCTCCCCCCCATCCCCCCCCTGACCACGAAAGGTTCCGCAAAAAGGTGAGTTTTGTACATCCCTAGGAAGAACCTTTTGTGGGGAGAAGGAGGAGGCGGAACCATATGGATTAAAGTATTTGGGGCAGTGGAGGATGTGTTGGTTTGGATATGGGAAACCCAGATACAAGTACAATTTCTTGTTGTCTTTTCACATTTCGATATTTTATACATTTTTAATATTATTGATGTTTTAATTATATTTTTAACGTTTGTATGCTTTTATAGAATCATAGAATAGTAGGGTTGGAAGGGGCCTACAAGGCCATCGAGCCCAACCCCCTGCTCAGTGCAGGAACCCAAGTCAGAGCATCCCTGACAAATGGCTGTCCAGCCTCGTCTTGAAGGCCTCCAGTGTGGGAGAGCCCACCACCTCCCCAGGTAATTGGTTCCATTGTCGTATTGCTCTTACAGTCAGGAAGTTTTTCCTGATGTTCAGCCGGAATCTGGCTTCCTGTAACTTGAGCCCATTATTCCGTGTCCTGCACTCTGGGATGATCAAGAAGAGATCCTGGCCTTCCTCTCTGTGACAACCTTTCAAGTACTTGAAGAGTGCTATCATATCTCCCCTCAGTCTTCTCTTCTCAAGGCTAAACATGCCCAGTTCTTTCAGTCTCTCTTCATAGGGCTTTGTTTCCAGTCCCCTGATCATCTTTGTTGCCCTCCTCTGAACCCTCTCCAGTTTGTCTGCATCCTTCTTAAAGTGTGGTGCCCAGAACTGGACACAGCACTCCAGATGAGGCTGAACCAGTGCTGAGTAGAGGGGAACTAGTACTTTCCGGGATTTGGAAGCGATGCTTCTATGAATGCAGCCCAAAATAGCATTTGCCTTTTTTGCAGCCACATCACATTGTTGGCTCATATTCAGCTTGTGATCGACAACAATTCCAAGATCCTTCTCGCTTGTAGTGTGGTTGAGTCATGTATCCTCCATCTTGTAACTGTGCATTTGGTTTCTTTTTCCTAGGTGCAGAACTTGGCATTTGTCCCTATTAAATGCCATTCTGTTGTTTTCTGCCCAGCACTCCAGTCTATCCAGATCACTTTGAATTTTGTTTCTGTCTTCCAAAGTATTAGCTATCCCTCCCAATTTTGTGTCATCTGCAAATTTGATCAGCATTCCCTGCACCTCCTCCTCCAAGTCATTAATACAAATGTTGAAGAGCACTGGGCCCAGGACTGAGCCCTGCGGTACCCCACTCGTTACCTCTCCCCAGCTTGAGAAGGTCCCATTGATAAGCACTCTTTGAGTCCGATTCTGTAGCCAACTGTGGATCCACCGGATCGTTGTTTCATCTAGCCCACTTCGAGCTAGTTTGCTCATCAGGAGATCATGGGGCACTTTGTCGAAAGCTTTGCTGAAGTCGAGGTATATGATGTCTACAGCATTCCCACGGTCTACAAGGGAGGTGACTTGATCAAAAAATGAGATCAGATTTGTCTGGCAGGACTTGTTTTTGACAAATCCATGTTGGCTTCGAGTAATCACGGCATTGTTGTCAAGGTGCTTCCAGATGGATTGCTTGATCATCTGCTCCAGAATTTTCCCAGGGATTGATGTCAGACTGACTGGTCTGTAGTTCCCAGGTTCCTCCTCTTTACCCTTTTTGAAGATAGGGACAACCTTAGCCCTCCTCCAGTCATCTGGCACTTCCCCCGTCCTCCATGATTTCTCAAAGAGAATAGACAGCGGTTCTGAGAGTTCTTCTGCCAGTTCCTTTATGACTCTAGGATGCAGTTCATCTGGCCCTGGAGATTTGAACTCATTCAAAGTAATGAGGTGTTCTTTGACCATATGCCTGTTGATCTCAAGCTGCAATCCTGCCCCTTCAGCCTGTACTTTGCCTTTGCCAGGGGGGTCATAGACCCTCGTTTGGGAGAAGACTGAGCCAAAGTAGGATTTGAGGACCTCTGCTTTTTTCTTTGTCATCTGTTATCGTTTTGCCATCCTTATTTAATAGCTGAACAACCATTTCTTTCCTCTGTCTTTTACTATGCACGTTGCTGAAGAAAGCCTTTTTGTTGTTTTTAGCATCCCTCGCTAACCTCAGCTCATTCTCAGCTTTAGCCTTCCTGACGCCATCCCTGCAATTCTGTGCTGCCTGCCTGTACTCTTCCTTTGTTACTTGGCCTTCTTTCCACTTCCTATATGTGTCCTTTTTTGTTTTCAGGTCATCCCTAAGCTTTTTGTGAAGCCACATTGGCTTCTTATGTTGTCTTCCACCTTTTCTTCTTGTTGGAATTGCTTGTGATTGTGCCTTGAGAATTTCCTTTTTTAAAAGCTCCCACCCATCTTGGACTCCTTTTCGCGCTAGCATCGCTTGCCATGGGACCTTACTGATCATTGTTCTGAGTTTATGAAAATCAGCTTTCCTAAAATCCAGGGTACGCGTTTGACTACACTCGGCTTTTGCTTCCCTTAGAACCAAGAACTCAAGTACAACATGGTCGCTTTCCCCCAGAGTTCCTGTAACTGCTACTCTATCCACTAAGTCATCTCTGTTGGTTAGGATCAAGTCAAGGATAGCCGATCCTCTAGTTCCTTCCTCTACTTTCTGTAGGAGGAAGTTATCCGCCACACAAGTCAGGAATTTCCTGGAGGGGCCATGTTTTGCAGAATTTGTCTCCCAACAAATATCGGGGAAATTGAAGTCCCCCATTACTACTACATCATGCTTCCTTAAAACATTGGCTATTTGCTTTTCAAAAGTTTCATCCTTGTCTTCTCCTTGATTGGGTGGCTGGTAGTAGACTCCGACCACCAGGTTCCTTTTATTCTTTGCTCCATTTATTTCAACCCAGATGCTCTCGATGGGGCTACCAAGCTCCTCCTCCTGTATTTCTGTGCAGAGATATGTATTTTTCACATACAGTGCAACCCCACCTCCCTTTCTGTTCCTCCTGTTCTTTTTGAACAAGTTATATCCTTCAATTGCTGTGTTCCAGTCATGAGAGTCATCCCACCAAGTCTCAGTTATACCTATCAGGTCATAATTTCCCTCTTGTATTAAGAGTTCAAGTTCGTTCTGTTTGTTTCCCATACTGTGGGCATTAGTATATAGACATCGAAGACCATGTGCTTCATAGTCTGGCTTTCTTCCTACATGTGTCTGAAGACTATTATTGGTCGCTATCAGAGCTGTTCTCTCCATTGCAGTGCACGCGTCTATGTCCATTGTTACCCTCAATTTTACATCTCCCTTCCCCGTAGGATTCAGTTTAAAGCCCTCCTGATGAAGTTCTTCATGCTGTGGCCAAACACATTCTTCCCATCCTTTGTGAGGTGCAACCCATCCCTAGCCAACAGCCCATCTTCCAGGAAGTATAGCCCGTGGTCCCAGAATCCAAATCTCTCTCGTCGGCACCACCTTCGTAGCCAGTCATTCACCCGGAGTATTTTTCATTCCCTTTCTATCCCTCTTCTAAATACTGGAAGGATGGATGAGAAAACTATCTGGGCCCCAAAGTTCTTGAGTTTCCTTCCCAAAGCTTCAAAGTCTGACGTGATCTCTTCGTAGCTCCGCTTGGCGGTATCATTTGTTCCCACATGGATGAGAAGAAAGGGATACCTGTCAGTGGGCTTTATGAGTGCAGGCAACCTTTCAGTCACGTCTCTAATCTGTCCTCCCGGGAGACAACATACCTGGTGAGCCCATGGGTCTTCGCGACATACTTGGGTCTCGATCCCATGCAGCAAGGAGTCTCCCACTACTACCACTCTTCTCTTCTTCTTCTTGTAGGCCTGGGTTTCATCACCTCTGTTTGACTGACCTGTAGCCTCTTGCTCACTCTCATGCAGGTTCCCCTGTGATTCTTCCTCTGCAGGCTGTCCTCCAGTCTCATCCGCAAGTACCTGGAATCGGTTCCACAGCTCCACTGCTTCCACTGGTGCAGAGTGGCGTCTAGTTCTTCTTCTCCTGTCACCCTTTTCCAAGGAGTATCCTCTATTCCTTTTTTCTTCACCTCAGCATTTCCCACTGCCTCATCTTGCTGTTGCTCTTCAAGCTTCTGGTCTGCCCTTTGCTGCTGTAGTTCCCCCATTCTGTCCAAGAACTCTTCGTGTTCTCTTATTACCCGGAGGGTCGACAGTCGCCGCTCCAGTCCACTTACTTTTTCCTCCAGCAGCGTGATCAACTTGCACTTGTTGCAGGTGTAGGCCATGTTGTTCTCAGGCAAGAAAACAAACATTGCACACACCTTGCAGGTCAGCACCACTGGAGCGTCTTGTCCTTCCATATTCTCTTTTCCCTTTTGTGTGTCTAGCTTTGTGATTGTTCTAGACTAGCCTGTGCCTGCTCCTCTCCTCAGTAGAGGTTAAAAGCAGAGTCCCACTGGTGTGGAAGTGTGTGTTACAAGACAAATAAATGAAAAAAGTTAGTTAAAAAAATAAAAAAAAATGTTAGGGGCCCCCCCCTTGACCTCCCCTGGCCAACTCCTGTTTGCTCCCCCTGTCTGCTCGCTCTGTTCGCTCGCTCTCTGGGAGCTTGCCTGCTTCTGTAGTCCCTGGACCAGCTGGAGCAGCTTGCTCTGCTCTGCTCTGCTCTGCTCAGCTGGGAGGCGGGAAACAGCAATGTATAGGTTTTAACTGTACATTTTACGGTTTTAACCTATTTATGTATAGGTTTTAACCGTACATGTTTTAATGATGTCAAGCTGCCTTGAGTCCCAATATTGGGGGAAAGGTGGGATATAAATAAATATCATCATCATCATTATCTTGGACAAGTTGGGCAGATGTGTAGACTTAAGGATGCTGTGAGGACAGAATGGGGATACAGATTAATTCACCGTCCAGGCTTTTGGAGACAAGGGAGAGATATCAGAATACATGTTGCCTCTTAAGACAATTGACTCATGACTACCTTACAAGGTGCCTTCTACTAGTGCATTTGGTCAGTAGACTGCAGTCAGATATTGTCAGCAGTTCCATGAAATTACAAATGTGTTCAGCTGAATGGCAATTTACCAGTTGAACTGCATCTTGGTCCCATGTTCTGGTGAAAGTAGGAGAGAGGGGGTTTTGCTACCCAGCTCTGCAGAGGTCTGAGGGTGCACGCTCACACTTCATTTAGTAACAGGCACCCACTGTCCTAACCAGAATTGCACTCAGGCTGTGCGATGTGTATGTGAGTGGTTTGCTTTTCTTTTAAACAAAACTTTTAATTAGGTTATCCCCAAAGTTCTAGGATAAAAGCCAATAACTGTTCAATCTCATGAATATTGTTCACATTTATATTTGCACAGCATAGTTAGCTATAGTAATTAATTACTATAGTTTAGTATGTAATTTGTTTCATAATAGCTAACTAGCGGTTCTGCAATTAGCATATATCTGCTATAGTTCTACTAAATTAGAGCTTTAAATATTTGAGCAATATTTGGTTGGTCAATTGAGCAAGGACTTTTTTTTTATTTTCAACTGTTTAAATGACTAACGTTATAGCATCTCATTGTAAAAAAAAAAACAAAACCAAAAATGTACAGTAGCCTCTAAAGATGCTAGAAGGTGTAAATGCCATGGCCTCCCACTCCCTTTGCAAATAAATCCTCCTTTCTCACCCCCAAGCTTGCTATTAAATTATGTGTGTCCCAAGTGCCCATGTTCCTGAGAGCCAGTTTTGTGTAGTAAAGTCTGTCCGGGATGAGCCTAAGCCCCTTGAGATTTCTGACAACCCGATTCTGAATCAGAATTGGAACAGCTAGATCTTAGTCCAGGGGAGGAACTTTCCCCTGAGTCCCAAGGTGCTGGGAGAGATTCTTCCCAAGGCCTTGACAAACAGATGGCCCAAGCTGAGTCACTGCCCCTCTCCACTCCACCATAAGAACTCAAGTTTCTGAGGAGGAGGAGGACGAAGAGGGGTGTGACTTGAGAGATGCTAGAGGGCATCGGAAGTCGAAGTGGGAGGAGTTAGGGATGGGACTAAGATGCTCCACCAGGATAGCTAGTTCGAAGCCAATGTAGAAGGGAGCTGCCCTAAGGGAGGGACATTACTGCAAGGCATGTTTGACTATGAGTGGTCAGAGGCAAACTGCCAGCATCTTCACTAACCTCCAGTTCATCTCCCCTAATAGAGATCTCAGATTAATCATTCAGAACCTGGGGCAGTCTGAGAGCTTCCTTGAATCTGCATTGTAGAAAGGCTAGTCTTTAGCATCATAAAGCCATAATAGATTGAAGCTCTGAGTCTCATAGAATCATAGAATAGTAAGGTTGGAAAGGGCCTGTAAGACCATCAAGTCAACCCCCAGCTCAGTGCAGGAATCCAAGTCAAAGCATCCCTGACAAGTGGCTGTCCAGCCTCGTCTTGAAGGCCTCCAGTGTGGGAGAGCCCACTACCTCCCTAGGTAATGGGTTCCATCATCATACTGCTCTAACAGTCAGGACGTTTTTCTTGATGTTCAGCCGGAATCTGGCTTACTGTCACTTGAGCCCATTAATTCCGTGTCCTGCAGTCTGGAATGATCGAGAAGAGATCCTGGCCTTCTTCTCTGTGGTGTTGATTCCAGGGATGGGAGGGTGATTAATCTTGACACAGTCTTCCCCAAACTGGAGCCTTCTAGATGTGTTGGACTACCACTCCCATCTTTCCCCACCAGCACACCCATCTCTTCAACTTGGCCATTTAAATTATCAACAGTGGCATTAATGTTATTTTAATGTTTTAATACGTTTTTATTGCGTTTTATGTATTATTGTTTTATTTGAGTTGTTGCATACTGCCTTGGTGACATTTGTAGAAAGGGGTCATGTAAATAGCATGAATAATTGAAGTGGCTGGACACCAGGGAGAACAGGGATCAGATCCTTGCTCAGCCATGAAGCTCATACTATGAGTGTGACCAGCCCCCTCACTCAGGCTATACTATCACACAGGCTTTCTCTTGAGAGGATAAGGGTCGGAGGACTCACAGTTTCTCAGAGGACAGGTTGCCAGGGTGCAGGCTCCGGTGTTGAAGTTCACAGCAATCCATGAAAAACTCAGTAAGAACAAGAGACTAACATTAAGCAATTCTTGCACATTCAGCTACAAAGCAGCCTGGTCAACCGGACTGCTGACTGTTCATGTTTAGAATCTTATTTTATGTCCCAAGCTGGAGAAAAGCTTCTGGGGAAATGACACTGAATTCATAATATAGCTGAGCATTATGAGATGGACAGATATGTATTCCAAACTTTGATGATATCGCTACTTAACCAATTAATATTGGGGGATTTTTAATGCTTTAAAAAACAAACAAACAAAAAAAAACACTGAGACCTAGTTGGGCCTAGTTCTCACACATTTCTTGCACAGAGAACACTAGCATATGAGGGACACGGATTCTGATGTGACATTTTCCTGGGATGCACAAAGCAGGGAAAGTGTTGAAGCATATATTTCTGAGACAATGACTCCATCTTGCCCCATAATAAATAAGTCCCAAATCTTTCCCTAGAAAGTCCTTATACTGTCGATGTTATCAATTATTTGCAGGAGTTCCAGCAAGTGTTTTGATTAGAGCTGTGTGCAAATGGCCTCTCGAAATTCTCCAGGCTATTTCTGGACAGAGAAATGGGCGCGGGGGGGGGGGATTTCACCACATTTCTCCTAGGGGAGGAGAAATTCTCCAACAGTTTCTCACAGGTAGGGCTCATCATTGGCAAGGTTTACAGCACGGGTTTTTTCTTTTTTCCTAAGGGCTTTTGGTTTACTGCACTTCTTCTGTAGGTGGCAGCGGCATCAATTGTGTTGAGGCTTCCATTTTTCCATGAGGCAGAATTTTGTATTTCTTTTGGTAGTTTTTTGAGCCTACCTAATCACTGCAGGGTGGCCCGGAGTGCTGTGTGTGTTTTCTTGCTCTATTACAAGAAAGTGCAGGGCACCGCACTTTAAGGACGCAGACAAGCTGGAGAGGGTTCAGAGGAGGGCAGAAAAGATGATCGGGGGCTGGAAACAAAGCCCTATTAAGAGAGACTGAAAGAACTGGGTATGTTTAGCCTTGAGAAGAGAAGACTGAGGGGAGATAGGATAGCGCTCTTCCAAGGACTTGAAAGGTTGCCACAGAGAGGAAGGCCAGGATCTCTTCTTGATCATCCCAGAGTGCTGGACATGGAATAATGGGCTCAAGTTACAGGAAGCCAGATTCTGGCTGAACATCAGGAAAAACCTCCTGACTGTTGGAGCAAGACAACAATGGAACCGATTACCTAGGGAGGCGGTGGGCTCTCCCACACTGGAGGTATACAGGATGAGGCTGGACAGCCATCTGTCAGGGGTGCTTTGACTTAGATTCCTGCACTGAGCAGGGGGTTGGACTCGATTATCATATAGGCCCCTTCCAACCCTACTATTCTATGATTCTATACACATCTTTCCAGTGCTCTGTAGCCTCCCAGGCCAGCTGCACCTCCTGAACTGAAAAAGCCCCATGGGAGGAATTGCCTCATGACATCTTCCTCATGATGGCTTTAACTGAAGTGTGGGAAGCCGAGGAGGCTACAGGCTGCCACAGAGATTGCTGTACAATGACAGACAGGACACTCACGCACAATCCTCAGCCACCTCACAAGTAAGGTAAGCCCAAGAACTCCAAACCCAACCCAGGAGAATTTATCTGAAATTCCCCCTCCTTTGAATTTCTTTTCAAAAGCAATTTCTTTTCTATCAAATTGGTAGAATGTGGGAAATTTTGGGAGAAATGTGGGGGAAATGTTTGACACAGCACTAATCTTGATTTTTATCCTCAGCTACAAATAGGAAGGCCAGGTGCACAAGGTACCGTTAGTAGTTGTGTAGAAGAGGAAATTCAGCAATTGCAGGCTGTATGACAGGCTACACCTGCTGAAATCCTCTACACAACAACTAAAAGGTGAAGATGTCTCTGTCCTCTTTTACATCTCTGGCATCCCAGCTATAAATTACAGGCAACTATTTCAAAAACAATAGTAACGTTGAAGTTATCCTATTTGTCGTCAGGGTATTGTCTCAATTTATATCCCATATTTGCTCTTTGGAATTGTTTCTTTTTTGTTTTTCTCTCTGCTTTCTAAAAAAATACAGACATTGGTTATTTCACCTCTTATATACCCCATAAAAGGTGTTGTTGTTGTTTTAGTAGCTTGTATGGTCTCTTTAGTGCTTTTTCAATGTTTTGTTGCAGAAGGTTATGGATGGTTTCCCTATTGTGAGAACTAAAATAAACACACATTTTTCAAAAGGAAAATAATGAAAACAAAATCATACTGTGCACAGTACCTGGCTGGGTGATCCAGACTTGACCCACTGTTCAGAACTCTCCCGCTTTTTGTGTTTATTGCCACCTTCTCCTGTTTTGCAAGGTTATGTTGGAAAACAAGGAATCAGTTTCTCTACAAGTCAAAACTCTCTGGGAGAACATATTCCATCCTCCATTTTGTTGTTTCTATGGCCAGTCCACATTTTCAGCTAGAAAAGAGATGCATTTGATTCATTCTTGCCCAGCTGGAAGATAATAATGACGGGAGCCAAATTCACTGCCTGGAGAACCTCTACCTTGATGCTGACAAACCTTGATGCAGGGGCTGGATTCAGGCATAACTTTGAAGGCTTTAGCTAGACCATGGAGTGTCTTAATGTCTGAACCTGAACCTGCCCACAAACTGTGTTGTTGCTTTTTTTTGGACCTAGCAAACCAGAAACTGAAATCATAATTGAAGATAGTTCAGATTCTGACAAGCTTTATTGTAATTATCACTGTCTGTACTTTCCGCATTTCATTCCACCCTGACCTCACTGCTTACAATCTCCTCCCTCCCCCAAGCATGTTATGGGTGATGATAGTTTGTAAACTGCAGTTTGTACTAATGTCTGAAAATGTAAATCATTAAACCATCGTTAGGGACATTGTTGTGTCTCAAGAAACTGCACCATGGAGGTAGGAGTAAACTGATGAACTTAAGCTAAGTACTGAACCACTGGAAGACCAAAGCACATAACCAGCTGAAAACCCTGGTTTTTCTCTTTTAGGTCTGGAAGCTCAAGCCATAGTGTGGGTTTGTCAAGGTCCCTTTATAACCTGGACCCCCTGAGCAACTCCTTAAGGATCTCTTGCCTCCTTAAGAGTCCCACCTTCCTTATTTTAAACTTTCCCTTCCCAGTAACATGGGGTTTAGGCAGTAGACATGGGGTGACTGACACTCTAGACACAGGGTTTAACCACAACAGTTTATTGATAAATTAAAGCAAGCAAATCACAACTAACGGTATTGACACAATAGAGTTGAGTGATACAAAACAACAAAAGAAAGTAAAAGTTGCAAAATGCAAGTTCCTTTACCCTAGCTGTCCTCAGAATTTTCTAGGCTCCTTCTTCCTGCTCACTCTTCAGACTCTGCTTTCATTTCAGGCTCTGGCTGTCTCTGCTCTTACTGGCTCTCTTGCTCTCTTTATATACCCTGCTCCCTAGGGATGTTGGAGAATTCTGCCACGGACTCCAGTGAGGCCAGATTCTTTAGAATCCAGCCCCCTGGTGTCTGTGGTGGAACGGGGCAATCTCCCCCGCCACCACACGGAATCTCCCCGGGACGGAGCCTACCTGGTGGCGGAGGTGGCGGTGGCTCCACAGAATCGCTGCAGAGTGGAGCTGGCCGGGGAGGATTCCAGGGGGAGTGACGGAGTGCCTCTTCCCACTGCAGATGCCCCAACGCAGAATGAGGTAAGGGATTCGTACATCCCTACTCCTCCCTCAAAACCAAAAGTACTGCTTCAAACCTGAAGAAATGAAACTTAACTGGGGAAATGAAACTACTCCTCTCAGGGTTACCACCTCCCAGCAGAAAACTCCAGGACTGTAAGTCTGACAATTTTTCTAGGGATGTATGAAACTCTTACCTGGCTCCATGCCGGGCAATCTGTGGGGGGGAGAGGCGCTCCGTCCTTCCCCCCAGAATCCTCCCTGGCCGGCTCCGCTCTGTGGTGACTCCACAGAGCTGCTGGCCAGGGCCGCCTGCAGCCGAACATCCTGGTGCTGGGCTGCACAGGGACGCAAATGGTGGCCACCGTAGCCACCGCCTATCACGGCTAAAGACATGGACGCAAATGGTGGTGGCTACAGCGGCTGCCATTTGCGTTCCTTCCTATTGCCGTGATAGGCTACGTATATATTTACGTAGCCTATCACAGCCTTCGCAGGGATGGAAATGGCATCCCTGTGTTAGCCGTGATAGGCCACGTAAATACTTACGTAGCCTATCACGGCTTTTTGAAAGAGGCAAATGGCGGCCACAGATGTGGCCGCCATTCGAGGAGCACCGGAGCGTCTGACAAAGGTAAGCTCCATTCCAGGCCCATTTCACGGGGTGGTGGGGTAGGGAGCTTCGTTAGACCATGGATTCCAGGGGGGCAAATGCACTGGCATTCGGCCTCCCTGGGATCTGTGGTGGAATTCTCCAACATCCCTAAATTTTTCCCTTTGCCTCTGTAGGCCTCAAACCTTCACAGGGTCCTTCTCTGCTCTTAGCTCAGAATGTGATTTTTTGTTATTTTTGTACCCAAAGCAATGTGAGCAGATGTTTGTGCAGACTTTCCCAAAAACAGAAGGCAATCCCACAGTTTATGAAGGCACTTTGTTCCTACATTTAGGTCTAAGATATCTCAAGTAGGGGTGTACGAACCAACTCACCGTTCCGGTTTGGGGCATCTGCGCGCGCGGGGTGGTCGTGGAGGTGATCCGTCCCTCCCCCCGGAATTCTCCCTGGCTGGCTTCACTCCATGGCACTTCCGTCTGCTGCCGGGCTGCGGATGCCAATGGCGTCCAGCATAGGGGACGCCATTTGCGTCCCTGCTTTAGCTGTGATAGGCTACGTAAATATTTACGTAGCCTATCACGAAAAGAGTAGCGATGTAAATGGCATAGCGGACACCCCCAAAAAATATTTACATAGCCTATCACGGCTAAAGCAGGGATGCAAGTGGCGTCCGCTATGCCAGACGCTATTTGCGTCCGCAGACCAGGGTGGCGGACGGACCCGGACCGGCCAGCAGCAGGTAGGGTCCATCCGGGGAGAATTTTGCTGGGTGGTGGTGGGGAGTAGTCCGTTCTGCCATGGACTCCGGGGGGGCAGATTCTAAAGAATCCAGCCTCATTGGAGTCCATGGCAGATTTCTCTGCCATCCTTAATCTCAACATCCATCATCATCTCCCATATGAATCTACCCATATATTAAGAGCTTCCCCAGAGACCCAGCTCTGTGTGTCTCTGCTATCTAATTTTCAGTAGGTGTCTATCCCAGACAGGGTCTTTTCAACAGTAGCATCAAAACTGTGGTACCCCCTTTCTACCTCAATTGACCATTACTGGTCAATTGACCAGTAATTCTACCTCAATTGACCATTACTCAATTGACCATTACAAAAGTCTGTAGAGCTTGAACTTGCTGACTGCTGTTTTTTTATTAGCAAATTACTAATGGGGCGCCTCCCCCCGGGCCAGAATTTCAGTGGGGAGGGGCGGGGCACCTCCCCACCCGCCAAGAATTTCGGGGGGAGAAATGGAGCGCCTCCCCCCCCCTGAAAAAATCTGCGGGACCAGGTAAGGGACTTTCGTCCATCCCTATCTAGGATGCAGTTCATCTGGCCCTGGAGATTTGAACTCATTCAAAGAAATTAGGTAACCATATGCTTCTCGATCTCCAGCTGCAATCCTGCCCCTTCAGCCTGTACTTCACCTTTGCCAGGGGGGTCATAGACCTTCTTTTGTGAGAAGACTGAGCCAAAGTAGGAATTGAGCACTTCTGTCTTTTCTTTGTCATCTGTTATCATTTTGTCATCCTTATTTAATAGTTGAACCACCATTTCTTTCCTCTGTCTTTTACTATGCATGTATCTGAAGAAAGCCTTTTTGTTGCTTTTAGCATCCCTCGCTAACCTCAGCTCATTCTCAGCTTTAGCTTTCCTGACTCCATCCCTGCAGTTCTGTGCTACCTGTCTGTACTCTTCCTTTGTTACTTGGCCTTCCTTCCACTTCCTACATGTGTGCTTTTTTGTTTCCAGGTCATCTCTAAGCTTTTTTGTGAAGCCACATTGGCTTCTTCTGTTGTCATCACCTTGTTTTCTTGTTGGAATTGTTTGTAATTAAACCTTTAAACTATCTTCATAAGATCAGCCTTTTTGGTTCTGTATTACCTTCATTCTTCTCTGAATCAGTTTGTCTATGGAAAGGAATAGTGTGTCCCCAATGAGGCCTGAGTAGAACAGTATTATTAATTCATAGAAACATCGGAAAGAACATAGGAAGCTGCCTCACACTGAGTCAGACTAACTGTCCATCTATGCCCAGTATGGTCGACACTGACTGGCAGTGCTCTCCAGCTTTTCCAGCAGGACTTTTTCCAGCCCTACCTGGGGATGGCGGGGATCGAACCTGGGACTTTCTGCATGCAAAGTGGGGGCTCTGCCACAGAAATGTTTCACTTCAAAATGCCATTCCTATTCTCCCATTCCCAGCACACATACATCTGTCAGGGTGGACACTGAGCCCATAGAACCTCAGAGCAGTTCTAATTCTGAGGAGAAACAGCCATCCATGGGAGAAGAGTGTGCTCATCCCTCCCAGGCCCTGCAGCTGGCAGAGGTTCCTCCTGCCAGCATTCCAGAGATAGATAGTGGTCCTGGGAGTGAAAGAGCATGGGAGGAGGGCTGGCTGGATGCTCGACACAGACGCAGAGAGCGACGAGCTATGGAGGGCGCGGAAAGGAGGCATAGCGCCCGTTTGGCACGCAAGCGATGTTCGCGTCCAGAGGACCCAAGGGAAAAGGGGAGGCCATAAGTTCAGGGTCTGCAAGTGCTTCTCGTTCAAATGGGGACGAACTGTTTCCAACCCGGGGCATAGATTACTCTGCTGTTCATAGCTTAGTCGCTGGTGATAGAGTTATTAAGTTGGAAATGGAATAAAGCCTTGAAAAGAATACTTTGTCTGTGTCTGGAGTTGGCTACTGGAGTAGACTGAAAGAGGCTGGCTAGGGCCCCCTGACAACATGGAAGGGATAATAATCTAAAGTTCCCCAATAATCCTTAACATGGGATTTGCCTTTTTCACTGAAGTGTACCTCATTTATTTATTTAAATGGGCCACTTTTTTTCACTTTTCAGAAGCCCCCTCCCCAGGTGGTGCACAGCAATAAAATGCATAAAAAGTTAAAACATTAAAAGTGATAAAAACGTAATCACAGTAGAATAGCAATAAAAGCAACAATGAAAACCAACAATAAAACCAACAGCAACATCCAAAACAGCAACGTCAGCAATAATATTAAGAGACGGCCATGATAATATGTTTTCAGCACCTTCTTAAAAGCCTGCAATGATGGAGCATGGCAGACCTCCAATGGCAACTTATTACAAAGGTGCGGGGCCACTGCAGAGAAGGCCCTCTCATGTGTGATCACCCACCTGACTGCTCTCATGGGTGGGCAGATGAGAAGGGCCTCTCTGATCATTAATATACTACATTGAGTGTCAGAAAATTTGTTCTGATGGTCAGATGTAAAATAATAGCTACATTTTAGGTAAATACCAAGGTCCTTGCAATGAATAAGTGCCTCTGTTTTCCTCGTAATAGGGCAAAACTTAAATGTCCTGATAATGGTAGAAACCCGTTTTCATCCTGTTTCATCAGAGACAGCACAGTTTAATAGTTACATTTTCCAATCGGGGGGGGGCTGTGTAGCTCCTGTGGGCACCAGTGTGGCTGTGGACACAGCTGTTGATGCCCACGTGGCTCTCTGCCCCTTCTGCTATTTTAACATTTCTTTCAATGTTTTTTTTAGCCCAGAGGCTGGGGCAGGGGCAGGATTGGGGATGCCTGGTCTAATATTTCTACCTTGTTAGTCTCACAAACACACAGGCCACGTTTGCAGGAAGTGGTAGGCTAGAATTCCAGAGAATCCTGGCATGCTGTCCAACTGCTCCCGCTTGACTTCTTCCTGTGAAAGTAGCTCTAGTAACCAGGAGCTCACCAGGAGGAAAACACTTAGCATTACATTCAGACTAGTGGCTCCCTGGTTTGTTGCTCCCTTAACAAGCCAGAGTCTGAAACCAGGATTTGAAGTTGGCTTAGGATTCCTGGCTTGTTTGGGGTGTCAAGCCAGGAGTTCGATTTGGACGCAACATTAAGATTTTGCTGGCTAGTGAATTCCGTGTTACTGGAGATGCTCTTGGTAGTGGGAGGAGCCAAAGTGATGGTGAATGGGCAGTGTACCTTGGTGCGCTTGATTGGGGATTAGCTAGAATTCTCTGGAATCCTGGCTTATTGTTTTGTGTGAACGTGGCCACAGTCTCTCTTCATACGGGATCTGCTAATACAGCTGTTTCCATTGTCTTGAACTGTAGCGAGGGAGAAAAGCCCTTCTCGGTATATAAAGCAGCGCATCTGAAAATAGTCTTCCAAATATATCTGACAGTCCAATCCTAAGCATGTTTACTCAGAGTAATCCCTACTGAGTGCAATGGCACTTTCTTCCAAGTCATTGTGTGTAGGGATGCAGCCAAAGTCTGTCGTACTGGAGTGAAGGCACCATTTTAGCACATCAAACCTCTGTATTCTGAGGGACACTATAGATTTAAACTACGTGGTTGCTTTGCCCTGATCCAGACGATCACAGACAGAATTCAGCGGTGGGGGGACGACGTTGATTTATATTCCGTGATTAGGTTGGAAGACCAAGAAGATTTATCCGCTGCTTTTAACAGCTTGTTCCAACAAACGTAGGTTTGCTGACCTTGAATCCTCTTGATTTCTTGTCAGAATCCAGCAGGTAATAGCTAGTCTGTGAGCCTTAGCAGCCGAAGAGTGCTTGTTTTTTGTTTCGTTTTTTCTGTGCTCTGGGATGTGAAGCTGGTATCCCAAGGGAAGATGCAAACAGACAGTTCAGAGTTTGCTTTGAGCTATATTAATGGACGTCATCTGGCCCAGAACTCACAATTCTGTTCCATAAGGTAGCCATGGTAGTATTCTGCCATTAAGCTTTTTTAAATGTAGAAATAATCCTATTTCTACCCTGAATTGAGGGAACTCATAATATAATATTCCCTGATCTTAAAGGATGTATGCTGAATGTATCAGAGGAGCCCTCCACGTTCCTTCATTCTCAAACCATGTTTTTCTAAAGTGTTTCCATCCAGTTGAAACAGACAGAGTTGTGCCAAAATCTGTGATTCCAAAAGTAATCCAAAATTACTTCCTTGTAATTTCTTTTGAGAATTAATTTGTGCACAATCTCTCTCCCCTCTCCTGCCACTCTTTCTCTCACACACAGAAATAAGGCCACCAATGGAAAAAGTAATGATTACAGGCATCAGATAGTTCACAAACCTTGATGGTGAAAAGATGCAGCAGTATCTGCTCCTGTGTTCTCATTACATCTTATTTTCTTCTTTCATTGATTCCATTTTTTTTCCGCCCTTCCTCCAAAGGGCGCGGTGTGGCCCCATAGTGCCCCCCATGCACACATTTTTTTTGGGGGGGGGATAAAATACACATTTAATTTACTTATTTATTTATTGCATTTATATCCCGCCGTTTTTCCTCTTGCGAGGATCCCAAGGAGACTTACATTATCCTCTGCCTCCTCTCCATTTTATCCTCACAATAACCTGTGAGTCATGTGAAGCTGAGGGAGAGTGAATGTCTCGCGTCACCCCGGTGAGCTTCAGAACTCAGTGGGGATTTGAACCCGTCTGTCTCCAGTCTTGGTCTAGGCTAGCTCTGTCACCGCTGTGACTGCATTTGAGAAACCATAACTCAGCCAGATATTCCGTGTCTCCATCTTGCATGTACTGCTTGATAGTTTTACATAATTTGTACACAATATCAGAGCCGAACATCTACTGCCATCAGTATTAATATTTAATGTTTGTTTAGCATCGTTCACATTCTAGACACTGAACAGAAAGCAGCAGTAATTCAGCACTTGCCCACAGGGCTTGCAGTCTATATTAAATGTATAAAACAGGGAGGAGGGAGAGTGGGGGGAGCGGGAGGGAGGTGGCAATGAAAAGTACAATTTGCAGGAGAGTCAGTAGACAGGCTGGAGACAGAAAGATGCTGCTAAGAAAGGCCTTGTTAAACAAGTGGATATTCGGCACGGACTTAGTGGAACAACAATTTCATACAGAGAAGTTCTGAATATATCTGGCAATGCTGGCTTTTTTGACTCCACACCTTTCTGGGTGTAGGCTGATGTTTGTTCAAACCTGACCATATTAACAAGCAATGTTTTAGGACATGCTGAAGGAGAAACCTTGTGTTTGAATTAGGGCTAAAGATGCCAAGGGATTGAAGTTTGAACCTAGGACCATCTGCATGACTAAAACGATATACTGATCCGTCGGGCAGCAATGTGGTTTTTTTTCTTCTTAAAATGAAGGACTATTTCTTTTATTATAATGTGTATATCCCATTTAAAGCCCCCAAAGGTTGTCATAGCAGCTTACAAAAGATTTTTTACAATAAAATCACATGTAACAGTAGTATTGGGAATGGAAAGAACATGCTGTCCATGTCATGCCATGAATATTTATTTATTTATTTATTTATTGCATTTATATCCCGCCTTTTTTCCTCTTGCAAGGAACCCAAGGCGGCTTACATTATCCTCCTCCTCTCCATTTTATCCTCACAACAACAACTCTGTTATACATGTCATGCCATGAATATTATTTGGGCAGCATTTCCTTGGTCTTCTCTGGTTCCTGGCTACTATGGAGCGGAGCCTAGTAAACGTAAGAATTTCATTTTGGATCATGTAGATTAGATCCTGTTCACCTCTATTAAAAAACAGGGTACAAATATATCAAAATAAAAATGGATGAGCCAGAAATGATTTTTTCCCCTCCTGACCACCTAGGACAGCTGGCTGGAGAAGAGGCTGTTCCTGAACATGTGCCAAGGCCTCGTCGACAGCCAGCCTCCATGCCTGTGTTTCATAGGAACATAGGAAACTGCCTTGAACCACGTCAGGTTGTGTGTCTGTCTAGCGTCTGAAGTACTTGTTGTTCCCCTCTACTCAGCACTGGTTAGGCCTCGTCTTAAGTACTGTGTCCAGTTCTGGGCACCACACTTTTAGAAGGATGCAGACAAGCTGGAAAAGGTTCAGAGGAGGGCAACGGAGATGATCAGGGGACTGGAAACAAAGCCCTATAGAGACTGAAAGAACTGGGCATGTTTAGCCTTGAGAGGAGAAGACCAGGGGGAGATAGGATAGTGCTCTTCGAGTACTTGAAAGGTTGTCCCAGAGAGGAAGGCCAGGATCTCTTCTCCATCATCCCAAAGTGCAGGACACGGAATTGTGGGATCAAGTGACAGGAAGCCAGATTCCGGCTGAACATCAGGAAAAACGTCCTGACTGTTAGAGCAAGATGACAATGGAACCAATTACCTAGGGAGGTGGTGGGCTCTCCTGCATTGGAGGCATTCAAGATGAAGCTGGACAGCCACCTGTCAGGGATGCTTTGACTTGGATTCCTGCATTGAGCAGGGGGTTAGACTAGGTGGTCTTATAGGCCCCTTCCAACCCTACTATTCTATGATTCCATGATTCTGTGATTCCCACAGTTGTCTTCTCCAGGTTCTCTGGCAGAGGTCTATCCAATCACCTTCCAGGGACCTTCTGCAAGCCAAGCATATGCTCTACCACTGAGTGATGGTTCCTCCCCAAAGGGGAAAGTATTCCAGAATAGGAGGCACAGCTTTCAGGCAACACTGAAGTTGCAGCACCCACTTTTTTAAAAAAAATAATAACTTACATATTGTTAATAAAGATTTATTTCTCGATTTTCCTGAGGTATTCAGATATGACCGTTAGACAAGAACGAGTGTGCACTCTCGTTGTGTGGATAATGAGCGCCCTGGGCCACTAACTGTCCTCGTTCGGGATTCAAGTGGCAATACCTCTGTCTTGGATATGTCAATAGAATAATTAGCAAAGTGCTGAGTAAAGGAGTTTGCAATAATGGTTTAACCTTGTCTCCATCAAGAGGGAAAACAGCAGCTAGGTATTCAGTCATCTGTAGAACAGGGGGTGTTTTGTGAGTGGGGAAGGGGAGAAAAGAGAAGTCTGATGGACAGGTAAGCGAAGCCCTATGCAAAGTGTTTCACATTTTAGATGGGTCCTGCTTTGCAAGTCCACATCTGTTCCACCAGCTTAAACTCATGACAGCTAGAGTTGTAAAATCTTTTCTATATTGCAAAATGGAGAATCTGTGCTGGGGGTTGCTGAAAGGAGCATGGACTTTTATGCAGCAGAAAGCCTGTATTGTTCAGCAGCAGGGCATATGGGCTCTTGAGCACAGTTTTTAAATATTGAAGTTTGTAGTCTCTGGCTATGATTTCTCCAAGAACTCCTGCTGCAGACCTTAATTATGAAGCCATCAGCAAGCCCTGTTAACAACAGTGAAGATGTACATAACTGCTCGTTTGCCGATGTTCCTGAGCATCTTTCAGAAATGGTGTAGGGTCTTTCTGTTTGATCTTTTGGTAGCTGAAGTTAAGCTGGTTGAGTGTTGTGGCATTGGCCTTGTTTATAGAAGTTTTGATTGGATATTATTTGTTGTTTGCTGTGTTTGCATGTGTATTCATCAAAAGGTATTTCTGAGATAAACTAGACTACATGCTTATGCTTACATTTGATTAAATAATCTGAAATGCGAGTAACTTCCTCAGGGTCACAAACCCACCTACAAGACTGCAACTCAGTTCTAAAGATAAAACTCAGATACCATGAATGAGCTGCAGAGAGACTTGTGCTTTTGCACTCTCCCTCCCCTTTCCTCCTCTTTCATGGCTACAAGGAGGAGATCCATTTCTGATTTGAAACAAACCACAATTCTCCTTGCTGTCAAAATTCAGGAAACTGATTTGTTTAAACTCCAGTTAGCGAGAACCAGCTGAGATCAGAAATCACTGTTCGATCTTTTTATTCTCACGAACTAGAGTTTGAACAAACCACAGTGCCCTGTGTTTGGATATCACAGGAAACTATGGCTTGTTTAAAGTCAGAAAGAAAGGCTTCCAATCTCCTTGCAGCTGTGAAAGAGAGCAGGGTCAGCATGGGAGCCTGAGGTTTGCCACAGCTCGATCATCTAGTGTAGAGGTAGGCAACGTGGTGCTCTCCAGATGTTTTTGATCAAAACTCCCATACTTCTCAACAATTGGCCATGCTGGATGGGGCTGATGGGAGTTGTAGTTCAAAATATCTTGGGGACATCAGCTTCCCTACCCTGGTGTAGGCAAGCTGCCATGGCTTCCTGTTATGTCTGAACTGGGCGGGCCAAAGAAAGAGCGGGACTCCTGACTTGTTCCTAGAAAGTGGCTGCTGGGGTTCAGGATTAATGAGATGACATTATTGTGAATGATCTTTAGCACAGTAATGAAGAGCATGAGCAGGAAGTCCCTGGTCCAAATCATCTCAGTTTTGATGATTATGATTAATATTTATGACACACTAGCAATGTTCATAAAGGATCTGAAATTAGGAGTGAGTAGTGAAGTGGCCAAGTTTGCAGATGACAACAAATTATTTAGGGTAATGACAACAAATTATTTAGGATTTAAAACAAAAAGGGATTGTGAAGAGCTCCAAAAGGATCTCTCCAAACTGGGAGAATGGGACCATCTAAATGGCAAATGCGCTTCAGTGTAAGCAAGCGTATCGTGATGCACGTTAGGGCAAAAAAAAAAAATCCCAACTTGAAGTATAGCCTGATGAGATCTGAGCTAGCAGTGACTGACCAGGAAAGAGATTTTGGGGTTGTGGTGGACAGCTCAATGAAGATCTCAACCTGGTGTGTGGCTGCTGTAAAAAAGGCAAAGTCCATGTTAGGCATAATTAGAAAAGGAATTGAGAATAAAACTGCCAATATCATACTGCCATTTCCCCCCTCTTTTTTGTTATTGCTGTGTCCTCGTAAGAATACTGTATTATTGGGAATCTGTAGACACTGATTAGGTTGTTGCTGGTTTATTTCATTTATAAAGATAAAAATAGAATAAAAATTATTTTCAAAAGAGAATAAAACTGCCAATATCATACTGCCCATCTGCCCCTATACAAATGTATGGTGCAGCCACTCTTGGAATACTGTTTCCAGTTACACTGGTCACCACTCCTAAAAAAGATACTGTAGGGCTAGAAAAAATGCAGAAAAGGGCAACTAAAATGATCAAGGGGCTGGAGCATCTCCCCAAGGAGGGAAGGTTACAACAGCTGGGATTGTTGAGCTTGGAAAAAAGAGGAGACCTGATAGAGGTCTACAAAATGTTGCCTAGTGTGGAGAATGTGGATACGGAGACATTTTTCTCCCTCTCTCAAAATACTAGAATCCAGGGTCATCCTATGAAGCTGATTGGTGGGAGATTCAGGGCAGATAAAAGGAAGGACTTCTTCTTCACACACCACATAGTTAAACAATGGAATTCACTACCATAGGATGTAGTGATGGCCACCAATTTGGATGGCTTTAAAAGGGGGTTGGACAAATCCCTGGAGGAAAAGCCTATCAATGGCTACTAGTCCTGATGCCTCTATGGTACCTCCAGTTCCAGAGGCAGTGAGCCTACGTACACCTGTTGTTGGGGAACATGGGTGGGAGGGTGATGTTGTGCTCGTTCCCTGCTTGTGGGTTCCCAGTCAACAGCTAGTTGGCCACTGTATGAACAGAATTCTGGACTAGATGTACCCTTGGTCTGATCCAGCATGGCTCTTCTTATGTTCTTATGTACATGAGGCCTTACTGAGCTACAGAGGCAAGGTAGACAGTCCCCTTTCCCCTAGGAGCTTACAATCTAAAACAGACACAGAGGAGAACACTGAGGGAGAGGGAAGGATAAGGAAGGGAAGGACAACAGCAAATGCAATTACATGTGTTTATTTACAATATTTGTGTAGCAAAGAGAACAGAATTAAACACCATGTAAAAACAGCTAAAACATCTTTTAAAAGACAAGTTCTAATAAGGGCAAATTTAATACACCATGGCTGATCACTCAAGGAAGGCCTCTCGAAACAGCAATGTCTTCAGGAAGTGCTGGAAGGAAGACAACATTGGTGCCTGCCTGATCTCCAAAGGCAGGGAGTTACATGAGCTTTAAGTTTGGTTATAGTTGGGCATGAGGATTGCTGTGAGATAACAAATAAGTGATTTCAATGCTATGCAAATACTAAACAGAAACAAAGAGAGCTGGTGTGGTGTAGTGGCGAGAGTGCTGGACTGGGAGCTGGGAGATCCGGGTTCTAGTCCCCACTTGGCCACGGAAGCTCACTGGGTGACTTTGGGCCAGTCACAGACTCTTAGCCCAAACTCCCTCACAGGGTTGTTGTGGTGAGGATAAAATGGAGAGGAGGAGGATTATGTACGCTGCCTTGGGTTCCTTAAAGTGGAAAAAAGCCAGGATATAAATGTAATAAAAAAAAAATGAATATATTTCTGTCCTTGCAGAGATGTCAGGAACAGTGTCTGACATTTCCTTGGTGCACTGGAAGCAGCAGTGGCTGGAAAACGGCACCCTCTACTTCCACGTTTCCATGAGCAGTGCTGAGCAGCTCTCCCGGGCCACGCCACCAACCCTGCAGGAGCCTTCCGAGATCGTGGAAGAGCAGCTGCACATTCTTCACATCTCCGTCATGGTGAGTGATGTCCTCCTCCCCTCGGCCGCCCGAGGGCGGTGATCAAAATTGTGTGCCAAGCTGCTGCCTGCATGGTCGAATGTATCCGTTTTCTCACACCAACCCTCTCAAAACAAAAAACAAAAAGAGAGGGGGGGGGGAGAATCCAGTTAAGCACTTTCTAAAAGGAAGTTCCTTTGCGGTGGGATTGGTGATGTTTTTCTTGAAAGTGGATTTGTCTTGAGTATCTCTGTGTGTGAACTCCATCACTCTTAAAAGCCTCGGGTTAGCCCTAACCTCTGGGTATTATGTAGCCAAATTTCCTTTCGAATTATTTGTCAAGAGAAACAAAGTGTGCCCTGGAGGAGTTTGGGGGAATGTTCTCTCTAGGGCAAGGGTGGTAGATGACAAATGGGACACCTTCAGCATTCCTTTGTTGTGAAGTATTCTTATAACTCAAGCTCTGTGAATTGAAGACTTCAGTGCTGTCAAGAGTGTCCCTTTCCTGTGGTATATTGAGTCAGATACAGACAAGGTGATGGGACAGCTGATGTCTTGATGCTTTCAAAAGTTTGATCGCGCCCAGCCGCCCATCAAGCGGGTGTCAGCCACACAGCAATTCTTGCTGTTCTCTTTCCGAAAAAAAAGCAACACATCTGTTGTTATATCATCCTGAGTATCGAAGTGTTATCACTTCAAGGCTTTTCATTGTTACGGCTTTCTTCAGACGTGGCTTACTGCTGTGCAGACTTTCTGGGATTGAGCAGAGAGAGAGGGTTCCAAAATAGTAGCCTATTTTGATGGGTGTTCTTCAGAGTGAAGGCAAGGGGGGAGGGATGCAGGTGTTGTCTGCACTCTGCTCACCTACGGAAGATGCGTAGCTCATGATGTGTAGCTTTTGGGATGACCATTCCGAGCAGCAGTAATTGATTCCCATATTAACTTTAGCCGTGAATTGCTACTGTACTGCTTGCACAGCCTCTGCAGCGGGGATTAAGCTACTGTTCTTCTGTTGCTTTTCTCTCCTGTTGTGAGAATAAAAGGAGCTTCTCCATCATAGTTCCTTGTCTTTAGTGAGAGCTGAGATGAACGTTCTTTTTGTTCTTTTGTTTTTGATTCTAACGCAGGGGCTCTGCTCACCTTTTTCATTGCCATTGCTGCCATTTATGGCCACCATTTATGTTTTACCCACCAGACTCCAGAGTAACCATTTCCCTTTCCCCGTTTCATGAAGCCAAACAGGAGTGAGAGCAGTGCCTCTTGGTTTCTATTATGGAGCCTTATGAGTAAAGCAAAAAGTAAAAGAGAACCGCCCAACAGCAGCTAAGACTGCAGTTGCCACTGCTCCGTAAGCTCGCCTCGCACTTTATTTTTATTTATTTGATTGATTTTTAACCCACTTTTCCGAGTAGTCACTCTTCCAAAGAGGCTTACAAACCAATTGGTAAAACAACAATACAATAAAATTACAAGCTATTAAAACAATACAAACACACATCACTAGCATGAAGATAATAGCAGCAGATAATACTGTTATTAAAACACAGTGCAATAAAATCACTGAAAAACAAACTGGAATTAAACAACAAAAACAACACTTTTAGGGTTCTCCTAAAAGCCAGCAAAGAGGGGGGCATGTGTATCTCCCTGGGGAGGACATTCCAAAGATGTGAGATGACGTGTCCCGTTCATGCGGATGCCTGGCCTTCTCTTCAGATTCTTTGGGGGGATGTATGGTCCTCAGGGACCTCAAGCAGGGGTCCTTCAGTGTGCATGAGTACTCTTTGGAGGTGCTAGGAGTGCCAGTGTCAGGATGATGCGCAGGGTTGTTGGACTCTGTGGCCTCAGAATCATCATCCGATGAGTCACCCTGGCCTGGGTCAGGCATGTCCACTGGGAACCTGACACCACCACAGAAAAGCCCCTTGTCCCTGGTAGTCATCAACCTAATAGCTGTCACCAGTAGACCAAAGAGCAGGGCCTCAGATGCCAATCATAAGGTATGAGCAGGTACATATGGGTGTAGGCAGTCCTGACCTTGAGAAAGCCTGGCCCCAAACCATTTAGGAATTTGAAGGCTAATATCTGCAGCTTAAGCTGGACCTGGAAACGAATAGGCAAGCCAGTGTTGCTGGTGCAGAATGGATGTGAGGTTTGGGCTGCCAAGTGTCAGAGATGAGTCTAAGCACTTTGAGATGTCTGACAGCTCCGATTCTGGATCAGAGTTGAAGCAGCAGCTAGATCAGAGGCCAGGGAGGAGCCTTCCCTAGTGAGCCAGCTGCGGGAGGGACCCTCCCTAGTGAGTCAAAATGCTGGAAGAGAGTCCCCCCAAGACCTTGACCAACAGATGGCCCAGACTGAGTCCCTGCCCCGCCCCTCCACTGTGAGAATGCAAGTTTCAGAGGAGGAGGAGGAGGGGCAATACTTGAGAGACACTAGGGCACGATGCAAAGTGGGAAAAGTTAGGGGCTGGGCTCAGACACTCCACCCAGATAGCCACTCTTGGAAACCAACGTAGGAGGGACCCACCCTAAGGGATGAGCATCACTTCAAAGCAAGCTTGGCCATCAAATTCATACTCAAACTGCTGGCAACTTCTCTAACCTGGTTCATCTCCTCTGGTTCATCTCCTCTGCTTAGAGATCATTGATGAGCTGCCTGGGGGCAGCCTGAGAGTTTTCCTTGAATCTGCATTTGTAGAGAGACTAGGCACTAGCAAAATAAAGTCGTATTGGCCTGAAGCTTTGTCTATTGTGGTGTTGATTGCGAAGGGAAAGGACCATCCATTTCTGACACCTAGCTCCTAGGAGGATTCTTTAGGGATGTACGAAAGTCACTTACCTTTTTGCGGAATATTTTGTGGTGCGGGGGAGGCGCTCTGTCCCTCCCCCCGGAATCCTCAACGGGGGGGGAGGCGATCCAGGCCTCCCCCCTGGAATCCTGCCTGGCAGGCTCTGCTCCATGGCGGTTCCGCGGAGCAGCCGGCCAGGGCCGTCCGCAGCTGGATTTCCGGCCACGGACGGGCTGCTACGGACGCAAATGGCAGGTGCCATTTGCATCCAGCCAGGCTGCCATGATAGACTACGTAAGTATTTATGTAGCCTATCACGGCAACCCCCCAAAAAAACAAAAAAAAACCCACAGCGTATGCAAATGGCGGTGGCTACAGCGGCCGCCATTTGCGTTCCCTATTTTTCACCGTTTTAGCCTATGTAAATATTTAAGTAGGCTATTACGGTGAAAAAAAAGGGGAACGCAAATAGCGTAGTGGGTGCCATTTGCGTTCCTTTATTTTTTGCCATAATAGCTTACGTAAATATTTATGTAGACTAAAACGGCAAAAAATAGGGAACGCAAATGGCGGCCGCCATCGCGGCTGCCATTTGTGTACGCTGTTTTTTATTTTTTATTATTGGCTTGCTGTGGCAGAAAGATGCAAGACCAAGGTGCAAATGGCAGCCGCAGCAGCTGGTCGAAAGACCAGCCGCCACCGGAGCCACCGCCAGAGCCGCCGCTGTCCAGAACATCCACCCCAGGTAAGCCTCGTCCCGTGGGTCAGCCTCACTGAAATCCGTGGTGGAATTCTCTGCCATCCCTATGATTCTTGCTGCCACATTCTGAGCCAACTGAAGCTTCTGGGCCATCTTTAAGGGCAGTTCTACTACATAGAGCATGTCACACTTCACTCCAGTTCACATCTCTGCCATCAAAATCCCCCTCCCAACATACAATCTGAAAACAAGAGTGATGAATTTGGGGCAACGGGAGAGGAATGTTTTACTCTAAACTGAGTGTGGCAGTATAGCAGGCTGCCAAAAAAGCACTCTGTCTCACTCTTTCTGCCCAGGAGGACCAATTAGTAATACTTCAGAATTGTCCACACAGTGTCTCATATCCTAGAGCAGGGGTGGGCAGAAGGTAGATTGGGATCTCCTGGTGGATGTCTGGGTGATTTTCAGTAAATTTCCAAGTATTTTTGACTCCAAATATATATCGCCCAATAGCTCTCTAGGCTATTCAGAACTCTCTGGTTAGTACTTTAATGGGAGCAAGTAAAATTGCAAGGGGGGAAAAAAACATCTTCCAAGGTCTTTTATTCCACTCTGCTCACCAGTTTGAGAGTGTGGTGTTAGAATCCCTGATCTCTGGTAACTTTCATGTATATATTCCTGTGTATGTTTCATAATTGGTGATAGGTAATTGACTCTTCCCCCCAAGACACTATTTTGTGTCTGACTCTGACTTCCTTGTTTAAGTGCAGAACAAAAAACAAGCCTGAAGTTTGCCCACCCCTGTCTGAGAGGGAACAGCAGAACATTTCCGCTTTTGCAATTGTGCCTATTGTCATATGGGCTTGTTTCTTATAGATCACTTTGAGTATATATTTCAAACCGATTATTGCTCTTGGAACACCGCTCCTGGACTTCAGTGCTATATCTGTCTCTTTCCTGGTGCCTTAAAAATTAAGTATAACCCCATTTAAATGACACAGTTTCCCTCTTAAAGTATCCTAAGAATTGTAGTTTAGTGAGTGTAGGGATGTGGTGTGGTGACATTTCTGAGATGCATAGAACAGAACTACATTCCATAATTCTTAGGGAAGAGTGTGGAGTCATGAGTATTTAAACTATTATATAGTCATCATTTGACAAGTGTGATTTGTTTTGTGTTAATTATACATTTTTTTGGATGATAAGTGAGGTTGGGATGAAGTGGTTTAATCAAGGCTACACAGCAATTTCATTGGCTGTGGTTAGATTCCAATCCAAGCATGTTGCATCCAGTTGAATCATACTGATGTCCCATGCTCTTCTGGGAACTCCTGGTCCAGGTGAGCCACACTGCTCCCCAGGTTGACCCAAGCAAATGCTCCACTTAGTGGCCATCTGGGCATTTGTCTCTGAACCCTGCTGCTGTGTGAAGCATGTAAAGTCCTCTCAGGCCTCTTCTCACTGGAGAACTCCAGTGGTGCCTGCCCCAGCCACAGACCCCTCCAGAAAAGGAATGTTATATCCATAGAAAATGCCCTTCTCCAAAGTTGAACAGCCCACATGAGTACCAGACCTCTTAACAGGGATGCTTGAGGAATTAGATCTTTGTGAATTCTGATGGATGTTGACTTGACCCACACCACACTTCCCAGGCTAATGTGTGGTTCAGAACATAATTATCCTTCAGATGTCAACTTTTCCGAATTTGATGGGTTCTGTGCTCAAAGAAGTAGCAAAATGCAGGTGTTAAAAATACATATTTCAGCATAAAATATGTTTAGAAATGCATCCATTTAGATACAATGTGTATTTTGTGAGATAATACATTAAAATGTGTGTTGCAATATTTATTTATATACAAATTATTGTGCCTATTGAAGAAAGAGGATGTTAATGGAGAAACAAGAAGTAACAGATTTATGAATGAACTGACATGGACCAGAAATAGACCTCTTTGTCCTTTCCTACCTTTTAAGCATGTTTTTATTTAGGACACTTGTATCCCACAATTCTGTGTTTGCGTTTTTAGGAATGCTTACATTAATAACCAAAGTGAAAAAAAAAATAGAAAATACTCTTAAAACACAAATAAAAAGCAGCAATTCAGTAGACGAATTACTGCTCAACAGAGGTTAAAAAAATCTAGGGATGGCGGAGAATTTCTCCACGAATCTTGGGGAGGCCGAATGCCAACGCATTCGGCCCCCTGAAATTGGTGGTGAAATTCTCCGCCCCCCCCACCCGCCCCCCCCGGGATGGGACTTACCTCCTTCGAATGTCCCTCTCGGCGGCAGGTCCCGGCGGCCTTTCGGCGGGGGCAGCGGCCGGTCTTCCGACCGGCTGCCGCCGCCGCCATTACAAAGTAAATTAAAAAACAAACAAACACACACACGTGATAGGCTACGTAATGATTTACGTAGCCTATCACGGCTAGATATCCAAAGTCAGCCGTGATAGGCTACGTAAATCGTTACATAGCCTATCATGGGTGATTTTGAAAAAAAAAGAAGCACGTATGCAAATGGCGGCGCCCATGGGCACCGCCATTTGCGTTCCTTGTTTGGGCAGGGGTAGTCTACATAAAGATTTATGTAGGCTACGGTGAAAATAAGGGCAACGCTATTTGTGTTGCCCTTATTTTTGCCGTAGTCTACGTAAATCTTTACGTAGACTACCCTTGCCCAAACAAGGAATGCAAATGGCGGCGCCCATGGGCGCCACCATTTGCATATGCGCTTCTTTTTTTTTTCCAAAGTCACCCGTGATAGGCTACGTAACGATTTACATAGCCTATCACGACTGACTTTGTATATCTAGCCGTGATAGGCTACGTAAATCGTTATGTAGCCTATCACGTGTGTGTGTGTTTTTAATTTACGTTTTTATTTCGCGGCTGGGGAGACGGGGCGCTCCTCCCCAGCCTGAATTTCGGTGGTGAGGAATGGGGCACCTCCCCCCCTGGCCTGAACTTCAGGGGGAGTACCGAAGCGCCTCCCCCCCACTGCGAAGCAAGCTGCGGGACCAGGTAAGGGACTTAAAAAAAAATTTTTTTAAACCATCCTTAAAAAAATCAGAGCAAGGTAGCTAGGCTTAAAAGAAGAAGAGAATGAATAGAAGGGTCTTTGCTGGATGCTGAAAAGACATTCAGGTAGGCACCAGCCAAACCTTTCTGGAGAGAACCTTCCATAAATGGGGCACCACAACCAAAAAGGCCCTTCTTCTAGTCGCCACCTGCCTAATCTCTACAGCAGGGCTGCAGAATCTTTGCCCCGTGGGTCACCGCAATATGGCCCACCCAGCCCCTTGGGGTCCCTCCAGGGGGAAGTGCTTAGGCTCCAAGCCCCGCCCCCTGGAGGAAACCCCTCAGAGGGCATCCCCTCCCTGCTATCTCCAATCTGAGATTGCAGTTAACAGTGGGGATTCTTCTATTGGCATGTGCCAACAGCAGAATCCCCACTGTTGCCTTCAGAAATAGCAGCAGGGATGAGGGGCAGTAGGTGCTGAGATTTGCCTGGGCCAGGGAAAGCGGCCACTCTCCCTGAACACAGGCAAGTCCCCTTCTGCCACATTCCCCACCTCCTTCCCCCATTGTGGAAAGGAAGCGAGGTGTGCAAAGCGGCTGAACCCCCTTTGCACCTCCATCAGAGGAAGAAGAGGGACTCAGTGGCTTCTCCTTGGCATGCCCCATCTCCTTCCCCCATTCTGGGAAGGAGGTGGGGTGTGTGAAGATGGGGTAGAGCTGACCTAGTCTCCGTCGCTTCCCATCGGAGGTGGTAGTCTGGCTGGACTTTGCTGGGCACGGGGCTTCAGTTATAAAGAAATAGTTATAAAGGCATAAGATCTTCCTTCACACGCAGTGTACGCCTGTGTTGCTCCAATGACCTGATTTGCCCAACACTCTCCCATGGTTTATTTAACCAACGGGTTGTTAGATTTTGGGTTGTTGTGATGTGCAAACCCAGTTGCACTAACAAACCATGAACAACACAGAAAGAGAACCTATGCTTTTTTGTTGGGTTGTGAACTCTGGGCTGTTTAAACCATGGGTTGTTGTTACATTGTTCTGAACCAAGAACCATGGTTTGTTTCTCCAGGCTACAGAGGTGGTAGGCAAGAGTGGTAAAGATGCTCAGCTGCTCTACACGGCAGTACTACATTGCTGCAAAGGCATTTGGGAGACAGGGAGGGAGCAGGCAAAGGAGGAGGGAAACAAACAACCCAGGGATTGAGGAAACAAACCAGGGTTGGTTGGTTTGTCTGCCAGACAAACTGGGTAGGGCAACAAACCATGGGTTAAACAAACCATGAGTTAGCATTATGTGTAAACCAGGTCAATATGAGATCCAGACCTCCCTAGATGTTCAAAAAACAACAAATAGTCTTGTGGCACCTTAAAAACTGACCATTTTATTCTGGCATAAACTTTCATGGACATAGTCCACTTCATCAGAGGGACTACTTATGCCAAAATAAGCTTACTAGTCTTCAAAGTGTCACAAGACTCTTTGCTGTTTTGATATAACACTAAAGTAGAATCTCTTTCTACCCCTCTAGAAATTGTCCAAATGTTCAAATTTATCTCGCTTCAAGCTTCATCACTCCTCTTCCCCCCCCATCCCCCACACATACTCTGTGTTGTTCCATCGTGCTGGTTGGGGTGAATTTCCATGATAAAATCTCATCCAACTAGGTTCTCCAGCTTCTTTATTCACCAGGATAAAGAAGGACATCTGATCTGCTGCTACAACATCCCTGATAGATGGCTATTCAACCTCTGGTTAAATCCCTCTAACAAAGGAAATTCTACCAACTTCCCAGGCAGTCTTTTTCACTGTCAAGGGGCTTATACCATCAGAAAGTTCTTCCCAAAGTTTAGTCGAAATCCCCTTTGTTGTATTTTGAGCCTGTTGGTTCGAGTCCTACACTTTGGAGAAGCAGACAACCAATTACTCCATTGCCTGCATGTCAGCTCTTCAAATATTTGAAAATGACTATGATGTCACTTTTTAACAGTCTCTCCTCCAGGCTAAATGTACCCAACTCCTTCAACCTTTCCTCGTAGGACATGATGTCTCACCGTCCTGGTTGGTCTCCCTCTGGACATGTTCCAGCTTGTCTTAAACTATGCTGCCCAGAACTGGTGGATGTACTACTCCAGGACAGGTCTGACCAAAGCAGAATAGTTCTTTTGTGATCTCATCTCATTATACTTCCCTCTCCGTATACATCAGTTGAAGAGCCAGTGTGGTATAGTGGCGAGAGTGTTGGACTGGGAGCCAGGAGATCTGGGTTCTAGTCCCCACTTGGCAATGGAAGCTCACTGGGTGACTTTGGACCAGTCACAGACTCTCAGCCCAACCTACCTCACAGGGTTGTTGTTGTGAGGATAAAGTAGAGAGGAGGAAGATAATGTACGCCGCCTTGGGTTCCTTAAGGAGGAAAAAAGCCAGGATATAAATGAAATACATACATACATACATACATACATATTATAGTTGAGCACTAAGGTTTTTTGGTGTTAATTGGCCATTTTTAAGATCTTTACCTCGCATATATATTTAATGTGATCTGAATCCCTCTAATATTGTATTATTTACTCTTTCATAAACAGAATTTAGAGAAGTGGGGCATAAATGAAAATCTGTCCAGTTATACAAGTGTGCTGGGGCTGTGGATACAGTCACTGAGAGACACTTCAGTGCTGCTGGTAAATGTTTCATATTTTCATATTCAACAAGTTCTGGCGATAGTGATAATATTTATTATAATAATAGTATAATAGATGTTTCATTATGAAAGGGAAGTCTTCTTAGTACCTGTCTGATAGGCCAAAACTGAGGGCCTACTTTACTTGGAAACATTTTAATGCAGATCCAGAGTGCTGTGTGTGGTTGTGCCAGCCGGCTAGCCCGCTTAGAGTAAGGCGAAGGTCTTGACTCAGTCGAAGCTAACAACTGCCATATTTTATGTTTGATCCTGCTGTATTCTTTGGTTCAACTATTTTCTTTGATGCAGTGAGGAATAACATATCCTTAGGGCGCAACTAGACTTTTAGGGTAGCAGGACCCAACTCAGGTCTGGGAACAAGAGTACATTGAGAAGAGGGCAGGGTGATTCTGAAAAGTTCACGAAACCCCAAGTTAACACATTTAAAATATATCCAAACTATAAATCAGTGTAATAAATCATTGAGTAAGATATGCAAATCGAGCAAGTCATTGCAGAATCAACCTGTTTGCATACGGTGCATTCTTGGTATACTTTATTTGGAGCACAGAATCTGAGCTGATTTTAATTGGTAGTTCAGGACTCTAGTTTTCTTAGGATAATCTTGGCCACGGGTAAGCGTAAGGATCTTTAGGTCTTGCTTTAAAAGGTCTCATGGAACAAGAGAAATTACTTCCTTCATTGCATTGCTTCATAATTCACCTAGCAGCAAAGTTCATTTTTTCTACATTGGAAGTATGCTTGGGGCAAAGGACCAAGGAATTACATTGGCTCTTCCCATCACCACCTGGTTTGATGGAACCTGTAGGGAGCCCTCTTAAGAAATTCTAAACCAGCCGCATCTCTGAAAACAAACCATCTGAAAGGAAGCCCTTAGCAAAGATTTATAATGACCAAGAACGATAATTAAGCAAGGGAATAAACTGAGCAGAGGGAGGGATGCTTCACATGTTTTCTTCAATTCAGCGCTTTACAGGGGAAGAATAATTAGTGGTTTTAAATGTTTTGACACAAGCAGCCCAAATAATCATAATAAATCATATCAGGCATATGCCCAGAACCTTGAAGTGACAGATGACAAACAGAGCAGTGACAGGTTGCTCTATCATGCACGGGAAATCATTGAGTTAATGGAAGAATTATGGCTTCTGAAATCCACTCCACTCCTATTGTGGGGAAACATTCCAATTTATCAAAGCCAAATGAACATTAATTGCAGCAGCCTGGTAAATTTTCGAGCTGCTGTGACCTTCATTGAATTTTAATCCAAAACAGATAAGATTTACTTCCACACACAAGAGGAAACAACACAATTAAAACTCAAATGACAGCAAAGATTATGGTGTTGCGGGGGGGGGGGATGACAGCAGGCGTAATGACAGAAATATTGATTCCTTTGTACTTGACACTGCACAAATAAATAAAATCCAGCCTTTGCATGTTCCAGCTGTACTTTCTCTCTCCCCACCCCCCGCCCCAACAAATTTCAGATGTTCAAGATGAAAAGGGGTGATGACATTAATGGAGATGGAACTTCCTTTAAATGTAGTAATTAATGTTACATCTCATTGGGGAGAGATTAGGAGCAAAACACTGCTGGGTAAGAAACAAAGCAATTATTAATTTTGTTATTAAAAGATGCTCCTGAATAGAGAGGCATCATGTAGCAGAACTCGGTGCCAGAGAATAACTCTTATTTTTTGCTTTTTAAATGTGGAGGAATTTTATTTACAATGGAACAACACATGAGGCTGTGTAATGTTGCACCTACCAGGAGCATAGACTTTTCGATTTCCCCAGGGGTGTGGGGAGGCAAAGCAGGGCTGCAGGGAGCTAACCCAGGACAAAACTGTCTTGGGGCCCTGCTTTCTACCCCCAAGACTGTCAGTAGATAGTGTATTCAGTACATGGAATAGCGACATAATAAATGTATTATATAGTTTAGCATGTATGTTTAATGATGGTAAATTCATGAATAAACCATGAATGCCAGTTTACTAGATTGGCAAAGCTACTTCAATGGAAGGCAAAAGGAGTAACTTGCAATTTCAGGAAATTACAAATTATCATAGTACGTGTAAACATTACTTCGATGGCTACAATTAAGAGCAGAAATGATCAGACATCCAAACAAAAATCCTGCATTGTAGTAAGGTACCCTGCTTCAATGGCTTTATTATTAAATTTATTAATTGCCCATCTGGCTGGTCACCCAGCCACTCTGGGCGATGTACAGCATATAATAAAACAGTTTAAAACAATAAAGTTCTACAATAAAAACATTTTCTAAAATACCCTAACCCACCCCAAATGCCTGCCTGAAGAACCACGTTTTTAATGCACGGCAGAAGCCCATTAAAGAGGGGGCATGGCGGAGTTCGCTAGGGAGGGAGTTCCACAGAGTGGGGGCCACCACAGAAAAAGCCCTCTCCCTCATCCCCACCAGTCTAGCTGTCCTGGCTGATGGGACAGAGAGAAGGCCATCCGAGGCTGATCTTGTTAAGCGGCCTGTCTGGTGTTGCTGGAGGCGCTGCTTAAGATAGGCTGGGCCGGAACCATATAGGGTTTTAAAGGTCAAAACCAACACCTTGAATTTGGCCCGGAAAACAACTGGTAGCCAGTGCAACTCCTTCAGCACTGGAGTGATGTGATCTCGCCGGCGGCTGCCTTTAATTTTTTGGTTTTATTTTGACAAACATATCATAGAAATTATCAAAAGAGATTAACCAAAATTATCAAAAGACTAAAGGATAGACAGATTAAGAATTTAACACAGATATTACCATATCCCAGCACACACACAGCAGAAGCAAGACCATTCTTCAGGGAGAGGGTTGCTTGGATTAGGTTTTGCTTTGTTAGGTTTTGTCTGACCTGAGTGGGTTGGAGCTTAGGTTTGGGAAGGGGAGCTTTTAGCAATGTCTCCTGCCATGATGATCCCAGTGCTTCAAAATAACAAACACAAAGAAGGGAGAGGACCAAGGGGTAGGAAGGACAAATAAAGCTAATTGAGATTAAGGTCTAGGGTGGGAAGAATCTCTGCATGTTGGGTTCTCCTGTGGCAGACATCCTGGTGGAAATTGAGGCTCAATTTCCTCAAGCTTGAATGTGGAGACTGCAATCTCGCAGAGCCTGAATGAGATTTCTCTGAGGATTACTCTTATAGGATCTGCTTGCCTGGTGTGTGTGTGTGGGGGGGGAGGTGTCAGGATTGAATCATCCTTCCCCTTCACGATCAACACCACAAAGCTTCATGCTAATACAACTTTATTTGTTAGGACTAGCCTTTCTATAAATGCATATTCAAGGAAGCTCTCAGACTGCCTCAACTAAGGCCCTAAACAATTAATCTGTGATCTCTATTCAGAGGAGATGAACTGGAGGGTAGTAACGTTGCCAACAGTTTGCCGGTGAACCTCAGAGCTAAACTTGCTTCACCGTGATGCTCCTCCCTTAAGGCGGCTCCCTTCTACATTGGCTTCTAAGAGTGGCAATCCTGATGGAGCATCTAAGCCCTGTACCTGACTTTTCCTACTTTGCTTTGTGGTGTGCCCCAGCATCTCTCAAGTCATGACCCTCTACCTCCTCCTCCTTGGAAACGTGAATTCTTACAGTGGAGACAGGGGGCAGCGACTCAGCCTGGGCTATCTATTTGTCAAGGCCTTTGGAGGAATCTCTCCCAGTGTCTTGGGGCTCTAGGGACGGTCCCTCCCCTGGGCTGTGATCTAGCTGTTCCAGCTCTGATTCAGAATCGGAGCTGTCAGACATCTCAAGGGGCTTGGATTCATCCCTGACAGGAGGGTTTTCTTAAATAATAGGATAGCCAAGAAGATCAGCACAGTAGCTCTCAGCCTAAGTGAATCAGAAAGGAAGAGAGATGCAGGTAGAGGTGTGGCTATACTTGATGGCTCTTAATTATTGTACCTTAGCAAAGTAAGAAGAGGCACTCACTTTGGTGAGTTTCCCCTCAGGGGATCTCACTTGCCAAGCCAATCAGGTATCCCTTGGATTTGGCAGGCATGTGGCAGAGACGGTGGCATTTGCATTTTTCCAGAGACACTCCCATTGTGACCCAGAGAATCCTAAATGAATTGATGGGTCATGCTGACTCTACTAGGGCTCCGGAGTGGAGCAGACTTGTCCTTTCTTGCAGCTGTGGTTGGAATTGTGAAAAGAAAGACGGGACAACTGGGCCCATCACATTAGCTTGCCAGTGCTGTCTGGCATTGATAGCCTTCCCAACTGGAAATCTGGAGGAGGTGTGAGCCCTGCTGTCCCCCCTCTAAACTTTACACCTATGGCACCTACTAAAATCCAACCCACATTACTAAAGACAGCAGGTCCTATTTATCTGTTCTGGTAGGTCCATAATTCATAGACTATCGATGATTCATGTTTGGAACATAAACTTAGTGCTGCTAGACCCAATCAACCCAGCTACCTCTTCAGAATCCTCTCTACCTCCGAGTTGTTGAGAGACCGTGGGCTCCTTCACACTGGACTTTTATCCTGCAATTGGGATTGCTCCTTCACAGAAGTTTGTGGGCTCTTTGCATGACACTGTGACCCTGCCATGCCCCTCCTGCACTAAATGCCCTTGGTTCCATTTTTAAATAGATCGCAGATAATGAGCTATCAAATTAGCCCATTGTGTTCCGCTTCAGTTTCCTCCGTTAAAAGGGTTAAAGAGGGAAGAAGAGAAGCGAGAGCAATGGAAGATAATGGGAGATTCAGATATGGGGAGAAGGGGGGGAGGGGAGGCAGGAAGGGGAGCTCGTGTTAAGGGAGTCAGTTGTGGTCCTGCATTTAAAATGGAAGCAGAAAGCCCCGTTTTAAATGTAGGATTTTAGGCTGGTGTAGAAATGCCCTGTGTGGTAGTGTGGCTAGGGTATTGGGCTTTGACTGTGGAGACTTGGGCTTTGACTGGGGAGACTTGGGTTCAAATCCATACTCTGCCATGAAGATCACTGGGCAACTGTGGTCCAGTGACTACCTCTGTCAGTCTAACCTACCTCACAGGGTTGTTGGCAGGGATTAGAATTGACTGCAGATCATAATAAACTGGCAGAGACAGAAAACTGCAGATGGGTAGAACAGTTGCTTCTCTTGGCTGGAATTCTTATTTTTATTCATTACTTATGTACTGAAAATATTTTTATATTGCCTTTTGAAGCAAAGCATCCTCAAGGCAGTTTACAAGATAAAAGGATAAGAAAGTAAAATACAAGATACAATTAATTAAAACAGCACCATAAAACATTTTAAATAACAACAATGTTAAAAACACCAGTTTATGAAATAAAGATTCATTCATTTAAAAGGAAGCTGGAACTTCCAGTTCTTTAGCACCCATTTACCAGCAGCAGCTTATTCTGCCCTTCTCCCTCTGCTTTGCCACATCCAGTAAAAGGGTCGGACTGAATACCGGAGTTTGGCAAAAGCTAGCTCCCATAGCATTAAGACCTCTCCTTCCGCTTCCTCCGCCCCCAGTTTTGCTGCAACGGGGCGCATTTTTAGTGTCACCCAGTTCAGGATTCTGCCTCCCTGTAAACTGTCATAATTTAGAAATGGCCACTTCCCCTGTGCGCAATTACTCTTTTGACTTGAGGGCATGCTTTTAACAATATATTCTGTCTATGGCTAGTTTTTGGAACAAGGGCATTCAGACAGGTGTTCTTGTTGGCTTGCCCACAGTTAATGAAACTTCCTCCCCTTATGAAAAGCCTAAATACTAAAGTACTGAGCCTCAGTCACTGCCTTTGGTATGGTACAGGATATGCATGCAAGAGATCCCCTATTCAATCCCTGGTGTTTCCAGGTAGGGCTGGGGAGAACTCCTGTGAGTCCTGTCTGAAGACCCAGAGAGCTCCTGACAGTCAGTGTAGACCATGGGCTCCAAGCTTTCTGGACTCCTCTTCATCTCTCTCTCTCTCTCTCTCTCTCTCTCTCTCTCTCACTCTGCCCCCTCCTCTTTGTCTCTCTCTTTTGCTGGCTCCTCTTTCTTTCTTTCCTTCTCTCTCTCTCTCTCTCTCTGGCTCCTTTTTTATCTCTGTCTCTGGTCCTTCCTTCCTTCCTTCCTTCCTTCCTTCCTTCCTTCCTTCCTTCTTTTTCTCATTCTCTCTTTCTAGCTCCTTTTTAAAAATCTCTCTCTCTGTCTCTCTGGATTTCCTTCCTCCCTCCCTCCCTCCCTCCCTCCCTCCCTCCCTCCCTCCCATCTCCATACAAGTGTATGGAGCAATTTTTCCATTCATTTGTATGGGGTGAGAAAAAGCCTGCTGCTGAAAATCAGCTGGAAAGTGTGTGTGTGTGGGGGGGAGGGAGATGAAACCCACCCCCTCCAAGGACCTTGTTGCCCCAAAGATCTGTGGTGGTGGAATAGGGCCCCCTCCAGCCAATTTTCAGCACAGACTAAAAGTCTCCCCCCACATTGAAAATTGGCTGGAGGAGGGGCATGTCCACACTCCACCAAGGACCCCATTGCCCTGAGGCTTTGCCATTTGGCGAGCGACTCATCCTGGCCGTGCGGGCACAGTTGGACACCCCTGGTGTACACAGTACTGAGCTAGATTCGTGAATGATCTGGCCTCGATATAAGGCAACTTCCTATGTTTCAACCTAGAAATAGGCTGAAAAGTTATCTTTGTGTATTTGCCTTACTTTTACACCTGCTGAACTGCTTCATCTTCCTTGCATCAGTTTCTGATTGTCTACTGTACTGTCCAGATCACAGCTGGTCACTAGTAATTTCCCCCTTCTGCAGTGTGTGCATCTCCCCCCCCCCGCCCCCGATCATTATTCCTGCTCTGCTGTCTTCCAGTGTCATTCTCAGATGAACTAATTTCCTCCTTCATCTGTCCTCTGTACTGCTGCAATTTCCATCCTACGCTACAAATGTTGTGGGGTGGGCTAAAAAGTGCTCCCTAAAGCTTCCTTGCATCAGCCTCTATTGCAGAAAACAAGATAATCTTCCCATCTTGTAAACTACACATGATGACTGAGGTGTTTTTCATCCATTTCCTTAAGGGCTCCAGTGAGCGAGAGCTTCATACTAGTCACACGTAGCCCAGGGATAGTCAACAAATCTCAAGGGCTGCTTTATTCTCCATGCTTGGGTGAGCGAGCGGGGACAGGGAGTGGTCGACTGCATAATAATTTTTGGCAATGTTTAAGAGTAAGGGCTTTGCACTTATAGAGTATGTGTGCTTGAGCATGGTGCATTGTATGACGTAGCGCCATTCCTATGGGGGGATCTGTCCCTAATTTGTAAGGAATGCCTCTGACAGTCTGGTTGCTGTTTGACATCGTGGCAAATGTGTGTGTAGAGGTGGGGTTTTTTTGTAAAAACAAAACACAAACACAAAAGGAAATTGTGGGATTATTTAGTAATGATGCCTCTTGTTCAAAAGGTGATTAGCAGAGAAAAACAAAGAAAGGCAAAGCAGAAGGAACATTTATCAGTCCCACACGCACACAGGGTAACTTATAACAATAACCGGAGACCACACCCTTTAGTGAAGAGAGAGTGAAATAATTTCACTCACGCATATTTTTGCATATATAGTCAGAGCCAGAAATATTGGAACAAGGATAACTATTTTGGCAGTTGGCCTCTGTACACCACCACATTGAAGGAGGGATGTACGAAAGTCACTTACCTTTTGACGAAATGTGATTCGAGGTGGGGGGGATGCGCCCCATCCCTCCCCCCGACATTCTGGCTGGGGGGAGGTGCCCCGTCCCTCCCCCCGGAAATTCTGGCCGGGGGGGAGGCGCCCCGTCCCTCCCGCCACGGATCCTGGCCTGCCGGGTCTGCAAATGGCAGCGACCATAGCCGCGGTTTGCGTCCCTGCAGTCAGCCATGATAGGCTACGTAAATGTTTATGTAGCCTATCACGGCTGAGTAAAAAAAAAACCACACATACGCAAATGGCGGCGCCCATGGGCGCCGCCATTTGCGTTCCTTATTTTGGCACGTCTAGTCTACATAAACATTTACGTAGCTAGTCTACGTAAACATTTACGTAGACTACGGTGAAAATAAGGGGAAGGCAAATAGCCTAGCATCTACGCTATTTGCGTTCCCCTTATTTTCGTCGTAGTCTACGTAAATGTTTATCACGGTGTTTTTTAAAAATCTAGCCGTGATAGGCTACGTAAATCTTTACGTAGCCTATCACGTTGTTTTTTTTTTAACTTGGAAATGGCGGCAGTGGCAGCTGGTTGGAAGACCGGCCGCCGCCACCACCAAACCGCCACTGAACCGCCGCCGGAGCTGCCGCCGCCAGGGACATTCGCACAAGGTAAGTCCCGTCCCGGGTGGGGGGGCGGGGGGGCAGACCGTTTTCCCCCCATTTCGGGGGGCTGAATGCTCTGGCATTTGGCCTCCCCGAGATTCATGGAGAAATTCACTGACATCCCTAGAAGTCAGGACTTTCAGCTGTAATTCAAGGGATTTGACAAAAATGGGGCACTAACCATTCAAGGCTCCAAGATCACTGCAGATGGTGACTGTAGCCATGAAATTAAAAGACGCTTGCTCTTTGGGAGGAAAGCTATGGCAAACCTAGACAGCATAGTAACAAGCAGAGACATCACCTTGCCGACAAAGATTCATATAATCAAAGCTATGGTTTTCCCAGTAGCAATGTATGGCTGTGAGAGCTGGACTATAAGG
This sequence comes from Heloderma suspectum, assembly GCF_057233095.1. Classification (NCBI taxonomy): domain Eukaryota; kingdom Metazoa; phylum Chordata; class Lepidosauria; order Squamata; family Helodermatidae; genus Heloderma; species Heloderma suspectum. Next base: position 15,887,848 of record NC_139471.1, on the reverse strand, counting down.
AAGGCCGAGCGCTGAAGAATTGATGCCTTTGAACTAGGGGTGGACGAAAGTCCTTACCTGTCCTTGAAGGTTGTTCGCGGTGGGGGGGAGGCGCTTCGCTGCTCCCCCCGCGAAGTTCAGGCCGGGGGGGGGGGGAGGCTTCCCGCCTCGCCCGGCCGCGAACTCGAAAGTTTAAAAAAACAAACAAACAACGCCCCCTGATAGGCTACGTGACGATTAACGTAGCCTATCACGGCTAGATTTGCAAAGTCAGCCATGATAGGCTATGTCAATCGTCACGTAGCCTATCACGGGTGACTTAAAAAAAAAAAGCGCGTACGCTAATGGCAGCCCCCATAGGGAGCCGCCGTTCCCATTCCTTATTTGGTTGCTGTAGTCTACATAAAGATTTACGTAGACTACGGCGAAAATAAGGGCAACACTATTTGCGTTGCCCTTATTTTCGCCGTAGTCTACATAAACCTTTACGTAGACTAAAGCGACCAAATAAGGAATGGGAACGGCGGCTCCCTATGGGGGCTGCCATTAGCGTACGCGCTTTTTTTTTTTTTAAAGTCACCCGTGATAGGCTACGTGACGATTGAGTAGCCTATCACGGCTGACTTTGCAAATCTAGCCATGATAGGCTACGTTAATCATCACGTAGCCTATCAGGGGGCGTGTTTTTTTTTTCTTTCATTGGAATGGCGGCGGCGGCAGCCGGTCAAAAGACCGGCTGCCGCTCCCGCCCTGCACGAACACCCGACAAACCGCCGGCAGGACCCGCCGCCAGGAGGGACATTCGGCGAAGGTAAGTCCCGTCCCGGGGGGGGTGCGGGGGGCAGGGGGCTGCAGAGGATTTCTCCCCGAAACTTGTTCGGGGGGCCGAACACATTGGCGCTCGCCCCCCCGAAGTTTCGGGGAGAAATTCTCCGTCATCCCTACTTTGAACTGTGGTGCTGGCGAAGACTCTTACGAGTCCCCTGGACTGCAAGGAGGTCAAATCAGTCCATCCTAAAGGAAATCAACTCTGACTGCTCATTGGAAGGACAGATACTGAAGCTGAAGCTCAAAATATTTTGGCCACCTAATGCGAAGAGAAAACTCCCTGGAAAAGACCCTGATGCTGGGAAAGATTGAAGGCAAAAGGAGAAGGGGACGGCAGAGGATGAGTTGGCTAGATAGCATCACTGGTGCAATGAATATGAACTTGAGCACACTCCGGGAGAGAGCGCAGGACAGGAAGGCCTGGGGTACTATGGTCCATGGGGTCACGAAGAGTCGGACACGACTGAATGACTGAACAACAACGACAAACCATTCAAGGACAGCCAGTGGCATACACACACCTAGGGATGTACAAAAGTCACTTACCTTTTCGAAGGGTGACATTCATGGTGGGGGGGAGGTGCTCTGTCCCCCCGAAATTCGGGCTGGGGGGGGAGGCGCTCCGTCCCTCCCCCCCGAATCCTGGCCAGCAGGCTCTGCTCCGCAGGGATTCTGCGGATCCGCCGGCCGGCTCCACCAGCAGCCACACATCCGCCAATGGCTAGCAGGGACGCAAATGGCGGCGGCCATAGCTGCCGCCGTTTGCGTCCCTGCAGTCAGCCGTGATAGGCTACGTAAACATTTACGTAACCTATCACAGTATTTTTTAAAAATCTAGCCGTGATAAGCTACGTAAATTCTTACGTAGCCAATCACGTTTTTTTGGTGTTCTTTTTTTTTTTTTTACTGGAAATGGCGGTGGCGGCAGCCAGTCAGAAGACTGGCCGCCGCCGAACCGCTGCCGCCGCCGCCACCACCAGGAGGATTCACCCAAGGTAAGTCCCGTCCCAGGGGGGCGGGGGGCAGATTCGTGGCGAAATTCTCTGACATCCCTACAAATGGCGGCGCCCATGGGCACCGCCATTTGCGTTCCTTATTTTGGCACGTCTTAGTCTATGTAAACATTTACGTAGACTAAGACGGCGAAAATAAGGGGAACGCAATAGCGTATTTGCGTTCCCCTTATTTTCGCTGTCTTAGTCTATGTAAATGTTTACGTAGACTAAGACTTGCCAAAATAAGGAACGCAAATGGCGGCGCCCATGGGCGCCGCCATTTGCATATGCGCATTTTTTGTTTTTTGTTTTAAATCATCCATGACTGGCTATGTAAATGTTTACATAGCCAGTCATGGATGATTTAAAACAAAAAATGCGCATATGCAAATGGCGGCGCCCATGGGCGCCGCCATTTGCGTTCCTTATTTTGCATAGCCTATGCAAAAATGCATAGCCTATTTTGCATAGCCTATGCATAGGCTATGTTTACATAGCCTATCACAGTGTTTTTTAAAAATTTAGCCATGATAGGCTACGTAAATCTTTATGAAGCCTATTACGTTTTTTTGTTTGTTTTTTTGTTTCTTTATCTGGAAATGGCAGTGGCGGCAGCCGGTCAGAAGACCGGCTGCCGCCGGAGCCGCCGCCGGAGCTGCCGCCACCGCCAGGAAGATCCGCCCAAGGTAAGTCCCGCCCTGAGGGGGAGCGGGGGCGTGGCAGACCGTTCTGCCACTGTTTTCGGGGGGCCAAATGCGCTGGCATTCGGCCTCCCCGAGATCCGTGGCGGAATTCTCTGACATCCCTACACACACACCCATCATTGGAGGCTCATAAGAAAAGGAACGGATGGCTCGCAAGCAGCTGCATGGCCAGGTGTGGCCTGTTTCCTGGGTGCCCCATGACCAATTAAGTGGATAAAAGGCCTGGAGGTGGTTCTGAGTGTTACATTTGCATTTGGTAGCTGTTCACTGGAACTCCCACCATGAGGTCCAAAGAGATGTCCATGCATTGGGAGTGGCCAACACAAGAGTTTGGAACATCCTGAAAAAGGAGGAATTAACTGGCAAGCTGAGCAACAGCAAATGGCCTGGAAGAACTTGGAAGTCAACTAAAGTGGATGACCGCAGAATTCTGCTCATGGTGAAGAGGAACCCTTTCACAACATCTAGCCAGGTCAAGAACCCTCTTGAGGAGGTAGGCATGTCATTGTCAATATCTACATTCAAGAGATGGCTTTATGAATGTAAATACAGAAGTTTCACAACAAGGTGCAAACCACTGGGAACACTCAAGAACAGACAGGTCAGATTAGCCTTTGCCAGCAAACACCTAAAAAAGCCTGCCTGGTTCTGGAATAAGATTCTTTGGACTGATGAAACCAAGATTAACTTGTACCCAAATGATGGGAAGAGAAAAGTATGGAGAAGGGGAGGAACAGCTCATGAGCCAAAGCTTATCACATCATATGTCAAACATGGTGGAGGCAGTGTTATGGCATGGACATGTATGGCTGCCAATGGAACCGGGTCACTAGTGTTTATTGATGACCTGACTGCTGATAAAAGCAGCAGGATGAAGTCTGAAGTGTATAGGGCTAATGGATAATGACCCAAAACATACAGCAAAAGCTACCCAAGAGTTTCTCAAGGCAAAAAAGTGTGATGTTCTTCAATGGCCAAGTCAGTCACCTGATCTCAACCCACTAGAGCATGCTTTTCACTTACTGAAGACAAGACTGAAGGCAGAACGACCCACAAACAAGCAGCATCTGAAGTAGGGATGTCAGAGAATTCTACGACGGATCTCGGTGAGGCCAAATGCCAGTGCATTCAGCCCCCCGAAATCCATTGCAGAATGAAGCCCCTGCCCCCCCAACCCATGAAAGGTGCGCAGGACGAAGTCCCCACCGCCCCCCCCACGAAAGGTGCGCAAAACAGAGCACTTACCTGCTCCCGTCCACGCTGTTTTGCAAATGGCGGCCATCCTGCAGCCGCCATTCACTTCCTCCTCTTCATAGCCGTGATAGGCTACGTAAATGCTTATGTAGCCTATCACGGCTAATGCAGGGACACCATTTGCGTCCCTGCGGAGGCCGTGATAGGCTACGTAAGTATTTACGTAGCCTATCACGGCGGGGGGGGGAGAACTCCAGCATACGCAAATGGCGGCTACTGCCATTTGTGTACACTGGGGTTTTCCCCCCTGCCGTGATAGGCTACATAAATATTTACATAGCCTATCACGGCTCAATACAGGGACGCAAATGGCAGCAGCCACGACAGCCACCATTTGCGTCCCTGCAGGCTGCCCAGTGGCCAGATGTTTGGCTGTGGGTGGCCAGGGGCGGCCGGAGCCAGCCGGCGGCTCCACGGCTTGGCCGTGGAGCTGAGCCGGCCGGGCAGGATTCCGGGGGCAGGGACAGAGCGCCTCCGCCCCACCGCGGATTGCCCAGCACGGAGCCAGGTAGGTGTTTCATACATCCCTAATCTGAAGGCAGCTGCAGTAAAGGCCTGGCAAATTATCTTGAGGGAGGAAATTCCACATTTGGTCATGTCCATGGGTTCCAGACTTCAGGCAGTCATTGATTGCAAAGGATTTTCATCCAGGTATTAAAGGCAATCCTTAAGTTTGAAATTATGTTGGTTTGTTCCATTACTCATGAGCCACCAATGATGGGTGTGTGTGTATGCCACTGGCTGCTTTTGCCCCACTTTTGCCAAACCCCTTGAATTACAGCTGAAAGTCCTGACTTCGCTCCCATCTGGGTGTGTTTGCTTTCAACTTCAGTGTGGTGGTGTACAGAGGCCAACTGCCAAAACAGCTATCCTTGTTCCGATATTTCTGGCCTTGACTGTACAGTGCATGTACAGAATAGTTTCAAAAACAGTTTGTTCAGTGCATTTTGTATTCCTTTACACGGGCAGGGGCGAGAGAGCAAACACACATGCTCCCAGCAATGGTGGAAGTCAGGGCGGGGGGAGGAAACCACATTGTAGGCTATAGAGATCCTAAGGCTAGCGTGGTCAAAATTCCCATGGACTAACTTACTGCAACACTGCCCCCTTCTACTAACATGTAGGCAAGGTTGCAGTATTCCCCACAGGAAAAATCGCCACTTTTCCTTTATGGTAAGCCCATCCTTGCCTCCAAATTCCACCCGTACCCCCAAGATTAATCTACTCTTTGAAGGGGGGTTGCCCACCCCTGAACGTAATGAAAAGGTCGGAGCTGAATGGTTCAGCCCAGTGTTAATAGTTCAGCCCAGTGTTAATTTGGGATGCAGGAGAAATTAGAGATGGACTAAAATGAGCTTGGATTTCTAAGAATCTGACCTGCAGAATCCACTGTGGAGTGACCCCCTCATGCCACGCAGAGTCCATGGGATTTCGGATGAAAGCTATTCGCGTTCTCCTTTATTTTTGCCGTCATAGTCTACGTAAATATTCACGTAGACTAAGACGGCCAAAAATAAGGAACGCAAATGGCAGCGGCCATAGCCGCCATTTGCGTATGTGGTTGTGTTTTTTTACCCAGAGCCCTCCGCGGCCGGAAATCCGGCTGCGGACGGCTCTGGTCTGGGCCCCGCCAGCTGCTCCGCGGAGCTGCCGCGGAGCACAGCCGGCCGTGGAGGATTCTGGGGGGGAGGACCGGATCGCCTCCCCCCCTGTCAAGGATTCCAGGGGGAGGGACAGAACACCTCGCCCCCCATCAACATAATCCGTGGAAAGGTAAGTGACTTTCGTATATCCCTAAATTATTTGCGAATTTTTCCCGCAAGACAGAAAAAAAATCTGCATCTGTCTGTGAGCAGCAGATGGAACAAAAAGCTCCTGACAATCCACAAAACACAGATGGAGAGGATTTTACACAGCCAGTACGTAGGGATGTACGAAACCTCTCTTACCTGGCTCCGCCGGGTTCAGCTGGTGGGGAGGAGGCGCTCCGTCCCTCCCCTGGAATCCTGGCCGGCCGGCTCCGCTCCGCAGGGATTCTGCGGAGCCGCCGGCCAGCTCCGCCAGCTCCGCCAGCAGCCAGACATCCGACCGCTGGCTAGCAGGGACGCAAATGGCGCTGGCCTTAGCCGCCACCGTTTGCGTCCCTGTATTCAGCTGTGATAGGCTACATAAAGACTTACGTAGCCTATCGCATCTGGGTTAAAAAACAACAACACGTACCACCACCATTTGCGTTCCCCCTTAGTTTCGCCGTCTTAGTCTACGTAAATATTTACGTAGACTAAGACAACCAAAAATAGGGAACATAAATGGCCGTAGCCACCGCCATTTGCATACGCATTTCTTTTTTAACCCAGACGTGATAGGCTACGTAAGTCTTTATGTAGCCTATCACAAATGGGGGGGGGGAGACTGCAAATGGCAGTGGCGGCAGCTGGTCGGAAGACCAGCCGCCGCCACCTCCGTCGAAGCTGCTGCTGGAGCCGCCGCTGTCCAGAACATCCGCCCCAGGTAAATCTTGTCCTGGGGGGGATCCCCAGGGGGCGGGGGGGTGGCAGGCCGTTCCGCCACGGAGTTCGGGGGGCTGAATGCACTGGCATTCGGCCTCACCGAGATCCGTGGCGGAATTCTCTGACATCCCTATCGGTACGTCCTAGTGCTAATACAGGCTTTTACATCCCCCCCGCCCCAGTCTATCTCCAACATTTGTAATATTACCTTGTGGCTTTATAAACAAATTGGTTCTAAAATGCGTTGCAATGCTTTTGTGACCACCACAAGCAAGAGGTGTAACATTGATCAGTCCAAATGCAGACAAAGGAGGAGAATTGTATTTTATTGTATTTTATTTATTTTTTGCAAGCAATTGGTAAGAGGAAGAAAGAAGAAAGAAAACAGGTTTGCAAAACGTCCACTGGCAGTTTGCTTCTTGGCTGCAGCAGCTCCATTTTTGTCTCTTCCATAATGTTCCACTAAACAAGATTTTTCTTGTTTTGGTTGGTGGGTGGGTGCGATAGAGAAAGAGAAAGGAGCATCCCCCACTCCTCTCTCATCCTTTTCAAAGGCAGCATAAGAACCGGTGTTAAGTATGACTAAATGCGTGTGCTGTAATATTAAGGGAACTCAGCATTTTGATTTGTCTTTAAAGTGTCATTTTCCTGACAAAGACACTGGTTATGCTAATAGCTTTTCACTAGTCTCTCAGTAAGATACATCACAATGCTGTTCCTGTGAATACATCAAACACTTTTGAGCAGTTTAGTCTGGCAATGTCTGTCTTTCTATAAACAGAGGTGTAACAATAGTGTTCAGTTGTCCTCTGGCTGAGTGCTCTTTTAGCGTTCCCTTCCTGTAAGGCAGTACTCGCCACCCTTTCACACGTATCTGCTATATCGGACCCACCCACTTACATTTTTTTAAGCTATAAATGTCCATCTTTCTGGTTCAGACTGTTCCCAATAAAAGAAAAGAAGAATGTGGCAGTCCCTTGTGCAACACACCTTTTAGAGTCCTAATACGCCAGTTAAAGGCCAATGGCCAGTTTATGGTACAGAGCTGTGTAAAGAATGAATCTCTCTTGGCTGTATGTTGATGTCAGAGATGAGGCTAAGCGCCTTGAGGTGTCTGACAGCTCCAGTTCTGAATCAGAGTTGGAACAGCAGCTGGACCAGATTATATGGGGGATGTATGGTCCTCAGGGACCTCAAGCAGGGGTTCCTCAGTGGAGGACCTGCTGTAGCTTCTTTGGAGGTGGTAGGAGTGCCAGTGTCAGGATGATGCACAGGGTTGTTGGACTCTGTGGTCTCAGAATCATCATCCAATGAGTCACCCTGGCCTGGGTTAGGCATGACCACTGGGAACCTGACACCACCACAGAGAAGCCCCTGTCCCTGGTAGTCATCAACCTAATAGCTGTCTCCAGTAGACCAAAGAGCAGGGCCTCAGATCCCAACCATAAGGTGTGAGCAGGTACATATGGGTGTAGGCAGTCCTTGAGAAAGCCTGGCCCCAAACCATTTAGGAATTTGAAGGCTAATATCTGCAGCTTAAGCTGGACCTGGAAACGAATAGGTAAACTACCATTGCTGGTGCAGAATGGATGTGAGGTTTGGGCTGCCTAGTGTCAGAGATGAGTCTAAGCACTTTGAGATGTCTGACAGCTCCGATTCTGAATCAGAGTTGAAGCAGCAGCTAGATCAGAGGCTGGGGAGGGACCTTCCCTAGTGAGCCAAAATGCTGGAAGAGAGTCCTCCCAAGACCTTGACCAACAGATGGCCCAGACTGAGTCCCTGCCCCGCCCCTCCACTGTGAGAATGCAAGTTTCAGAGGAGGAGGAGGAAGGGCGTGACTTGAGAGACGCTAGGGCACAACGCAAAGCAGAGCGGGAAAAGTTAAGGGCAGAGCTCGGACACTCCACCCAGATAGCCACTCTTGGAAGCCAATGTTGGGGCGGGGGGGAGCCACCCTAAGGGAAGGACATCACTGTGAAGCTAGCTTGGCCGGGAGTTTATACCCCAAACTGCCTGCAACCTTCTCTCCCTCTGGTTCGTCTCCTCTGCTTAGAGATTGTTAATTAGTTGTTTAGAGCCTGGGGGCAGCCTGAGAGTTTTCCTTGAATCTGCATTTGTAGAGAGACTAGGCTCTGGCAAATTAAAGTTGTATTAGCCTGAAGCTTTGTCTCCTTGCGGTGTTGATTGCGAAGGGGAAGGACCATCCAAGTCTTACAGTTTATGTGTGAAGTTCCCCAGTGCAGAACAACATAGAACGGCCAACAGAGATCTGACTTAAGTGAAATCAGCGAGTTCATCGATTTCAGCCTTTCCCAACCTCATGCTTCCAGATGTTTTGGACCGAAAGTCTTATCAGCCTCAGCCAGCATGGCAAATAGTCAGGAATGCTGGGAGATGTAGTCCAAGACATCTGGAGGTTGCCAGGTTGGGGAGGACCAGTATATTTCATTCATAGAGGAACAAAGATGGGTAATTCTGTCATAGCAATAGTCTTAATGGCAAGATAGTCACTGTCTAGTGTTTGAGGGTGCTGACGTGGGCCTGTTTGAAAAAGGTGGATGAACTCCTGCCCCTGAATTGGTTAAGACAAGCACAGAGGCCAAGCTGGTGCTGGTGTCCTCCTAGCAACTGCTTCAGTCTCCTTCAAGAGACCTACCTCTTCCATGTTGTGACCTGTGACCGTACAGGGACACATTTGTATTGTCAATGGCCTTCAGAGCATGGAGCTGGATCCAGACTACTTAGAGTAGACCCATTGAAATCAATGGAACTCAAGTTAGTCATGACTAACTTAGGTTCCATTGACTAAGTCTGGATCCGTCCCGTCAGAAGGCACCTTATAGCAGGTCTGACTGTTTTGTTCATCTAGCTCAGTAGCTCTGATGGACACTGGCACTGTCTCTCCAGTGCCTCAGGCAGAAAAGGGTCCTCACTGGCTCTGTTTACCTGATCATTTTAATGGGAGATGGGGAATTGAACCCTGGACTTTTCAGTAGGCAAGGCAGGTGTTGGGGATTCCAAGCCCTCCCACTGAGCAGTGAGGCAAGAGAAAGTCTCTGTGCAATCCACAAACCCTTTTATTCAGTGAATAGCACCTCTTCATATCTGAAGTGACTACCAATTCTAGGAGCTGTCCTCTGGGCCTAATTAGCTAAATAGCCTTTTTTGTTCAGAGAGCTACTGAAAGCAGGGCAGTTGCCTTTCAACTAATGGATGGGTTTCCCACAATTTTAGGCAGGCTTTTTCTGGGCTCCTCCCTTCAAGGAGGATCCACCTGACCCAACTTCTGATGGGCAGCCAATCTGGTGGGACGCCTCCCACCTCAGCTCCACGGTGAGCTCTGGCATCTGGCAATTCTACTGCTTTCTCCCCCTCCAACAGAGGCCAGGTTCCCACAGGGAGGGGGGGGATGGTCTCTGAGCCTGGCCCTCCTGCTCGATGAACCCCTGGGAAGGTTCTTCACTGCCTTCTGGAGAGTCTTGGAGAATTTCCTCCCCGGTCCCTGTCTTGGCTGGGCTTCTTCTAGCTCCATCTCTAAATCTGAATCGGAGTCAAAAACCAAACTAGGGATCTTGGCCCCAATCCTGATAGCAGGTGCCCCTGCCACAGAGTGATCAAAAGTCTTCAACCTTTTCAGCTGCAGGACTCCAGAATGCAACACAGGAGCCACTTCAAACTTTTCGCACGTTTGCGAAAACATGCCCATTTTTCTCCTTCTGTCTTTATATTGACCAGATGCAAAAAAAAAGTGCTTATATTTGTAAGCATTGTTTAGAAGTTTTGCAGGAGCAGTTTCTCATGCAGGGTGGAGAAAGCTGCACCTACCAAATTACCTTCTTCCATGAAATGGTTTTTAAAAATACAGACAATCTGTCCTGCTTTGCATCTGGTCCTCCCCCACCTCCATTCCCCATCTGCATCACTCCAAAAAGAATAGGGATGTACGGAAGTTCCGCCATGGATCTCGGGGAGGCCGAATGCCAGCACATTCGGGCCCCAAAATCGGTGGCGGAATGGCCCACCACCCCCCTGCCACCCCCCGGGACAGGACTTACCTTGGGCGGATCTTCCTGGCAGCGGCGGCTCCGGCGGCGGTTCAGCGGCGGCAGCGGCCAGTCTTCTGACCAGCTGCTGCCGCCGCCATTTCCAGGTTAAAAAAAACAAAAAAACAAAAAAAAAGTGATAGGCTACGTAAACATTTACGTAGGGATGTACGAAAGTTCTGCCACAGATCTTGGGGAGGCCGAATGCCAGCGCATTTGGCCCCCCGAAATCGGTGGCAGAACGGCCCGCCCCCCCGCCACCCCCCGGGACAGGACTTACCGAGGGCGAATCTTTCTGGCGGCGGCGGCTCCGGCGGCGGCTCCGGCGGCGGCTCCGGCGGTGGTTCGGCAGCGGCGGCGGCGGCCGGTCTTCCGACCGGCTGCCACCGCCACCATTTCCAAATTAAAAAAAAAAAAAAAACGTGATAGGCTACATAAAGATTTACGTAGCCTATCACGGCTAAATTTTAAAAAACACCGTGATAGGCTATGTAAATGTTTACGTAGCCTATCATGGCTGATTTATTTTAAAAAAATGCGTGTACGCAAATGGCAGCGCCCATGGGCGCCGCCATTTGCGTTCCTTATTTTGGCACATCTTAGTCTATGTAAACATTTACGTAGACTACGGCGAAAATAAGGGGAACGCAAATAGCGTAGACGCTACGCTATTTGCATTCCCCTTATTTTTGCCGTCTTAGTCTACGTAAATGTTTACGTAGACTAAGACGTGCCAAAATAAGGAATGCAAATGGCGGCGGCCATGGCCGCCACCATTTGCATACGTGTGTTGTTGTTGTTTTTAAAGTCAGCCGTGATAGGCTACGTAAACATTTGCATAGCCTATCACGGCTGACTGCAGGGATGCAAACAGTGGCGGCTACAGCTGCCGCCATTTGCGTCCCTGCTAGCCAGTGGCTGGATGTCTGGCTGCTGGTGGAGCCGGCTGGCGGCTCCACAGAATCGCTGCAGAGCACAGCCGGCTGGCCAGGATTCCAGGGGGGGAGGAACGGAGCGCCTCCCCCCCCGTCGAGGACTCCGGGGGGAGGGACAGAACGCCTCCCCCCCACCATCAGCATAATCCCTGAAAGATAAGTGATTTTCGTACATCCCTAAAAAAGAAGCCCCAACAGAAAATGGTGCGAGTGTCATGAGTGTAATCTACACTCCATCACACTTCCTGCTCCTAAAATGCTGAGCATCACTTGCTCCTGATTGGTGACTGGGGTTATATACAATGTCCTGCTTTTCTGGGCAGTGTGTTCTCTGAATGACTATAAGATATCCTGACGGGGCCTCTCTGGGGAGTTTCTAAGCTTATAGCTTTTCCTGCCAGCTCTAATCTAACCTTTTCCGACATCAAGTGTTATGACAACAGCCTGGTCTAAAACATGCATCAGAATGAGGTGGCGGAATTCTCAAGTGAGAGGATGGGCTTCAGATTACAGGTAGAAAATGCCTTTTTTGAACTCATCCCGTGCTTAGAAAAGTGTGTGTGTGTAAAAACAAAACAAAATGAAACAAAATATTAGCACACTAGGGAAAAAAGGTTCGTATTTTGCTCCTTCCTTGGCTAATTTTTCTACTTACTGGGAGTTCGTTTTTAAACACAGAGAAGCAGCGGCTTCTTTTTTAAAGTATTATTCTGTGCATTTTGAAGTGATATTTACTACTCATATTTCCCCCGAGAAGCTCAAGGTGGTGTACATAGTCGTGTTCCCCCCGCCCACATTCTCCTCACAACAACCCTATGAGGCAGATTAGGTGGAGAGCTGGCGATTGGCTTGAAGTTCCCTCGTGAGTGGAGATTTGAACTTAAGTAGCCCCAGCCCTAGTCCAACATTCTAGCCACTGTGCCACACTGGCTGTGTGGTACAGTCACTTCTATTTCTTCAAAACTTTGCTGCCCCATTCTGCTGGACAGATAAAAGGAAGGGCTTCTTCACACAGTCCATAGTTAAACGATGGACTTTGCTACCACAAGATCTAGTGATGGCCACCAACTTGGATGGCTTTAAAAGGGGGTTGGACAAATTCCTGGAGGAGAAGGCTACCAATGGCTCCTAGTCTTGATGGCTATGTGCTACCTCCAGTACCAGAGGCAGTGAGTCCATGTACACACATTCCTGGAGAACATGGGTGGGACGGTGCTGTTGTGCTCATGCCCTGCTTGAGGTTTCCTGGTTGACAGCTCATTGGCCACTGTGTGAATAGAAGGCTGGACTAGATGGACCCTTAGTCTGATACAACAAGGCTCTTCTTATGTTCTTATTGTCATATGTTCTTACTATGCAGCAGGCCTTCATTGCTCTATGAGAGGTAGAAGGGACCTCCTACCAAAAACAGGTGTGGCCACACCCCAGTGACATTTGGTGGAAAATGTTCTGAAATGTTTCCAACATTATTCTGTGGTGAATGTTCCAGATTTAGAAATGCATTGTTTCATAAAACCAAGTCGTAAACACTTGATTAACAAACAGAATATGAGTCACATCGGGCAACCGGAGTGGTTACAATAGCAGATAAATTAATGAATCTTTTAGGTGGCTGTAGGGATGTACGAAAGTCACGTACCTTTTCGCAGATGTGATTCGCGGCGGTGGGGGAGGAAGGCGCTCCGTCCCTCCCCCCAGAATCCTCGATGCGGGGGGGAGTCGATCCGGTCCTCCCCCCTGGAATCCTGCCTGGCCAGCTCCGCTCCGTGGCTGCTCCGCGGAGCAGCCAGCCAGGGCCGTCCGCAGCCAGAATTCCGGCCACGGACGGGCTGCTGCGGACGCAAATCGCGGCCGCTGTAGTGGCCGCCATTTGCCCCCAGCCAGGCGGCCGTGATAGGCTACGTTAGTATTTACGTAACCTATCACGGCAGGCCCCCCCAAAAAAAACAGCGTACGCAAATGGCAGCGGCTATGGCAGCCGCCATTTTTTTATGCTACATAAATATTTACGTAGGCTATTATGGGGGGGGGGAAGGGAATGCAAATAGCGTAGTGGGCGCCATTTGCATTCCTTTTTTTTCTCGCCGTTTTAGCCTATGTAAATATTTATATAAGCTTTACAATGAAAAAAGGAACGCAAATAGCGCCCACTACGCTATTTGCATTCCCACTTTTTCTGCCATAATAGTTAAGTAAATATTTACGTAGGCTAAAACAGTGAAGAAAAGGGAACGCAAATGGCGGCCGCCATTTGCGTATGCTGGTTGTTGTTTTTGCTTGCCGTGATAGGCTACGTAAGTACTTACATAGCCTATCACATCAAACAGCAGACGCAAATGGCGGCCGTGGCAGCTGGTCGAAAGACCTGCCGCCGCTGCCGCCGGAGCCGCTGCCGGAGCCGCCACCGCCGGAACATCCGCCCCAGGTAAGCTTCATCCCGGGGGGTAATCTGGGGGGGGGGGATGCCATTCCGCCACGGGTTTTGCGGGGCTGAATGTCAGTGCATTTGGCCTCACTGAAATCCGTGGTGGAATTCTCCGCCATCCCTAGATGGCTGCCTATGAAGCATGCATGCCTATTATGCGCATATCTAAGTACACACACAGAATATACATGCTCGCTTCATAGGTGGTGCATTTATATGTATCTTTTCAGTGGCTTCCGTCCCCCCCCCCCTCGCGCCTTAAAATATAAATAAGGCAAGGGGCAGTGTGTGCTGTTGAGTTGTCATGTCTTAAAATATTTACAGTATTTAAAATATTTACAGGTATTCCAATAATAAAATCCAAGTAAAGTGTTGCATTTGTTTGAACATAACATTTCAACCACACTTTATTGCTTTTTCGTCGTTTTCTCCTTTGCCTTAATCAAATATTTCAGTTCGACTGCTTTTCGCTACTGGGGGGAAAAATCCGATATTTATGCAGCACATAAAATTGACATTACATACATTTTTTACTCTTCATAGATTGAGGGTAGTGGACAACTTTCCAGAAACTTTCGGATTCAAAACGTTTGGGGGGGAGGGGGACAACGCACAGATAGCCAAGGCTATCCCGATGTTTCATTGTTTGTTTGTTTCATTTCTATACCACCCAATAGCCAAAGCTCTCTGGGCATTTCGCAAAAGGCAGCTTTGCTTCTCCAGCTTGCAAATTGTTTTAGGGCAGAGGTTGGGAACTTGTCTTGGCCTGAGGGAGGACTTCAATTCCCAAGAAGCTCTTGGGAGCTGCATTCCAGTGGTGGGCTTGGCCAAAGGCAAAGGGGAGGGGCCAAAATACCAGCATATTTTAGCTTAAAGCTCTTATAGCCAGTAACCAAGCGTTCGGAGAGGTGTTTCGAACTTTTAGAATGGGGAAAAACTGCCTAGAAGCCAGGAGATCACCAAACAATTGGTGGTTGGGGAAGAGGGGTCGGGGCCTCCTGGGGAATCCCAGAGGCCAAATTGGGACTCCAGGAAGGCCAGATTTGGCCCCTGGGCCTGAGGTTCCCCAGCCCTGCTTTAGGGCTGTAGAGGGAAATGCGCTGGAAGACGATTGTATCTCAAGGAGTTAGGGTGACTTGGCACCAACTATTCCTTCTATGCCTGAACCTCCTGAACGGCCTTAAGAACTAGGCCCCCTTAAGGGTTGTCAAGCCTCTTAGCCTAACTGTTTTTTGCCTTTCAAGGTTAGCCGCTGACTTGGAAAGACACAACCTTGGAATACGGGAGGATCCCTGCATTAATTATTTTGGCCGCTGTCCACTTGTCTCTAGCTTATCTGTTGGGTGGTACAGGAATCATGAGACCGACAAATCAGACCACCAGAACAGGAGATAGGGTGCTGCCCCAAACTGCATGCAGCCAAAGGAGATCTTAAGAATATAAGCCCCATAGGTGTTGTCACCCAGGCTGAGCTTTAGCACAGACCTGGGCTGCAGAGATGCTTCGTACTGGCCATTCACCTGGGGTCTCTCTGTTGCTGTTTATATGGACCTCCTGACAACAGAAAGGAGAAGGAAGCTATCTTGCTCTGCACTGGTATCGTATGTTATCATTTTGCCTGCTCTTTAATAAACTCTTTAATAAACTTCTAACCGTGTGTGTGTGTGTGTGTGTGTGTGTGTGTGGCTTCTGAATCCGAAAAAGAACCTTTGCCTCTTGGCAAAACAAGGGCTAAATGCCCTAATGTGGTTCCTTCTCTTTTTAGCAAGCTGGAGGCTTAATGCTGCAGAGAGAGAGAGAGAGAGAGAGAGAGAGAGAGAGAGAGAGAGATGGCTTCATTGAGCAGTTTAGTATCATTTGGTTGACTAGAGGGTAGTTTTTGACCAGGGAGAAGAGCTGACATTGGCTGCCTTTACTATAAAGAAAAATCTGCAGTCCTACCGTTATGGAGCCTTTTCTGCATTTACAGCAGGTTCCCAGACGGCGACCACATGATGGCTGAGAGGGGAAGCTCTGAATTTTCACGGTTCCATAGAACTCAATGAAACAGAGCCACCTAGTGGCTGTTTTAATGGCGCAACAATCTGAGATGTTTTGATGCTTCATTTTCTCCGGATCTTTTAAACATGGAATAACCAGGAAATGCCTCTGGATGTGCCCTGGAGGTTGACGACATCATGAAAAGGACCTGCAGACTTCCGTGAGTGAGCAATCTCAATAGCAGGATAAAAGCTCCATGTGAAAGAGCCCTTTGTGAGCTGCTCAAGGAGCATTAGAGTTCTAATTTCTATGCATTGCAAGAGCCAGGGCTAACTCTGGTTCCATTGGGCTTGAGAACAGTCTGAGGTGTGTAAATAGTTGGGAGAAGAAGGATATTCTAGAGGGGGGGAAAAACACAGTAAAATGAATAGCTTCCTTGGCTTGGAATCATGCCTTGAGTGCAGCACGCCCACATCAGCAGTTTGCAGCATTTAGACTGAGAAGGGGTGCAATTGGATGGAAAGTGCTTGGCCTGTATTAGTGCCCCAAAGAGACACTCTCTGTATGATTAAGGGGCAAGGTTTGCCTGGTCTCTCCTGGAGATCCATCATCATTCATGCCTGCGCTGGGCCTGTCAGCCCCTCTCCACGGCAGAAATTAATGATTTGAACTCGGTGACCTCATTCCCATGACAGGATGGAACTCGGGAAGTCAGCACCAGGCTGGGCAGAAATGACAAAGTGTCTTCAAATGGCCTGGCCCTGCAGGAAGAGTGACAGGGGCAGGCAGGAGCAGATGAGCTGGCTAAGGGTGGTTGAGGGCCCAGGATGGAGGCTGGGATGCTACTCCCTGCCAGTAAGCTGGGTTAAGATGCATGGAGTGATGCTTGATCAACATACCCAGTCAGTGCCAGCTCCGAGTTTTGAGGTCCCTTGGGCAAGGCACCCTCCATGGCCCACCACCTTCAGTGAGCCTGCATTCTCGGCGCCATTGCCCCCAGCTGCTATTGCACTCCCTTTATCACCATTGCTACCTCTTGCTTGCTTCGCAGGCAGAGAGCTGGAGAGCAAGTACATGGTGGCATCTACTCCTCCTTCACACCTCCACCATTGTCTAGGCCAGAGCGAGAGGCAGGCGAAGAAGCAAACTGCCATGGTGAAGAAGAGGAGCAAATCCAGGGGGCTCTTGTTAGAGGACCCTGGCAGGGTTCGGTCCCTCAGCAGATGCCCAAACATGCCTAACCTTGACACCGGCCCTGCGCCCAGTGGGACTAAAAGCCCCTCCTCCCTTCTTATCAGTGGTGTGCTGTGGTCAGGCTTCTTTGTTGTTTCTAGAAGGAAAACGTATCAAAAACCTGATGTCACATTCCTTTGTCCTCCTCCCCCTTTGCAATCAATACACTCCGAGATACCAGGCATCACGCTCACTACTTTATTAGTTAACGGCCAGGTTCCTTACAAATGCAAATCCTAGGAGACTGTCAGGCTACAAAGGAAACAGCTACTCCACGCAATTACGAATACCAACAGAGGAGCTGAAGGGGAAGTTAGAGAAGTTGCTGGCAGTTTGAACAAGAACTTCCTGGCCAGACTAGCTTATAGTTGCCCCCTCCTATGTAGGCTATCACACACAGCCAAACTGGAGGAGTGTCTGAGCTGTGCTTCTAACTTTTCCCGCTTCGCTCTGCGATGGACCCTAGCATCCCTCAAGTCACGCCCCCTCACTTTCCTCCTCTCCCAGACCTGGGTTCTCATGGGGGGGGGGGCTTCAGGTCGAGCCATCTGTCTTGAGAAGAACACCTTTCCATATCTGAGCTCACAAGAGAGGGAGCCTCCCTGGTTGTGGCTGTTCCCATTCTGAATCTGAGCTGCTAACTATCTCCACACGCTCAGATTCATTCTTGACACCTGAGATTCTCTAGTGTTTTGGCTAGGGATGTCATAGAATTCCACGACGGATCTTGGTGAGGCCGAATCCACTGGCGTTCGGCCCCCTGAAACCCATCGCGGAACAAAGCCCCCGCCCCCCCACCCCACAAAAGGCACGCGGGACGACATCCCCACCACCCCCACCCCACGAAAGGCACGCGAAACGGAGCACTTGCCTGCTCCCGTCCACGCTGCTGTGCGAATGGCGGCCGTCCTGCAGCGGCCATTCGCTTGCTCCTCTTCAGCCGTGATAGGCTACGTAAATACCTACATAGCCTATCACGGCTAACACAGGGACGCCATTTGCGTCCCTGTGGAGTTGGTGATAGGCTACGTAAGTATTTATGTAGCCTATCATATCAGGGGGGGGGGAAAAACCAGCGTATGCAAATGGCGGTGGCTACCGCCATTTGCATACACTTGGGTTTTCCCCCTGCCGTGATAGGCTACGTAAATTTTTGCATAGCCTATCATGGCAAAAGAAAGGGACGCAAATGACGGCAGCTATGACAGCCGCCATTTGCGTCCCTGCAGGGGTGCCCAGCGGCCGGATGTCCGGCTGTAGGCAGCCGGAGCCAGCTGGCAGCTCCGCGGCTTGGCCGCAGAGCAGAGCCGGCCGGCCAGGATTCCGGGGGGAGGGATGGAGCATCTCCCCCCCCCAGCAGAACCTGGCGGAGACAGGTAAGCGGGGTTTCGTACACCCCTAGTTTTGGCTGGCTCTGGGGCAAGGATCTGGGGTCTGCCTAGGGAAAGGCTAAGACTCACAAAACAATACAGGAACACTCAGCCTTGTGAAGGATTGTCAGAAGTAGAAGGCATGTTAATATGCCACTGGTCCAGCATTGTTCTGGTGATGGCTTACTGCAGCCCTGGTCCAGACCAGATTTAGAGCAGTGACTGGATATGCTGTAAGTCTGTGCCTTTAAAAACAAAAACAAAAAAACCCCACACTGCAGATTTCTGAATTCTTCATTTATGAAACATTTTATACAATTTTTAAATTTGTATTTATTTTTTTAAAAATTCTTGGCCGCCTTTCAGGGCAGAAGCCCTCCCAAGGCGGCTCACAGCAATAAAACACATAAAAACAGTTAAAATATTAAAAGTAATAAAAAACATAAACACAATAAAATAGCAATAAAAGCAACGATAGAAGCCAGCAATAAAACCAACAAGAGCAAAAACCACCACAACAGCAATCATATCAAGAGAAGGCCATGGTGAAATAATATGTATTCAAGGCCTTCTTAAAAGCCTGCAATGACAGTAGGGATGTCAGAGAATTTTGCCACGAATCTCGGGGAGGCCGAATGCCAGCGCATTCGGCCCCCCAAAATCGGTGGCGAAACGGTCTGCCACACCCCCCCAGGACGGGACTTACCTTGTGCGAATGTCCCTGGCGGCAAATCTCTGGCAGGCGGTTCAGCAGTGGTGGTGCGGCGGCGGCGGACAGTCTTCCGACCGGCTGCCGCCGCCGCCATTTCCAAGTTTAAAAAAAAAAAAAAGTGATAGGCTACGTAAAGATTTACGTAGCCTATCACGGCTAGATTTTTTTAAAAATACCGTGATTTTAAAAAAAATACACAGCTGAGTTAAAAAGCAAAAGCAAAACCACGCATATGCAAATGGCGGCGCCCATGGGCGCCGCCATTTGCGTATGCGCAGGTTTTTTTGTTTTTTAACTCAGCCGTGATAGGCTACGTAAACATTTACGTAGCCTATCACGGCTGACTGCAGGGATGCAAACGGTGGCGGCTATGGCCGCCGCCATTTGCGTTCCCAGCCAGCAGGATTCGCAGCAGGAGGGATGGGGCGCCTCCCCCCCGGCCAGAATTTCGGGGGGAAGGGACGGAGTACCTCCCCCCCACTGCGAATCAAATTTCGGGCAAGGTAAGGGACTTTCGTACATCCCTAATTACAGAGCATGGTGGACCTCCAATGGCAACTTGTTCCAAAGGTGTGGAGCCACTGCAGAGAAGGCCTTCTCACGTTTGGTCACCCACACGTGAAAGGATTTTAGAATTTTTAGAATGCTTTTTCATGGGGATGTGCTCTCAGATAGTTTGGCAAACACAGGCATGAAACAGACCCCCAGACAATGCTAAGTATAGATATAAGAGAGCCAATCGAGAGCATTTTTATAAACATGATAGGCATTTCATGACATAAGGCAGAGCATTTATGGCACATTTGGTTATCCTTCCCAGCATTATGGACCCTGTTCCCATTTTTCTGTCATACATATGCGGTTTCTGCTCATTGTCTCTTCTCAATCATCCACTGATAAACAGTATCCTGTAAAATTCTACAGAAATCAAATATGTAAACTGAAAGAAAGCATGCAAGGGGGTGTTTATGCTCATAAATTTGGTATAAAGCTTAATATTTTCTGTGCTTGGTTAAGGTTAAGGTTTTTTACATACACCCAGTCATTAAATGAACACTGTGCATTAAACACTTACTGAGTATGTATGTTAAAGTGCACAGCAATTTTAAAAAGAAGTGGAGGAGGGGGAGAGGGGAAGGAAAATATATAATAGAAAGTTAGTAAAAAGCAAAAAAATACTCCGTGAGGTGGTTTGAACACAAAGAAGCTTAGCAAGGCTTCCAGGCTAGGGATGTTAGAGAATTCTACCACGGACTGAAATGGGATCGAATTCCCTTCAGTCCGTGCCACAGAATCCTCTGGGGAACGGCACCACGGGGTCCTGCAGAGCCAGCCGTCATGCGGCTCTTTTTTTCGTCGTCTGCAAAGAGTCGCGGAATTTTCATAAATAAAAACCCAGTGTTGTATGTTCCGATAATAAGTACGTAAGTTTTTTTAAAAAATGAATTGTGCTCACTGCCTTGTTTGTGGGTGTTCTTTTTAAATTGAAATCCTCCATCTCCGTCTACTTTCAGCCAAAGCACTTCCTCTTCCTAGGGGCTTCCCAAAAGAAGGCTGTCTTAGGTGTGCCTGAGCGGTGCACTCTTTGTTTAAAGCAATGCTGTTTTAAAGAAAGAAAAAAAACTTTTTAAATGACCATGCTGCTCCAGGACTGGAGGATTTCAATTTAAAGAGGAGACGGAGGATTTCAATTTTTAAAAAAACACAACGTAAATATTCACAAAAAATAGCGATTCTTACAGAAGGTATGCAGACTCATGGAGACGGCTGGGCACTGGAATTGCGGTTGTTGGTATGGATTTATCTTCGTAATTTTTGGAGCAGAAAAAAAAAGAGAATTCCGGGGGCTTGTGAACGGCAGAACGGAGCACTAGGGTTGGCGGAGAATTTCTCCCCGAAACTTTGGGGGGCCGAGCGCCAATGTGTTCAGCCCCCCGAACAAGTTTCGGGGAGAAATTCTCTGCACCCCCCCGCCCCCCGCACCGCCCCCAGAGACGGGACTTACCTTTCCTGAATGTCTCTCCCGGCAGCGGGTCCCGGCGGCGGTTCGTCGGGTCTTCGTCAGGGGCGGGGGCGGCAGCCGATCTTTCGACCGGCTGCCGCCGCCGCCATTCCAATAAAACTAAAAAAAAAAAACCGCCCCCGTGATAGGCTACGTGACGATTAACGTAGCCTATCATGGCTAGATTTCCAAAGTCAGCCGTGATAGGCTACGTGACGATTTACGTAGCCTATCACGGGTGACTTTAAAAAAAAAAAGCGCATACGGATAATGGCGGCCCCCATAGGGAGCCGCCATTCTCGTTCCTTATTTGGTCGCTGTAGTCTACATAAAGATTACGTAGACTACGGTGAAAATAAGGGCAACGCTATTTGCGTTGCCCTTGTTTTCGCTGTAGTCTACGTAAAGATTTACGTAGACTACAGCGACCAAATAAGGAACGCGAATGGCGGCTCCCTATGGGGGCCGCTATTTGCGTACGTGCTTTTTTTTTTTTTTAAGTCACCCGTGATAGGCTACGTGACAATTTACGTAGCCTATCACGGCTGACTTTGCAGATCTAGCCATGATAGGCTACGTTAATCGTCACGTAGCCTATCACGGGGGCGTTTGTTTTTTTTTTACTTTTATTTTCGAGGCCGGGCAAGGCGAGGCGCCTCCTCCCCGGCCTGAATTTCGGCCGGGCGAGGCGGGAAGCCTCCCCCCCGGCCTGAATTTCGGCCGGGTGAGGCGGGAAGCCTCCCCCCCCGGCCTGAACTTCGGGGGGAGAGCAGCGAAGCACCTCCCCCCCACCGCGAAAAAGCTGCGAGACCAGGTAAGTGGGTTTCGTGCACCCCTACGGAGCACTGGCCACAAACTGCAGAAGTCAAGGGGCACGGAACGTATACAATTCGTACATCCCTATTCCAGGCTCACATGCTCCCTTCTAATCCTTATTTCCAGGCTTAGTTTCAAAGCAAGTACAATCCATAGTTTACTGGCATGTATGGAATGGGCAAACTATGGTTTACCTCAAACCAGGGGAGGAGGGACCACTTAATGCCATACCATGGTTTTAGTATCTGAATGACTCCCATATCTAAAATACCTCCTGGATATCCATCAGGTGTAAGAACAGCCACCACTGTTGAGCACAGGATTGCCTGTGTCTGTGCCATACTGGTCTTTGCGCCATCTTTCCTTTATCTGCATGAGCCCATTTCACAATCTACCCAGATGCTTATGAAACAGAAAACGAATGCTGTGAGGAACAGAGGCTGTGACACAGTCGCTTTGAAACATTATTTTAAAGCTTTTGTTCCTGTGAAAATACGTAACCTTCGGTCTACCTTTACAGGAAGAAAAAATGGCTCCGCTCAAGCTGTTCCAGCAGAGGCTGGAGAATCAACTTGCAGATGCTAAATGTGATACACTTTTCTCTGCCTGCTTTAACATTGCTTTTATGAGAGTCTGAATTTTTGGTTACAAAAGACTAATTGCTATTGAGTTCCAGATGAATAGATGGTTAATCTAGTTACCTTCCTGAATGGTCTTTGTTCTTCTTTGGGTGATTTTGAGGCTTTTGCAAGCGTAAAGTTGACTGAACTGTGCATCTCAAGGGCAGATGCTGTGCAAACTCCTTTTAATGGAGCAAGCCTTTGTGCATGTAGAAAAAAAGCTGTCTTTGCCTAGTTCCTTGCTTGATGAGCAGAGCCCTTGAGCACTCATTCACATTTGCCTCTTTGTATTTGGATATGCATACCTCATTGCAAAAATATACACCATATGCTTTGCCAGATGAGACACATTCATTTTGTTCCGATTCTCTTATCTTTGGGGGGGAAACTGTAGTATGCAGAGATTGGCCTTCTTCCATGAATGTGTCTTATCAGTCTGTTTTAGCAGGGCTGTTCTTGTGTTATTAAAAATACATGCGGGTGAGGATCTGATCCTTTCTCAATCGCCAGTTGGGAGTGTATGTTTAAGGGCCAAGCGCTAAAAGTCAGCAAATGCAGCCTTTGTGTCTGTTCCTTGTAGGGGTGGACGAAAGTCACTTACCTGTCGTCGAAGCTTGTTCGCGGTGGGGGGGAGGCGCTTCGCTGCTCCCCCCGCAAAGTTCAGGCCGGGGGGGAGGCTTCCCGCCTCGCCCCGGCCGAAATTCAGGCTGGGGGGAGGCTTCCCGCCTCGCCCGGCCGAAATTCAGGCCGGGGAGGAGGCTTCCCGCCTCGCCCAGCCGCGAACTCGAAAGTTTTTTTTTTAAAAAAAAACCGCCCCCGTGATAGGCTACGTGACGATTAACGTAGCCTATCACGGCTAGATCTGCAAAGTCAGCCGTGATAGGCTATGTAAATCGTCACGTAGCCTATCACGGCTGACTTTGCAGATCTAGCCGTGATAGGCTACGTTAATCGTCACGTAGCCTATCACGGGGGCATTTTTTTTTTCTTTTATTGGAATGGCGGCGGCGGCAGCCGGTCGAAAAACCGGCTGCCGCTCCCGCCCCGCACGAACACCCGCCGAACCGCCGGCCGGACCCGCCGCCGGGAGGGACATTCGGCGAAGGTAAGTCCCGTCCCGGGGGGGGGCGCGGGGGGGTGCAGAGGATTTCTCCCCGAAACTTGTTCGGGGAGCCGAACACGTTGGTGCTCGGCCCCCCGAAGTTTCGGGGAGAAATTCTCCACCATCCCTTCCTTGGCATGCAGCTGTGTTACCTAGCTGTGAGTCTTTCAAGACCTGGTCCCTGCTCTCTCTTTGTTGAGCTCATGCCCTGCTTGTGGGTTCCTGGTTATCAGCTGGTTGGCCACTGTGTGAACAGAATGCTGGACTAGATGGACCCTCGGTCTGATCCAGCAGGGCTCTTCTGATGTTTTTATGTTCTGATGTGGCCTTTTGGAGCAACTCAAGCACCATCAACCACAGTATCACGGTATAGGGGACATCGTATTACAGTGGTTCTGTTCCTTCCTCTCTGGCAGGTACAAGAGGGAAGTCTCTGGGGAGGAGACTTCAGACCCTTGGCTGCTCACTTGCGGGGTGCCACAGGGTTCTATTCTGTACATCGTACATCCCTATGTGTGGATCACAACAAACTCTGGCAAATGCTTAAAGAGATGGGAGTACCAGACCACCTTAGCTGTCTCCTGAGAAACCTGTACGAGGGTTAAGAAGGAACAGTAAGAACCAGACATGGAACAACTTATTGGTTCAAAATTGGGAAAGGAGTACGACAAGGCTGCATATTGTCACCCTGCTTATTTAATTAATATGCAGAGTACATCATGAGAAACGCCGGGTTGGATGAATCACAGGTCAGAATTAAGATTGCTGGGAGAATTATCAACAACTTCAGATACGCAGACGATACCACCCTAATGGCAGAAAGCGAAAAGGATCTAAAGAGCCTCTTGTTGAGGGTGAAAGTGGAGAGTGCAAAAGCTGGTTTGAAACTCAACATTAAAAAAACGAAGATCATGGCATCTGGCCCCATCACTTCCTGGCATATAGAAGGGGAAGAAATGGAAGCAGTGACAGATTTAACTTTCTTGGGCTCCAAGATCACCCCAGATGGTGACTGTAGCCATGAAATTAAAAGATGCTTGCTCCTTGGGAGGAAAGCTATGGCAAACCTAGACAGCATAGTAAGAAGCAGAGACATCACCTTCCTGACAAATGTCCATATAATCAAAGCTATGGTTTTCCCAGTAGTAATGTATGGCTGTGAGAGCTGGACTATAAGGAAGGCCGAGCGCCGAAGAATTGATGCCTTCGAACTGTGGTGCTGGAGAAGACTCTTACGAGTCCCCTGGACTGCAAGGAGATCAAATCAGTCCATGCTAAAGGAAATCAACCCTGACTGCTCACTGGAAGGACAGATACTGAAGCTGAAGCTCAAATATTTTGGCCAAAATGTGAAGTGAAAACTCCCTGGAAAAGACCCTGATGCTGGGAAAGATTGAAGACAAAAGGAGAAGGGGACGGCAGAGGATGAGATGGCTAGATACACTCCAGGAGAGAGTGGAGGACAGGAAGGCCTGGCGTGCCATGGTCCATGGGGTCACGAAGAGTCAGACATGACTTAACGACTGAACAACAACAACAAGGGGTTTTTAGAGCAGTGTTGTTTTGTTATGATGTTTTGTTCAGTCAGCTGTGTAACTTTGTTGTATTTCATGTTGTTATTAGTATTGTACACCGCCTAGATTGGCTGGGTAGCTGGCCAGATGGGCAGCTAATAAATCTAATAAATAAATAAACAAACAAACAAACAAACAAACACTGTAATTTGATAGCTTATTATCTTGAATCTTTTAAAAAATGGAATAAAATGCCGGAGACGCCCTAGAGGTTGACGACCTCATCTAAAGCAGTGGTCCCCAACCTTTTTGGGACCAGGGACTGGTCTTGTGGAAAACACATTTTCCACAGACTGGGGGGGGGGATGGGACTGGGCCACAGGAGGGGTGTGGGAACCCCCCTTACCTTGGGTCCACAGGGGGGGAGGCGATCCATCCCCCCCCCCCGGAATCCTCGCCAGCCCTGGCTGGCTCTGCTCCGAGTCTGCAGAGCTGCCGGCCAGCTCTGGCCTCTGGCGGACTTCTGGTCGCTGGGACGCAAATGGCGTCCACATAGCGGACGCCATTTGTGTCCCTGTTCTTCAAGTAATCGCCTACATAAAGATTTTACATGGAGCAGAGCCAGCCAGGATTTTACATGGAGCAGAGCCGGCCAGCAGATCACCTCCCCACCCCACGGACTGCACCCCGGTTCCTAACACGCCATGGACTGGTACCAGTCCGCGACCCAGGGGTTGGGGACCCCTGATCTAAAGGACCCACAAACTTCCGTGAGTAATCAATCTTAATAGCAGGATAAAAGCTCCACTTGAAGAAGCCCTTTTTATGAATGGGTAGTCATTTTTTCCCCCTTTTTCATCTTCCACACCATTCCTCTGGCATGTTTCCTGCGGTGGTCAGGAGCTGGCCACGAGAGGAATTGAAAGAAAGCTACCGGACGTGTTCTCCAGGGACAAGTAGGCAAGCACCTGCGAACCAAGGAGATGGTCAAGGTCAAGCAAGACCAAGGATGCAATGCACTTTGGCACAGAGATCAGCAGCTGTGGAATGGGGGCAGGATCCAAGGACACAGTCAGCAGAGACCAAGGACACCAAGCATTTTGGCACAGATGTCAGCTGCTGTGGAACGGGGGCAGGAGAAGCCAGGCAGGAGCTGCAGAGTGAAGCGAGGTCCAACTATTGTGTGGCAGGTTTCTCAGAATCCTCCATGCTGGCAGGAAAGGGCAGCCAGCATGGTTGTTTTGAACCTTGGCAAAAGAAAGGACTTCTTCACACAGCTGAAAGTTAGTGTGTGGAATTTTCCTCCGCAAGACCTGCTTAAGGCTACTGGGTTCCGTGGCTTTCAATGGGGTGTGTCAGAGCAGTGACACCATGTCCTGTATGTGGAAGAGAACCTAGGTAACCAGTGTCCCCCACTCCTCTTCACCCTTCTCTTCCGATGACTGTTTTTTTGTACTGCCACCAAGTGGAAATCATTTTTCCTCTGGCTGCCTCCATCAGACCAGCCTTAAAACTCCTTGGGTCTCAAGTGTCAACTTCTAAGTGTGGGGGTTGGCTTTCAGACATGTGGTGTCTGCCCAATATTTGGGTATCTCCCCCAAATACACTCACAGAATTCACCCCATATACCAGGGTCTCTGGACCAGTTTGCACAATGACCGCAGCCCACTGTATCTTAAATAAGCCACAGTGGGTTGTGTCGTGTGCAGGTGGCCACTTTGAATATTCAGCCCCTGGCAGGGGATTGCCATGGTTTCGAGTGTCATCCAAACTCAGGTGGCAAGCACTGTTTGTGGGTTAAACAACCCTCAAATAACCCATGGTCCACTGTAGAACTATTTGAGGTTTGTTTTACCCTTGAACCACACCTGCTACCCTGGTTTGGACAACATGACAAGCCGCGGCTGGGGCTTGAATAGGCAACATAGAGCTTGTGAATGCTGTGGATCATCGTGGCTTAAAATATCCATGGTGGGCTGTGGGGGTCATACAAACCAGGTCTCTGTGGGGGAAAAAAAATGGGAAGCTGCAGGGGCTGCCATGGGAAGGAGTGAGTGGGGAAGTCCACTTCTGTCAGTGCTGTTGATGCAGTTTAAATCTGGATCATCCAACCCTAGGAGAATGAGGGATGGGGAATCATAGCCCAAATTTTCACAAGCAAGATTGTGAACCTTGAGCCCAAATTTTGCTGAAAAAGAAGGATCTCATGGGTAGCATTCAGATTATCATGGACGTGTAGCGTTCCAGGTTCTGTTTATTGTTTCACAGTCCAGGGTTTAAGGTGCATGTTTGGAAGTGTGTGTTCTCTCTCTCTGTTTTCCTCCTTCCTCCCCCATCTGTGCTGTATACTGCTATGAGTTTAGGGCTGCTAGATGGCAGGGGAGTGGTTGAAAGCATGTTTGGCCTGCCTTCTGAAATCATAGGATACCGAGAAGAAGGGAAGACATGTGCTTCTGGCAATTCCAAAGCTTAGAAACAGGCAATGGTCTTCATGGGTATGTTACTGAAGTCCAGGAGGAGAGCTGTCTGCCTCCATGAACCCCTCCAGGTCTTTCATTCACTGCTTCTGCTGTGGAGTGGGAAGAAGCACGGCACACGCCTGTGTGCTTGAAACTGAAAAATCAGGTTCTGAAAGAAAGCCCAAGGCATTACTGAAATGCATCTGTGCTGGTCTGCTCCGCCTTGGTGGGTTGAAGCAGAGAAAAAAAATTCAGCTCCTTAAAGTCAAATTTCTTTTCTCAGATGTGTGATCTCTCTGATCTGAATTCTGACGCTGAGATGCCAAAGAGTAGGATTTAATTATTGTAGGTAGGGAGATCCCTACTCCCACCACATCCAGTTTTCAATAATTTTCCAGAGTAACAATTGGAAATAACCTGGGAGAAATGCTCCCTTAATTCCAAAAAAGCACTCTGGCATAGTTAAAAAATGGAAGTTGTGATTGGAAGTGCATAGAGCACTTCAAAGGGCTACTTACGCCTTGATTCACTATTGGGTTCTTGCAGGTTTTGTTTGCAGCCCCACGGATGGCTCACACAGACCGCCTCAGGAAGTAATAGACTCTCTTTTACTGGGAGTATATTAGCAATGATGCTGTAGCTGCAAGATTAGCAGGACTGAGCATGGGGATGGGCTACATGACCCCCAGGAACCCTGCCAACTCTGAAACAAAACAAAACTTGATTCTGTGATCTCTCTGCACTGCTGCGTCTTAACTGAAGTACTAGTTCCCCTCTACTCAGCACTGGTTAGGCCTCATCTGGAGTACTGTGTCCAGTTCTCAGTACCACACTTGAAGAAGGATGCATTGCAGACAAGCTGGAGAGGGTTCAGAGGAGGGCAAGGAACATGATCAGGGGACCGGAAACAAAGCCGTCTGAGGAGAGACTGAAAGAACTGGGCATGTTTAGCCTGGAGAAGAGAAGACTGAGGGGAGATAGGGTAGCGCTCTGCAAGGACTTGGAAGGCTGTCACAGAGAGGAGGGCCAGGATCTCTTCTCGCTCATCCCAGAGTACAGGACACGGAATAATGGGCTCAAGTGACAGGAAGCCAGGTTCCGGCTGAACATCAGGGAAAACTTCCTGACTGTTAGAGCAATACGACAATGGAACCCATTACCTAGGGTTATCATTATCCACGATGCAGGTATTGGCCACTAGTCTTGATGGCTGTGTGCGACCTCCAGGTAGGGATGCATGGACTGTGTAAAATCCGCTCTGTCTGTGTTTCGCGGATTGTCAGGTGCCTTTTGTTCCATCGTCTCCCCACAAACAGATGCATTTTTTTTTCGTCATGCGGAAAAATACGTATTTACGTAAATATTTACATAATTTACCTCAGTACGCATCATTTAGCGTATTCTCCTCCATTCCATTCAACATTTCCTCAGCAGAAACTTGCATATTTTCCTACGAATTTATATGCGTAAATTACGGGAAAGTAAAAAAATCATCTGAAAGTCCATGGACTCCATGCAGCCTGCGGAGGTCGCTCCACAGCGGATTTCAAAGGTCGGATTCTTAGAAATCCGAGCTCATTTTATCCCATCTCGAATTCCTTCAGCAGCTTTTTCTCCAGAACCAGGGGCAGTGAGCCTATGTACACCAGTTGCTGGGGAACATGGGTAGGAGGGTGCTGTTGCACTCATGTCCTGCTTGCGGGTATCCTGCGGGCAGCTGGTTGGCCACTGTGTGAACAGAATGCTGGACTAGACAGACCCTTGGTCTGATCCAGCAGGGCTCTTCTTATGTTCTTATGTTGGACATCACTTCAAGCCTGCTGCACACAGTGTCTCTGTCTCCGTCTGTCCATCCGTCTGTCTGTCTGTCTGTCTGTCTCTCTCCCCCCCCCCATTGCATGAGTGGGTAAACCAACTAGGAAAAGGATAGTGTTTACATCTGAGCCTGGGATCATGGTTAATTGCTCCCAAACAAGTCAGGATTTTAAGTTAGCTTTAAACCAGGGCTTGTTGTTGGCTTACATGTCCTGGCTCATTTGGGATCAAGCAATTACAAATTGTCCTGGTTTTGGATGTAACCCGAAACTTTCCTTTCCTGGTTTGTTTACCCGCTCACACAAAGGGAGAGATGAATTGAGAGCGAAGTGGCTTGTGTGCACTACCATGCTGCTTAATAAACCATACATTGTGGTTTATTAAGCCAGGAGGATTCCTGGCTTCAAGTAACATTTGGACATGGATGTTCTGCCCGCCATGCTATTGATGAGCTTGGAGCAGAGCTTCACTGTGAACAAAAAAATATGGTTATTTGGAATTCCCTCTCTCCCACTGAGAGGGCTGCTTTCGGCCTTAGAGAGTGCAGGCTTCCTCTCAGCCAGGGGCAGGCAGACTTTAAGCTTGCGGGATCTACTTTTGCTAAATCACAGAGTTCTACCAACCGGAGCCTGGTTTAAGGGATGTATGCTAAGAATTAAAGCATTCGTTTAAAGGACCAGAATGGATTGGAACTCATTGTCCTTCAGCACAAAAATCAGTTCCTAGTTACCCTAAGCCAACCTTCCTCAGCCTGATGCCCTCCAGATGTTTTGGACTACAGCTCCCAGTATTCCTGACCATTGGTCATGCTGGGCGAGGCTGGTGGGAGCTGATGTCCAAAACAGCTGGAGAGCATCAGGCTGCCTTAAACTATCTTCATTTCAGTAGCATAACGTAGGGCAGGAATTGCTGTTGAGATGGTTAACATGATTGGGAGTCTGAAGTCCTGAAAACCACCCAGAGATCTACCAGTATATCCAGATCTACGGTCTGGCCTCCCCTGTCCTAGGGTGTTTCCTCCTCTCTTCCCAGATTTTTTCTTTACTTTTTCATTTGCTTCCTGGCCAAGGTGCTTGCAGTGTAGCAAATATGTTTCTGCTGGATTTGAGGACAGGGCCGCGTGCCCCGACTGAGAATTTCCATGGCTTGCTTGTCTTCCTCTGCCTGCCTCTCCCCCTTCTTCCCTGGGGAGGATTTGCCCGCCACAACGCGCCGCTGGCTGCATCATAGGAGGAGGTGTTAATGACTTTTTAACACTGTGCAAAGGCAGATTGGCATGCTGGGCTCTGAGCTAAAGTTTCTTCCAGTTTTAGAAATAGAATTCCATATTATAGCACAGAGGGGTGGCTGCCACCTTCCCTTTCGCTGTCTGTCAGATCTGAAACCGAAACGTTCCTAGCATGGAAACAGTCCTCACTGCCCTGGTTTGCTCCGTGATTGTCTACATGTTTTCTGATGAGGGAAACTGGCTTGATAAATATCTCAGAGCTGGGATTGTTATGCATGAGTTCCTGAGCGGCTTTTCTTTTGTCCAATTGCTGCCTCTGTTATCCTAGAATCCTAGAATAGTAGGGTTGGAAGGGGCCTATAAGACCATCGAGTCCAACCCCTGCTCGATGCAGGAATCCAAGTCAAAGCATCCCTGACAGATGGCTGTCCAGCTTCATAGAATCCTAGAATAGTAGGGTTGGAAGGGGCCCATAAGACCATCGAGTCCAACACCTGCTCAATGCAGGAATCCAAGTCAGAGCATCCCTGACAGATGGCTGTCCAGCTTCATAGAATCCTAGAATAGTAGGGTTGGAAGGGGCCTATAAGACCATCGAGTCCATCCCCCTGCTCAATGCAGGAATCCAAGTCAAAGCATCAAAGCATATCGTGTGTGTGTGTGTGTGTGTTAAGCATTTCTTCTGATCAAGGAAAGCAATAGGGCTGCAAAGGACCCACCCCCAGTCACTTGCCAACTGTGCATCTCAAGGCAAGGCCATCCACACATTAGCCCCTGATATACCAACTCACATAACCCTCACCACAGAGCTGAGAGCAGCTGCAACAAGATGCATCATGGTACATTTGCAGAGCAAGTTTGTGCAACAATAGGGTCCAGGGATCTGCCTTATGCAGACATCATGCCTTGTGTGACTGGCAGTGGCAGCCTGCAGTGGCAGGCAGAGCTCCTGATCCTTCTAACTGGTGATGCCAGTGATTGATCCCAGGACCCTCTGGATACAAACCATATGCTCTGATGCTGAGCTATGAGGACACCTGGGTTGGCCACAGTGCCTGTGAAAAGGTTCTATGTGTCTTAGTGCATCACAGTCTAAACAAACTGCTAAAAAAGCTAATTAAAACTTAGGCTGAGTTAACAGAAGCATAGCATCCAGACTATGGAAAGTAGAATGTCCACTCTATTCTGTGCTGGGCCATGTTTTCACAACAATGAACAATGGAAGCTAATGAAAGAGTACCAGATTTTTTAAAAGGAATCAGCTTTGCTGCAAGCAGGGTTCCACGAACACATTCTCTGGACCAGTAAAAATTGTTTCACAGAACATACCTCCTGGTGGCAGTGGGGGTTGGAGTGAATGTCATCTGATTGGCAGGGGCTGCTGAACCAATAGGAGAGGCTTCCCCCTCCCCCCCTTTCTCCTTTCCCCTGAAAATCCAGATGCACCTGCATTTCAGGAGCAAGCCTCATAGAGCACAATGAGAGTTACTTCTAAGTAGACACACATATGCTTGTGCTGGGAAAAGGGGTGGGGGAGCACAAAGATGGGACACCAGCCCCCATTTTAACGCACGGGATCTGATTGACCACAATGGGAGTTACTTCTGAGCAGACACTAATGGGTTTGTTGTGGGAAAGAGAGCAGTAAACACAAAGACAGAAACCAGCCCCCATTTTAACCTGCAGGATGTCTATAACAAAGAGTTGAAGTAGTTTCTTCCTAAGGCAATAAACCAAACAAAGGAGAATCATCAGAGCCTCAAGTTCGCACTGTGTCATGTCAGTTGAGGGGGTTCTCTGTAATTTCCGTGGGCATTCAGAGGGCAAGCCTCATTCAGCACAATGGGAGGAAACACCCCTTGACTGGGGTCACGGTGAAAGGCACACCCCTAGGCAGGGCTAGCAGACCCGAGCTAATGCTGGGGTTGGGGCACACAACAGCTATACTGGGGAGAACCTCACTTAAGGAAAAGAATCAGACTTTAAGCATGCTCAGGAAATCCGTTTTATCCCTGAGAAGCTCTGGGCTGGAGTGGCTGCTGGATGGCCACGACGTCATGTATCCCTAACAACCTCAAGATGAGGCTGGACATCCATCTGTCAGGGATGCTCTGACTTTGATTCCTGCATTGAGCAGGCAGTTGGACTCGATGGCCTTGTAGGCCCCTTCCAACCCTACTATTCTATGATTCTATGATTCAACACGCAGCCGGCTCAGAGTAAATTGCTGGTGGAAACACCCGCCTGGTTGAGCTGCACCTAGCTGCACCTGTTTTGCTGAGATTATTATAAGGAGGACACTGATAAACTGGAGAGTGTCTAGAAGAAAGTGACCAGGATGGTGAGGGGTTTGGAAACCAGATTTTATGAGGAACGGTTGAAAACCTGGGCATGTTTAGCCTGGAAAAAAGAGGTTTAAGGTCATGAAGACATGACCATTGTCTTCAAATATCTGACAGGGTGTCATGCAGAAAATGGAACAGATTTAATTGCAGTGTGTGGGCAATTGGGGGTGGTTGCAACTGGGAAAGAAGGGTTCAACTTTACCTCCCCCACCCACACTAAGACACCCCACCTTTCATCTCCCCCTCCTGTGATTCATTTAGGCGTGGGAAAGCCTTCCATTGGTTTCGTCTGATTGTAGCACAGGGGAAGGTGTGTGTATTATGTGTGTGAGAGTGAAAGGGTGTCCCCACTCACCCCTAGAATGCGGCCCTTGGGAGTTTCCCTGGATGGAAATGCAGCCCACCAATGTAGTTGCATTATGCATTGCAGATCTGGCACTGAGCAGACTGTGGGACTAGAGTACCTCTAAGGTTCCTTCTGACTCTCTAGTTCTATGACCCTACTATCTACCCTGAGTGGTGGTGGCTCTTCAAGGGTTTCAGAGGGCTCTCCCTGAAGTATTGCCACAAAGCCTGAATAAACAAGCTAGGGATGTACGGACTGTGTAAAATCCGCTCTGTCTGTGTTTCATGGATTGTCAGGTGCCTTTTGTTCCATCTTCCACACACAGACAGATGCAATTTTTTTTCATCATGTGGAAAAATACATACATAATTATGTAAGTATTTATGTAAGTAGTTACATAATTTACCTTAGTACGTAACATTTAATGTATTGTCCCCCGTTGCATTCAATGTTTCCTCAGGAGAAACTTATGCATTTTCCTATTAATTTATATGCATACATTTCGGGAAAGTAAAACAAAAAAAAAAATCATCCAAAAGTAGGGATGTACAAAAGGTACTTACCTTTTGTGGATTATGTTTATGGTTGGGGGGGAGGCGTTCTGTCCATCCCCCCCCCCGGAATCCTGACTGGCCGGCTGTGCTCTGCAGCTATTCTGCAGAGCCGCTGGCCAGCTCCGCCAGCAGCTGGACATCCGGCTGCTGGCTAGCAGGGACGCAAATGGCGGCGGCCATAGCTGCCGCCGTTTGCATCCCTGCAGTCAGCCGTGATAGGCTATGTAAATGTTTATGTAGCCTATCACGGCTGACTTAAAAAAAAAACATGCGCGTACACAAATGGCGGCGGCCACAGCCACCGCCATTTGCATTCCTTATTTTGGCACGTCTTAGTCTACGTAAACATTTACGTAGACTAAGACAGTGAAAATAAGGGGAACGCAAATAGCGTAGCGCCTTTTTTTTTTTAGTCAGCCGTGATAGGCTACGTAAACATTTACGTAGCCTATCACTTTTTTAAAAAAAACCTAGCCGTGATAGGCTATGTAAATCTTTATGTAGCCTATAACTTCTTTTTAAAAAAACTGGAAATGGCAGCGGTGGTGGCTGGTTGAAATACCGGCTGCCACAGCTGCCGCCACTGAACAGCTGCCGCAGCCGCAGCCGCCACCAGGAAGATCTGCCCAAGGTAAGTCTCATCTTACCTTGGGCAGATAAATAAGGGGAACGCAAATAGCGTAGCGCCTTTTTTTTTTTTAGTCAGCCGTGATAGGCTACGTAAACATTTACGTAGCCTATCACTTTTTAAAAAAAAACCTAGCCGTGATAGGCTATGTAAATCTTTATGTAGCCTATCACTTCTTTTTAAAAAAACTGGAAATGGCAGCGGTGGTGGCCGGTTGAAATACCGGCTGCCACAGCTGCCGCCACTGAACAGCTGCCACAGCCGCCACCAGGAAGATCTGCCCAAGGTAAGGGGGGCGGGGGGGCGGGCCGTTCTGCCACCGATTTCAGGGGGCCGAATGCGCTGGCATTCGGCCTCCCCGAGATCCATGGCGGAATTTTCGTACATCCCTATCCAAAAGTCCATGGACTCTGCACGGCTTGCGGGGGTCACTACAGCGGATTGCGCAGGTTGGATTCTTAGAAATCCAGGCTCATTCAGTCCGTCTTGAATTTCTCTAGCATCCCTAAAACAAGCTGGTAGGAGGCTTGTTGTGATCAAATCTTCCACTTGTTTCCTTCCATGAGGTTAAGGCAAATCAGGCTGTGGTGTAGTGTTGGAGAAGGAAGGTTAACCCTTTCCTCCACCCTGTTTTCATCTCCCTATGCTGTTTCCTCAATTGAAAATGCCCCCCCCCCCACCAGCAACTGTTTCGCCAGTGAGGGAAAACTTTGGTGGAACTTTTATGTTTCCACCCACTAGGGTCCCTCTATCGTGGCTTCCCCTGCAGCTTAAAACAAAACAATGTACACGAGACCTAACAGAGCTGCACTAGACCAGTAAGATTTTATGCAGTGTGTATAAATAGTGCACTTGATGCTACACATCAAATTATAAAGGGAGTGAATATTTCCAATGCCTGTATACCATTCATAACAGTCATATCAACGTAATAACAACCGTATCAGCCATAATCAAATAACATATATGACAAATGAATCACAATGGATGGTACATGTCAAAATATAAGAGAAATGAATATTTGCATTTGTAAACAGTCATATCAATGTGATCACAACCATATCAGTCATAATCATATCTGTCAAATCAGTCTGCGGAACACTGGCATATTCCTGTTTTGACTATACGTTGTCTTCATCAAGAAGTCCTGTTGACTATACTTAAGTCAATACTCTAATAACCAACTCTAATAACTGATGTCATTGAAAGAGTGTTTCACTTCCTGAATCAATAATTTTTTCAATGGTTGTCTTTGCCAACAGGCAAAATAGCCAGTTATGTTCATAGGCTGAGAGTGAGATAGGAGAAAATTCCAGTGCTTCTTATGTTCTGATAGATAAATTCCTGGAGGAAAAGGCTATGAATGGCTACTAGTCCTGATGGCTATGTGCTACCTCCAGTACCAGAGGCAGTGAGCCTGTGTACACCAGTTGCCGGGGAACATGGGTGGGAGGGTGCCGTTGCGCTCATGCCCTGCTTGTGGGTTCCTGGTCGACAGCTGGTTGGCCACTGTGTGAACAGGATCCTGGACTAAATGGACCCTTGGTCTGATCCAGCAGGGCTCTTCTTCTTTTGAATTGAAAGTAGAAAGTTTGGTTTACTTCAACTCACTTTTTCCAAAATGTGTTAGTACTCCAGAAGCCAGTCACCAAACAACTTTGTCTTTTCTGGCTTCCCTGCAGGGTAAAAAGCAACTCTAGAAGGGGAGTGTGTGGGTAAGTGTTAAAACAGCCCCCTCCCCTTGCTGTGGACTTGACCCTATTCTCTGTTACCATGAGGCTTCTTTTTTTAAAAAAACGAGCTCTGTCCTGTTTTAGTTTGGCCTTCAGATCCCTTATCTGGCGATAGATGAAACCTGGACTTTTATACATGCAAAGGCATGCGCTGTACTGTTAAGTGATGGTCCCTTGCTTGCTGCTGAAGATTATTCAGATATGTAACCTTCAAGAATCCTCAGCTTGAGACCCCCAAAGGGGAATATGTTGTGTTTGAAGGCTTCACCAATTCAGTCTGCACTCCTGAATATGTTCAGATCCCTGCTTGGGTATCTGTCACCTGCTGCTTCCATCTTGCTCGAATGTCAGCGCACAGGGTCAGCTGCAGAATTCTTTGCGGTGAGGAGTCCAGTAGCCTTTCTGTCAAGATAACCTCAACCACCTTTAGGTAATCTGAACAACTTGTATAAACTGCATTTTGTGCACAGCCAGGTGTGGGTAAGCAGGGGTGGTGAGGGGAGTGGAGCTGGGAGGCCACAACCTAGTTTTCCCAGGCCAAGCTGGTATGAAGGGAAGTGTCTTATCTGGGAAGGTTACAGATGAAGAGAAACAAATCTGCTTCCATCCATAACGGAAAGGCAAGTCTGCTGGATAGCCCCCTCATCCTCCCTCTCGCTCAGAAGAACAACAGCCCTCCCATCTTTACTTCTCATATCTGCCTCCCAAAGGGATCTGTGGGTTCAGATTAGCACTAGAGATGGATCTTAATTGGTGGCTTCTGGGTTTTCAAATGGAGAGCTGGCTGTTCCACCTTCACCCCAGCATGCTTTGCTACAACCTGGGATCTTTTTTTGTGCTGGGCCCAATCTAACCTTATTGTCATGGCCATCCCCAGGGACACCTCACCTGATGAGGAGCAGTCCTTAACCTGACAAAAAAACAGAGGAGGAAATCCAGGAGCCACCCTGCCAGACTGACACTGAAGAACCAGGGCCCTCTCATGTTTCACCAGAAAACTCCAGGTGTCCCTACATTAAGCAAAACCCCACATCCTTTCCGGAGCTTCCTGCTCTCAGTTTATTTGCAGGATTAGGAAGGGCTCCTTTACATGGCAGCCATGTGGGTTGAACTGAGGGAGTGCTTTCCTCCCTCCCTGGCATACGTGCA
Organism: Heloderma suspectum; assembly: GCF_057233095.1. Lineage (NCBI taxonomy): Eukaryota > Metazoa > Chordata > Lepidosauria > Squamata > Helodermatidae > Heloderma > Heloderma suspectum. The sequence goes on along the minus strand of NC_139471.1, from coordinate 15,850,569 downwards.
AAGTAGCGTAACTTTCGTAGCTTAACTTCTGCTGTACTGTTTTCTCGCAGCCCCCAGGAAACCTCTGACTTACTTCTGAGTAGACATCAAATGTAAGATTGTGCTGTAAGTCTGCAACCCTCGCCACACTTACTTGGGAGTAAGCCCCACTGAACTTAATAGGGTGCTCGGAAACAACAGAGGACGTTGCTTCTGAGCTGGGTGGGAAGGGGGATCCGATGTGTCTCCCTTCGTTGCAGGGAGGCATTTTACCCTCTTCTTCCTCCCTTTGAGAAATTAGGGATGTACAAAACACTTACCTGGTTTCGTCCAGGGACATACGCAGTGGGGGGGAGGCGCTCCGTCCCTCCCACCAAAATTCTCGATGGGGGGGGGAGGCGATCCGTTCCTCCCCCCCCCGGAATCCTGCCCGGTCAGCTTCGCTCCATGGCCAGGCCAACCCGCAGCAGGGCCTGCAGACGCTGCCGGGCTGCTGTGGACGCAAATGGCGTCCTGAGTAGGGGACGCCATTTGTGTCCCTATGGTAGCCTGTGATAGGCTACGTAAATATATTTGCGTAGCCTATCACGGCTAAAGCGGGGAGGCAAATGGCGTCCCCTACTCAGGACACCATTTGCATCCTCAGCAGCCCGGCTGCGGCTGGAGCCGCCACCGCCGCCGGAGCCACAGCCACAGCCGCCACCAGGTAGGATCCGTTCCAGGGGGCTTTTGCGGGGTGGTGGGGAGGGTTGCTCCGTTCCGCCACAGATTCCAGGGGACTGAATTCACTGGAATTCGGCCCCCATGGGATCCGTGGCAGAATTCTGTAACATCCCTACGAGAAATGCAGAGGCAGGAGACGCAATTGGCAGGCGATTCTTGCCCTCGCTGCTGTGAAATCTCATCCTGACCACGCCCCTAACAACTGAAAACAAATGCCCACAGCAGGCAGACACAGCAGTTTCTTCCGCTACGGGAGAATTTCACCTGGAGGTCATGGCACTCCTGTTCCATGGGCTGGAAAAAATACCACATTTTTTTTGCATTTGCGGAAAACACAAGATAGGCTGGAGGAAATGGCAGGAGACACCCTGGAGGGTAACTAACAGCGTCATTTAAACAGCCCGCAAACTTTGGAGAGAGATCCATCTCAATAGCAGGGTAAAAGCTCCATGTGATGAACCCCTCCGTGTCAGAACAGGAGGAGGGTCGTCCAAGAAGCCCTAGGGAGAGGTCACTCAGCATTCTCCTCTCAGATGCAGCTCCTGGCTGCAAGCTAAGTCCTTGATTGGTTGCAGCTTGCTTGCTTGCTTATTTATTAATTTATTTAATTTCTGTACCACCCAATAGCCGAACCTCTCTGGGGCCTGGCTGGATACAGGCTTGATAAGCCTTCCAGTACCTCTGCTTCCTTGCTAGAAACAAAACCTGTTCGAGCGAAAGTCTTTGTCTGCCAGACTCCTGGCTTTCCTGCTTCAGACTGAAGTATTGATTTACAACCAGGACTGTTGATGACCCTGTTTATTGCCTGCTCCTTCAGATGCTAGGATTCACATGCTCCCTGCTGGTTGGGAGCCAGCACTGCCCAGCTACAGGTCTCGGGGGAGTTTCTGTGCAGGACACTGATGGAGGGAATGACCCTCTGCCCCCTAGACATCATCTGGGGAACTATAGGATAGTTCAGATCCTCAGCTCTGAGGTCAGAGACAGTGCTCTGACCTCAGAGCTAGAAATCGGAGCTCTGACCCGCTCCTGCTTGCAGCTGGCATGGAAAGAACCATGCCAGCTGCTCTCCGAGGTCGGGAATGTGACCTCAGGGAGAGGGAAGGGGCGTTTCAGTGGGCGGGGAGGGGTGGAGACTGGAGAGGCCGGGATACAAGCTATCCTGAGGCCTCTTCAGCCTCCATACCTCCCTCTCTGAGATGCTTTTGCTAGATGGGCAAAAAAAGCCCATCTAGCGAAAATGCGGGAGAGGAGGAGGAGTGGAGGCAAAGATCGCCTCCGTCGTTCCTCCACTCTGCTTAGGATGACTGTAAGGTGTGGAGGCTTACAGCCATAATGATAGGATTGGACCCTAAGTCTGCAAAGCACATTCACCATTCCAGCATAAGCATTTCCATCAAGTCTGCCAACATCCTCCCCTACCCCTCTTTATGCTTAATATCCAGCCTCAAGTAGAGTTCTGTTGAACTTGAAAGCTTGGTCCGACTCCGTGGCATTTGACATTTCATTTGCTCCTCCTGATAAAAGTATTAGACTACCATTACTTTTGATGTCTTTTCCCACCCTCTTCCCAGCGGACCATCACGGGCTACCTGCACTTTTCTTCTGGCTCTTAACCGAAAGGGGGTGCCATGGCTCAAGCCAAGGCAACTGCATAAGCCCGAGGTGGAAGCAAAACAAAACGCAAAGGTCTTCCCTGGGCTTCAAAGTATGGGTAGCACTTCAGTTACAACAACAACAGCATTACCTGCAGGGTCTCTAAGGAACTGCTACCCAGCTGAAATAATCCTTGGATGCCTGGGAGACAAGAACAAAGGCTGAGGGGGTGTGCATGGAAGTGGCAAGGGAGGCAGTTTAATTTTTAAGCAGAGAGATTTAAGCATTTCATTAATTTCCTGCCAAGGTGCCCCCTTGATAAATTACTGGCATCTTTTCTCCACCTCCTCCTTTCCCTCCCACCTCCCCCAGTCTCCCATGACTGCCGGTTCTTCAGGCGCCAGACAGAGCTGAGAAGCTCCCATGCAAGTGTGAGGAGGAGAAAGGCTGGAGAGATCTCTCTGCCACCTGCCTGTTACAGTGATGTTTGTGCTGCTTATAATGGAGCTTTTGAAAGGCTCCTCTCAGCCTTGGTTTGACATCTTCCAGGATGCTGGCACGGGTGCTGGAGAGAGTAGCCCAGCTTGCTCTGTTGTTGAGCTGACTTTCCCCTCTTCTTTCTGTGCCAATTTGAGAGACTGAAATGAGAATAATGCAGATCCAAGTATCTGTGGTGAAGGCTGCAGTTATTGCTCACATTCAGCCCTTGCGTGGGAAGTTTTCAAACATTGTTGACTATTATTAAAGCAATATTATGGGATCTGACATCCATTGTGTTCTCACCCTTTTAGCAATTTGGATAATACTCCTCATGGGGGCAGGACTGTAGTAGGCATTTACTAGGATTGAACGATGATGGTGTCTTGTGCCCATCAATTGTTTCTCAGATGAGTTTGCAGGAGATAAGGATTCTTGAGTTGTATCCTAAGGAGTCCTTTGAAATGGAGGGGGGGCATACTCGTTAGATCCTCCCCACATATAAGAGGAAGGCAGATGCTAGAGCTCATGTTTTACATATAGAAAGTGTCAGGTTTGTTCCCCCGGCGTCTCTTGTCAAAGTTCATGAGTAGCAAGGTTGGAAAAGAGCTCTGGATAAGATCTCGGGGAACTGTAATATTGGCCCAGGGGCTTCTCACATGGAGCTTTTAGCCTGCTATTGAGATTGGCTACTCACAGAAATTTGCAGGTCCTTTAGATGATGCTGTCAACATCCAGGGCATCTCCCATGCTAAGTGGACTTTATTCCATTTTCAAAAAGATCAGAGATAATGAGCTATCAAATTACAGCACTTGAGTTCCACTTGAGTTTCTTCCATGAAAAGAAGAAAGCCCGCAATAAGAGGGGCTAGACCACAGTGCCATCTAGCTGCTGTATAATGAAACACATGGAAGACTCAGATAAGGGGGGAAAGAAGGGCAAAAGGGGCGGGCGGGTGGTCTGTCATGATCCTGCATTTAAAATGGAAGCAGAAAGCCCCATTTTAAATGTGGGATTTTAGGCTGGTGTAGAGATGCTCCAGATGGGTCCTAGTTCAGTACGCATAGTGTGCAGAAAGTCTGGGATTCAAATCCCCAGCATCTCCAGTTTTTTGGGTTTATTTAAGTGTCTCAGATAGGAAAGCTGAGAAAATCTTAGAGACCTGGTGCTGGCAGAAGAGGCAATCTTGGGCTAGATGAGCCCCAGTGGTTCGACTTAGTGTAAGCCAGCTTCAAAGGTGGCTATAAAGGATGAGGGACTTGCGTGGTCCCATAGCAACCCTTCACTCCCCTGGGTATGAGACCCAAGGAAAGAAATAAATCACCAGAACATATTGGATTGCTTGTCCCAGTGAGGCACAGAGCTGTCAGTTCACATAAGTCAGGTGTTCGGTGCAGGCTTCTTTCCGTTCCTCTGCCCTGTGCCTTCAGTTCCTACAGAACTGCATCTGCATCAAGGGCATTATACACTGCATATACAAGCAAATCCCCCAGTCCGTGCAGGAGTTAAGTTTTTCCTGCACAGAGGTTATCTCAGGGGTAATTAATGCAGTTCTATCTGAGGTGCTAAACGCCCGCACAGTGGCAACACAAAGACTATGTCATTTTCACACGGGATGTTGTTTGTCAAAATGTCCCCCTGTGAACACTTCCCAGGGGTTTCTGATGCAATGTTGAGGAGTCAGGGGCTTCTTTGGAAAAACACCCCATTTGTCTGCAAGGCTGCATCGCTTCTATGTATGCAGACCTTCGCACCTGTGAAACAAATTGTGACCACTCATCAAAGTGTGTATTCTGTTATTTTGGAGCAGGGAAAGGTCCCAAGTTCAATATTCATGTGCTCAATATACTATACTATCATGCCAGCTTCTATACCTAACCTAATGCAGATAACTCCCAAGATATAAGTCTGAAGGGACGTGAGGCAGCCACCTTGCTGAAGCTAAGCAGGTCTGGGTCTGGTCAGTGCTTGGAGGGGAGACCACCTGGGAACCACATGTAGCCACCTTGAGTTGCACAATGGAAGAAAGGTGGGATATAAATGAAATAAATAAATAAATAAATAAATAAATAAATACTCCAATTGTGTGTCTTAGGAAGCCAGAGGACTAGCTTACTCCTCTCAAAACCTCCCTCACTCTCTTAATTTCCAAAGATGGGTTCTTAAAACCGACTTCTATTGCATGACTGTTCTTAAATATCTAATACAATTTGGTGACGATTTCACTCAGGTGTGTTGATAGTTCACAGCTAAGGACTAATAAAGGAATTATCCTACTTGTGGATCACGTTTATAGTCACTGTTTGCCATTTGCAAACACTGTTTGTTGGTCCCAGTGGGTCATCTTTGATCTAAGCAGCCCCTATTCCTTCATCCTTTCTTGTTAGCATTTCTTTCTGGTTTAAGCAGTTTCTCAGCTGACCTTGCAATCCCAGGGGTGTGAGTTGTACACTTAATTGGTACATAAGCAACTCCACTGCAGTGAGCTCTGTGTGCATAGGCACTTTGGGTAAAAATGTCCTTAAGAGTATCTCACTTTCATAAACATTGTCTAGGGTGATAATTGCATACGGCTCCTTTCCTCTCCACCCCTCCCATTTTTCTTTCCTTGTTTTCCATGCAGCTGCTGCTATACACCAGCCCTTCTCTTGAATTGGTTTCTATTTCACATATACATCTCTTCTATTCGTCCAGGTTACCCCTTACATTCTTAATCCCTCTTGGAATTGCCAGTCTCCGTGGTCAACTGTTACCAAGTATAATCTACCTTTCTCTGTACCAATGTTAATTTGAAGTTTAATCAACCCTTTCCCACTGTAGCATGTTTTAACACACACACACACACACGAATACAGTAGTCTGAAGTGCAACATCTCTCATGTGTATTAACTTCTGCATTAACAAAGAGCAAAAAGTAATCAGGAATTTCTTTATTATTTCTTGTGTCTGCGTGTGGCGAGGCTCAAGCGATATAGACATTTTTGCGCCTGCTTGTATTTGCATTAGTTTGTCATGGTTGGAACAACCTATTAACCCTGTGCTGAACATCTTGCATTGGGCCAGGATGGAAATTTCTTAACAGCAAGCGGAACCGCACTGTTGTAATGAACTGGTGTCCTTTCTGGAAGGGCGTATGTCCCTTTTTCCTTTGATTTTCTTGGATTTTCATCCAGATCCAGGGACTCTAGAGAGATCGAGGGGTGGGGTAGAGTATAATTGAGTACTTTTTGTTAGCCTGTTAACTTTGATTCAGAAGCATGCTGCACATCCTCATGTCATTGATTGCTTTCAATAAACTCCCTGGCCTGGCCTTCTCTTCTTCAGGCTACAGCTCAGGACACACAGGTCTTAAGCTGCCTCAAGTGTTTTCTCTCAGGCTAACAGAGCTGAGGTTCTTCTTCTAAGAACTATCCCACTAGATGAAACCAGAGATCTATCTAGTCCAGCAACCCATTTCCCATAGCAGCCAACTGGATGCTCCTGAAAAGCTCACGAGCAGGGGGTGAAGGTGTTGTTGCTTCTCACCAACTGGCACTCAGTGGCCTGGTTTGTGCAACACAACAGCCCACTGTGGATTATTTTACCTGCAGGGGCTGTTGTATTGTCCAGGGTGCCCATGAGTGCCCACAGACACCTGGCTTGCTTTGGGTTGTCATGTCATGTGAACCCAGGCAACAGGGGTTGTTTGAGGGTTAGACAACCCTCAGATAACCTATGGCTTGTTTTAAGGTTTGTAAAACATGACGACCCATGGCAAGATGCAAAAATGATTCCTGCGGACACCCAGTACAACACATGAGCCCCCATGGGTAAATTAACCCACAGTGGGTTAATGTTGTGTGAACTAACCTAGTGTCTTGCCCCCTCCAAATGTGGCAGTTCCATGTAGCCATCATGGCTAGTAGCCATTGATAAACATGTCCTGCATAGATTTACCTTCATTGCCTTTCTTCTCAACCTTTTACATAGATTACCTTTAATGCTGGGAGGCTGGATTCATTCTTCATGATCAGTGCTCCTTGGAGAGCACCACAACTGAATACTGAGGCATACATCATACTGTTTGCAACCTCTTTAACCTGAGGTCAGTGGCATTTGGGGGCATTCGGAGGTCGTCAGTGTAACCTCCTTCCAGGGCTGCAATTGGGCACACTGAAGTATTTGCAAAACTTTCAGACCATGCAGATCTGAAAGAAAGAAAAATACTCAAGTTGTGCTGACTCCCAAGGTGTGTATTTAAGTTATAGCATATGTCATCTCTGAGTAGCTGGCCCAAGGCTTCAGCTGCCCCCCCCCCCGAGTAGTGGTAACTTGTTTGCTTCCAAATGGCTGTTCCCTCATTTGATGGAAGTCCCACATGGTTCAAGAGTTTGCAAATTTTCACCAGCTATTTATCCTGGTTGCCTGGCTGTAGATGTCTTCTGTTGTATCCTGTTTTTTCAAGGCCCAGGGTTGCCTAATAAACCAAGGTCAATAACCAGGAGGTTCTTGGGAGTTCCACATAGGTTAGGAATAAGCGTAAGAGCATAAGAAGAACCATGCTGGATAAGACCAAAGGTCCAGCTAGTCTAGCATTCTGTTCACACAGTGGCCAACCAGCTATTGACCAAGAACCCATAAACAGGACATGAGAGGAACAGCACCCTCCCACCCATGTTCCCTAGCAACTGGTGTACATAGGCATACCGCCTCTGGTACTCGAGGTAGCACATAGCCATCAAGCCTTGTAGCCACTAATAGCCTTCTCCAGGAATTTGTCCAACCCCTTCTAAAGCCATCCAAATGGGAGGCCATCACTATGTCTTATGGTAGTGAATTCCATAGTTTAGCTCTGTGGTGTGTGAAGAAGTCCTTCCTTTGATCTGTCCTGAATCTCCCACCAATCAGCTTCATGGGATGACCTCAAGTTCTAGTATTATGTGAGAGGGAGAAAAAAATGTCTCCCTATCCACATTCTCTACACCATGCATAATTTTGTATGCTTCTATCTATCATGTCTCCCCTTGCCCTCCTTTTTTCCACTCTAAAGCAGAAAGCAGAGGCAAGGCAGATCAGTGAGAAGCCAGCAAGAACACCAAGGCACTGCAACAAGCAGGGTTCAGGCAGGAAGAGTGGTCAATAGGCAGTCCCAAAAGGTATCCCCGAGAATTTCCATCCAAGACAAGAGGGAAGTTAGGTAAGATGCGACAGCCGACAAGGTTCAGGCAGGTAGCCTAGTCAAAAGGCAGTCCAGAGATATTCACAAGGCATTCAGTCCAATGGAGAACAAGGGCTCCTAAGGCACAGAGGACTGGTGCCACAGCAATAAGGTAGACATTCTTTCCAGTTCCCAAGTGCTGTTCTTAAGCGGAGGCTGTCAGAATCCCACCCAGGACCTAGCTGAGGCTTGTTACTAGCTTCTGAAAAGGGTATCCTCATGAGGAGAGACCCCTTCTCCTGAGGAGAGACCCCTTCTCGTGAGGAGAGACCCCTTCTCGGGAGGAGAGACCCCTTCTCGGGAGGAGAGACCCCTTACTCCCAAAGAGTCCCCTGCTACTTCTCCTGAGCACATGGAGTCTGGTCTGCCTTTTCAGTCTGTGTTGCTCTGGGAGGCTTGGGGGTCTCTCCTCTTCTTCCTCCAAAGCAGAATCCCCTCCTCCAGTGGGGGTAGTTCCTGGGAGGGCATGACTGAGGGCCCAGGCTCCTCCAGGCCCTCTGACCCTGGTGGATCCTGAGCCTTGGCAGCTCCTGGAAGCTCTGAGTCTCCTTCTGAGGAGGAATTGCCCACTGAGGGCAAGATACATGTTTGGTCTTCCCTTAGGCATTGCTGTTTCTCCTGCCGCATCTCCAGAGCTCTTCCAAATGCGATGGATGTTGCATGGACTTTGTTCAGAGCATTCAGTGTGTGTTTGGGAATTCAGCTCAGCTCCCACTGGTTGCTCGGAAGTTAACTTGCCCCTCTATCTCCCATCTTCTTTATCTTTCCCAAAGCCTATCATATATTTTGAGATCTACGTGTGTTGACCACGCTGGCAAATTCAGTTTCCTTCCTTTCTTTCATCGCTGCAATGTAAAATTAAAGATTAAGGTGAGCACTCTTCCTGCAGTGACCCCTGGCAGGGATTTATTTGTCTCAGCCATTGTTCATCAGAAGGACTTGGCTATCTCGTGTGTAAAGTGTAACTAATGTTTGTTTTCTGATTTCTCTGGCTGTATTTGCAAGAGGATCCCAGGAAGCAAACGTGTGGGGGTTTTTTTCCTCCTGTTTTTTGCTCTGATGATCTTGCAGCTAAATGCTTAGCAGTAGTATGCTGAAATGAGGCATGCACATTTTGTATACCACCACCTACCATGGTGTGCCATGGCCACAAACCTCCTACCACTATATTAGGTACAAAGTTAACACTGCTTTCCCTTTGATGCTCTTCTTTCGCTAGGGTGGTAAAGTACAGATTGTGCTAAAAGGACAAGAAAAGGCACTGTAATTGAAACTTGCTCCCCTTCTGAGAAGGTGGAATGCATGCTTTAATCCAGGATGGATCTGCAACTTCAGATGCACCCATATGCCTTGAACCTTCAAAGACCAATGAGATGGGGAGGATCAATGTCAAAAAAAGATTTGGGAAATGCAATCCCTTCTTGGCGGATAATCAGAAAAGAAACAAGGATCTAGCTGCCACTGCTGGGTCAGACAAGGGGAACTGGTCAAATTTAATAAACCTTATAACTTTGGGATTTGAAACTGTGTGCGGGTGAGTGGGTGGTTTTAACCTTCTCTTTGACCTCCTTCTATCTGGATTTCTTCTGTTTTCACTGAGGACGTTGGTGTCAAAGACTTGGATAAGCTTCAGGGGTCTTTACATAAGTAACCATAATTAATCCTGTTTCTGGGGATGGCGGAGGTGAGAATTCGTTGTGATTACTTTCTTAAATAATCGGGTAAGAGGAGCATGCATAGGGCTCACGTAACAGCAGCCTTTTCTGTTTGAAATGTATCCACTTTTCTTCCTCCTGCATCAAATAGAAAACACATTTGGTTTTCATTTCACTGTGGGAAGGTGATCTATTTTCAAGGTGCTTATGACTGTTTGAAGTGGGTGACTGCTTACCTCCATAGTTGCTTCTTCATTATATCCATTTTTTTATGAGTGTTACTTATTTAAACACAAAAGCTGGTATAATAGATAGGGATGGGCAAGTCAGTAGAGTATTGTAGATAGGGATAGAGTATAGCAATAGGGATGGGGAATTTAGTCTGATAGGGATGGGCAAGTAGGGATAGGGATGGGCAAGTCAGTAGAGTATAGTAGATAGGGATGGGAAAGTCAGTCTGTTTCTGGACTGTGTCACTTCCGCATGTGTTCCATCCATTGTCTACATTAATTTGCGTGTGTGTTTTAAGTCTGGCAAAAGATTTGCATTTCAAGTAAGTGTATTAACATGCATTTTTCTCTTTTTATATGTATTATTAAATTTATTTTCTCTCAGTCTCAAAATTGTATTTTAAGTGCTATTTTGAGTTATTTAGACATTTAAACACCCAAGGACTGTGTCACATTTGGAGACATGCAAATCTGGTGAGCAGTAAATACAGATCTCAATGTTAGTTAATGAGATGTGGATCAAGTCAGCTCATATTGGGTTTTGCAAATAATGAATTCCTCCATCATCCCAGGTGGTAGGTAGGGATGGGGAAGGAAATGATGTCGGTTTGGTTTTGACCTCCCAGAACTGAATGTGAACTTGAATGAGACAGGAAAGTCTGCACATTTCTGAGCTTGCAATATGACTTGGACAACCGCAAAAATGTGTTTGTAAAATTCATACATTTGGGAAATGCCCATAAAAAATACATACAATGGGAAAATGTGCACCAAAATATGCACGGATTTCCATGTGCAAAAAAGAAGCTCACACCCCAGTATGGACCTATGTTGGAATGAGCTTTGAGATGGAAATTGGAGAACTTGAGCTTGACAGATCTGCACATCTGAAGTAGAGGGTGGCCTTTGCGAGCTGTGCCACCTCTCTTCAAAGATGGGGCCAGTCAAACACCCTTCAGGGGCTGGGAAGCATGCCTCTTTTGACAATGGAACATGGAACAGGGCTTCTGATGATGAACACAAATGGTTCATGTGGGAATAGGTGATCCTTCAGACATCCTGGCCCCTAGTTGTTTAGGGCTTGGTAGGTAATAAGCAACACCTTGAATTGAGCCCAGAAAGAAACAGGAAGCCAGGGTGTGTCTACTCAGAAATAACTGTCATTCTGGTCAATTAGGTTTGTTCCCAAAATGCACACCCCTGAACTTACTGAGATTCCCATGAATTGAAATGACACATTTTAGAGAATCTTAATGTCAAAGCTTCGAAGCTTCAATTGATCACATCAAGGCAATGTGTCCCTGTAATGATTGTTTATTTAAGAAAGTAAGTAATGCGGCAGGGGTATAGCGAGGAGATTGTTCACAGCAAGACACTGGAGGAAACCTCCCAGGTTCCTTTAATCGAAGGAGAAAGGGGGGGCTGGAGGGGGGGGCTCACTTATTGGTTGAGCAGCCTCTGCCAGTCAGATGACATTCACTCTAACCCCACTACCCCCACTCAGAAGTATCTTCCATGAAGCGACTTATACTGGTATGATTTACTTTCTCATGGAGCCCTATGTGGACACAAGCTCACCAAAGCAGATCCCTTGAAAACATCTGGGTAATCCTCCATTCTCTTCTCCTTCTGTTGTCATGGAGAAACCCCCCAGTTCAGATAGAACAGGATTGGTATAACATGATCAGAACACCAAACAACAGAAGGCAAAAAGTCAATAAATCGAACAAAGAATGCTTTAGTTCTATGACAGTTTAAATATTTGTTTCCGAGAATCCACGTAAAACAAGGTGCCTGGGATTTTCCTAACTATGCTAGAGAAAACAGCTTCAGTCCTCCATCACAAGACGGATGCTGAAAGCTTGCTTGGGGTGGGGGTGGGGGGACGGCAAGCACCCTGCTGCTGTCAAGAGATAAGGATTCTGTGGAAGGAGAGTTAATGTTGCCCCCTAGCTCAGTCTTGGAAAGAAGCTCACCAAACTTATTAGCCTGCTGGGGGCTGGCAGAGGAAAGGGAGCTCTGCCCCTCCTCTGGAAGTCTTCTGCATTTCTATTCTAGATGTGGAGGAGAGGCCTTCCTCCCTCTGCCAGCCTCTTTGGTTTCATGAGAGAAACTGCAGATTGAAGCTTTTTCACCACCTGCCTAGCAATGTCTATCTCTCCCTCCCTCTCCCCTACTCCACCTTTTGTTTCTTAACATACCACTTGAAGATTCTGGGGGGCTTTGAACCTGTGCTTATTACCCAGTGGCAATCTAGTTGAGATTCAAGAAAGATACTATACCTGCTGTTCTGTTTGGATCCCCATGCACCTGCAGTTTTGATCTATTGTGCTTTGGTCCCCTGAAGATGGAGACTTCACCCCATACTGTACAATCGGGCCGGCTGCTTAGAGCCATTAGGCTCATAAAAGAGGACGGAGAGGGAAGAATGATTGAAAGGTGGGAAGGGAAGTGAAGAGAAATACAAGAGCTGCCTGCCAGCCCAGTTGCCAAACATGTTTTTGACTAAGTTGCAGCCTGTCATGGGAGGTATAACTTACTCCAGGAAGATGATTCACAGATACTGTAATTAAATTGACAACGTTGTGTCAAAAAAGCACTGTGCCGTTGGAACTGATGGTGCTACAAAGAGTGGTGATGGGGGACCAGTGTGGAGGAGAGGAGATTTAGCCTGTTTTCATCCTTTTGTCTGAACATTCCATCAGAGCATGGATGGCCCGTCAGCTACTTTTGCAGAATAGAGATTTTTGCAGAGAAGAAAAGGGGAGACAATGCTCATCTGAGAAGAAGCTGTGGTTCCCCCTTTCTTGACTGAGCCACTCCCCCATCCTTCTTGTATTGCTGCAAAGAGGAGATTGGAAGAATTCACTTACTACTTTAAACAAACCAGAATTCTCCATTACATCCAGACCTGGGGAATGGTGGTTTGTTTAACCTCGATCCTGGCTTGTTCGCTATCTAGAGTTTAGACAAACCGAGTTTGAATGTTAAGGGGATGCTGGTCTGTTTTAAAGCTAAAGTGGATGCTTCCAATCTTGACATCACCATCACCCCAAAAACGGGGTAGGGGGAAGGGAGGTGTGTAAGCCCAAGACTTGGTTCATTCACTACCAACCCTGTAGCCGGGATGTAGCAAATGGATGCACCCCCCAACCTTGCTCCATTGGGGGGGGGGATTGTCATTTTAATTTGTGACATGACAGACAATGTCAACCTCCATTTAAAAAATGACTGCTTGTTTTAAGAACAGGAACGATTTAAGAATAGGCCCTCTGAAAAAATCAGTGAATAATAAGGCAGGGGAAGTACACAGCAAAAGCCTCATCTGGAAGAGCCCCCCAAGGTCTGCTCACTCAAGACTTTCTCTGACGGCAGGTGGATTTTTCATAATCGTAATCACCCTGTATTTACTTAAGTGATCCTGAAAAAAACAGCCTGTCTAGTAACATGACCCTTGAAGAGTTAAATATTCGAATTTTGTATTATGGGCTAGCATTAGTCTCCACTCCTTGGACTTTCCTTTGCTCTGCTTTTTAGTTTCAGTTGTGTTCTCTACCCAGCCAGCATTAAAGCAGCATGTCTGTTTGCCTGCAGTAAGAAGTATGAGTTTGTGCATTCTGCAGTTATGACGATGAGTAGAGCAGGATTGGGTGTTTAATGCTAAAGGGTGAAATAAAGAAATAACCTAAAGTGATCGGGGAAAAAAATCTATCTTAAGTTACTCTTTACACTTTTAAAGCACTCACTATACTCTTAATCATAGTGGCTATTTTGTCTTTTTTTGTTTTTTTCTTGAGTACTTCATGACAAAGGATGTAAACAGCCCTAGAGGAATAGAAACACCGCTGTGCATAATACAGTTAGCTGGCTGGCTGGCCAGCCACCTAGGCTGTAAGTCAGGCCTAATTTCTGATTTTCCCAAAGTGTGCAGCTTAGCATGAGGCCTTTTCAAGGTTTCTGGGCAGAAAAAAATCAACCCAGCGACCAGTAAAAAAAAAAAAAAAATCCAATTGCTTTCCACAGTTAGTTTCCAATTGCTTATTTAGTCCTTTATATAGCAACCAGTTTTAAAAAAAGCTTTCCCTTGATTGTCCTTCAGAAAGGAAAATGTGAAAGGGCAGGAAGAAGACTAGAAGGAAGGACCTTCAAGGAGGAGTTCCAAACACACTGTAAGGGTGCAATCCTATGGCCGTTGCATTCCACCCCCTCTCCGGCCACCTCGTAGGCAGCCCAGATTGACCGCACACTCCGTGTTTGGAGAAGCAGCATGGAGCGGGAAAAACGAGGCATTTCTGGAGGCAGGGCAGGGAGCTCGGAAGCACCGGTTTGACACTTCGCATGTGTTGTCCGGCCACCCCACCCCATGCTCCGAGGTCTTGCAGCTAGACAGCCGAAATCAGCTGTCTAGCCACGAATGCAGGGGGGCTGGAGCTCAGAGGAGACGTGTACCTCCATGCTCCTCCCACCCTGCATTGGATAGGCGGTCACTCCAAGTTCGGAGGCAGCCGTCTATCCCCATAGGATTGCTCTCTAAAGTATTCATTTTCTCTCTGTTCTTCCCTAAACATGTAGTATGGACAAGTTTGTTTTTGGGGGTGGAATTTTAAAATGTGTTTTTATTATTGTTCATCTTTATTTATTACATTTCTGTGCTGCCCAATAGCCGAAGCTAATCCAACACCAAAGCCAAACCCGGGAGCTCCCTGTTAGTAGTTCAGTTCAGTTAAAATCAATTCAAAATTCTGCCTCAGAAAAGCGGAAGCCTCCACACAGTTGATGCTTTCTCCACCCACAGAAGCAGTGCAATAAACCCAAAACCACTAGGGAGAAAGAAGGAAGCTGTGCGACGACAACCCCTGCCAGTAGTGAGGCCCATCCATGAAAAACTGTCGGAGAATTTCTCCTCCCCTAGGAGTAATTCAGTGAAATTGTCCCCCCAGTTTCTCTGCCCCCAAATAGGATGGCGTATTTTGAGAGGCCATTTGTGCACAGCTCTAATCACAGCTGCTGGAGGGGGGTGGGGAATTGGAGCTTTCAGCCTTGATTTCAGCTGTGCATGAGCAGATTTCACCAGAAGCAGAAGAAGACAGGGTGAATTATAATGGTCTTCTGGAGAGAACTGAAGAATATATATTTTAGAAGAAATCCCTGTTGTAATCTGGTCAGCATTGCAGCTTTAAGGTAGGGCTACCTCAGAAGAACTTTGCATAAAGAAAGAACCTCTGAAGGAGACAATGAAAAACACCTCGTACAATTTTAATGAGAGCTTGCATTTTCTTTACAGGGTGCCCCGGGATAACAATAGCCACTCCCCCAACCTCCTTTAGTTTTTCTTTAAAATGTTCTTCTGAACATTTTCAGTGTGTCCACGCATCCCTCTTCAAACTAGTTTGCTTTGAAACAGGTCAGAATACACACACACACACATACACACACACTCATTCATTCATTCCTGTAGGAGTTGTGCAGTTCTGTATGAGACAGAATTCTCTGAAAGCTTTTAAAGAATACTCCCGAGGAAGGCCACAACTAATATATATTGGGTCAAAATTCTATGGCAAACCTAGACAGCATAGTAAGAAGCAGAGACATCACCTTGCCGACAAAGGTCCGTCTAATCAAAGCTATGGTTTTCCCAGTAGTAACATATGGCTGTGAGAGCTGGACTATAATAAGGAAGGCTGAGCGCCGAAGAATTGATGCTTTCGAACTGTGGTGCTGGAGAAGACTCCTACGAGTCCCCTGGACTGCAAGGAGGTCAAATCAATCCGTCCTAAAGGAAATCAACCTTGACTGCTCATTGGAAGGACAGATACTGAAGCTGAAGCTCAAATATTTTGGCCACCTAATGCGAAGAGAAAACTCTCTGGAAAAGACCCTGATGCTGGGAAAGACTGAGGGCAAAAGGAGAAGGGGACGGCAGAGGATGGGATGGCTAGATAGCATCACTGATGCAATGAATATGGACTTGAGCATGCTCCGGGAGAGAGTGCAGGACAGGAAGGCCTGGCGTACTATGGTCCATGGGGTCACGAAGAGTCGGACACGACTGAACGACTGAACAACAACAAGCTGAAAGGAGGGGTTGAATACCGGAGGGGAAAATGTGGATGATGAGGTCCGTTTTCACACATCCTTTGTGTGAATGCTCCTTGAAACAAACAATTGGACATCAGAGCAATCTACACTGTTTATTTCAACAGATTTGGCCAATAAGAGGTGAGAGAGAAGCTGCAAGTTGTAGCTGCTGTGCTAGTACTAGTGGATGGTTACTGTGACATGGTGCTGGTTCTGTCGGCCACTGCATTGACCCACATTTCTCGCTTTCTCTCTATATATACACACCACACCACACACATGTTTTTGGAGGGTTTAAGCATACATCTGAAGATGTAACATGGGTGGAATCAGTCACATTTGCATACACTAAAAAAAAAATCTAAACATAAGAACAAAAGAAGAGCTGTGCTGGATCAGACCAAGGGACCCATCTAGTCCAGCATTCTGTTCACACAACCAGCCACCCATGGGTATCCCACAAGCAGGACATGAGTGCAAAAGCACCCCCCCCAACCCATGTTACCCAGCAACTGGTGTACATAGGCATACTGCCTCTGACGTACTTCATTTATCTGTCTTGAATCTCCTACAAATCAGCTTTATGAGATGACCCCGGGTTCTAGTATTATGAGAGGGGGGCGGGGAAAGGCTTGGTTGGCGCTGCTAATGAAAATGTCCTGTCCCACATCACTACCAACTGGACTTCTGAAGATGATGGGACATGGAGCAAAGCCAACCACCTTAATAAGAGGGCATATACCTAGGGTCCAAATCTGATGGGATATGAAATGTAATAACCCACTCCTGTATCCAGTAATGAAACAAGAGTCTGTGTAGGTCAAACTATTAGGGGTGTCGTGTATTTATTACTGCTTCTTCTGCAGCATCTCTCTCTTCCAACTACTTGTCCTCACTGCTGTTAAGCTATCTCTCGGGCCTGCTGCAAGCAAAGTGACTGCTAAGGCAGCCAACTCCTGTTTGGTTGCAGTGTATAACTTTCTCCAGACATCTCAGATCGCACCTTTTTGCCCACTCCACCTGGCAGGTTTTTTGACTGCTGCTTAACTGCTGAGCAATGCATCCCTCCTGGCATGACCTGATATTCCTGTGGTGATGGCACACCTGTTGGGAACATCTGCTCCCTCAGAACGTGAGAGATTTAAAATGGCCAGGCAGGCATTCTAACAGCGTGTGTTGCCATCGTGTAGGCGGCATTGATTCAAGCCCAACTTGCACATCCTTTGCGGGGAAGGAGCTGTCATAGCTGTCTGCTTTGCCACCTGAGTTGTGTGTGTCAAGCAAACTGAGAAGAAGATGGACTGGAGGCACTGATGCAAAGTTAGCAATGTGTGTCAAGTCTGATTTCCAAGCCGAAATGGAGATGAGAGAGAACACACAGTTCTGGAAATATGCTATGGAGGGCTGGGGGATGAATTCATGTTCGTGGGATGTGGTGGCTAGGAGGAGAGTGGGCTTTAAAGACGCATTAGACTGAAGGACGGGTCTATCAAGGACTATTAGCCACAATAGCTAAAACAGAGCTGCCAAAATGGAGCTGATCTACATACTGGAGTGTGTTTGTGGCTGAGGTCCCAGGGCACGGTCTGAAGGCACATGAGGCAGCCACCGTGCTGAAGCTAAGCAGGTCTGGGTCTGGTCAGTGCTTGGAAGGGAGACCACCTGAGAACCACATGTAGCCACCTTGAGTCCCACAGTGGAAGAAAGGTGGCGTATAAATATAAACATAAAAATAAATAAAGTGAGATTTAAACCAGGGACTTCTGAATTCACACTCATGTGCCTTCAGAAAAAAAAGGACCTACATCTCCCAGCATTCCCATGGCTGGCTGGGGAATGCTGGGAGTTGTAAGGACTTTTTTATGTCTAAACATGCATACGATTGCACCTTAGTCACTACGCTATGGCTCCCACTTGGTGTAATGTTTGGGCCAGAAAATTATTCCATGTGGCTTAACTGCCATATAAACCAGACTTTGATCATGGTGCATTTTAGGGGAGAACCCCTAGCGTAGTGGCCAAGCACGTGCTTTGCATGCAAGAGTTCCCACCCAGGTTCAATCCCTGGCATCACCACCATGTTGCTGTTTTTTAAATGTCCCATGCCAGTGTTGAGGGTGTCTCTTCCTGTGACTTTGGAGAACTGCTGCCAATCATAGTAGACTATGCTTGACTAGATGGACCAGTGGTCTGGCTTGATATGCAGCTGCATACATAGGACTGATTAGACATTGGAGTGAACTCGGATTAATGCTTGCTGGGACTCCCTTTTCAAATCCCACCATATAAAGCTTTAGAATGGGAAGTGGTACCAAGAATTTTGAATGGCTGTTAGAAGAGACCCTTTCCATTCATTGCTTTTTTGTTGTTTCTTGTGAGTGACTATATCTTATGACAGAGACCATGAAGTGGAAGGGACTTGATCAGTGTCATCTTGAGAGTTACAAATGTGTCTACTAAACATCCCAACTGTGGCTCCACTCTTGTCTTTTAAACCCAGAGATCCCAATTCCATGGCGCTTTGAAGGTCTACGTCTTGATATCCTTGGGAGACAATTACTGGGATGATGCTATATTTTCTGCTGCTTTGTCAAGGAAGGAAACATGTTGTTTCGGGGGTACTTTTCCTGCTAGATGTATTGTGCTTCCTCCACTGTTTAATTCCAAGAGGCGCCCAAGGTGATTGGAGCCCTTTTTAGATGTGATATGTGGCACAGGAGCAATGACAGTGTTAATGGCTTCCATTTGCACCCAGGCAGCTCGAGGGGATGAGTTTTACAACTTCTCACAATGCTTTTCAGAAGCTTTTTGCACTTTCTGAAGTCTGTGTTTTCTCCAAAGGGTTTCCTACCCCATTCTTTGTGGAAATGCTCTTGTCTTGAGCAAGCTTCTCTTAATTAAAATAGCTTGAAGACATAATATCCTGCTCTCTATAAGCAAAGAGCTCACCACCTCTATGATCTATTTCCTAGTTTAATCTATTATTTCAATTCATCGTGCTGCATTTAGCACCCAGGTTCGCTAAATGTAGTAATAGTCATTATTGTTGTTGTTGTTGTCATTGTCGTTGTAATGGAGGAAGAGGAGGAGGAGGAGGAGATGACGAAGAGCCATGCTGGATCAGACCAAGGGTCCATCTAGTCCAGCATTCTGTTCACACAGTGGCCAACCAGCTGTCGACCAGGAACCCACGAGCAGGGCATGAGCCCCCTCCCACCCATGTTTCCCAGCAAGTGATGTACATAGGCTCACTGCCTCTGGTTCTGGAGGTAGCACATAGCCATCAAGATATGATGATGATGATGAAATACAAAAATGTTAAGTCAATAACCAGTTTTTCAAAAGACAAGCCAAAATCCAAAACCCACAGTACGCCAACCCTTTTAGAACCAACTGAAATGTCACAACATACTGAGCAAGCTTTTGAGTTCTCCAGAACTCTTCACCAGGCTGGATGTTAATCAAATGTAGTTGTGGGGTGGGGTGGGGAATCTGGCTTGGTGTTAAAAGCCATGAAGTGTGCAGTGGTCACAGTCCTAAGATGGCAAGGGATGGCAGAATTAATTGGATTAGGGTGCAGTCCTATCAGAGGCTGACAGATATCTTCGGCAGAGTGGGAGCAGCGCAACAGAGGTGATCCTTTTTCTGCTTTCTCCCCGCTCTATATTTCAGCCATATGGGGGTTTCCACCTTTCTAGCTGAGGTTCCAGGGAGTGGGAGGGACGAAGACTGGAAATCGCTCATATTCCTGCTTCCTCAGTCCCCTCCCCTCCTTGCCCACCACCAGCACACCCCATTTCTGTCATCTCTGAGCTCGCTGGTGTGGTTCTGTCCGTGCCAGCGGCGAGGGGGAGGGGGCGGGGACAGGAAGCTCAGACTCCTGGTCTAAAGTCAAAGCACTGCCTCTGACCTCAGATCCAGGAATCAGAAGGATACTACCCCTACCCCCACCGCCCCTGATACTGTCTAGGGCCCATAGGATTGCTCTCTCTGGGTCTCTCATATGATATGCAGATTTCAGGTTGCAGTTAGGGATTCTAGGACAAAGAAACACACATAATGGCTAATTCCCCATTTTTGAGAATATAAAAACCAGCATTTATTTATTTATGTATTTATTTATGTACAATATTTATATACCGCTCCATATCTAGAACAGATTTCGGAGCAGTGAACAGCAACAACAACAAAACAGGAAAATAATAAAACAATTAAACCACCACATTAAAAAATGCACATGTTTAAAAACACAATGCCAATAAAAACCAGAACTGGTAAATTAAGGGATCCCTCTTGGAACAGTACTGTTTTCAGGAGGCGCCGGAAATAACCCAGTGTTGGCACCTGCCTGACCACCAGGGGCAGAGAATTCCAAAGAAAAGGGGCCACCACACTGAAGACTCTTCTCCCAGTGGACTCCAAATGGGCCATAGGTCCATGTGGAACCAGCATGATGCAAGCAACTTACAAGGTAATGGCTGACATGATGGGATCAGAGCCCAGAAAATAATGCTATTAAATTAAAAAGAAACAAGATCAAGTGGCTCTATCGATCCATTAGAACAAAATTCACAGGGCAACTAAAATACCACCTTGTTAGGACTAACCTACGTTCACAATGCAGCATAAAAATGTTTGAGTTACATGGGACTCTTCTTCCACGTAGATCTTTGTTTTGAGATGTAAATGGTACGTAACAGTGCAACTGACTGAAATCGTTGCTTCGAGCTCCTCCTTTCAGGTTATCAGCAATCAGACGCGATCTTCCATTTCATGGTCCTTTTCAGTTCTGTCTCTCCTCCCCTTTCATAGTCACACACCAGCCTGTGGGTCAAGCTGCACACATTACATAGACATACTCTGACTTGGATTCCTGCATTGAGCAAGGGGGTGGACTCGATGGTCTTACAGGCCCCTTCCAACCCTACTATTCCCTGATTCTATGGTTCTATGACATTTCATGATTAGACCTCTTGGCGTTCTTGTTTGACTGAAGTACAGCTGCAAGGGTTTGACAGTTTCTTCAGAGTAAGGCCATTTAATTAACCTTCTCCCCACACACTCTTTTCCTGATGTTGTTTGACCCATGGGGGCGAGCCAGTGTGATGTAGTCGCTACAGTATCTGACTAGATTTGGGGTGACCCGGGTTCAAATCCTCACTCAAGCATGAAGCTCACTGGCTGACCTGATCTTTTTGGAGGAAGAGTGAGCTAAAGATGTTATAAATACAAGTACCTGTGTTGTATTTTCTCTTTGAGAGGCAAAAAGCAGTCCTAGGGGACACTTAGGTTGGGAAAAGAACAGATTCTTGTAGCACCTTAAGAACTGGCAATTAGTGGCATAAGCTTTTTGGGACTAGAATTCTCTTCATCGGATGCATAAAGTTTATTTTGCTGATGTTACACTGTAAGGCACTATGTACACTGATGGCATGTGTAAATAATCTCTCTTGCTAGTGTGGCTGGTCATAATCCTGGCTTGGCTTCCTAGCCTTTTTCTGCCACCCGCTAGAAAGCGCTGGTGATATTGCAAAGTTTCAACCTTGGCATATGCCACCACAGTAGCTTTCCGCATGGGACATCTGCTATGCTGAAATATTTGCACATTAAAACTGCCTAAACATATTTACACAATAGCCAGGATAGTTCCCAGAGCAATTGGCTCAATAATAAACCTTCGAAGACAACAAAAAAGGAGCCCTCACTCCCTTTCCCCAATTTCCTATGTGCACAATAACACCATTCTTCTTTTCTCAGTTCCTGGCTCCATAAATTGTTTTGAATTGTCCATAAATACATTTTAAAATGCTTTTCAGCTCACTTGCGTTCATTCAATCTCTCTCGCCCATTTCTAGTGTGGTTTACACAGGTGGCAGGTGGGGAAAAACAGGAAGCAAATGGTAAGGCCTCTTTTAGAGCACTGCATAATAAAGTCCAGCTGTCCTTATTTACTGTACAGCCCCCACTCCTTTTTTTTTTTTTTTCTTTTTAGTAAACGTCCCTGGTAATGTCCTTATTTGACCATATTTGGTTTGGGGAGATTGAGATGTCTTTAAATTTATTTATTTATTACATTTCTATACCGCCCAATAGCTGGAGATCTCTAGGCAGTTTACAAAGATTAAAAATAAATTTAAGTATAAATTTAAAAATAGATTTAAATAAATAAATAAATACATAAATAAATAAATGGCTTCAGCACCTCTGCGCCCCCCCCCCCCCAATCTTGAACTTAAATGTTGGAGTGAAGTTGGAGGGATCAGCCTGCCACATCAAATGGTGTTACTGGAGGGATCCCATAAAATCACAGAATCATAAAATTTTAGAGTTGGAAGGTGTTTTGGAGGTCATCTAATCCAACCTCCTGCTCAGAGTCAGCACCAGAAACTGCAACTCTGGCATCCCTGCTGGATGGCCTTCCAGCCTCTGCTTAAATATCTCAATTAGGAGAGAGCTCATCTCCCAAGACAGTCTCTTTCGCTGTCAAACTGTGATCATTTAAGAGCTTCTCCTAATATTTAGCCTAAGTTTGCTTCCCCGTAGTTTCTACCCATTTGGTTTTAGACCTGGCCTGTGGAGCAGCCAAGATCAAGTCTGATCAGACTTCATGAGAGTCCTTGAGATATTTGAAGACCCTTCTCATGTCTTCCTTAATCTTCTCCAGGTGAAACATACCCAGGTCTTTAAATCATTCCTCATAGGACTTGATTTCCAGACCCATTACAGGGCTGGTCACTATCCTCTGGACATGCTCCAGTTTGTCAGGATCAAACTGTTAAATACAATAATACATTACAGGAATGTTTACTGCAAGATTTTCTACTGCCTATTTCTCACAGGGGTGACAAATCTATGTCTAGGATAAGGATGTTGGAGAAATCTGCTATGGATTCAAACAAGTTTGGATTTCTGTGAAACCAACTTGCAGCACACGCAATAGACTGGCTTTTTTCTGAGTTGTATCGATTCCAGACTTTCATATTTATTTATTTACTTGCTTAGGTTTGGGGGGATTTGCACAATCTTGTTATCTTGCAAATGCATACTTGCACTAATCTTCATTAGCACGAGTGCACATTTAGAAATGATAAAATTCTCACACACAAAAATCCGGTTCCATCAGTGAGCAAACAATTAAACAAAAGAACCTGACAATCCACAAAACTGAGATGGAATGGACTTACTAAAATTCGTACATCCCTAGTGTAGGCTAGAAGCCATCTCCCTGGCATGCTAGTTTTCTAGTTTTCTAGATTTCTAGTTTTCCTTATATGGAGGGGCATCCAGTCATTTGAGTCTCCACATCATGGTGGAGTCTGACGAGATATAGTCCAGATTGTCTTGCAATCTGGTTCAGGGGTAACATCTTTTGTTTTATGGCGATTTCCTGAGATAAGCTCGAAAGGGCAAACTAAAAGAGCAGAAATGGTGTTAAACATGGCCTTTGTGCACATGCAAGAAGGAGAGAGAGAAAACACAGACCAGAGGCATGATCCAAATTGTATTAGTATTTCTTCATCTGGAGATACGTGGTTTGGTTTTCTTTTCTCTCCCCACACCCACCCCATTAATTTGTTTTAATATATGCGGGATGTGCAGTGAAGCTGCATTAATTTGCAGTAATGATCGAGAGATCCATCGAGATTAACTGCATTTTTGTAAATTAGCAAGGAAGAAAATAAACACTATCATCATAATTATCATTGTGGGTTCCCCCCCCCCCCGAAAAAGCAAGCGGCGAAGCTTCTGCAACAGCAATTGTTACCTTTGCTCATGGATTTGGCACGTGTTTAGGATTTAATTATTTATGAGACCACCGTGTAGGTAATCATTATTCTGTGGTAGATCTTGATCAAATAATGAAGTGTTAGGGGCAGGAAACCTTACTTCAGTGCCTGCGAGGGCGGGGAGAGGTCTGTTAGAGGCTTGGATTGCATGGAACAAATATAGTGGTGGTATGATTTGGCATGATGGTGAGCATCTCTACACCAGCCTAAAATCCTGCTTTAAAATGGGGCTTCCTGCTTCTTTTATTTTATTTATTATTGCATTTATATCCTGCCTTTTTTCCTCTTGCAAGGAACCCAAGGCGGCTTATATTATCCTCCTCCTCTCCATTTTATCCTCACCACAACAACCCTGTGAGGTGGGTTGGGCTGAGAGTCTGTGACTGGCCCAAAGTCACCCAGTGAGCTTCCATGGCCGAGTGGGGACTAGAACCCAGATCTCCCAGCTCCCAGTCCAACACCACACTGTTGTTGTGCTACACCACACGCTACACCACACTGGCTCTGTTTTAAATGCAGGATCACAACGGACTCCCTTTACACATGCTCCTTTCCCCCATCCCCTCCCCCCACACACACACACATCTGAGTCTTCCATATGTTTCATTGGTCTAGCTCCTCTTCTTGTGGCTTTTCCTTTTTCATGGAGGGAGCTCACATGGAACACAAGTGGGGCAATTTGATAGCTTATTATCTAGGGATGTAAGAGAATTCCACCACGGATCCCAGGGGGCCCGAATTCCACTGAATTCAGCCCCCCGGAATCCATGGCGGAATGGAGCAACCCGCCCCACCACCTTGCGAAAGCCCCGCAAAACGGAGCCTACCTGGCTGCGGCTCTGGCTGCGGCTTTGGCTCCGGCGGTGGAGGTGGAGGTGGCGGCGGCAGCTCTGGCTGCTGCCGGGCTGCTGCGGACGCAAATGGCGTCCTGAGTAGGGGACGCCATTTGCGTCCCTATGGTAGCCCATGATAGGCTACGTAAATATTTACGTAGCCTATGATGGCTAAAGCGGGAACACAAATGGTGTAGGGGATGCCATTTGCGTTCCTGTTTTAGCCGTCATAGGCTACGTAAATATTTACGTAGCCTATCACAGGCTACCATAGGGACGCAAATGGCGTCCCCTAGTCAGGACACCATTTGCTTCCGCAGCAGCCCGGAGCGGTTGGAGGCCCCGCTGCAGGTTGGCCCGGCCGGCGGCTCCGCGGCCTGGCAGGATTCCAGGGGGGAGGAACGGATCGCCTCCCCCCACGTCGAGGATTTCGGGGGGAGGGAGGGAGCGCCTCCCTCCCACTGTGGATGTCCTTGGACGAAACCAGGTAAGTGTTTCGTACATCCCTGTTATTATCTCCGATCTATTTAAAAAATGGAATAAAGGTCATTTAGCACGGGAGACGCCCTGGAGGTTGACAACGTCATCTAAAGGGCCCACAAACTTCCACGAGTGACCGATCTCACTCACAGGATAAAAGCTCTGTGTGAAGGAGCCCTGTATTAAAGCAGTGCTTAGGAGTCCTAGTTCAGTCTTCCCAGTCTCGGCAGCCTCCAGCTATTTGGGGCTACAATTTCCAACATTCCTGACCATTGGCTATGCTGGCTGGGGCTGATGGGAGTTGGAGTCCAAACCACTGGAGGGCACCAGGTTAGGGAAGGCTGTTGAAGTGGATTCTGCTGCTTTGTGGGGTTGGTTGGGGGAGGATACAGGGAGACCCAACTTCTATCCCCAAAAGGTTTCATTTTATTATGGCCAGATCCTTAAAACTAGTCTCTTAACAACAGCTGGAAGACATCAGATTGGGAAAGACTGTCCTAGATAGTAGTATGAAGGCAGTGTTTGGAAACCCCATCGAACTAGCAAGGTGTCCAGAAATCTCTTATTTTGTGGAAGAGCCAGGCTTTTCTCCCCAGATGCCTCTTGGCCTTGTGAACTGTAGTTTGTTGTAACTGGAAGATTACTATTTACCTGTCTAATGAATTGAGCTTGAGCGAGGGGTATTGGCCCTGCATGTTGACCTCGGTTCACCAGTGGTTTTGTTGCTGTCCGTGTATGAGACATGGGGCCTGCCCATAAAAATATGCTGTCTACATTACATTTACATCCTGTCCTATACAAAGATGGCACCAACATCGTGTGTGCCACCTGCTTTGAGGGCTCTTTCAGCAGTAGTTGTTCAGTTTTGACCACAGGCCTTTGCAGGTTGGGCCACCACTGGCTTATAGGATGACCTGGGCTGTGCTGTAAATCCAGAGCACCTACCAGAGAGGTGAGACCCTTCTCTTTCCTTTTGCCAGGTGCAGGAGCAAGTTAGGAATTTCAGAATTGGGATTATGAAGATAAGTAAGCTGGAGTTCAGTCAAGCCCTAAGATCTAGAGCAGCATTCCCCAGTTTGGAACATTCCTCCAGAAGTTTTGGACTTCACCTCCCATCAGCCTTAGCCAGTATGGCCAATAGCCAGGAATTGAGGGAATTGTAAACAAAAACATCTGGAGGGTACCCGCTTTGGGGAAGGATGATCTAGAGTGGTCTCCATCTAGGGTGGTTTAGAGTGGTCTAGATGATCTAGAGTGGTCTAGATGATCTAGAGTGGTCTCCATCAGGGATGAGCCTACAGGCACAGCACAAGTGACCTTTTTGCCTGATTGGGGCAGCACTGTTTTCTGGGAAGTCAATAAAGTAGTGTGCCCACTCAGTTTATAGTAGTGAGAAAGTGCAAACTTTCCACTAGATTGCCTCTGTAGCAGCTGAATTCACTTGCTTGGTAGGTAACTGGCATCACTGTTGATTAGGGATGTGTGAACCTGCTCCCATCTGGGTTCTCAGGGTGCCCACCCAGTCCCTGACTCCCTCACCGGTCAAGCCCCTCCTGCGCTCAGTGAGCAGCCCGCAGTCACCCCATCGGCCTCGCTGGGCTCCATGGTCACCAATTTTTGAAAAAACAAAATGTCGATCGCAAAAATGCACATATTTGCATATGCGCAGAAATGCACATTTTTTTGCAAAATGCACATTTCCACTCATGTGCAAAACTGCACATTCACAAGAATGTGCATTTTCATATTCACAAAAATATGCATTTTCATGCATACGCAAATATGCACATTTTTGTGATCGCCATTTTATTTTTCAAAAAATGGCGACCGTGGAGCTCGACGAGGCCGCCGGGGTGAGTGCGGGCTACTCACCGAACATGGGCAGGGGGTGAGTGTAGGCAGGGGCTTGGCAAGTCAGCATCGGGGGTGCAGGCATCAGGGGTTCCGCCAGATCCCCGGACAGAATCGGGCACCTCCACCATCCCTTCTGTTGATGTGTGTAAATAATGCGGCTGTACTTCTTCCAGTATGTAGGGAACAGTGTCAAATCCTCTTGAGAACGTACAACGTATGGGTAGTGTATTGTCTGAGGCCATTCTGAGTCTGTTTTAATCAGCACCATATCTCTAGCTTGTATTTCTACCTGTAGACTGGTAGATGGAAAGCAGGGATGGGCCAGTTTTCCAAAGTATCCCTTGAATTAAACTGGAAATTATTCACTTTTTTTTCCTGAAAAGAAACAAAAAACTGTTTGAGTCACTCTTGGGCTTGAAAAAATGTCCCTGCTCATCCCCACCATCCTAAATCTCTCCAACTTACAACAACCCTTGTGAGAACTGCCTCTCTCACGGTCCCCTGGGGTTTGTGCTGTTAAACCAGTATGTCATGGAGACAGAGGTGGAGGGAGGGGAAGTTAAACAAACAACCACCATCCTCTCCTCTCCCCTTAGACTACTGATACTCCTGCTGCCACTTGACAAGGGGAGTATGTTCTGAGGGGCCTGTGGCTGCCAGGGAGGGAGGGTTGGTGGTGGTGGGAAGCCAGAAGTTCTTCTCTGGCTCAGAGTTTAACCACACTTGGAGAAGAATACAGGGGTCTTCAGTAGCTTGTCTCTTATTTGAAGTAGACTAATCCACTCCCCAAATCTGTAAACCAGTCTGGTTTGGGAGAATTTTGCCAGGTTCTCTAATAAGTCAAAAGATAGCCACAGTTTGGAGACAGGGATGCCGGAAAGGAACTTGTGTGAGAAGTATTGCAAGAACATCCAAATGCTGCAGCAGTAACTCCATATAACCTTTTGGAAATTCAGGTTAAACAGCATTCATTGCTTGAACTGACTTTTGCTTGTTCAGGTGAGAAGGTGGCCAAAGTAAGCAATTGCAGTTGCTGCTTTGTGGCCTGAGTTAGTCAGATTTCCCGTGATCAGGGAAGAACATCTCAGCAGAGAATTCATTGAAGGATCTCTTACTTACTTCCGTGCTCTGAATAGCATCAGGATTTGAAGTTCTGTTTGTTGGGGTCTTTTTCACCCCCTACCCATCTGGCCTCGTGACCCAGACTTGATCACCAATGAATGAACAGTCTCTGTTCATCATTGTGCTTTTGGGGAGGGTGCATGTCCTCACGAAATGATCCTCTCTGGGGGGCTTCTTCCATTCCCATCCATAATATACTGGTGCAAACAAGTGTGCACATGAGCACACAGACACACCCAAATTATTAGGACAGGAACTTCTTGCCTCATGCATATCTTCTCTCATTATCCTGCTGTTCCCATCTGTAGACATTGATGGGATTTGAGATGTACTTGAGAATGCTGTCCCTGGTCAGCAGTATGAAACTGCTGTCCCTGGTCAGCAGACAGAGCCGTCTCCACCTGTCTTGGAATTTTGGGTGTTTGTCCATCTGCATCCCAAAGAGCTTAAGCCTCTCTAGGGGGCAGCGCACAGACTCCTTGTTGGGAGGATTTTATTTTATTTTTCTTATGAGGCAATGACATTCAGAGACATTGCATGCTGAAAAATGGAATCTGCTGGGCCTCTGCATAATAAGCCAGCTGCAAAAGAAGGGAATTATTTACTTCTGCTTCTGGGAATGAACTAAAATCTGTTCAGTTGCAGCATCAAAACCTCCTAATAGGAGATGTGAAGGATCGCTGGGCCTAGACCCAACAACCCTGCTAGGTAGGACAGGGCAAACCTGGCCCCAAATCCCCACAATAACCCAGTAGCCATCCACCATGGCCAATAGGCACTGAAATTAGCACTGAAGTTATGCAGAACACACCACACCAATTAAAAGTAAGGGGGGGGGAGTTTATTAAGGGAAGGAACAATAGGGAGGGGAAAGGGAGAGGTGGTAGGTTATACAGGAAATTACAAGCAGGAGTACAAAATCCTCCAGTATGTAGGAATGCTGAGAGCCTGTATACACGCCCCCAAGGACAAAACAATTAAGCTAGCTAGTCTATCCTATAGGACAGATAGGGATGGCGGAGAATTTCTCCCCGAAACTTCGGGGGCCGAGTGCCAACGTGTTCGGCCCCCCGAACAAGTTTCGGG
The DNA here is from genome assembly GCF_057233095.1 of Heloderma suspectum. Lineage (NCBI taxonomy): Eukaryota > Metazoa > Chordata > Lepidosauria > Squamata > Helodermatidae > Heloderma > Heloderma suspectum. The sequence goes on along the minus strand of NC_139471.1, from coordinate 15,821,471 downwards.
GAGAAATCCTCCGCACCCCCCCCCCCGGGACGGGACTTACCTTCGCCGAATGTCCCTCCCGGCGGCGGGTCCGGCCGGCGGTTCGGCAGCTGTTCGTGCGGGGCGGGAGCGGCAGCCGGTCTTTCAACCAGCTGCCGCCGCCATTCCAGCAAAAGAAAAAAAAACACAAACGCCTCCGTGATAGGCTACGTGACGATTAACGTAGCCTATCACGGCTAGATTTGCAAAGTCAGCCATGATAGGCTACGTCAATCGTCACGTAGCCTATCACGGGTGACTTTAAAAAAAAAAAGCGCGTACGGATAATGGCGGCCCCCATAGGGAGCCGCCATTCCCGTTCCTTATTTGGTCGCTGTAGTCTACGTAAAGATTTACGTAGACTACAGCGACCAAATAAGGAACACGAATGGCGGCTCCCTATGGGGGCCATTAGCGTACGCGCTTTTTTTTTTTTTTAAGTCACCCGTGATAGGCTATGTGACGATTAACGTAGCCTATCACGGCTGACTTTGCAGATCTAGCCGTGATTGTTTTTGTTTGAACTTTCGAGTTCGCGGCTGGGCGAGGCGGGAAGCCTCCCCCCCAGCCTGAATTTCGGCCGGGGCGAGGCGGGAAGCCTCCCCCCCCCGGTCTGAACTTCGGCGGGGGGAACAGCGAAGCGCCTCCCCCCCACCGCGAACAAGCTTCGGCGAAAGGTAAGGGACTTTCGTCCACCCCTAAGGACAGATACTGAAGCTGAAGCTCAAATATTTTGGCCACCTACTGTGAAGAGAAAACTCCCTGGAAAAGACCCTGATGCTGAGAAAGATTGAAGGCGAAAGAAGAAGGGGACGGCAGAGGATGAGATGGCTAGATAGCATCACCGATGCAATGAATATGAATTTGAGCACACTCCGGGAGAGAGCGCAGGACAGGAAGGCCTGGCGTGCTGTGGTCCATGGGGTCACGAAGAGTCGGACATGACTTAACGACTGAACAACAACAACAACAACAAAAGTCTATCCTATACATACCAAAGGATGGGCCTTCAAAGATAGCCTCCAGACATGCAACACACCCCAGAACCATCGGGGCAAAGGTAGACAGCCCACCCCTTCTTCAGTCCTAGCAACCTAAGGCAGAATTTGGATAGCCAATCAAAGCTCAGTCCCAGGGCACATCACCCTTACCTCAGGAAGGGCAGGATCATCCCACCAGACCCAGCTGTTATCTCTTTCCTAATTAACATGGACTGAGCCTGGCCTTGAGCTGCAGAGCTGAGCAATGGTTAGATAACACCCAGCGCCCGGTGGTCATCTCGGGTGTGACAGCCCAGCCTATACCCATGGCAGAAAGCAGGCCTCCATTCTTGACAGGAGGAAATCAGTGTGAGGTCCTGTGAATCCCACCATCTCTCCACCCATGTGTGTCACAACAAAAGAGCGTTCCTTGGGAGTGGTCCGTCGGTCATCACAGTACCTGCCTCCCTGTTACACACATTGTTTAGTCCTGGAAGAGGACTGATGGAAATATCTTCTCCTCTCTCTTCAGCCCCCCCAACTCCCGGCATGTTAACAGGTAAAGGAGAAATCTCTCCACAGATCTTCTACCACGTTAGCATACTTTCTTTGTTGCATGTTTTATTTGCATGCATGCGTGCGTGTGTGTGTTAAAAACAAACAACCCCCATACCCAAGCATTTTACTTCAGTATTACCAATGCCTTTGCATGATGTGGGAAAGCAGCTGACAGATTTTAAAGTTTCAGTGTCAAGTGGTTAACCCAAAGTGATGTGCGCCATTTAAAAAGACAGAAATAATTGCAGGTAAGCAATATCCTGCCCGCCCGCCCCCCCCCCCCCGAATGTATGATCAGGTTAGCTGCGGAGACTGAAGACCAAGAACAGGACACAGAATAATGGGCTCAAGTTACAGGAAGCCAGATTCCCGCTGAACATCAGGAAAAACTTCCTGACTGTGAGAGCAAGACTACAATGGAACCCATTCCCTAGGGAGGTGGTGGGCTCTCCCACACTGGAGGCATTCAAGATGAGGCTGGACAGCCATCTGTCAGGGATGCTCTGACTTGGATTCCTGCATTGAGCAGGGGGCTGGACTCGATGGTCTTGTAGGCCCCTTCCAACCCTGCTATTCTATGATTCTATGAACAGGAACATTTCTTTTAATTATTTATTTAAAGTTCCACACTAGTTGCAGTGGTGCATGCCCTTACCTGAGGGGCTTTGACATGCCTAAAGACAAGACATTTTGGTGTCTGGACTGTTAACATAGCAAGATATGAGCTTTCTGGTGCAGCAGGAAGGGGTTTTTGTTGTGGTTGTTTTCTGTACTTCCCCGCAGCTTTGTGTCTTTCACAATATGAGCATGTTTTCAGACCCTACCTTGAGATAATTCATTGAAGTGAGCACTTAGCAGAATGTGGCAGAGCATATTTTAGTCAAACGGAATATCTCTGTGACAGGCTTGTTGTCCCTCACCACCCGCCCCTTCCTTAAAACACTAAATGAAATTCATTTTTAAGATGAAACTACGTGAAAGTGGAACATTTCTTCACTATGATTACTTTGATGTATACCAAGTCGCAGACTTTAAAGTTACAGTTCCCACAGCAACTGTAACTCTGCCCTCTTGTGCATATTCTGTATCTTTGTAGGGCTTGTTGTACCTGCTATTAAATTTATGCCCTTTGTGTATATGGTTGGTATACTACCTAATAGAGAGAGACGTACATAATATTAGGGATGCTGGAGAATTCCACTGTGGACTCAAATGAGGCTGGATTCCAAAGAATCCGACCTTTGGAGTCCATGGTAAAGCAGCTGTACTTACCTCCAGGTCACAATACGCTAAAGCACTGACTTTGACCTAAATACAGCCTTAAACAGGATTTTTAGGTCCACGGCACTGCGTTATGGCCACAAATGGCATACAATATGCCATTTACGGCTGTATTTTCCCCACAATAGGCTAACGTCAGCTGCTATTGGCGAGTCACATCTTATAGCTGCTCCACCAACTCTGGGGGATGTGCCTGGGCTCTGGAGATTCCTCAGGGCCCTGAGCAGCCTGAATTGCCTGTCCATGGACACCGCTCCCCAGACCAGACAGTGGGGGGTTCGTACACTGTTAGACTGCTTCTGAAGAAGCCTTCCCTTGACTCCCTAGACAATTACAGGACAGTAAGTAATGTACCAATTGGGGTCAAGGTAATCAAGAAGGCGGTGTCCATTCAACTCCAAGCAGTCTTGGATGAAACTGATTACCTGGACCCATTTCGAACCAGCTTCAGAGTGGGATACGGAGCTGAGACTGCCGTGCATCTCTGTTGATCCTTTTGGATCTCTCAATGGCATCCGATACCATTGACCACGGTATCTTTCTGGATCGCCTGAGGGAGTTTGGGGCTGGGGGCACTGCTCTGCAGTGGTTCTGCTCCTTTCTCTCAGGACGGTTCCAGATGGTGTCACTCGGGGATAGTTGTTCCTCGAGAAAGGAACTATTATGTGGAGTTCCTCAGGGCTCCATTCTATCTCTGCTGCTGTTTAGTATCTACATGAAACCACTGGGAGAGATCATCAGGAGGTTTAGGGCTGAGTGTTATCAGTATGCTGATGACACCCAAATCTCTTTTTCCTTATCTTTATGCAAGGAAGGTATGACTCCTCTGAATGACTGTCTGAAGTCAGTAGAGGGCTGAAAGCTGAAGTTGAATCCTGCAAGACAGAGGTGCTCATGTGAAGGTCCTAATTCTAGGGATGGTTGAGAAATCTGCCATGGACTCCAATGAGGCTGGATTCTTTAGAATCTGGCCCCCTGGAGTCCGCAGCAGAACAGACTGCTCCACCCTGCCATCCCACGAAAGCCAGTTGGGATGGACCCTACTTGGCAGTGGCTGGTTCGGGTCCATCTTCTTTGTTCCGCAGCCATCCGCTGCCAGGATGCAGACACAAATGGCATCCACTATGCCATGTGCATCCCTGCTCTTTGTCATGATAGGCTATGTAAATATTCACATAGCCTATCACAGCCAAGGGCAGGGACGCAAATGGCGTCCGCTATGCCGGACGCCATTTACGTGGCAGCGGCTGGAAGTCCGGCTGCGGACGGGCCCGGCCAGCGGCTCTGCAGACTCGCTGTGGAGTGGAGCTGGCCGGGGAGGATTCCGGGGGGAGGGACAGATCACCTCCCCCACCCCCCATGGACCCCTCCAGCGGACGGGTAAGTAGGTTTCGTGCACCCCTACCTTATTCAGGTATTGAGGTATGTCAACCAGATCTGGATGGGGTTGCACTCCCCCTGGAGGAGCAAGTTTGTAGCTTGGGGGGGGGGTCTTGACCCAACCCTGCTCCTGGCATCCCAGGTAGAGGCAATGGTGAGAAGTGCCTGTTTTCAGCTTCGTCCGATACGCCAGCTCCTGGAACATGTGGACCTGGTAATGGTGGTGCATGCGCTGGTAATATCTAGGCTTGTTTTCTGCAATGCGCTGTAGTTGGGGCTGCCTTTATATTTAGTTTGGAAACTTTAACTGGTACAAAACATGGCAGCGACCATATTACACCAGTTTTAAAATCTTTACACTGGTTGCCAGTCGATCTCCAGGCAAAATGCTAAGTGCTGGATCTTGCCTTTAAAGCCTTATGTGGTCTAGATCCAAGGCATCTTACGGTATGACTTCTCCCCTGCATTCCAGCCCGCCACCTAAGGTCCTCTGAGGGCTCTCTGCTGCGGCTGCCTAATGTGAGACTGGCAGCCACATGCAAGAGGAACTTTTCCTTTGCCGGCCCTCAGCTGTGGAATGACCTGCCGGTTGAAATGCGCCTGCTGAGCTCTTTGAAGGTTTCTAAGCAGGCATTAAAGACTCTATTATTCCGGCAGGCCTTCCCATTTTAGAACTCTTGGCCTTTTGCTGACTTTGGTGTACTATTTCTAAGCAGTGTTGTTTTAAGCTGTGTTTTATTGTTGGATTTTTTTTTCTTTTTTCTTTTTTTAGAAGTATTTAGTTCAAAGTTGTTTTTAGTTATATGTTGTTTGCCTGTGGGTTTTTATGGAAATGGTTTCTAGACTTTGTATATTGTATTTTAATTTCTAGCTTTTGTAAACTGCCCAAAGAGCTTCAGTTATGGGGCGGTATAGAAATGTAATAAATCTTCATCATCACCATCTCCATGACCATCATCTCTACTGCCCTCCTTACGAATGGCTGTACGTGATTCTCAGGTATTAGGGTACAAGCTGGGAAGAAGGAAGTGTGTGTGACACACACAGAGATGCGCACACACACCCCTGAACCACCAAACTTCTATGCCCCCACCCCTCCCTATCCTGCCCTGTTAGAGCTGCCTTACGTGGCAGTTGAATTAACTGGATGTTCCACCAATGTTAGCTGAAAAAAAGCATGAAGGAGAGATGCACCTACCTAAACACATTCGGAATTGTGCACTAAGTGAGCTGCCATTGGCCAGGTCTTCTTGACACCCCTCAGTGAAGGTGTAGAGGCATACAGCGTTCTTCCCCACTTCACAGGATTGCTGATTTAGGGATTTATTTATTTTTTATCCCACCTTTTGGCTTAAAAAAAGGTCTCAGGGCAAAATAAATAAATAAATAAATAAATAAATAAATAACTGTCTAAACTGCAACAGCTTATAATGCAATATGAATAAAATACAAGTGATGGAAACAATAAATAGCAGGACATAAAATAAGCAGATGATTAACTCCAAAGGGATCTTCCATACAATCAAATGCTTAGGTGAATAGGATGGATTTTGCTTGGAGCCTAAATGATGGTGCAGGGTGAGTGACCATGTTGTTGGAGGGAGGGGGAGTTCCAGGGTTTGGGCAGTACCACACAAACCAGCTGCCTGGTCTGGCACTGGTAACTCCAGTTCTGAAGGGGCTGTGATTCCATTGAGGGTTTTAGTTACCACCACTGGCCAAAACTCTTGTGATGCTATCCAAGGTGCTGAAAGGTGCTATCCAAGGTGCTGAGTCCTATCCCACAATGGGCTCAGCACCTTGGATAGCACCTTTCAGCACCTTGGATAACACTGTCAGAGTTTTGGCTGGTGATAACTAAAACCTTCAGTGGAACCACAGCCCCTCTGGGACTGGAGCCACTGGCCACCACTGGGTAAGGTCACTCAGAGAAGGTTTTCAGAATATTTACTGCATATATTTAGTGCAGGATATATGGATATATTTACTGCAGAAATATGTACTTTGGCCACATAATGAGAAGACAGGATACCCTGGAGAATATGCTGATGCTAGGGAAAGTGGAAGGCAAAAGGAAGAGGGGCCGACCAAGGACAAGATGGGTGGATGATATTCTGGAGGTTACGGACTTGACCTTGGGGGACCTGGGGGGGGGGTGACAGCTGACAGGAAGCTCTGGTGTGGGCTGGTCCATTTAGTCACAAATAGTCGGAAGCGACTGAACAAATAACAACAAACTGCAGAAATGCTGGTGGATCCCACTTATGTAGCCCAGTTGCCATGTGAAGTAGGTCTAAGTCAGGGGTGGGCAACTTGTGGTCCTCCTGGTATTTTGGCCTACAACTCCCATAATCCCTCACCATTGGCTATGGGAGTTGTAGGCCAAAACTTCTGGAAGGCCACAAATTATCTACCCCTAGCCTAAGTAGAAGCAGCAACATTTTCCCAGTTCTTCTCATCCCTGTGACATTCCTGGGTTACTGGAGGTAGATTAGGCTGAGACATTCTGAGTTAATACACAGGGCCACCCCAGCTGATGTAAAAGTAACCTAAGTATGGTGTGTGTGTGTGTGTGTGTGATAACTCTTAAGACCAACCACTAACCTAAATAGGAGGATGGAGATGTCTCAAAGGGTAATTTGTAATACAATACACAGTTTCAAATAGTTCTGTACTAAAGTACACACCCCAGAGTGCAGGATGTGGAAGAACGGACTCAAGTTACGGGAAGCCAGATTCCAGCTGACCATCAGGAAAAACTTCCTCACCGTTAGAGCAATACAACAATGGAACCAATTCCTTAGGGAGGTGGTGGGCTCTCCCACACTGGAGGCATTCAAGATGAGGCTGGACAGCCACTTGTCAGGGATGATTTGACTTGGATTCCTGCACTGAGCAGGGGGTTGGACTCGATGGTCTTATAGGTCCCTATCTACTCTACTATTTAATGATTCTGTGATTCTATAAAGTGTACTGTCTAAAATATGCTAAATACTACCTTTATTTGCTATCCAAGTTACACACAACCAGTATGTCAGTATGTATTTATTTATTTATTTATTATTAAATTTATTAATTGCCCACCTGGCTGGTCACCCAGCCACTCTGGGCGATGTACAGCATATAATAAAACAGTTTAAAACAATAAAATTCTACAATAAAAACATTTTCTAAAATACCCTAACCCACCCCAAATGCCTGCCTGAACAACCACATTTTTAATGCATGGCAGAAGCTCATTAAAGAGGGGGCATGGCGGAGTTCCCTAGGGAGGGAGTTCCAGAGAGTGGGGGCCACCACAGAGAAGGCCCTCTCCCTTGTCCCCACCAGTCTAGCTGTCCTGGCTGATGGGACAGAGAGAAGGCCATCCGAGGCTGATCTTGCTAAGCGACCTGTCTGGTGTTGCTGGAGGCGCTCCTTAAGATAGGCTGGGCTGGAGCCATATAGGGTTTTAAAGGTCAAAACCAACACCTTGAATCTGGCCCGGAAAACAACTGGTAACCAGTGCAACTCCTTCAGCACTGGAGTGATGTGATCTTGCCAGCGGCTGCCTTTAATCAGGCGAGCCGCCGCGTTCTGTACCAGCTGCAGCTTCTGAACCATCTTCAAGGGTAACCCCACGTAGAGCGCATTACAGTAATCTAAATGAGAGGAGATCAGGGCATGTACTACTAGGAATGTACAAAAGTCACTTACCTTTTCAACGGGGTGATTCGCGGTGGGGGGGAAACGCTCCGCACCTCCCCCCGAAATTCTAATCCAGCCCGCTTTGCTCTGTGGAGCCGCCGGCTGGGGCCGCCCGCAGCCGGACTTCCGGCCGCTGGGCAGCCTGCAGGCAAAAAAAACACAGCATACGCAAATGGTGGCAGCTACGGCAGCCGCCATATGCATTCCCTTTTTTTCGCTGTTTTAGCCTTTTTTCGATGTTTTAGCCTATGTAAATATTTACGTAAGCTATTACGGCGGGGGAAAAAAAAGGAACACAAATAGCGCCCACTATGCTATTTGCGTTCCCCCCTTTTTTTTTTTTTGCCATAATAGCTTACATAAATATTTACTCAGGCTAAAACAGCAAAAAAAAGGGAATGCAAATGGCAGCCGCCATAGCCGCCACCATTTGCGTACGCTGTTGTTGTTTTTTTAGCTTGCCGTGATAGGCTACGTAAATACTGACGTAGCCTATCACGGGCTCCACAGGGACGCAAATGGCGTCCCTGCGTTAGCCCTGATAGGCTACGTAATTATTTATGTAGCCTATCACAGCTATGATGAGGAAGTGAGTCAGCGCAGACGGCAGCAGGTAAGTGCTCCGTTTTGCGCACCTTTTGTGGGGGGGGGCTTCGTTCCGCCATGGATTTCGGGGGGCCAAATTTTGGGTGGCCACTGGCATTCGGCCTCACCGAGCTCTGTGGCGGAATTCTCTGACATCCCTACGTACTACTGATGGGAGTAGATGGTCGGGAAGGAAGGGGTGCAGCCGCCGTATCAGATGGAGTTGATACAGCGCTGTTCGGCTCACAGCTGACACCTGAGCCTCCATGGACAGCTGGGAGTCCAAAATGACCCCCAGGCTGCGGACCTGGTCTTTCAAGGGTAGCCGTACCCCATTCAACACCAGATAAAGTATCAGATAAAGAAAGTATAGTTCTGAAATCTATTATCTACTAGAAATATCCCCCCTGCTCCTCTCCAAGCAATTCTCTCTTTCTTGCTGCAAAAGCAGGGAGAGGGGATATCCAGTCATTCAGCACTTCTGTTTAACATTTCAGCAGGTGATGGGGAAGAGGATTTTCCTTTGTTTTCTTTCCAGGTAGTGCTACACCTTCCTCTCCCAGAGGCTTCCCAAAATGACAGGAATTCAGTGAAGGCCTGGATGAATAGCAGTCCACAGAGTGGGGAGAGGAAGGCATCCAAGGGGTTTCCACTGAGGTTGGCACTAGCCTGCCCCTGTTTATCATCATTAATGACCTGTAAAGAGGAGTAAACAACACATTATATTGCACAGGCAGGTGCCTTCAAGCGAGGAAGACAGATGAATGCAGCAACGTTTCTTTACACACAGTGGTGGGGCTGGGGACTAGAGGATTAAAAACATTTTGCCATATTAATTAGATAGCAAGGGTGCCCTGTATGAGAAGGCTTGACAGCTGACATCTCAGTGGCTTCCACAAAACAGGCCTCGGATTATTTCGCAAAATCGGCTGTTGTGAAAAGTCAGCTCTGAGCGTATTTCTGAGATCAAACTTTTTCAGTTTCACACCATGTCACTATGACCATGTGAAACCTGCAGCTCCGAATGCGTTGCACATGTGACTCTTTGTAACATGGATGGGTGCTGCCCCAGGTCAGGTGCAGACATTGCTCTCCTGGGGAGGAGGCTGAATTACCTGTCTAAACACATGTGAGACCATACACTGCTAACCTACCCTCATTGAACGAATGTGCAATACATATGTTCAGGTTGGACTTATCATTTGCGTGTCTTTATTCCCCTTTTGGGGAAGATTGCTCAACAAATCCTCATTCCTATGAACACTGCGCCTCACTAAACATCTGGATTCTCCACTTCTCTGCTTCCATGTAGATTGAATCCAAAGAGCTGTTGGCGAGGGGCCACTAATCCTAGACAAAGGGTCAGCCTTCTTAATTAAATTGAAGAGAAACGTAGCCCCTCTCCTCCACTGGCTTCCTAAGGCTGCTGTTTGTGCTGTTGTTACACGCTGTTGCTGCTGTGATCAGCCCCTGACCCGCTAGTCTCAGTTTCCAGTCTACCTTGAGATACGGAATGCTTGTGCAGTAGGCTGTGTGGGTGATGGCAGATTGGCGAGGAAGGGAAGCGATGGGATTTGCCCGTTGCAGACCCTTGGTGAACCTGATAATATAACCAGCAGTACACACACTGAGCTTCCAATCTGCTTCCCCCACCACTTTATGTGGCTGTTCTTGTCCCCCTGCTCTGTCCTTTCTGTGTCCCTCCCTTATCCCTCCCCCCAAAAAAAGTTCATGCCAATGCAATAGCGCAAACCTATGCTGATGAAGCCTCTTTAACTGAACAAACAAAGGCAACCTATAACTTGCTCCAGTCCTGAAATTGGCTGTAGTGGTTGCAGAATTCAGGATCTTGTAAATGTCTCAGTTTAAAGCCTTATACAAGCCCATGCTGATCATTGGTAGTGAGGAAGGATTTAGTCTGTGTTCTCCTTGCGGCAGTGTTCTAGGCATTCTAAGAGGAGCAGTCTGCATTCCAGGTACTCTTTTGGGCACGTGCTTGGGGCAGACACACTTTCAGTGTCTTCCTGCTTTGTCTTTTCCTGCTAGTGCTCATGGCTTGGGGGCACCACAGAGCATTGCAAAAAAAAGAGAGGCTTTTATGCGAGAGAATATGCATGTTCACAGCTCGGAGGATTAAAGGCCCATGTTCTTATCACTGCAGAACAGAGTATTATAAATCCAGTTTTAGAATACTAAATCCCCCCAGGACATGGCCATTGTTTGGAAATATGAAGAAAAGCCTTGAGTCAGAAATAATCAGTTTGGGAATGACATATTGTAAAATAAAACATGTCTCATATTATCCCTTTTCCTACCCCTTTCTCTATCTGGCACTTTTGGTAGGACAATTTTACATGAAAAATAGATTGAAATGAGCCTCTCCTGAATGCCTCCAAAGTTTGACTTTTCAGAAAGACCTCTCCGTGTATGTGCATGTGTGCGCGCGTGCGTGTTTCATGTTTCAACAATGCACGGTTAGCACAGGGGCCACCAACAGAAGACAGGGTAATCAAAATGCTGTACCGAAGAAGACTACACACATAAGAGCAGAGTCCAGTCCTGTTCCTGCTCTTCCATGGGGCCCATAGTGTGTTTCTTAGTAGGGATGGGCAAACCTCCTTCAGCTCAACTCAGAGTCAGCTCAGTAATTATGGGCTTCCTTGGCAAGTGTTTACAGAACATGTGTTTGGTTTCTGGGACTTCTCTCCAAGTTTGTAATGTTGGCTTGGCCTTCCAGGTTTTGCTTTCACTGTTGTTGAAAAGCTCCTCAAGTTTTCATTCAGTTTCAGCTGGCCCTGAAATGCACATCTTCAGGAACTCGCTTAATATTCTGAGATGGAGAGGAAGACTTTAAGGGAAATGTTGTTCAATTCATAATTCATCCAAGTGTTAGGAGCTGGACAAATTCATATTCTGAACCAAAGAATTATTGACTTCAGCAACATTGTTGCTTGCTATCCAAGTTATGTAATGGATGGGAGGGTAAGAGCAATGGGATGGTTGTGGGAGGGATGCAAATCTTATGACAAGGAGGAATTAGGTAGAAAGGGGTGCAAAAGTCCCAGCTAAGAACAGCTTCTAATTAAGAGCCTTAAAAAATAAAAAAAGTATCTTGCCACCTATTCTATTTGCAAATGGCCCCTGTTATAGGAGGAATATCTTGTCCAACTATACCCCAAATTGTCAGATTGCCCTTTTGCTAAACCTTGGATTGAATCAAATGAAATTATTATATTTAGCATGCATAAGGACTGTGCATAATTATAAAAAAATGAGACTGAGCGAGCTGAATTTTTCAACCTTTATGAATTAAAGAAAGTTAAGCAGATGTGCTTATTTTGAACAATTGTACTTCTAGTCTTTCCCTATATCCTATTTAAATATATGATTTAAAGGAATCAAATTTGGCAAGCAAAATAAATCACCAAAAAAATCATTTGATTTTATATAAATAACCCCTACCAAGTAGTGTTCTTCCATTGTAAATTGTCTAATGTAGCTACATACAACACTTTCTTCCATTAAAAAAAATGTTTCTGAGTGTTTTTCCCTAGAATATGTAGAACAACTTTCCCAACATGGCACCCATCTGATTTTTTTTTTACTACATCTCCCATCAGCATGGCTGATCATGGGGGATGATGAGAATTTTAGTCCAGCACATCTGGAGGGCAGCATGTTGTGAAGGCTAATTTGGAACAAAAACCAAAGAAAAGTTAAGCATTTGATTGTAGGTCACATGCACATTGACAAGTGGGAATAATGACTAAATATAATATTGTGTTGGATCCAGATGATTCTTGTAGAAAGCCATTGAAACCAATGAGATTAACATAAATCCCATCCATTTCAGTGGATTTACTCTAAGCATAGCTAAGTCTGGATCCTATCCATTGATGCTAAACATAATTGGACCATTCATTTCAATCTATTGTTTAGGCTTGAGGGTACTAAAAGGACAGTATGACAGTTTGGGGGTAGTGATAAGCATTTGGGGACAAAATGATGGTAAATCTTGACTGCAAATGCTACAATACAGAAATATATATATTTGTATGTGTGTGTGTGTGATGGGGTATTATGTTTCTCCTCTTTTTCATAGCCAATGTGAAAAAAGAAAAGGAACCAGGTAACGAGAAATGTGTGTTGGTCAGCTTGATCTTTAGTAGCTTGTACCTGGGATCACCATAATTTCCCAAAGCTTGTTCATCTGCCCCCTATGCGAGGGTGGGGATGGGATTGCATGCTTCTACCTACTTGCCCATTGGTTGCCAAAACTAGACAGAACAGCAGATCTTTGTTGCGGATAAGGTGATCTTGCCCTGTCAGCTCAAGTAAGAACAATTTAGGGTCTTTGTCGATGGAGGGACAGTGTAGATTGCTCTGATGTCCAATTGTTTGTTTCAAGGAGCATTCACACAAAGGATGTGTGAAAACGGACCTCATCATCCACATTTTTCCCTCCGGTATTCAACCCCTCCTTTCAGCTTGTTGTTGTTCAGTTGTTCAGTCATGTCCGACTCTTCATGACCCCATGGACCATAGCATGCCAGGCCTTCCTGTCCTGCACTCTCTCCCGGAGTGTGCTCAAGTTCATATTCATTGCATCGGTGATGCTATCTAGCCATCTCATCCTCTGCCGTCCCCTTCTCCTTTTGCCTTCAGTCTTTCCCAGCATCAGGGTCTTTTCCAGAGAGTTTTCTCTTCGCATTAGGTGGCCAAAATATTTGAGCTTCAGCTTCAGTATCTGTCCTTCCAATGAGCAGTCAGGGTTGATTTCCTTTAGGATGGACTGATTTGACCTCCTTGCAGTCCAGGGGACTCGTAAGAGTCTTCTCCAGCACCACAGTTTGAAAGCATCAATTCTTCGGCGCTCAGCCTTCCTTATAGTCCAGCTCTCACAGCCATATATTACTACTGGGAAAACCATAGCTTTGATTAGACGGACCTTTGTCGGCAAGGTGATGTCTCTGCTTCTTACTATGCTGTCTAGGTTTGCCATAGCTTTCGTCCCAAGGAGCAAGCGTCTTTTAATTTCATGGCTACAGTCACTGTCTGCAGTGATCTTGGAGCCCAAGAAAATAAAATCTGTCACAGCTTCCATGTCTTCCCCTTCTATATGCCAGGAAGTGATGGGGCCAGATGCCATGATCTTCATTTTTTTAATGTTGAGTTTCAAACCAGCTTTTGCACTCTCCTCTTTCACCCTCAGCAAGAGGCTCTTTAGAACCTCTTCGCTTTCTGCCACTAGGGTGGTATCGTCTGCATATCGGAGGTTGTTGACAATTCTCCCGCCAATTTTAATTCCGACCTGTGAGTCATCCAACCCGGCGTTTCTCATGATGTACTCTGCATATAAGTTAAATAAGCAGGGCGACAATGTGCAGCCTTGTCGTACTCCTTTCCCAATTTGGAACCAATCGGTTGTTCCATGTCCGGTTCTTACTGTTGCTTCTTGACCCTTGTACAGGTTTCTCAGGAGATAGGTAAGGTGGTCTGATACTCCCATCTCTTTAAGAATTTGCCAGAGTTTGTTGTGATCCACACAATCAAAGGCTTTAGCGTAGTCAATGAAGCAGAAATAGACGCATAATACAGTCTTCTTCCTTTCAAGAGGTAGAGGAGGACTAGCAAAGATGTGCAGTACATTGAGCCATAGGTGCATACTTGGCTGAATGGTTTGTTTGCTTTATTCGGTTTACTTTTACCAATTTTTTGGGGAGGGGAATAAAAACAGAACACACACATACAAGCTCTCTTCACACCTGAGTTTTTTTTTTAGCAGGATCGTTCTTCTTTAATCACTGGTTTTCATGGGAGTTTTAGGTGATGCCATTGCTCTCCTGCTGCTGCTCCCCTGAATAAATGCATCATGCAGAGCTTGGAATGGTAATTTTTAATCAGTTTCCTTTTGGGGTGCAGAGTTGTTTTAGATAAGGCAGCAATGCTGAGGTGGTTTTCCATAGTACTTCCTCCCACCTAGACAGCCATTATCTCTTCTCCTAGCCCACCTTGCAGGGGCGTTGGGAGGCCAGAATAAGGGGGAAGATCAACTAGGGGGGTGGGGGAAGCAAGCTGGGTGTAATGAAGAAGGTGCCCCACCCATGAAGTGGTTGCCAGGAGTGGGTGTGTGCTAGGGATGGCGTGGTGCATTGACTGTATACGAGTCCATTTGTGGATTTCTTACTTCCGTAGTTGGGAACCTGAAAATCAGTATACCCTTCACACTTAGTAGTGCAAGCAATATACTGCATTCAGTTCCATCACACACTGCCATATTTAGCAGAGAAGGACTAGCAGTGCAAGCAGCCTCGGGATAAGCCACCGAGAAGACTCCCTCTCCCTAGGAGGAAGGAGAGGGCCAGCTCCCATAGCCCCCTATCCAGGCCACTAAAAGGGCTTCTGACTCCCCTCCTGCTGTGGAGGAGTGGAGGGATGGGGTAGAGCCGTCAATCATGTTACAGGAACCAATGATCAGGGCAGGGGAGGGAGTATGGAGCCAGCAGCCCCCATCTGTCCTGATAGTTCCCCGCAACTGGGCCCAGCCATGGAAAGATATAATACGGAGGGACGCACTAGGAGAGATGCCTGTATACAGGGCCAGCATCATTCCCGGAAAGGATCTGGAATCAAAAGATCTGCTTAGTAGTGGGACAAAATGCCAGGGGTGAAGAGAGCCACAGTTTCCTCCTGTGTTGTCAGGTCTTTGCATATCCCAGACATGTCTTACTCCTAAGGGCCGAAGATGATGATTCAATTGAAGTTAGCACAGGAGTCCTATTTGACTAATGAAGCTTCCCAACAGAAGCTGTTTGTTAAATGGGGAAAGTTGAACAAGCAAAGTAATTCTGCTTTCTGGGAATCCTTTGGTGACTATTAGTGTCAATTATAGCCCCAAATGAGAAAGGAGATGAGGCTCCGGGAAAATGGTGGGGAGCCTAATTAAAGCTTCTATCTTGTATCTCAAGGATAATTTAGTCCAGTTGGCTTGGTGATCTGATCCTCAGAGCCAGGCCAGGGGTTCCCCTCAACCATTATTTTCCTGTCCCCATCCCCTGTACTCTCTGGCTGCTGTATTCTCCATGGTCAGATACTTTAGAAACAGTGTTGTTTATCTTCTTTTTTTTCTTTTCTTTTTTTAAGGATTTTAGCAATAATCCTTATTATTCTGCAGAGAACCCAGAAATCTCCCCTGCCAATATACTCTTTCCCATGGCCCATGTTAAGGCACTTGTGATCCCATATGATTCTAAACAATCTCTCTCTCTCTCTTCCCCTCTCTTACACACACAAACACAGCATATTCAATGAGAGAAAAAGAAACAAGGGGGAAAAGAGAAGGATAAATGGAAGTGAGGAGATGGTAGGATAGTAAGCCGATGTCATAACAAGCAAAGCACAATTTTACAGTTACTTGGCTACCACGTTGCTCAAGGAATGTGGTATACATGTGAGTACTAGAGCTGTGCACAAATGGCCTCTCAAACTTACCCAGCCTAATTGTGGGCAGATAAATTGGGAGGGGGGGTAATTTCACCATGTTTCTCCTAGGGCAGGAGAAATTCTCCAACAGTTTCTCACAGGTAGGGCTCACCCATTGGGAGAGCACAGCTTCTTTCTTCTTTTTTCTTAAGGGCTTTTGGTTTACTGCACTGGTTCTGTAGATGCCAACAGCATCAGCTGTGGTGATGAGGCTTCCACTTTTCTGAGGCAGAATTTTGAATTTCTTTGGGTGGTATTTTTGAGCTTACCTAATCACCACGAGGTGGCTGAGGGTGCTGTGTGCGTTTTCTCTCTCCATTGCACATCTTTGCATTGCTCTGCAGCCTCCCAGGCTGCCTGCACTTCCTGAACTGAAAAAGCCTCATGGGAGGAATTGCCTCATGAGGTGTTCCTTATGATGACTTTAACTTGAAGCGTGGGAAGCCGAGGAGGCTACAAGCTGCCACAGAGATTACTGCACAATGACAGACAGGACACTCATGCACACTCCTCAGCTACCTCATAAGTCCCAGGGGATGGTCCGAAGGCACATGAGGCAGCCACCATGCTGAAGCCATGCTGGGCCTGGTCAGTGCTTGGAGGGGAGACCACCTGGGAACCACCTGTAGCCACCTTGAGTTCCAATGGGGGAAAAAAGGGGGGGAAATAAATGTAATAAATAAAATAAAAATAAAAATAAGTAAGGCAAGCACAAGAAATCCAAACCCAACCCCTGAGAATTTCTCTGAAATTTCTCCTCCTTTGAATTCAGTTTTGAAAGCAATTTCTTTTCTATCAAATTGAGTGAGAATGGTCAGAAAAAATGTGGGAGAAATTTTCGGCACAACACTAGTTTGTATATTGTATATTTTCCTGTAGAATCTTGAGGGCTAAACACATTTCCCCTTCAACTGCCAAGCAGAAGCAATGGCGTATGGTTATTATCTGAGAATCCTAACCAACATGGACAAATGCTGCACAGAAGCTTCATCTTGGCACGCATAGCTTTTGAAGGAGAGCCAATTGCTCTTTCTAACAGGAGTGAATCCTTGTTGCTAGCTGAACATGCAAGAAAAGGTTACCATTTTCTTTGGTTTTTAGAGGGAAATTGCATGTTCATTTGCACGCTGTGAAGTGTGCCAAGCTGTAAGTTGCGAACATAGCAAATAGGTGTGAACATCATTTTCAAGCCTGCCACAAACCTTAGGATGGTGGTGCAGGCATCCATCCATCCTGCAATGAGTTGCGTCAGACTCAGGATCCACTTTAATCTCCACCTGCAATACAGGACCCACAATTTATCTGGTGCTGCTTCTCCCATTTTCACTCTCTAGGAGACCAGATGTAAAGGAGGATAGGGCTCCCCTACCTTCAGTAATTGTATAGGAGAAGGGATTTTAGAAATAACATCTGTTTCCATTAAAAGAAAGAAAGAAAGAAAGAAGAGAATTAGCTATGGATGTGCTGAATCAGACTATTTTTGGTCTGTGTGAGTTTCACACACATTCTTTAAGTCCTTTCCAGCCTGTTTCCAGATTAATCTGCATTTTTTTAAAAAAATCATCCAAAAATACATCCTTTTATAGGGATTTTAATGTAAAATATATATTTTTTATTTATCAGTACATTTTTTTTAAAGCAAAGAACTGCACTGCAAAATTCAGAGACACTAGAAGGATAGTGGCATTCTGATCTTCCTGTTAGGTCAGGAGCTGCAAATCAGGTCAGCATCCAAATGTGGACCAAACAAAACATCTGAACATTCCTAATTTGCCAGTTGAAGATCATATGCTATGTAATCCCCCAAAGCCTTCTCTTTTTTGGGTAAGAGAACCAAGCAGGACTGATTCTGGCCTGCTTGCACTGGCTGTCTATATGCTTCTGAGCCCAATTCAAAGTGCTGGTCTTGACCTATAAAGCCCTACATGGCTTGGGACTGCAGTACCCAATGGAATGCTTCTCCTGGGATAAACGGACCCATACACTACATTCTGCATCTAAGGCCCTCCTCTGGCAGCCTTCTCTGAGGGAGGCTTGGAGGGCGGCAAAAGGGAGAGGGCCTTTTCGGTGGTGGCTCCCCGTTTGTGGGATTATCGCCCTGACGAGGCCCACCTGGCACCAACATTGTCATCTCTTCCGTGCCAGGTTCTCTCAGGCATTTGGCAGCATAGTTGGAGTCTCTTTGATTGTCTCTGGCTGATTATTTAAAATTGTGTTAGATATATGTTGTGGATGTGTGTGCTATTTGTTCTGTGTCATTACATGAATGGTTTTACACTTTATGTAATGTATTTTAATGTTGTTGTTTTTAAAAATGGCGAACCGCCCATAGACCTTCGGCTATGGGGTGGTACAGAAATTGAATGAATGAATGAATGAAATGAAGTTAAGCATAGGCATGATAGGTGGGAAGTAATAGCTCAGGATCTTCTTTCTCTTGCTGTACAGGACCAATCAAGCTGTATCTCTGCAGCTCCCATTGCTGAGCGGTCAGATTATGAATCGATTTTATCCTGTGCATATTCATTCCCCATGTTTTTCCTCTTGAAGGGTGCAGCATTTGCTTCTAATGTCGGTCGAAAGATTTTTAAGTGCTTAATGCAGCATTTGGATAATCCCTGCATTTCAAACACTTCTTTGCTGCTAGAAGTAACCTTCCTTCTTTCCCCTCCACTGCGGCATGTCATTTTGCAAAGCCCCTGATGGTTTACACTGCAGTTTCTGTTCCATATGCCTGGCTGATTTTGCCACTGCTGTTCCTTATGTGGCTGCCAAGTTCTTTGGCTTCTGTCCCCCCAATTCTGGCTAAACAGCAATTGTTTACCTAAACAAAACCCACTGGTGTTCACGCCACGGTCACAAATGTCAGTCGTGGTTACTTTTGCGAGAGAACATATGTCTACATCCAAGCACTATGCCAAACGTAGTATTTGGGTCTTGAACACTGGCTTTAAGGGTGATTGGCCGGACACCTTGGAATTGCTACAGGAGCATAATGCAATCCTGTGTTTCTCCCTGTACCGCTGGCCCGGACACAGGAGATGTGGCCATCAATCTGTGGTCGAAGCTGATTAGGTGACCTTGGCCCAGCCCCTCTTTTCCAGCCTAACCTACTTTGCAAGGTTGTTGTGAGGACAAAATAGGTAACCCCTATCTATGTATGCTGCCCTGAGGGTGGAATATAAATGTGAAGAATAGTTTAGGGAAAAGACGCTAAGTGTGGTGAGAGCCACCAAATTCCCAAGATAGCCACTACGCCACACTGGCTCTCAGTGAAGGGGACCAACACTGTCTCCAGCTTTGTTCTTAATACAGAACATGCAAAGTGGACTCACAGGAAATGGGCTCACAGCACCACTTACGTTGGCCACCAACATTCACCCTAGCTCTAGCGTGTGAGGAACGTCACGATTTGGAGTTAATTCTCAACCTGGGAGGGGGCAACTACCCACTAACTCTGCAGTCGCTGCTGAGTGAGTGTGGTGTGGTGGTGAGGATGTCAGGCCGGGAGCCGGGAGGTCTGGGTTCGAGACCCCACTCAGCCATGGAAGCTCACTGGGTGACTTTGGTCCAGTCACAGACGCTCAGCCCAACCTACCTCACAGGGTTGTTGTGGGGAGGTTAAAATGGAGGAGGATTATGTACGCCGCCTTGGGTTCCTTGCAAGAGGAAAAAAAGGCGGGATATAAAGGCACTGAATAAATAAATAGAACCCTGTATCAGGCCTCAACTCCGAATCTTTGATGTCTCTACATCATATGCCCGGGGCCGTATACCATTTAGCAATGTTGTACACTGTCCAGCAACTTTAGGTGCTTTTGAAACAGAAAGGCTGATTTTTAGCTGAGTTTGAGGGTGAGGATGTCAAGCAGCTACTGAAATTCCTCCCCTTTCCTTTCGTTCAGGGTGGCCTGATTGCTCTCCTCTTGCTGCTGCTGGTGTTCACCGTAGCCTTGTATGCCCAGCGCCGCTGGTACAAGCAACGCAGGATCCCGCAGAAGAGTGCCAGTACGGAGGCCACTCACGAGATCCATTACATCCCGTCAGTGCTGCTGGGGCCGCAGGGAAGGGAGAGCTTCCGGAACTCACGCTTGCAGGCCCACACCTCAGTCATCGGCATGCCAATCCGCGAGACCCCGATCCTGGACGACTACGACTACGAGGAAGAGGAGAACCCCCTGCGCCCCGAGCACAGCTGCAGGGATGACGAGTTTGGGGGCCAGATGATGCGGCCGCTGGACAGCCCGGGCAGGAGTGGGGAGAAGCCTGACTATGAAAAGAAAGGTTTGTTGCTTTTGGTTTTGCTGGTTTTGCCCTTTGCAGGAGGTTACCATCTCTGGAATGTGCTTGGAGGGTCATTAAGAAGTGATGGATGACCAGGGAGGCAGACATGCTGGGTGCTCAATCTTCCCTCTCCCAGGCTTGTGATGTATAAGCACAGCGAGCCACTGTACTTTAAATGAGCTTTGGATTTCCAGGAGTACTGACCTGGCATCCAGAAACTGGTCACACACACATGGCCCTGTTGTGAGGGATGTTCATGACTGGTGTGTCAAAGGAAAAAATGACAGTCAAGTCTTGTTGTTGTTGTTGTTGTTATTGTTGTTGTTAATCATCATTGCCTTCCATGAAGGGACCTGGATATGTGTGTGCATTGCATCTCTGTAGGGACCCAGCCTGTGGTGTAAAACATGTGTGGGAAACAATACATAGGACAGAACGGACTTCTCGCCTTTAGCAGTTTCGTTACCCTGCTTGCTTGACGGAGCCTCCCCTGGATGTAAGAATAGTACAGGATCTTTCAGTAGAATACTATATAGCTCCTCAACTGGTCCTTTTGATCTTCAGAGCACTTCTTGAAGCGGGAGGGAATTATGATAATACGATACCATCCAAAGAAGGCTGGGCATATTCTAGATCCCTGACTGCCCATTCAGCGAGTGAGTGAAGGATATTTGGAGTTTCCCTGCTTTGTTGTGGGCAGTAGGAGGTGCTGGGATTCAATTTTTTCTGTTTGTTGTTCATGGGGGCGGGGGGACACTGCAAAGACAGCTTCAGACATCTACTTTCATTGAAATGCACATTCCCTCTACCACCACATTTTGCCAGTGGGGAATCATCAACATCATCATCCTATGCCACCCCAAAGCTCTCTGGGTGGTTTACAAAGATTTAAAACATTAAAAATACAGTATACAGAGGTCAAAATCCATTTACATAAAAAAACACACAACCAGAGAATATACACAAAGACAACACATATCTAAAACAACTTCAAGCCTTCAACCATAACACAAATCCAGGACTGATTAAAACTCATCATATACTGCCAAATGCCTGGGAGAAGAGAAAGGTCTTCACCTGGCAGCAAAAAGATAACAGTGTTGGCACCAGGCGGGCCACATTCTACAATTGGGGGGCCATCCCCGAAAAGGCCGTCTCCATTGTTGCTGTCTTCTGAGCTTCCCTCGAAGTAGGCAGCCAGAGAAGGACCTTAGATGGTGAGCATAGTGTACGGGTATAACAACTGGAAATACACCACTCTGAAATGTTCTGTTGTGTTTGGAATAGATAAGGTGACATAGAGGCCTATGGAATGGGAGAGCCAAGAAAAGGGACAACAGAAGGTGCCTTATACAAGGTCAGATTATTTGCCCATCTAGTCAAGGATGCTATTGTCTACTCTGACTGGTAGTGGCTCCCCAGGGTCTCTGGCAGAGAGAGGTCTTTCCCATTGTGCTACCCGGCCTTTTTAATTGGAGATGCCAGGGACTGAATATGGCACATTTTGAATACAAACCTTGTGCATTACCACTGAGCCACTGTCCCTCCCCATAAGCCAAGAGTGTGGGATTTAGTTTGCCATTTGTGATGTTGCACCGAAATTCTTTGATAACATGATGCAGCCTTTCCAGTTGGATTTGGGTAGTGCTGGGCCAAAGTATTGCATATGTGTATATGTGTATTTCAGAAGGATGGAGTGAAAATGGCACTCAAAGGTGTCCGTAATTTTTTTTTTCTTTCTCCTTATTTTTCGATATGATAAATTTGAGCCAGTACAGCATTGGTACCCCCCCCCATGCTGCATTCCTAACTGAGAATGGCCCAATAGGAGTGATGGCATGTTGTGATGTCGCATTCCTAGGGCCATTTTTTTTTTTTTTTTGCTTTAAAGATCGCTGCTCCTATTCGTCAGTTGGGCCCTGCTCAATTCCACCACTGCTATTGCAGCTCCCCCAACCCCACGTGAGAATTTAGCCAAATCCCTGAAAGTCTCTGAAAATCTCCCCCCCCCCAGCTCATGTGATATAAATAGCCTTGTGAAAGTAAGTGTGGGGGTGTGAGTGTGGCTCAGCACTATTGGTTTTTTTTGGTGTGTGCCAAGGATTTAGTCAGAGGAAGCGATCATGTCAAAGGGTTTGCATTCAGAGCTGGAAAATGTGGAGAAGTAGGGTTTTATTGAGAAGGGGTTGAACTTCAGACCTTCTGCGTGCATGGAACATAGAATCATAGGGTTGGAAGGGGCCTACAAGACCATCGAGTCCAACCCCCTGCAGCCTCATTCCCAGGCAGTCTCCCGTCCAAGTACTAACCAGGGCTGACCTTGCTTAGCTTCTGAGATCAGATGAGATCAGGGGCATCCAGCCCTTTTCTCCATGTAACCACCAACCACCACAATTAAACAAGCAAAATAGGTTGATGATGCCACAGATAATGGGTTGATTTTGCCAGCAGACAGAAACAAGAGCAGAAGGAATCAAACTACCAGGAACGTTGCTATGAAGCTCAATAATTACCAAAAATGTGGACAAAGTCAATCCCTTGCTTAATGGACAGACTGTAAATATCCCCTAGGAACATGCAGACACAGAACAATGCAAGGGAACAATCAACAGTTGATAGAATCCTAGGATCCTAGAATAGTAGGGTTGGAAGGGGCCTACAAGACCATCAAGTCCAACCCCCTGCTAAGTGCAGGGATCCAAGTCAAAGCATCCCTAATAAGTGGATGTCATAGGTGGTCAGCCTATGTCTGAGCAATTATACCACCTCAGATTGCAGGTGGAAGAATCACATAACTGAATGTTCCTCTGCACCAGCCCCATCCCTGCTCTCAGAAAACTAGCATACCAGGGTCTCCTTCTACCTGGCATGCCTACTTTTTCTTTGTGCAGGGATGATGATGGTGGTGATGATGTTGATAGAATTTTGAACAGCCTGAAATGGTACTTCCCAGGTACAAGTTGAACATTTCAGCGAGAATAAACCCCGAGTTATGAACATCTTAGTAAAATCAAGAGCACGCCTGTATCCTTGAAGTATGACAGCACAATCAGGCCTTGAATTACTGGGTGTGATTTTTTTTTTTTTTAGTTATTACATTGTATTACCATTGAACAAGTGCCTTCAGAATGAAGATACAGATTTATGGTGTGTGTGTGTGTGTGTGTGATAAAGTACATAGAATCATAGGGTTGGAAGGGGCCTACAAGACCATCGAGTCCAACCCCCTGCTCAGTGCAGGAACCCTGATTCCCAGCCGTCTCCCATCCAAGTACTAACCAGGGCTGACCCTGCTTAGCTTCCGAGATCAGACGAGATTGGGCTCATCCAGCCCTTTGCTCAATGTCATAGAATCATAGGGTTGGAAGGGGCCTACAAGACCATCGAGTCCAACCCCGTGCTCAGTGCAGGAAGCCTGATTCCTAGGTGGTCTCCCATCCAAGTACTAACCAGGGCTGACCCTGCTTAGCTTCAGAGAACAGACAAGATCTAGGAAATTACAAGACAGTTAGCTTCTGTGCTCCACCCTGAGGAGTATCAGACTTTGCCATTAAGAGCCTTCTATAAGCGATTTGAGCCAATCCTGGTGTATTTAAGCAATCACACTCAGACAATGCTATATGAAAACCAGCATGGTGTTGGGGAATGCTACCACTGGTACACATTCCTGGTATTTAGTGTAGTGTATTCAACTGATTTCCTGCCAACCTAGCAGTTCAAAAGCAAGAAATTGCAAGTAGATAAATAGGCACCGCTTCGGCGGGAAAGGTAACAGCGTTCCGTTCACCTCGGTGTTCAGTCATGCCGGCCACATGACCACGGAAGCGTCTTCGGACAGCGCTGGCTCTTCGGCTTAGAAATGGAGATGAGCACCACACCCTAGAGTCAGACACGACTGGTTGGGGACACCTTTACTTTTTATTCAACTGATTAGGAGCAGACAGTGGTGGCAGGGGGGGGGGGAGTTCCCGGTTCAGGTTTCAGCTCAGTCACAAACTCTCTCTCTCTCTCTCTCTCTCTCTCTCAATGCTTGTTGCTGAGGGACTCAGGTGGGGATGGGTTGTTGTACTCATGTCCTGCTTATGGGCTTCCGATCTGGTTATCCACCATGGGAACAAAATGCTGGACTAGATAAGAGTTTGGTCTGCTCTAACATGGCCGTTCCTATGTTCTGAACGTGTTAACGAACATCTTATGCATGTTAAGATAGAAAAAAATCCTACAACTCCCAGCATTCCTCAGCCAGCTATACTGACTAGGTAATGCGGGGAGTTTTAGGACATTTTTTCTATCTAAACCTGCATAGGATTGCACCCTAAGCCACTCTGTGTCATCCTTCTATGCCCCCCTCCCAAATCCTTGTCATATTTTAAGAACACTTGTGTACCTCTCAGGGTTGTAAAGCTTACTGAGAGAGAAAAAAAAAGTGAGATGATTTTCCCTTGGGGAAAGTGCTATGTAATACTAATGGTGAGTGGTATTGCTAATTATATATCCCTTCTTATTTTGCAGCATTTTTACCATCTTTGGGCCTGTTAGTTTTTGTGAAAGGTTATTGTGATTCCCATTTTAAAGAAAGGAGAACTGAGGCCAGGAGTGATTTTTGCCTAAGGCAAGAGTGGGTTCCGTATGTAGTCTTAAGCAAGCAAGCTTCTCTGTTCTTCATATCTGAAATACCAGTGAGTTTATTTCACTTAATTGTTGGGGATGAGCACAGTAATATGTTTAATTGCTTTGTGAATTAAATGTGCAGTGCAAATTACAAACCTAAGTAGTAGTATAATTACTTTAAGAAATCCAAACACCTTGTTATTTTGCCTAAAGATTTTCTCCCTAAAATAAGCTGATCTTTGAACACATACCGAAGACACAATGCACAGTTTGCTTTACTTGCAGTAAGATGGGACTGCAGGGCTGATGTGTAATACTTAAGAGTTGAGTGGCTCCATGGAAAGTATTGTCTCTCTTTCTGTTTCTCTCCTGACCCCACCCACCAAACTGCATCTGCTCATATCTGCTTAGACAACCACCCACACACCCATAGGGAGCCAGCATCAGTGAGAACCATGGCAGCAAAAGAATTAAAATATCCTGCAGCCTTTAATTCATTTTCAATGGTAGAAATATATTCACTTTTATATTTAAAAAAAAAACACCCTATGGAGTGGATTAAACCTCTCATAGAAATCTGATGTCTCTGGTGTTATTACCTCCGCACAGCTTCTGCTAAAGCTAACATGGAGGGGGAAAACGCCCCCTCTAACTTCCTTGTTACCAGTCTCACACATTTTGGAAGCAAAGGATCTAATTTCTAAATGCTCAAGAGCCTATGCATTTTCCACCTCTGCATGAAGGTTTTAAAAATGAATCATCCTGCCTTTCTCCCTGTTCTGCTGCCCAAGAACATAAGGAGAGCGCTGGGGGAGCAGACCAAAAGTCTGTCTGCTCAGGCATTCTACTTCCCACAGCGGCCCTGGCCAAACAAATATTTTCGAGGAAGGCCACGGAATATTTATTTATTTATTTCTATACCACCCAATAGCCGAAGCTCTCTAGGCAGTTCACAAAAATTAAAACCACAAAGTGTAGCTATATATATATATATATATATATATATATACACACGGTTAAAACCACAGTATAACTGTACAACCAGAATAAAACCTAGCAGCAAAGCAGAGATTTAAAATACATATTTAAAACACTGGAGCTAAAAGATTAAGAAGCTAAAATGCTAAAATGCTGGGAGAATAAAAAGGTCTTCATATGGCGCTGGAAGGAGAACAATGTAGGTGCCAGGCGAACCTCTCTAGGGAGCTCATTCCACAGCTGGGGTGCCACAGCAGAAAAGGCCCTCTTCCTGGTAGCCACGAGCCTCACTTCCTCTGGTGGGGGCTCTCAGAGAAGGACCCCTGAAGATGGTCTTAGGGTCCATTTAAGGCTTTGAATGTTAGAACCAGCACTTTGAATCAGGCCCAGAAATACCCCTCTCCCACTGTTTCTTCCCTAACAAGAGATATTAAGTGGCATTCTACCTCAGGTGCTAAATCAGGGGTGGGCAACTTGTATTTATTTATTTATTTATTTATTTATTTATTTTTACTTACAATTTGTATGTATTTATTTTATTTATTTCATTTCTATACCACCCAATAGCCAAAGCTCTCTGGGCGGTTCACAAAAATTAAAACCAAAAAACACAGGATAAAATAATATAAAATATAAAAACAGTAAAACCACAATAAAACCATAAAACAACAATACAACCAGAATAAAACCCAGCAGTAATGCAGGGATTTAAAATACAGATTTTAAACACCAAAGCTAAAAAACTAGGAAGCTAAAATGCCTGGGAGAATAAAAAGGTGTTTACCTGGCACCGGAAGGAATACAAAGTAGGTGCCAGGCGAAACTCTCTAGGAATCCGGGGTGCCACAGCAGAAAAGGCCCTCTTCCTGGTAGCCACTAGGGGTGGATGAAAGTCACTTACCTTTCGTCGAAGGCCATTCGCGGTGGGGGGGAGCGCTTCGCTGCTCCCCCCGTGAAGTTCAGGCCGGGGGGGAGGCTTCCCGCCTCGCCCGGCCGAAATTCAGGCCGGGGGGGAGGCTTCCCGCCTCGCCCGGCCGAAATTCAGGCCGGGGAGGAGGCGCCTCGCCTCGTCCGGCCGCGAACGCGTAAGTAAAAAAAAAAAAAAAAAACTTCCCCTGATAGGCTACGTGACGATTCACGTAGCCTATCACAGCTAGATCTGCAAAGTCAGCCGTGATAGGCTACGTGAATCGTCACGTAGCCTATCACGGGTGACTTTAAAAAAAAAAAAGCGCATACGCGAATGGCGGCCCCCATAGGGAGCTGCCATTCCCGTTCCTTATTTGGTGGCTGTAGTCTACGTAAATGTTTACGTAGACTACGGCGAAAATAAGGGCAACGCAAATAGCGTTGGGGGCCGCCATTCGCGTACGCGCTTTTTTTTAAAAAAAAAGTCACCCGTGATAGGCTACGTGACGACTCACGTAGCCTATCACGGCTGACTTTGCAGATCTAGCCGTGATAGGCTACGTGAATCGTCACGTAGCCTATCAGGGGAAGTTTTTTTTTTTTTTCTTTCATTACAATGGCGACGGCGGCAGCCGGTCGAAAACCCGCCGAACCGCCGGCCGGACCAGCCACCGGGAGGGACATTTGCAAAAGGTAAGTCCCGTCCTGGGGGGGGTGCGGGGTGCGGGGGGGTGCGGAGGATTTCTCCCCGAAACTTGTTCGGGGGGCCGAACACGTTGGCGCTCGGCCCCCCGAAGTTTTGGGGAGAAATTCTCCGCCATCCCTAGTAGCCACCCACCTCACTTCCCAGAGAATGGCAAGGAGAGACAAGAAGGCCTTCGTAAATGAACAGTGCAAAGAAACTGAGGAAAACAATAGAATGGGAAAGACTAGAGATCTTTTCAAGAAAATCGGAGATCTCAAGGGAACGTTTTGTGCAAAGATGGGCATGATAAAGGACAAAGAAGGCAGAGGCCTAAAGCAGATGAGATTAAGAAGAGGTGGAAAGAATACACAGAAGAACTATACAGGAAAGATCTTAATGTCCCTGATAGCCATGATAGTGCAGTCACTGAACTTGAGCTGGACATCCTCGAGAGTGAAGTCAAGTGGGCTTTAGGAAGCATTATAGGGATGGCGGAGAATTTCTCCCCGAAACTTCGGGGGGCCGAGCGCCAACATGTTCGGCCCCCGAACAAGTTTCGGGGAGAAATCCTCTGCACCCCCCCGCCCCCCGCACACCCCCCCGGGACGGGACTTACCTTCACCGAATGTCCCTCCCGGTGGCTGGTCCGGCCGGCGGTTCGGCGGGTGTTCGAGCGAGGCGGGAGCGGCAGCCGGTCTTTCGACCGGCTGCCGCTGCCGCCATTATAATGAAAGAAAAAAAACAAACGCCCCCTGATAGGCTACGTGACGATTCACGTAGCCTATCACGGCTAGATTTGCAAAGTCAGCCGTGATAGGCTACGTGAATCGTCACGTAGCCTATCACGGGTGACTTTGAAAAAAAAAAAAAAGAGTGTACGGATAATGGCAGCCCCCATAGGAAGCCGCCATTCCCGTTCCTTATTTGATCGCTGTAGTCTACGTAAAGATTACGTAGACTACGGCGAAAATAAGGGCAACGCTATTTGCGTTGCCCTTATTTTCGCCGTAGTCTACGTAAACATTTACGTAGACTACAGCGACTAAATAAGGAACGCGAATGGCGGCTCCCTATGGGGGCCGCCATTCGCGTACGCGCTGTTTTTGTTTTTTTTTTAAAGTCACCCGTGATAGGCTACGTGACAATTCACGTAGCCTATCACGGCTGACTTTGCAGATCTAGCCGTGATAGGCTACGTGAATCGTCACGTAGCCTATCAGGGGGCGTTTTTTTGTTTTTTTTTTACTTTCGCGTTCGCGGCCGGGCGAGGCGCCTCCTCCCCGGCCTGAATTTTGGCTGGGCGAGGCGGGAAGCCTCCCCCCCCGCCCTCAATTTCGGCCGGGCGAGGCGGGAAGCCTCCCCCCCCGGCCTAAACTTCGCGGGGGGAGCAGCGAAGCGCCTCCCCCCCACCGCGAACGGCCTTCGACGACAGGTAAGTGACTTTCGTCCACCCCTAAGCATTACTAAAAGCTAGCGGCGATGACAGTATTCCAGCTGAGCTATTTAAAATCCTAAAAGATGATGCTGTTGAAGTGCTGCACTCAATATGCCAACACGTTTGGAACACTCAACAGTGGCCACAAGACTGGAAAAGGTCAGTTTACATTCCAATTCCAAAGAAGGGCAATGCCAAAGAGTGTTCAAACTACCGTACAATTGCGCTCATTTCACATGCCAGCAAGGTTATGCTCAAATCCTACAAGCTAGGTGTCAGGGGCTCCTTGAAGGCCTCTCTCAGTCTAATCCAGTAGCCAAGTCCAGACATAGACAAAGTTATTCCTTTCCAAGCTTTATTCTTCTTTTACAACTTAACAACTCTACAGGTAGCAACTAGATCTGAGCAGCAGAGTACCTATGCCCTAAGTTGGAACAGTTGGTCCCCGTTTGAAAGGGAATTACTGGCAGACCCCTGAACTTAAGGACTAGGGAGAGTCCCTCCCCTTTTCCCTTGGATCCTCTGGGCGCAGCTGTTGTTTGCGCGCCAACCGGGCACTACGCCTCCTTTCTGCGCCCTCCATTTGGCACCACTGTCTGCGTCGGCATCGCGCGTCCACCAAGTCTGCTATCCACGCTCGGTCACTGCCTGGACTCCTATCTAATCTAGGAATGCTGGTAGGAGGACTCTCCGTCAGCTGTGGGCCCTGGGAAAGAGGAGCGCGCTCCTCTCCCAGGAGCGACTGCTCTTCCTCAGAATCAGAACTACTCGGGGATTCTATGGGCTCAGTGTCCACCCTGACACTAGGCTTCAACAGTATGTGAACCGAGAACTACCGGAAGTACAAGCTGGGTTTCGAAGAGGCAAAGGAACTAGAGATCAAATCGCCAACATTCGCTGGATCATGGAGAAAGCAAGAGAATTCCAGAAAAGCGTCTATTTCTGCTTCATTGACTTCGCTAAAGCCTTTGGTTGTGTGGATCACAACAAACTGTGGCAAATTCTGAAAGAGATGGGAGTACCAGACCACCTTACCTGTCTCCTGAGAAACCTGTACGAGGGCCAAGAAGCAACAGTAAGAACCAGACATGGAACAACCGATTGGTTCCAAATTGAGAAAGGAGTACGACAAAGCTACATATTGTCGCCCTGCTTATTTAACTTATATGCAGAGTACATCATGAGAAACGCCGGGTTGGATGAATCACAGGTCGGAATTAAGATTGCCGGGAGAATTATCAACAACCTCAGATACCCAGATGATACCACCCTAATGGCAGAAAGCGAAGAGGATCTAAAGAGCCTCTTGTTGAGGGTGAAAGTGGAGAGTGCAAAAGCTGGTTTGAAACTCAACATTACAAAAACGAAGATCATGGCATCTGGCCCCATCACTTCCTGGCATATAGAAGGGGAAGACATGGAAGCAGTGACAGATTTTATTTTCTTGGGCTCCAAGATCACCACAGACGGTGACTGTAGCCATGAAATTAAAAGACGCTTGCTCCTTGGAAGGAAAGCTATGGCAAACCTAGACAGCATAGTAAGAAGGTTTTCCCAGTAGTAATGTATGGCTGTGAGAGCTGGACTATAAGGAAGGCTGAGCGCCGAAGAATTGATGCTTTCAAACTGTGGTGCTGGAGAAGACTTACGAGTCCCCTGGGCTGCAAGGAGGTCAAATCAGTTAATCGTAAAGGAAATCAACCCTGAGTGCTCATTGGAAGGACAGATACTGAAACTGAAGCTCAAATATTTTGGCCACCTAATACGAAGAGAAAAGTCACTGGAAAAGACCCTGATGCTGGGAAAGATTGAAGGCAAAAGGAGAAGGGGACAGCGGAGGATGAGATGGCTAGATAGCATCACCGATGCAATGAATATGAACTTGAGCACACTCCGGGAGGGAGCGGAGGACAGGAGGGCCTGGCGTGCTATGGTCCATGGGGTCAGAGTCGGACACGACTTAACGACTGAACAACAACAACATGGAGAAGGACCCCTGAGGATGATCTTAGGGTCCAGGCAGGCACATATGGGAGGAAGCGATCCTTTAGATAACGTGGCCGCAAGCTGGTAAGGGCTTCGAATGTTAATACCAGCACCTTGAATCAGACCCAGAAATGGACTGGCAGCCAGTGCAGCTGGGAAAGTACTGGCATAATGTGATTTCATTGGCCAGTCCCTGTTAACAAACTTGCTGTCCTATTTTGGACTAGCTGAAGTTTCTGGACCGTTTTCAAAGGTGGCCCCACAGATAATGCATTGCAGTAATCCAGACGAGAGGTTATCAGAGCATGGATAACGGCAGCTGGGCTATCTCTGTCCAGATAAGGGCATAGTTGGTATACCAGCCTAAGCTGATAAAAAGTGCTGCATGCCACTGAGTTCACCTGTGCCATTACTGTGCCCAGGCACTGATTCAGGACAGCCACTGCTTCATCTGGATTTGATGAGAAAGAGAAGCGGAGCTGGGTGTAATCCGCATATTGATGGCACTTCAGCCCACACCTCCAGATAACCTCTCCCAGTGGTTTCATGTAGATGTTGAACAGCATAGGGGATAAAACAGAGCCCTGTTGAACCCCATGGCATAACTGCCATGGCACAGAGCAATAATCCCCCAGGACCACCTTCTGGAATAGGCCATCCAAGCAGGAGCGGAACCACTGCAGTGCAGTGCCTCCAACTCCCAACACAGACAACCAATCCAGAAGGATAACATGGTTGATGGTATCGAAAGCTGCTGAGAGGTCCAGGAGAATCAACAGGGTCGCACTCCCCCTGTCCCTCTCCTGGCAGAGGTCATCCCACAGGGCGACCAAGGCAGTTTCCATTCCAGAACCAGGCCTGAAGCCTGACTGAAATGGATTTAGATAATCTGTTTCATTCAAGACTGCCTGGAGTTGTCCTGCAACCACCCGCTCAAGCACCTTGCCCAGGAAGGGGATGTTGGCCACCAGCCTATAGTTGTTAACAATATTTATATACCACTCCACATCAAAAGGTTTCAGAGTAGTATACAGCAAAGGTAAAATAATAATAATAAAACACCATGTTAAAACAAAACATTTTTAAAATAAATTAGTTCGGATAAGACCAAATTGAATAACCTTGTAGGCCCAGACATCTGGGGGAGGGCACAATTTCCATCAGTTGTAGTCAGCGTAACCAGGGCTGATGGGAGTTGTAGGCCAAACATCTGGATGGTCACCATTTGTCCACCCCTGCTCTACACCTTGGAGGTTCCATTCAGCTTTCATGGCTCACACGTCTCTACAGAACTCTTCTCTACAAGGGCTTCTCTACACATTTATCTCATCTGCTTTTAAAGCCATATAAGCTAGTGACCATCACTGAATCTTGCAGCAGTAAATTCTATATCTGCATTACACTTTCTTTTGTCTACCCTAGATCCTCCTTCCCATTAGTTTCAGTGTGTGTGTGTGTGTGTGTGTGTGTATGTTTGCTTGCGTGCACCCATGACACCCTAATACCTAATGTTCTCAGAGTGGAGGAAAACAAAGCAACTTCCCTGTCCACTTTCTTCACACCATGCATAATTGTATAGACTTGTATGGAGTCCTCCCTTAGTTGTCTTTTTTCTGAAACAGGGGTGGGCAACTTGTGGCCCTTGGTTGTAATTTCATGTGGCCCTCAATCTAATTTCAAAAGTTATCTGCACCTCTGGCAAGAGCTATCTGTTCCTTCCCAGACAACTCAGGCGAGGGCAAGGAGGAAGAGGGGGGGAGAAAAAAGGGTGTGGCAGAAAGAGAGGGAAAAGAGGATCAGGGGGGCCCTTTGGTATGTACAGTCAGGGCCAGAAATATTGGAACAAGGATAACTGTTTTGGCAGTTGGCCTCTGTACACCACCACATTGAAGTTGAAAGGAAACACACCCAGATGGGAACAAAGTCAGGACTTCCAGCTGTAATTCAAGGGGCTTGACAAAAGTGGGGCACTAACCATTCAGGAAGGACAGCCAGTGGCATACACACACACCCATCATTGGGGGCTCATAAGTAATGGAACGAATGGCTGACAAGCAGCTGCATGGCCAGGTGTGGCCTGTTCCTGGGTACCCCATGACCAATCAAGCAGAGAAAAGGCCTGGAGGTGGTTCTGAGTGTTACATTTGCATTTGGTAGCTGTTCACTGGAACTCCCAACGTGAGGTCCAAAGAGGTGTCCATGCGAGTGAAGGAGACCATCATCAGGCTGAGGAAACAAAAGAAACCCATGAGAGAGATAGCAAAAACAGTGGGAGTGGCCAACACAACAGTTTGGAACATCCTGAAAAAGAAGGAATTAACTGGCAAGCTCAGCAACATCAAAAGGCCTGGAAGAGCACGGAAGACCACTAAAGTGGATGACCGCAGAATTCTGCTCATGGTGAAGAGGAACCCTTTCACAACATCTAGCCAGGTCAAGAACCCTCTTGTGGACGTAGCGTGTCATTGTCAACATCTACAGTCAAGAGACACCTTTATGAATGTAAATACAGGGCTTCTCAACAAGGTGCAAACCACTGGTAATGCTCAAGAACAGACAGGCCAGATTAGCCTTTGCCGGCAAACACCTAAAAAAGCCTGCTCAGTTCTGGAATAAGATTCTTTGGACTGATGAAACCAAGATTAACTTGTACCAGAATGATGGGAAGAGAAAAGTATGGAGAAGGAAAGGAACAGCTCATGAGCCAAAGCATAGCACATCATCTGTCAAACATGGTGGAGGCAGTGTTATGGCATGGACATGTATGGCTGCCAATGGAACCGGGTCACTGGTGTTAATTGATGACCTGGCTGCTGATAAAAGCAGCAGGATGAATTCTTAAGTGTATAGGGCTATACTTTCTGCTCAGATTCAGCCAAATGCTGCCAGACTGATAGGACGCTGCTTCATATTGCAGATGGATAGTGACCCAAAACATAGAGCAAAAGCTACCCAAGTGTTTCTCCAGGCAAAGAAGTGGGATGTTTTTCAATGGCCAAGTCAGTCACCTGATCTCAACCCAATAGAGCATGCTTTTCCCTTACTGAAGAAAAGACTGAAGGCAGAAAGACCCACAAAAAAGCAGAAGCTGAAGGCAGCTGCAGTAAAGGCCTGGCAAAGCATCTCGAGGGAGGAAACTCAGCATTTGGTCATGTCCATGGGTTCCAGACTTCAGGCAGTCATTGACTGCAAAGGATTTTCATCCAGGTATTAAAGGCGATCCTTAAGTTTGAGATGATGTTGGTTTGTTCCATTACTTATGAGCCACCAACGATGGGTGTGTGTGTATGCCACTGGCTGTCCTTCCTGAATGGTTAGTGCCCCACTTTGTCAAACCTCTTGAATTACAGCTGGAAGTCCTGACCTCGCTCCCATCTGGGTGTGTTTCCTTTCAACTTCAGTGTGGTGGTGTACAGAGGCCAACTGCCAAAACAGTTATCCTTGTTCCAATATTTCTGGCCCTGACTGTATGTATGTATGTATTACATTTTTATACTGCTCAATAGCCGGGCGGTTCACAAAAATGTGTACCAGCTATTAGGAACCGTCCCTTCCTTTTCTAACAAAACAGTACAAATTTTTGAACTTCACTGGCTGCCTTTTATAATGCTTTGTAGATGATGATGATGATATAACTTAGATATAAGCTGAAGATATATACATCAAAACTAGACATCCCAAATAAATTAGCCCACCCCTCCCACCCAACACACACACACACACACACACGTACGTTAAACAGAAAGATAGCAACAGCAAGGAAACCTTTGCAAATGGATAATCTTAGAATCATAGAATAGTAGGGTTGGAAGGAGCCTACAAGGCCATCGAGTCCAACCCCCTGCTCAATGCAGGAATCCAAGTCACAGCATCCCTGACAGATGGCTGTCCAGCCTCCTCTTGAATGCCTCCAGGGTGGGAGAGCCCACCGTCTCCCCAGGGAATGGGTTCCATTGTCGTATTGCTCTAACAGTCAGGAAGTTTTTCCTGATGTTCAGCCGGAATCTGGCTTCCTGTCACTTGAGCCCATTATTCCGTGTCTTGGTCACTTCCATCACAAGTGCATACTGCTTCTCTGGTTATGCAGCTTTGACGTTGTTGTGGGGGGGGGGGTTAAACTTCTTTGTGCGGAAGGCTAAGAAATTGCTCAATACTATGAAAAAATGGTGGCACTAACAGGCATCTTTCAGACTGGTCAGATACACCTGGTCAGCAAGGGGTGGTGGAATTGAGCGTGACAAACCTGTCCAACCAGGGCCAGCTCCAGTGTTGTGGACGGTGGGGCTCCTCAGCAAAGTGCCATTCAGTGCACCTTATCCTACAGTGGTCACCTGCCTGGGATCCCTTAGACTTTGTGTGGGGGATGGGGAGGTCTCTCTCTCTCTCTCTCTCTCTCTCTCTCTCTCCACATGAGTCCCTGGATGTTTAGCTGACTCTTGGGTGGGTGCAGTCAGTCATATTTTTGTTTTTCCGCACAATGTC
Organism: Heloderma suspectum; assembly: GCF_057233095.1. Lineage (NCBI taxonomy): Eukaryota > Metazoa > Chordata > Lepidosauria > Squamata > Helodermatidae > Heloderma > Heloderma suspectum. The sequence goes on along the minus strand of NC_139471.1, from coordinate 15,786,130 downwards.
CTCAAGTTGATTCAACTTCCAGGGTGTTATGGAAAACATTGATGACCAGATCTTATATAATATAATTCATATAACATTGTGCTCCCAGAGTTAGCATCCCCAGTGGGCTAAGCAGCTGCCTGAAGGTGCAGCCCTGAGTCTCAGTATCTTTAACACTTTCTCTTCCTTCTTAGCTTCCATCTTCAGCTGTGAAATATCAGGCATATCAGTGTATAATTTAGTGCATGGGGTGCTTTACCAGAGGTTTCTCTTTCTCTTCTGCTTTGCTGTTTTCCTTTTGTGTCCCTCTAGCCAGACACCGAGGCCTGAGTCAATTAAAAAGAACTACACAGTACCTGTCTCATCAGTTCCTCTCCCTCCTTCCCTTAACCTGAAGTAAAATTCATTCTTGCCGAAAACTACAGTCAGCTCTTACTTGTTTAGCGAACAGAAGCTAGGGAACTGGAGCCGGTCCAGGCTGGCTTGACCCGCTGCCCTCTTTATTCTGTGCGTCTGCGCGTGAGTGTGCTGTCTGCACTGCGTTTATATAGAAACCCCACAAAAGCATTGGAAATCTGTGTTTTTCTTCCTTGTGTCAAACAGAAAATGCTTTCCCCAGAGTGTTTTGGCTAATGCACATTTGATTGCCTGCATTTTTATTCTTCTCTCTTGAAAACGGGAACACCCATCTCTGCTTATTGAAATGTCATTAGAAAGCGTTTAATATTGTTAACCTGCAGCATGGCAATAAAATGCCTCTGAATAAACAACAACAACAAAACACACACACACAAAAAGTACATTAATTTTTAACTAGTGAGTGGCTATGTGGTGGCGGGGGATAATTTCGCACCGGATCCCCTGCTGCACAACAGTTTCCAGTCAAAGGATTGGTTTTAACCTGTAAAAGTGCTGCCACAGACAGGGTCCTGGGATCCTGAATGAGAACCTTCTCTCCTGTGTCTTAAGATCTGCAAGAGATATCATGTTCGTATATCTTACTATATAAGCTGTCTGGGAGGGGTCATAAAATGGCCGAGAAGCATGATTATGGTGGTCACCTAATTCGTCTCCAAAACAAGGGGAAATGCATCAGCAGAAAGGATGTGAATTTGCATATGATTTGCATATGCTAATTTATACATGTTTATACAGAAATGTGTAAATAGTTACTATAATCTAAATAGAAATATGATGCATCACAGTGTAGTGGGGAAGGCTGTGACCAGGTGACCTGGATGGCCGCTGTACACTGTCCTGGACTGGTCTTAGCTCTGGATGGGCAACTTTAAATTCTCCCTATTCTCCCTTCCTAGTGTGCTTTATTTTAAAATCAGTTTTGGACAGGGTAGTTCTTCAGATAGAGCTACCCTTCAAGTAGAGGATAGTCCTCTATAAAGTAGGTTACATAGCCCCCTTAAGGAGGATAAAATACTGAAGAGTCAGCAGAGGGAGGAAACATCCAGAGAAGCAACAAGGCGCAAAAGGGTGGGACACTTCCTTAGGAATTGAACATGTGCTTCAATGCACAGTAGGCATCCTCTGCCTGCCTTTGATGCACACTCATTCTATGACCATCTGTATATTGCACATAGAGTGGATCTCAAATTTTAGCTGGCCTTGGTAGCCAGGTCAGAACCTGGGTTGGAGTAAGCCTGCTCATCCCTTTATGGCAATTAGTTGCGTGTTAACTCAAAAGTAAATCCAGTTGTGTTCAGTGCGGCTTATTCCCAGGTAAATGTGCAGAGGATCTCAGCCTTCATGCCCAACTTCCACTGTGTCTCCATTGGAGGTCAGGGGGTAATCCCTTGCTTCAGTCACTAAAGCTGCCTTTACACTAAAGAAAACCCCCACAATCTTCCTGTTTTGGAGCCGTTCTGCGTTTATGGTGGGCTCCCAGATAGCAACCATGTGATTTCTGAGAGGGGAAGCTTTTAATTGTCAAGGTTCCATAGTACTCAATGAAATGGTGCCATCTAGTGGCTGTTTTAATTGCGTAACAATCCAAGTTTTTTTGATACCTCATTTTTTCTGGATCTTTTAAAACATGGAATAACCAGGAAATAATACCTCTGGATGTGCCCTGGAGGTTGGCAATGTGCCCTAAATTCAACGTTTTGAACCTGAGGGTCTCTAAAGAGCCTCACAGCAAAGGCTTTGTACAGGAACAATTAACATATATTTTAATATCTTAATGAAAAAACAATAAAAATGCACATCTAATCATTTTACATGCATAACCCACCAAAACAATAGAACAGAATACAGCCCTCCCCAAGTTCTGTCTTTTTTTTTCTTTCTCAGCTTGAATCCACAACAAAAATATAAATAAAACTTCTCTCTGAAGCTTGATTTTTTTCTGCTGGCCAAAGAAGGAAAACAGTCTGTATACTGTTCACTCCAGCTCTGCAGCAATCTTCTCAAAATTGGATCAGGATCCAGCAACACGGGAACAACATAAAACATTTCCTTCCCCTTCAAACCTGGAGGGAAAGCCTGGGTCTCATTTCGATGGAGGTCCACCACCAATACAGTCATCCCCTCCCATCCTCTGGAGTTAGAAAGGGGTGGGTGGGAATTTCCTCCTCCTTCCCCAACACCTCAGCAAAATGGTAGGGAAGTTCCTGCTCTCCCCTCCCACCCCCTGCTATCTCCAAGCCTTGCTGAAGAGTGATAAAACAACACTCACTGAGGAAAGGAGAGAGAGCTGGAACGTGGACCACTGCTTAAATAGCTAGGTGTCTTGCTTGTGTGAAAGATGACAAAATTGATTCTCTCCAGGTATACAGAGTTGTTTTCGAATTTGCTTACTCTCCTCCTTTCAGCTGCTGTTCTTTGTTTCCTTTGTATAAATTATTTAGGATTTGTATAAGTCTGCAAAAGACAGAAATGACTGAATTTTCAATACAGTTCAGAGCTGAAACAGCAAATAAGATTTAGGGCAGAATATTACTCTGCTAAGGCTTCAGCAATTGGCAATAAAGCATATTTACATTCTCGCAATTTTCTTCTTCCTATCTGCAAAATGTCTGAAACACCAGAGGTAATCTAGCTGGTGGTAATGCACCAGTTTTCTCTCTCCTCCTGCTCCTGCATAAATGTTGAAAGAGGGAGGAAGGAGACAGTGAGCAATGCTGACTGGGATCAGACCATGGATACGGTAGGCGCTGTTGTGTGTTGGAGACAGCTTGTTGCATCCCTAGGCAGGATGAGATATCATCCCTACTCTCTCGGCAGTTATTTTTGGGTCCTCAAAGGAAATATCTCAGTACAGCGTTGCAACCTGGATCCTTTTAGGGTTTTGTCACCAAACTACAAACACCTTCGCCAACAGAGCTGTCACTGAAACCTCTCTAAGGTGTCACTCGCCAACATTAATTGCCAGGGATGGTGAGTCAGACTGATTAGGCCTGCCTTATTCTCCTGCTTCCCCCTGCTTCTTTGAACCTGTTTTGGGAATAATTCATTGGGGAGATGAGGTTTTGAGTGAATACTGAAATGGGGGAGTGCAGGAGAAGCTAATATATGGGGTGTAGGCAGCGTGAGGCTTATATGATGTCCTGAATCATGCATTTTCTCTAGAAAGTTATACTCACCTTGTTATCAGGTTGCAACAAGTGCCTTCTGCATGTTTAGCCTTGAGAAGGGAAGGCTGAGGGGAGATAGGATAGCGCTCTTCAAGTACTTGAAAGGTTGTCACAGAGAGGAAGGCCAGGATCTCTAGTTCTCAACCATCCCAGAATGCAGGACACGGAATCATGGGTTCAAGTGACAGGAAGCCAGATTCCAGCTGAACTTCAAGGAGAAACTTCCTGACTGATTAGAGCAATACGACAGGAACCAATTCCTTAGGGAGGTGGTGGGCTCTCCCACACTGGAGGCCTTCAAGGTGAAGCTGGACAGCCATCTGTCAGGGATAGGGATGTCAGAGAATTCCACCACAGATCTCGGTGAGGCCGAATGCCAGAGCATTCGGCCCCCCGAACTCCGTGGTGGAATGGCCTGCCCCCCCTTCCCCCGCAGATCCCCCCCGGAACGAGACTTACCTGGGGCGGATCTCCCGGGCGGTGGCGGCTCCGGCGGCGGCTTCGGCGGCCAGTCTTCCGACCGGCTGCTGCTGCTGCCATTTCCAGGCTTGTGTGTAAAAAAAAAAAAAAGACGTGATAGGCTACATAAAGATTTACGTAGCCTAGTAGGGCTAGGTTTAAAAAAAGAAAAGAAAAAAAAGATGTGATAGGCTACGTAAATCTTTACGTAGCCTATCATGGTTGGGTGGGTTTAAAAAAAACAACTACCACGTACGCAAATGGCGGCGGCTACAGCCGCCACCATTTGCTTTCCTTCTTTTTACCGTCTTAATCTACGTAAATATTTACGTAGACTATGATGGCGAAAATAAAGGGGAATACAAATAGCATAGCAGGTGCTATTTGCGTCCCCTTTTGATTTGCCGTTTTAGCCTGCGTAAAGATTTACGTAGGCTAAAACGGTGAATGAAAAACGGACGCAAATAGCGCCCGCTACGCTATTTGCATTCCCTTTTCTTTTCGCTGTCATAGTCTACATAAATATTTACGTAGATTAAGACGGTAAAAAGAAGGAATGCAAATGGTGGCGGCCGTAGCGACCGCCATTTGCGTACGCGGTTGGTTGTTGTTGTGTTTTTTGCTTTTTGTTTTTTACCCAGAGCCCTCCATGGCCGGAAATCCGGCTGCGGACGGCTCTGGCCTGGCCGGGCCGGGCCTGGCTGGCTGCTCCGCAGAGCTGCAGTGGAGCACAGCCGGCCATTCGAGGATTCCGGGGGGAGGAACGGAGAACCTCCCCCCGGCCAGGATTCCGGGGGGAGGGACGGAACACCTCCCCCCCCACCATCAACATAATCCGCGAAAGGTAAGTCACTTTCGTACATCCCTAGTCAGGGATGCTGTGACTTGGATTCCTGCACTGAGCAGGGGGTTGGACGCGATGGTCTTATAGGCCCCTTCCAACCCTACTATTCTATGATTCTATGACTCCACTATTTATTTATTTGGGCTCAATCCTATGGGGATAGGTGGCTGCCTCCGAACTCAGAGATGACCGCCTATCCAATGCAGGGCAGGAGAAGCACGGAGGGGATCATTCCCTCTGTGCTTCTCCTGCCCTGCATTTGCAGCTAGACAGCTGATTTCAGTTGTCTAGCCACAGGAAGGCGGAGCAGGGGAGGAGCCTGCTGGACAATACCTAGGATGCATCGTACCAGCATTTTTGCCTTCCCCGCCCTAGAACGCCCCCTGGAATGCCCCATTTTGGCCACTCCAAGCTCTTCTTCCGAGTGCGGAGTGCAGGGATGTTCTGTGCTTCCTGCAAGGCAGCACGGAAGAGGGGGAAGGTCGGTTCTCCAGGAACCGACCTCGGAGCATGTACTCTGAGGTCAGTTCCCAGAAAACCACATGATATCCTACATCCGTCTAGCCTCTGACTCATGGCCATAGGATTGCTCCCTTATTTATTGATTTACAGCATTCGTATAGCACTCCACATCTACACAGATTCTGGAGTGAATAAAAGCGATAAAATGAACAAAAGATAAAAAGAATAAAACATGATATTAAAACTATTCTCGGTGGGTGGGTGGTTTCCATGCATTTCGACTCAGACATGGAATTGGCATGTATACCATCTGGGATGATACAAGCTGTCTGCAACAGTGATTTTCAGCTAGTTGGTCACAACCCAGAAGTGGGTTGCATACTACCTCAAGGTGGGTCACACACAGAAGGCACTGCTGCCTCTTTATTTAAATATTTTGTGAGTAGGGGGAAGATGTGAGGCAGTGTGTATGTCTTGTCTACGGAGTTGAACTGGATTAACAGTTCCCTTTCACTAAGGAATCTGGGAATAGGAATGCTGTTGGGAGGCTGGAGTTATGGATCTCCAACAAATGTTTCTTGGAATCTCATCAAGCTATAGTTCTAGAAAATCTTTCGGTAAGCTGTAGCAGCTAGATCTGGTTTAAAACTGATATAATCTTGGTGTATATAAACCCAGAGACGAATAGTCAAATATAGAAGGGGGTTGGACTCGATGGTCTTATAGTCCCCTTCCAACTTTACTGTTCTATGATTGAAGAAGGTAGACATCTGCAGTCAAAGTTCAGAAGTGGACCCTGTGTCTCAGGGTGAAATTACTTATTTAAATCATTTTTACCCCACACTTCAGCCAAAGATGCTCCCAGAATGGCTTACATAAGAACAATAAAAACATGACAGTCCCTATTCACAGGCTTATAATCTAAAAGGCATGATAAATAATTGGAGAACAAGTACACACACACACACACACACACACAGAAAACAAAACAAAACAGGACAAGGAGAGAAGAAAAGAAGCAAACTCGGGTGCCAGTTCTTAAAGTTACAGTTGTTATAATGAGCAACTGGAATGAAGGAGGAGCCAAACGAAACTGATGTCTCAGCAGAGCCGATGGAGTGGTTCTACTGCTCATCTCTCCCTCTGCTGCGGCCTGATGGAATGGCTGCTGCCAGATGATCTGAAAAGGCTGAACACTACTAGCCTTCTCTGAAAAATAGAGATGCAGCTGAGATGTCAGCACTATATTCACAAAAGCTCAATCGAATAAACACCACAAATCAACTACTTATAATGTAATATCCATATACAAACAACTGAAACAAACAAAAAGGAAGATTTGGTTGTATGTTTGACCCTTCCCATTTAAATGGAGAGCCTTCATTTAGTTTGAATTGCATATTTTTGTGAGGCTATTATTTTAAAAATAGGTGGTTAGACAACTGGCCTACAGCAGACTATGAGCATTTCTACACCAGGCTAAAATCCCGCAGCTTTACCAAGGCTTTCTGCTTCCATTTTCTTTGCAGGGTTACACCCAGCTCTTTTAGACAGGGAGCATGTGATGTGGAATTGAAAATTTCTTTTCTTCACAATGCTCTATATGTTCAATGAAACAGCACCATCTAGTGGATTAACTATAGCTCTATGCCAGTGTTACACACTGCCAATATTGTGCAATGAAGGTTTATTACAGTTTATCTCCAATCTTTTTGAAAGCAGGATAACTGGGGAAAAGTGCGGAAGATGTCCTAGAGGTTGACGATGTCATGTAAAGGACCTGCAAATGTCCTTGAGTGGTCAGTCATGAGCGTGCAATAAATCGCTCATGTAGAGAAGCCCTATAAGGACGAAGGTTTCTCATTTTGGCTGTTTGGTGACAGAAATGCATAGTTCACAAAGATGGGGGTGAGGAAAAGGCAGTAAGGTAACAAGAGCCAGACATGTTGTAAATGGAGCCCCCGGTTGGTCTTGTGCTGGAGACATAAGCCAGCAAAATATGTTCTGATTAAAAAAAAAAAAAATGGGTTGCTTAATGCCATCTGATGACACACATGTCACAGTGAGAAAGTTAATGGAGTTCCATGTTTTGACCTGGTGTCAGGCTGTGGAAAAGCTAGATAAGCTGTGAGGCAAAGATCAGTTGTTATTTTATCTTCCACTCTCCTTTCCCACACAGCAGTGACAGTCTGGACAGATCACATTGTCCCGCTAGCGCTATTACCATGAGGCAGGGGGTGATGGCATGAAAGGGGAGAGAAGGGGTGGTGGTGGGCAAATAAGAAGGTAAATGGAGGTGACTGAAAATTCTGATCGGATCAATGTCTGACTTCGTGACCTTTTGTAGAACACAGACCAACAAAAATCATACAGAGGGGAAAATGAAGCCCAGACAGTCCCCGAAGTGGAACGATGCTGAAAGGATTAAAAACAAAACATTGAGATGTATTGGGAATGGTGATGTAAGGATACAGAAGAAGAAGAACAATCAAAGCTACTTTGTGTCTAAAGTCTGGTTTGGGTTGTGTGTTCACATCCCCCACCCCACTCCCACTCCCCAAAGCCTGATAAGGGGGAAACACGGAGCTGTTGGTAACAAAAAAGTTCTGTGACAGTCTTCCACTCTCACTGAAGGCCTACATTCAGTACTCTGAATTGTTCCTGTACAAACATGTCAGTGGAAGAGATCAGCTTCCTCCACACTCTCCCTTTTCTATGTAATTAATATCATTCCTTTTGCTAAGTTTTCATAGAGAAGCCAGACAATGCTGTTGCCAACCCATGGGATTTCACCAATATTTTTCACGTGGTGGGTCTTTTAAAAGCTAAAATTCATTTGCAGCACCAGTCTATCTGGGGAGGGCTAGTAAAACACTATTGAGGCTTCTTGGGACAACTTTTGTCTGACTTCCTGTTCAGTCCTAGACACAGTGCTATGTGATTGGCACTAGTAATTTCCTGTTGTGTAGCCAAGAGCTCTTCACTAAATACTGTCTTCTTTGCAGCCAGTGTAATTGGTTGTTCATTTTAAAATGTCATTTATTATGAGTCACAATTGTGGTTAAAGATGTTTTCAGAAGTAAACATGTGAACTGGTTGCAAAGAAGAAATGCGTTAATTAAAAGCCCATACCTGTGAATCAGAAAATCAATGTAACATTCAAAACTGTAACTCCTGCTGCCCTCTTCCTCTAGTCAAGGTACTGGTCTCAGATTCTCCAGTCCTGCAATTAAGTTTTCTATTCAGGAGAACATCAGTTAAGTAGCTAAGGGTGCAATCCTATGCATGCTTAGATAGAGAAAAGGCCTACAACTCCCAGCATTCCCTAGCCAGCACTGTAGGGCTTTTTTCTGTCTAAACATGCACAGGCTTGCACCCTAACAGCCTACCACCATGGAACAGGAAGTTACTAATTGAAAGGACAGTCGAGTAATGCTGTGCCTGTGACTGAAGATGAAGTAACTTCAGGGGACAGTTGCCCTGAGAAGCAGAAGCTACTTCAAAAGAGATGTTGTGGGTATTTCTGTTTGAAAGCAGCCATCCTAAGCACACTTAATGGGGGAAATCACAGCTTTCTCATGCTCCTTTCCCAACTGTTTCTGCCCAGGACAAATGCATTACTCATCTTTTTGATAGGCATACATACTGTCTTATTATGGTTGGTTTTCCCTGGGATAGTTTGAAATCCCTTGGGGGAATAGTATGGGGGAAAGACACTACCACCTAGCACCAGTAATTTCTGAATCAGTGTGGGGAGCATTGCTATATATTTCCAGGAAAGTCAAAGAATAGATCTTCTTATTTATTTATTTAATTTATTAATCGCCCATCTGGCTGGTCACCCAGCCACTTGTTGTTGTTGTTGTTGTTGTTGTTGTTGTTGTTGTTGTTCTTCTTCTTCTTCTTCTTCTTCTTCTTCTTCTTCTTCTTCTTCTAATGGCAGACCACTCTTTTCCTCTACTGAGTTGAGTTTTCTTTAACATGATTCTCTTGGTCCCAGGGGCTCCTCTCTCTCTCTCTCTCTCTCTGGCCTGATCTCTTATTCTTTCTTCTGCACCTCCTTTTCACTGTTCACTCTGCCCTGTATCCAGCCTCTATTCTCTGAGAGGAGCAGAACTCGGTGTTTTCTTATCTCTACTAAGATGTTAGCGTGACGTTTCTTCCCACAGGGAGTTTGCCATTACTATAGTTGCTGTTCCCAGTTAATGTCTTTATCTCTACTTTTTTGTTATTGTTGTTTTTACGATAAAACTCATTAAGTCTACACACTGACTTCTTTCTCCTTTTTTTGACCATTCTCATTCAATTTGATGGAAGAGCAATCGCTGTCGAAAAGAAATTCAATGATGAAGGCGTTTCAGAGAAATTCCTCTGGGTTGGTTTTGGGATTCTTGGGCTTACCTTACTGAGATGGCCGAGGAGATAGCACAAGTGTCCTGTTTTTCACTGTATGATCATCTGTCTGATAGCCTGTAGCCTCCTCAGCTTCCCACACTCCAATTAAAGCCCAGTTTAAGGCACCGTGAGGTAATTCCTCCCACAGGGCTTTTTCAGATCAGGATGTGCAGGCAGCCTGGGAGGCTGGCTGTGATTAAGCTAAGCTCAAAAACACCACAAAAATACACTATAAAGCATCCTGAATGAGGCAGAACAATGGAAGCCTCTTTCACGGGGGGGAGAAAACTTCCAGGAAATTGGAGGGCAGATTTTGGCACAGCGCTAACTCCAGCTTGTCCCTGGAGCCAGACACAACACTGCCCCCACCTGCATTGTGGTGGATGCAAACTGGGGGCCGGCCTGCCAAGACAGTTGATGCTGTTGCAGCACGAAGACCCCCCAAAACCCTTAGAAAAGAAGAATGGAGCTGTGCTCCAAGCCCTGCCAATGGGGAGCCCCACCTGGGAGAAATGGTTGAGTATTTCTCCTCCCCCTGCAGAACTTCGGTGAAATTGTCTCCCAAATTTCTCTGCCCACAAGTTAAGTTGGAGAATTTCAAGAGGCTGCTTGTGTGTGGCTGTACTATTCATGCTTGGAAGGGCCGTGGTAATTGATGGACTGTGCCAAGCCTCTGGCACCTGGTGGCAGCCCATTCTATCAGGCTTCAGAGCAGAGGGTGAGAAGGGAAGCAGGGTATTCTTTCACCTCCACTGAAGTGCAGCTGGTTTTGGCTCTCCCCACCTGTCACCAAGCCCACAGCCAGTCCATAAGGCTACCTGAACTGTTTCCATCCCAGCTGGTCCTTACAAAAACTATAACTTTATGGACTGGTGCCCAAGTTTGATTTTTTTTTCCTCCTCCCCCACCATCCCCTTTTTTGTTTTGTGTCATGCCTTTTTGGGTGCAAGCCATGAGGACAGGGACCACCTTGATTTAGAGCGACCTCTATAACCCGCTCCGGAAGCCTTTTTGGTAAAAGAAGAGCAGGATAAAAATCGTTTCAATAAATAGTCATGCTCCTTTCATATGTTGCAGAACTTGCATTTTTACTTGCATTAGAAATTGAGCTCCTACTTAGGTTTGTAATTAGTGAATTCCTTTGTTTCTTTAGTGTTTCTGATTTATTATGGTGCATGTTCTTCTTTTTGTTGCCTTTATTTTGTTAATCTTGTTTCAAAATAAAATACAATTTCATGCAATAAATAAATACATGAATAAATAAATAGCTACTTCATGCCCTACACAATCTCCGGAACCAAAATAAAGATGTTTATCCTTCCACAGCATCATTTTTATGGTTTAGCTCATGATCTCAACAACAATGATCTCCCTCCACAGCATTTTTTTTTTAGGGTTTAGCTCATGATCTCAACAATATAAATGATTTCCTGAGTGCCAAATGGATATAAAAAATGACTTAGTTTGAAAGCCAGAACAAAAACCCCCAGCATGGGAGATCCCTAATCAGATCCCCACTTTTTTTGGGGGGGGGGGCTTTTAAAACAGCTGGGTGTGTGCCCTGCCCTCCACGTTGACTTTTAACATTGGCTTCGTGCTGCTTTCCAGTTCAAAATCACCCCCCCCCCTTTTACCCTGAAGCTGCTTATATTAGCCTTGGTGGTGATACAGGGAACTATCCTATTTATTTAAAGTATTTTTAAGAGCATAAGAAGAGCCACGTTGGATCAGACCAAAGGTCCATCCATCATAAAATGTTCACACATAGGCCAACAGGGAAACCCAATGAGTGCAACAGCAACTTCTGTGCATGTTCCCTAGCAACTGTTCATGACGGCCATATTGCCTCTGACGTTTATCCCGCTTCTCAGCCCAAATGGCATTTGGAGTGGCTGGTCAGTAAAACAAGTCAGTACCTGCCCACAGGCTTATAATCTCAAAATACACAGCACACAAGGAAAAAGGAGTGGGGTGGGAAGAGGAAAAAGCTTAAGTAGTCATCTCCCTCTGTACAGCCTGCTGAAATAGCTGGTGGTGGTGACAGTTGAGGGAGGAGGAGCCTTCATGGAGAGGTATTGTAGAGGTGTAGGGGTGATTTTGATCTGGAAAACTATGGGCTTCTCCACACCAGGCTTTTTAGCCCACAACTTACCGGGGCTTCTGCTTCTGGATTCTTTGTGGAATTAAGATTGGCTCCTTACATGGGCAGACATGGGCTGTTTTTTTTCAGGCCTATCTTTCTTGGCAAGTTCTGTATGTGTCATTTTGCAGCCACTAGATAGTGGTGTGGTTATAGCGCAACTCCAGCATTACACACACTGCGGATATATCAGATTACCGTTCCTTATCAGGTTATTTCTGACCTTTAAAAGAAAAATGGGATCAAGGTCAGAAAGTGCAGGAGATGTCCTAGGGGTTGTTGACATCATGTAAAGGACCCGCAGACTTCCGTGAGTGACCAATCACAATTGTGCAGTAAAAGCCTCATGTAGAAATGCCCTATGTTATTGGAAAGGATTTAACCAGGTGATTAAAATACTTTCCTCAAACTGCTTTAAAGGGGTGGGGGGAATGTTGGGAGATCCATTCATGGATTTCTAGCATCACATCTATTTTGGCCTTCTGTTGATACGTAATTCCCTGGTAAACATGTTCCCCAAATTCATTTTCTGATAGTGAATATCAAAGGGGTGAAAAGGAATAGAGAGAAAAGAGCAAAAGGGTTGCAGTCAAGCTAGATATCCCAGTGTAGTAAAGGACCCTGAGTAGAAAGACACTTCAGTAGGACAGGGCTTTTCTGTTAAGCTCGCTTATTTATTTATTTATTAAATTTATTACTCACCCATCTGGCTGGTCACCCAGCCACTCTGGGCGATGTACTAAGTATGTAATAGAATAGTTTAAAACAATAAAATTGTACAATAAAAACATCATTTTCTAAAAATACCCTCACCCACCCCAAATGCCTGCCTGAACAACCACGTTTTTAAGGCATGGTGGAAGCTCATTAAAGAGGGGGCATGGCGGAGTTCCCTAGGGAGGGAGTTCCACAGAGTGGGGGCCACCACAGAGAAGGCGCTCTCTCTCGTCCCCACCAGTCTAGCTGTCCTGGCCGATGGGATAGAGAGAAGTAGGGATGGCGGAGAATTTCTCCATGAATCTCGGGGAGGCCGAATGCCAATGCATTCGGCCCCCCAAAATTGGCAGTGAAATTCTCCGCCCCCCCCCCCCGGGATGGGACTTACCTCATGTGACTGTCCCTCTTGGTGGCGGGTCCCGGCGGCGGTTCGGCGGCGGTTTGGCGGGGGCGGGGGTGGCGGCCGGTCTTCCGACTGGCCGCCGCCACGCCGCCGCCATTACAAAGTAAATGTAAAACACACACACACACATGTGATAGGCTACGTAACGATTTACATAGCCTATCATGGCTAGATTTCCAAAGTCAGCCGTGATAGGCTACGTAAATCGTTACGTAGCCTATCATGGGTGACTTTGAAAAAAAAAAGCGCGTACGCAAATGGGGGTGCCCATGGGCGCCGCCATTTGCGTTCCTTATTTGGGCCCGGGTAGTCTACGTAAAGATTTACGTCGACTACGGCGAAAATAAGGGCAACGTTATTTGCGTTGCCCTTATTTTCGCCGTAGTCTACGTAAATCTTTACGTAGACTTTTGTTGTTGTTTATTCGGTCAGTTGCTTCCGACTCTTTGTGACTTCATGGACGAGCCCACGCCAGAGCTTCCTGTCGGCTGTCGCCACCCCCAGCTCCCCCAAGGTCGAGTCCGTCACCTCCAGGATATCATCCATCCATCTTGCCCTTGGTCGGCCACTCTTCCTTTGGCCTTCCACTTTCCCTAGCATCAGCGTCTTCTCCAGGGTATCCTGTCTTCTCATGATGTGGCCAAAGTACTTCAGTATTGCCTTGAATATCATTCCCTCAAGTGAGCAGTCTGGCTTTATTTCCTGAAGTATGGACTGGTTTGATCTTCTTGCAGTCCAAGGCACTCTCAGAATTTTCCTCCAGCACCACAGTTCAAAAGCATCTATTTTCCTTCGCTCAGCCTTCCTTATGGTCCAGCTCTCGCAGCCGTAGGTTACTACGGGGAATACCATTGCTTTCACTATGCGGACCTTTGTTGTCAGTGTGATGTCTCTGCTCTTCACTATTTTATCAAGATTTGTCATTGCTCTCCTCCCAAGAAGTAAACGTCTTCTGATTTCCTGGCTGCAGTCAGCGTCTGCAGTAATCTTTGCACCTAGAAAGACAAAGTCTGTCACTGCCTCCACATTTTCTCCCTCTATTTGCCAGTTATCAATCAAGCTGGTTGCCATAATCTTGGTTTTTTTGAGGCTTAACTGCAACCCAGCTTTTGCACTTTCTTCTTTCACCTTCATCATGAGGTTCCTCAGCTCCTCCTCGCTTTCAGCCATCAAAGTGGTATCATCTGCATATCTGAGATTGTTAATGTTTCTTCCAGTGATTTTAACTCTAGCCTTGGCTTCATCAAGCCCAGCACGTCGCATGATGTGTTCTGCATACAGGTTGAATAGGTAGGGTGAGAGTATACAACCCTGCCGTACTCCTTTCCCAATCTTAAACCATTCCATTGTTCCGTGGTCTGTTCTTACCGTTGCTACTTGGTCGTTATACAGATTCCTCAGGAGGCAGACAAGATGACTTGGTATCCCCATACCACCAAGAACATGCCACAATTTGTTATGATCCACACAGTCAAAGGCTTCAGAATAGTCAATAAAACAGAAATAGATGTTTTTCTGAAACTCCCTGGCTTTCTCCATTATCCAGCGGATATTGGCAATTTGTTCTCGAGTTCCTCTGCCTTTTCTAAACCCAGCTTTTACATCTGGCAATTCTCATTCCATGAATTGCTGGAGTCTACCTTGCAAGATCTAGAGCATTACCTTACTGGCATGTGAAATAAGCGCCACCGTTCGATAGTTTGAACATTCTTTGGTGCTTCCCTTTTTTGGTATGGGGATATAAGTTGATCTTTTCCAATCTGTTGGCCATTCTTGTGTTTTCCAAATTTGCTGGCATATGGCATGCATCACCTTGACAGCATCATCTTGCAAGATTTTAAACAGTTCAGCTGGGATACCGTCATCTCCTGCTGCCTTGTTATTAGCAATGCTTCTTAAGGCCCATTCAACTTCACTCTTCAGGATGTCTGGCTCTAGCTCACTAACCACACCGTCAAATCTATCCCCGATATTATTATCCTTCCTATACAGATCTTCTGTATATTCTTGCTACCTTTTCTTGATCTCTTCTGCTTCTGTTAGGTCCTTGTCATCTTTGTTTTTGACCATACCCATTTTTGCCTGGAATTTACCTCCGATGTTTCTAATTTTCTGGAAGAGGTCTCTTGTCCTTCCTATTCTATTATCTTCTTCCACTTCTACACATTGCTTGTTTAAAAATAATTCCTTATCTCTTCTGGCTAACCTCTGGAATTTTGCATTTAATTGGGCATATCTCCCCCTATCACTGTTGCCTTTTGCTTTCCTTCTTTCTTGGGCTGCTTCCAGTGTCTCAACAGACAGCCATCTTGCCTTCTTGATTTTCTTTTTCTTTGGGACATTTTTTGTTGCCGCCTCCTGAACAATGTTGCGAACTTCTGTCCATAGTTCTTCCGGGACCCTATCTACTACTTCTAGTCCCTTAAATCTATTTTTCACCTCCACTGCATATTCATAAGGATTATTAGTGAGCTCATAGGGGTGTCAGAGAATTTCTCGCCGAAACTTCGGGGGGCCGAGTGCCAACGTATTCGGACCCCCGAAGTAGTTTCGGGGAGAAATTCTCCGCCCCCCTGCCCCCCGCCCCCCCCCGGGATGGGACTTACCTTTCCCGAATGTAGCTCCTGGTGGTGGGTCGCAGCGGCAGTTCGGCAGGGCTTCGACAGGGGCGGGGGCGGCAGCCGGTCTTTTGACCGGCTGCCGCCGCCACCATTCCAAGAAAAGTAAAAAAAAAAAAACGCCCCGTGATAGGCTATGTGACGATTAACGTAGCCTGTCACGGCTAGATTTGCAAAGTCAGCCGTGATAGGCTATGTAAATCGTCACGTAGCCTATCACGGGTGACTTAAAAAAAAAAAAAAGCGCGTACGGCTAATGGCGGCCCCCATAGGGAGCTGCCATTCAAGTTCCTTATTTGGTCGCTGTACTCTACGTAAAGATTACGTAGACTACGGCGAAAATAAGGGCAACGCTATTTGCCAAATAAGCAACCAAATAAGGAACGCGGATGGCGGCTCCCTATGTGGGCCGCCATTTGCGTACAGTTTTTTTTTTTTTTAAGTCACCTGTGATAGGCTACGTGACGATTAACGTAGCCTATCACGGGTGACTTTGCAGGTCTAGCCGTGACAGGCTACGTTAATCGTCACATAGCCTATCACGGGGCGTTTTTTTTTTTTTACTTTTCTTGGAATGGTGGCGGCGGCAGCCGGTCAAAAGACCGGCTGCCGCCCCCGCCCCTGTCGAAGCCCTGCCGAACTGCCGCTGCGACCCACCACCAGGAGCTACATTCGGGAAAGGTAAGTCCCATCCCGGGGGGGGGGCGGGGGGCAGGGGGGCGGAGAATTTCTCCCCGAAACTACTTCGGGGGTCCGAATACGTTGGCACTCGGCCCCCCGAAGTTTCGGCGAGAAATTCTCTGACACCCCTATGAGCTCACTAATAATCCTTATGAATATGCAGTGAAGGTGAAAAATAGATTTAAGGGACTAGAAGTAGTAGATAGGGTCCCGGAAGAACTATGGACAGAAGTTCGCAACATTGTTCAGGAGGCGGCAACAAAAAATGTCCCAAAGAAAAAGAAAATACGTAACGATTAACGTAGCCTATCACGGGGCTTTTTTTTTTTTCTTTTGAAGTTCACGGCCGTGGAGAGAGGGCGCTTCTCCCCGGCCTGAATTTCGTCTGGGCGAGGCGGGAAGCCTCCCCCCCCGGCCTGAACTTCGGGGGGAGAAGCGAAGCGCCTCCCCCCCACCGCGAAGCAAGCTGCGAGACCAGGTAAGTGACTTTCGTACATCCCTATTAATCTAACTGATCTGTGGGTCTTCCCTATTCTCTTTAGTCTTATTCTAAATTGTGCAATAAGAAGTTCGTGATCTGAACTACAATCTGCTCCAGGTCTTGTTTTTACCAACAGCATAGATGTCCGCCACCTTTGGCTACAAAGGATGTAGTCAATCTGATTTCGGTGTCGACCGTCTGGTGAAGTCCATGTATAAAGTCGTCTCTTAGGTTGTTGGAAGAAAGTGTTTGTTATGCACAGTGAGTTGTCTTGGCAAAATTCTATCAGCCTATGTCCTGCTTCATTTTGTTCTCCCAGACCATGCTTGCCTGTAATTCCAAGTGTCGTTTGACTACCCACCTTAGCATTCCAGTCTCCTGTAATGAAAATAACATCTTTGTTTGGCGTACTATCCAGTAGGTGCTGCAGATCCTCATAGAACTGATCTACTTCTGCTTCTTCAGCATCTGTGGTTGGGGCATATATTTGGATCACTGTGATGTTAAATGGCTTACCCTGAATTCGAATTGAGATCATTCTGTCATTTTTTGGATTGTATCCAAGCACTGCTTTAGCCACTTCATTATTAATTATGAAGGCTACTCCATTTCTTCTGTGGTCCTCTTGTCCACAGTAGTAGATCTGGTGGCCATTTGATGTGAAGTGGCCCATTCCAGTCCATTTCAGCTCACTGACACCCAAAATGTCTATCTTGACATCTCCCCAATAACCACATCCAATTTGCCCTGGCTCATAGATCTTACATTCCAGGTTCCTATGTTGTGTTGATCTTTAGAACATCGGATTCATCATTCACCACCAGCACCATCAGCTGCTAGCTGTCCTTTCGGCTTTGAGCTAGCTGCGTCATCACATCTGGGGCTAGTTGAACTTATCCTCTGTTCCTCCCCAGTAGCATTTTGACCATCTTCCGACCTGGGAGTCCCATCTTTCGATGGTATACCGACATATCTCTGGTTGTACTGATCCATTTAGTTTTCATGGCAAGAATACTGGGATGGGTTGCCGTTTCCTTCCCCAGGGATCGTATTTAGTCTGACCTCTCCGCCATGACCTTCCCGTCTTGAGTGTCCCTTCACAGTTTAGCTCATGATGTCATTGAGGTACTCAAGCTCCCGCACCACGACAAGGTAACGATCTCCTTTGCTGAAGTTACGTAGACTACCTGAGCCCAAATAAGGAATGCAAATGGCGGCGCCCATGGGCGCCGCCATTTGCGTATGCGCTTTTTTTTTCCAAAGTCACCTGTGATAGGTTACGTAACGATTTACGTAGCCTATCACAGCTGACTTTGGAAATCTAGCCATGATAGGCTACGTAAATCATTACGTAGCCTATCACGTGTGTGTGTGTTTTTACATTTACATTTACTTCTTTATTTCGTGGCCGGGGAGACGGGGCACTCCTCCCTGGCCTGAATTTCGATGGCGAGGGATGGGGCGCCTCCCCCCCAGCCTGAATTTCGGCCGGGCGGAGTGGGGCGCCTCCCCCCCCAACCTGAAGTTCGGCGGGAGAACCGAAGCGCCTCCCCCCCACCGCGAAGCAAGCTGCGGGACCAGGTAAGGGACTTTCGTCCATCCTTAGAGAGAAGGCCATCCGAGGCTGATCTTGTTAATCCTTCCTCTGCTATGGTTAATGGCTCTTAAACATACAAGGTGCTTCCAGATGGAAGGCTCCTTATACTACCAAATGGAGGGCATTGTGCAGCTATTCCATCTTTTTTTTTCCTTAACAGATATTCTGTGGTAAGGAAAAAAAAGAAAGATGAAAGAAACAGAGCTGAGCACAAATGGCCTCTCAAAATTCTCCAGCCTATTTGTGGGCAGAGAAATTGGTTGCGGGGGGAGGGGGTAATTTCACCAAATTTCTCTTAGGGGAGGAGAAATTCTCCCACAGTTTCTCACAGATAGGGCTCACTGTTGGTAGGGGTTGTAGCACAGCTTCTTTCTTTTCTTTCTTTTCTTTTCTTTTCCTAAGGGGTTTTGGTTTAGTGCACTGCTTCTGTAGGTGACAACACCATCAGCTTCCACTTTTATGAGTAGGGATGTCAGAGAATTCCGCCATGGATCTCGGTGAGGCCGGATGCCAGTTCATTCGGCCCCCAGAACTTCATGGCGGAACGGCCCTCCAATGGGGTCTTGACTGCTGTAAGGAACTTTGAAATGTTGCCCTCTCTAGGTTGCAAACAGAGAGTTCAGGCCAGACATGTGCCAACAATTTGAACCCTTCAATGCATTTGTATCTGACCTCCCACATATTTCCATTTGTGTAGCTCATAGGCTGCAATAGTTGCAACTTTTGGGAAATAGAAGTGAGTAATATTTAGCCCCCAGGCCTACTGCAAAATGAAATTATCTGCTGGCACTTTGCTTTCTCTCCCTTCCAAAGAGAGGAAATAGTTTGCCAGGTGACTTTTGTTAAAATCTAGACTGGAGATTCAGGTGTTGTTGTTGTGTGTGTGTTTTTAAAGAACCTTCTGAGTCCAAAGAGGCCTGCCCCCATCTGCATGCAAAAGGAATGTTGTTTTCATGTCTGAAGGCAACAAGTATATTCTGCTTTCTGCACTGGTTGAATTCTTCCTCTCTCTGCCCTCAGCAATCTCCATCTGCCTTCAAACAATGGTGGAAATGAATTCGGTTGGATTTCCCCCAGTGTTTGCACTGAAAGCAGATGGTTTGATTTTTACAGCAGTTCATCATATTTAGTGTAGAGCAGTTAATCATATGCTCCTTATCTGTTTTCCTGTAAACAAATGAGGTTTTTGTGGAAACGGGTTGCAAGGCTTCTGGTGGGCACATCTCCAGAGAGGGGCCTCCGGGGAGCATGCCTGGATTATTTATGACCGTTAGAAATTCCTTCTCGGGAGTCGGGACTGCATTCCCATAGAGCTATGTACAGTCTCAAAATGGTAAGAAAGCCTTGATCCAATGTAGGCTTCCCATTTCCCCTTGGGGTAGGGCAGTTTAGATACTGGCCATTGTAGTCTGACCATAAACAGAGCAGGAAAAGTAAAGTATATATCATATGGAAGAATTCATTACCACAATATGTCATCATGGCCACCAACTTGGACCAGCTTTAAAAGGGATTAGGGGAATTAATGGAGGATAAGGCTATCAATGGCTACTAGATACCTCATGTATCAGAGGCAGTATGCCCCGGAATACCAGTTGCAGGGAACATGGGCAGGAGGGACTATTGTACTTCTGGCCTGCTTATGGGCTTCCCATTCTGACATCTGGTTGCCCACTGCAGGAAGAGAAGACTGGATTGGATAGGGCTTTGGTCTGATCCAGCATGGACCTTCTATTCTTAAAGGGGCCTCAAGAACTATTCCTAGATGTCTTAAGCAAGATAGTCAAAACAGAAAGAGCTTGAAACCAGGATGTTTTCAACTAATCATCCCCTCTGAGGGAAGGCTACAACAGCTGGGATTGTTTAGCTTGGGGAAAAAAAGGCAAGTAAGGGGAGACATGATAAAGGTGTACAAAATTCTGCATGGTGTGGAGAAAGACATTTTCTTTCTCCCTCTCTCATAATACTAGAGCCCAGTGGGGCCATCCCATGAAGCTGATTGGTGGGAGATTCAGGACAGATAAAAGGAAGGGCTTCTTCACACAGCGCAGAGTTAAACTATGGAATTTGCGAACACAGGATCTAGTGATGTGGGGCCACCAATTTGGTTGGCTTTAAAAGGGGGTTGGACAAATTCCTGGAGGAAAAGGCTTTCACTGGCTGCTAGTCCGGATGGCTATGTGCTACCTCCAGTACCAGAGGCAGTGAGCCTATGTACACCAGTTGCTGGGGAACATGGGTGGGAAGGTGCTGTTGCGCTCATGTCCTACTTGTGGGCTTCTCATTGGGGCATCTGGTTCACCACTGTGTGAACAGAGTGCTGGACTAGATAGACCCTGGGTCTGATCCAGCATGGGTCTTCTTATGTCCTTATGTTTTAAACTGAAGGGTAGCATATACAAAATTTTAAATAAATAACTTAGAGACCTGAACAGAGGGGAGCACAAAGCTAAATAGCACTAGCCAGTCATATACAGTGGATATTTATTTATTTTTTATTTATTTACAATATTTATATACTGTTGCACATCAAACGATTTCAGAGCAGCGCACAACAAAGATAAAATAATAAAACACCATATTCAAACAATTAAAACATTTTAAAAGAAACAAATTCTGAATTTAATAGACCACGGCTAGTCACTCAAGGAAAGCCTCTCAAAATAACCATGTCTTCAGGAGGCATTGAAAGCAACACAACGTTGGCCCCTGCCGGACCTCCAAAGGCAAGGAATTCCTCAGGAAGGGGGCCACCACACTGAAGGCTCTTTTCCTCCAGCTGGGCATGGGTCCGTGTGGAAGCACCAGGGACATGCTCTCTGATGACCTCAGTGAGAGGCAGGCTGGTAAACAAGGATATTCTGACCCCAAGGCTACAGTCATATGAATGCTTACTGGGACCAAAGTGTCACTGCAGTCAGTGGATTTTTTGAGTGAAGCTGTTTTATATCATGTCAGAGAGCAGTGGTCCATCTAGCTCAGAATTATCCTCTTTTCTGAGAGGAGATGATGGACTCGGAGTTTGAACTGGGACCTTTTGCATGCAAAGCACGTGCTACCACAGAACTGTGCCCTTCCCTTGCAAAGGGTCAGTGTGTAAGTAGATTTTGCTGTGGACAAGTGTGTGTATGAGAGAGAGGGAGAGAATGTGAATGTGAGTCAGTGACTGAAGGATGGAGATTTTCTGCTGGGAAAGCATTGCCCGTTCAGTGCCGCAGTGTTGATTTTTCACTGACTGAAAGAAAATCTTTGTCGTTGTAGTTACATAAAATCTGACCTAATAAACACATTTATTGCCCCTCCGCCTCCAAATCCGTTTCCTTTGGAGCAGCGCTGCATTTGATCACCCTGTTTCGAGAAATTGATTGTTTTACTCCCAACTTCAGGTTGCCCTGGTGGGAGCAGCTTATCAGTGGCTATGGGTGAGAGGAGGCCTTCTTGAGTTCAGTAGGCAAAACCATGGGAAGTGGATTGCATTTGTCATAAAGAAATAAAACAAAATGAAAGCAGAAGCTAAAGGTGACATTTCTGCATCTAAAGGAGTAGGAAGAGGAGTGAGCCTGGGGCTATTAACGTTGCAGAGTTGCCTTGGTTTGCTCCATCCAACAAGAACCCATTAATCACAGGGGGAAGGATATTGAAGGGATGGGCAAGTGGGGAGGGGCATGAACTGTGAAATTGGCATCATCTTTGATCGCCTGAAGCAGCAGCCATACGGTAACACCCTGGGGTGTGTGTATGTTTGCGAGAGAGGAGGAGAGGAATGGGGGGAGAGGGAGAAGGAGCTTCCTGGACACAGAGTAGTCTCTGTAGTGAGCATAGAATCATAGAGTAGTAGGGTTGGAGGGGGCCTATAAGACCATTGAGTCCAACCCCCTTCTCAGTGCACGAATCTAAGTCAGAGCATCCCTGACAGGTGGCTGTCCAGCCTTGTCTTGAATGCCTCCAGTGTGGGAGAGCCCACCACCTCCCTAGGGAATTGGTTCCATTGTCGTATTACTCTAACATGCTGATACCTTCTTTTTACATGGCCCTGTTTTGGCTAGAATCCTGTCAGCACTGACCAGCTTAATTCACTATCAGAGGGACTGATGTGGTGCCAGGTAAATACGTCTGGGGATGGAATTCTGCAATTGGGGCAACACAAGAGAACATACAGTCTCCCTGTTAGCCACACACCTGACTTCTGAAGACTTGGGCACCGAGAGAAAGGCCTCAGGCAAACATCTTAATTATGGTTCAGAGTTCACCACGTGGGCCAGGCAAAGCTCACCACCAGCCTTTGCTAGGAGTGGTTGTGAAAATCCTGGCAGATCTTCTTTTGGATCAGCCTTTTATTTTATATCTTGTATGATCGGCTAGTTATTTCATGATAAGTAGTGGTGACTGGTGGGACACAGGCACACATGTCATGGTCTTATCCTGTGTGTGTTGGTGACTGGTAGTGCACAAACTGTCAGTCACCAATGAGAACAAACCAGCTCATTCATCTTCCTGACACAGAAACTGGTCATGTTGCAGACCTTGGTGAGTTCAGAAGAGTCTCTTTCAAGCTCCACTGTACAGCAGGTTAACTTAAAAACAAAACAAAACCCTGTCTTCTCATATTTATGCACACACCTAAAGTCTTTCTATTATCCAAACTTCTCTTCGGTGTCAATGCTACGTTATTCACATTCATTGCATTTTCTCCTGCGTGGGCTTGCATGAAAAGTCCTCAAGGATCTACAACTATAAAATCTTGACAAGTCAGACAAGGGTGCACAATATGTTTAATTTTCCTGAAGTGTACACGTACATTTGCATGCGTACACACACACACACACACACACACACGTCATCACAAGGACTAGCAAGATGTATTGCAAAGTAAGCATTCATGGACTGGAGCCCCTCTTCATCAGATGCAATATATACCAGTGGGACTAGATCTATATGCTTTTGCTTGGTGTGAGAAACAGCGACGGTGCATCTCAGATGACAGCTCTTAGTGTAGGAGTCCAGCGGCTGACTCAGCTCCCGATTCACCTGCGTGGAACGAAAAACGGACTCTGAGCGTAAGGTGCAAAGCATCACGTGAAGCTACAGCTTGATTTGAGAGGGCAGGCAGTGCAGTTTAACTGGAGCAAAGCGGCAGTTGCAGACTTAACATACTGATAGAAAACATTGCTGTTTAAAACATTTTCAAGGACCGGTTTCATGACCTAGAGGCTGATGGTTCATATATCATCAATATCTGCAAAGGTCTGCAAGACAGTAAATATGATGGGACTCGCAGAGATTGTTAATTAGATTTAAACTCGATCTGTGGCTCGTACACTTTGCTGTAGTGAAGGCTGCAATTCTGATTTTGTGTGTTCTTTGAAGGCCACCATTTTTTCACTCTCTTTTACAGCCATCATAATCTGAAGATGTTTGAAAGGCTTCTGAATTAAAACTCATCTGTTCAATTTGACTTCTGTCACCCAGCAAAAACTGTATGAATGCATAGGGCAGAATCATTTAGGTAGCGATTGTGGGGATGGGGTGTGTGTGTGTGTGTGTGTGGACGCATGCATGTGGGGTTTGAAGTTTTTAATGCAATTGTAACGATGCCCCTAGCTTCTGGTCCCCTGCCAGCCCAATCCTTGTCAAGACTTCAGTTTTAATATTTATTCATCCCTTCATTCCTTCATTCCTTCATTCAATGGAGGAAGAATCCATAATACACACTGATCTATTTACAAATAGATCCTGTCCCTCTCTTGTTACCCCTTGGAAGTGCACCAGCGTCCATTGGTAATCCATGGATCACTGTTTAAGAGTTAACTCTCTGCTAGAGTAAGTGCAGTAACCTTTCAGCCCACTGATATGGAGGACTATATTTTGCCATTCTATTTGACTAAGGCATTGTTGGATGATGATAGGTGGGTTTGTGGAAGTGTTGTTCTGATAAATTGCCTTGACATTTTGAACGTGTCGTTTATCCGGGCAAACATCGTTCAAGATAGCATGGAATTTTTGGTCTTCAGGGGAATGCAACAAGCCACTAGGAATTCTTTATTCATCTACATTTCCGTCCTGTGTTGTTCATAGCTTTGTCCATAACTAAGAAAGTTTGATAAAGCTTTTAAATTATTTAAGGGCTGGCTCCAAGGTATATTATGGGTTGGTGTGGAACAAAATTAGCCTGGAGGTGTTCTTTGTTTGCTGAAAGAACAGCGATTGTTTTCATTCCTGGAGAATTCAAATTAATCTTCTTTTTTTTCCCCCATCTATCTTCTTTGCTTTACAATGATCTTTGTCTTGCTATGGATCTATGCTTACTGTCTTGCTTACTGTTGCAGAGACTTTGGGGAAACACTGTTCTCTGCTCAGTAGGGAGAACTGATGAAGTCAGTGCCCAGTCACCTGCTTAAAGCAACATGTAGCAGTCTATGTGTTTTATGCCCAATACAGATGATGCTACCAATCTCTTAATCATGTTTTAAGAGATCAGGAGTAGGCTGGGGACTTTAACACTACTTCAGTCTCCCTCCTCCCCATTCCGTGTGAATCTCCCACCTTCCCTTTACCTATGTTAATTAAGATGCAATATGGCACATGCACTGTCACAAACCAGGGTTACCTTTAAATCAACATATAAACCATGGTCTGAAGCTGGTTTTCTAACCCTGGTTGTTGTTAACTGTGATTAGCACTGGTGCAGCTTAACTCTGCATGAAGGGGGAACTTCATGGTAGAAGGAAGGATGAATGAGGGAGTGTAGAAATGCTCAGAAATCATGGTCCGTTCCTGATCATTCATGGTTAAATGATCAGCAGTATTATATCTGCTCTAGGCCATGTTCATGACCACATGTGACACACAAATGCAGAGTATGGTTTTGAGCCCATATACATGTTCTCTGTATCAACAGAATCAAAATCCTAAACTGGGCACAAAGCAAGCAGGTGTTACAGAGGTTTCAGGACTGCAAACTAAGTTGATAGATCTGCTCATTAAATTGATTCAACACATTTTAATTGATGGGGGCACATTTGGTTTTGTTTTGGAAGCCATATTTGGCTCTGGTTTATCATAATACAGAATGAAAGAGCAAATTCTACATATGGCCTTTCCTTCTAACAATGACTGGTAGCTTTTGTTAATTAAATTGTAAGTTAACTTAACCAGCTTTTAGTATTCTCAAACAGGTGCCTCCTTATACTGAAGTTTTGATATTTACTGCAATAGTTGTTGTTGTTTTTGTTGTTGTTAGTAAGAATAAACAAATAGAGCACCTAAAATACACATTTTTCCATTGCCAGCCAGTGTCAAATAAAAAAAGTGATAAATCAACTTAAAATCTTTAATTGGTGCACATCTCTAATAAGCTTGCATCATTGGTTCTGCCAAAATGAAGGCAGAGGGTTTGTATGTTAAACAACAGCAACAATAGCACCTGGATTAGCGGCCAGGACTGGCTTGGCAAAGGATAGTAAGGGAGGGCCATGGATGCAGGAAAGGGCTATGGAGGCTGGGTGGGAATATACCACCCAGCATATTCCACTCTGCAGTGGAAGCTGCATAGTGGGTTATGCCAGAGCACTGAAGCATTCTCTCATGACGCAGGTAAGCCCTACCTAGAGCATCTGTGTTTCAGACTCCTCAAGGCACATAGTCACATTTTTCACATTTTTCTCCTTGACACAACAGTTGTTTGGGGGATGACGATAATTTATTTTTTGTATCTGCGACTCTAAGTAAAAAATAAAAATAAAAGGCATATGTCCTTCACAATCTCCGTATCAGGAGTGGGCAACCTTGTGGCCTTCCAAATGCTTCGTCCTACAACTCCCATAAGCATAGCCAATGCTGAGGGATCATGGGAGATGAGGGCCATAACATCTGGATGGCAGTACATTGTCCAGTTCTATCTGTCTGTCTATCTATCTATCTATCTATCTATCTATCTATCTATCTATCTATCGTCTGTCTATCTACACACACACACACACACACACACACACACCAGCTAGGATGTGTGCTGATCTTTCTCTTATCATCCCATCATGTGCTGCACAGCAGAAACTGTTTCAGGTACAAACATAGCCCCTATGTGCTAGATATGGGACCACACCTGGTCTCTGACTGCATGCACAAAGGACTCTCAGGAAGCACAATCAAGAGGATGGATCAATGTCCTCCATTCCTCCTCTTACGTAAGCTGTGGTGTATTGTTCCTTGAAATCCTCTCTTATCTCCCCTCTGGGTTTTGATGCATCTGAAATTGTACAGTACAGTACATACAATACAATCGTTCTGAAATTGTACATACAGTATGTTGTCCAGTTCTTCTGTCTGTCTGTTTATCATCTGTCTATCATCTATCTATCTGTCTACACACACACACACCAGCTAGGATGTGTGCTGATCTTTCTCTTATCATCCCATGATGTGCTGCCCGACAGAAACTGTTTTAGGTACAAACATAGCCCCTAGGTGTTTGATATGGGACCACACCTGGTCCCTGATTGCATGCCTCTCAGGAAGCACAGTCAAGGGGATAGATCGATGTCCTTCATTCCTCCTCTTACGTAAGCCGCTGTGTATTGTTCCTTGAAATCCTCTCTTATCTCTCCTCTGGGTTTTGATGCATCTGAAACTGTACATACATCAAGCTGCTACAGATGGTGAGGTGTAGCTTCTCCTGGTGACCCTGGAAACAGTACCTTACCCTCCACCTTAGTTGCAGCTAGATATGTTGTGACAGGAGTGCAGATAGAATTGATTCGCTGGGCATTCAGTCCGGGATCTTTATCAGCTAGGACAGTTCTGTTGACCTGCAGTTGTCAAAGGGATTCTGAATTATAGATTTTTTATTTATTTTTTTGCATTTATCATCATCTCTTGAATACCCAAAGAGGCAAGACTGTCCAGAAATGGTTTGCTTCCCGGTCAGAAGCTGATCTCACCATACTTACCGCATGTTGGTTACTTCTAAACTGTAATGTAAGACTGTGTGCAGCTATCCTTGGAGATCTCTAGCATGTCAGTACTCAATATGCTACCCTTCTTCATCCTACTGAACGCTGCAAAGAGACCACACTGGCACCCACTAGTACTCTGAATTCTGATGTTTCTGCTACTTCCATTAACGTCTGAAGAAAACAACTTGCAAATTGTTGTCTCTTCTGAGTAATTCTTCCTGCTGACATGAAATTATTTGGTTAATTATTAATTATTAATTATTATTATTGATTATTGATTATTAATTATAATTAATTGTTATTAATTAATTATTAATTATATTATTATTAATTATTAATTATTAATTATTATTATTATTATTATAATTATTATTAATTATTTGGTTAATCACTTCCTGTTTCATGTTGGGGGTGCTGGTTGCTTCTTAGTCATTTGCTTCTGTGCAAAAAATCAGCGGCCCTTCTCCATGAGCCCCTGCCAAAGGAAGTGAGGCGGGTGGCTACTAGGAGGAGGGCTTTTTCTGTTGTGGCACCCCGGCTCTGGAATGAGCTCCCTAGTGAGGTTCGTCTGGCGCCTACATTGTACTCCTTTCAGCGCCAGGTGAAGACCATTTTATTTTCCCAGGCATTTTAGCTTTCTAAATTTTTATCTTTGCTGTTTTAAATTTGTATTTTAAACTCCTGTACTGCTGCTTGGTTTTATTGTGGTTTTATTGTTATATTGTGGTTTTAATGTTCTATATATTTTAAATTGTTTTATTGTGTGCCGTTTGGTTTTAATTTGTGTGAACCGCCCAGAGAGCTTCGGCTATTGGGCAGTATAGAAATGAAATAAATAAATAAATAATGTTTCGAGAGGGAATGTTCAGGGAGGAGATTATCCTGAAGCTCCCTCACCCAGATCCAGCTGTACATATGTAATTGGTGTTCAGCTGGTGGATTGTTTCAGACAAGTTGGTTGCGCACTGAGCACTGGCGGCGCTATCACCATACACATGCAAGGTAAAAAAAATAAGTGAGTCCTGTAATGCATAAGCTGGGCTGAAGATAGGACCCAGGTCCCAAAATGTTGAAGGAGACTACAGGATAGTTGGCTAGTTGAGGCAGATTGTGGATGGGAATGCACATACTATGGAATGTAACGCAGTGTGATTAGATGGAACACGCACATCTCCATATTCTGAAGCAATTAGGGATGCGTAGCTATACCTGGGTCATGACTTAAGTCTTGAGTTAGAGTGTGTGACGGGAAA
The DNA here is from genome assembly GCF_057233095.1 of Heloderma suspectum. NCBI lineage: Eukaryota > Metazoa > Chordata > Lepidosauria > Squamata > Helodermatidae > Heloderma > Heloderma suspectum. The sequence continues at coordinate 15,757,563 of NC_139471.1, read as the reverse complement.
TGAATACACCAGTGTGGCAAGACTGAGCACATTAGCCTGGTTGCCTAGGCAACAGGGTATGCATTATCTCTCCCCATCCCCCAAATTCAGAGTGAAGGCAATGGGTTCTTTTATAGGTTGCTGATGCACATGATCACGTATGCACATTGATTGAAGCACTGCACACAATGGAATCGTTATGCACCTTTGGGGAAGAGCCATCGCTCAGTGGTAGAGCGCATGCTTTGCATGCAAAAAGTTCCAAGTTCCATCCCTGGCATCTCTAGATAGGGCTGGGGAAAAACCAACCAACCTACACCCTCCTACCTGAAACACTGGAAGGCCACTGCCAATCAGTGTGGACAATAGTGGACTAGATGGACCAATGGTCTAACTCGACACCTTCCTAACCTTGTTTTGTTTTAAATGAAAGGCAGCCGCCAGGGGCTGTGAATTTGATCACAGTAATAGCTACCAGGGATGGGCATGGAATGTACTCTGTTGAGTTTTGTTTTTGTTTTTTTAATGGGTTTTCCCAATTCTCACCTCTGGTGAGAATTCAGCAGCCAAGTTCTGAAATCTAGCAACACCAGACAGACTGCTCAACAAGATCATCCTCGGATGGCCTTCTCTCTGTCCCATCAGCCAGGACAGCTAGGCTGGTGAGGGAGAGGGCCTTCTCTGTGCTGGCCCCCACTCTGTGGAACTCCCTCCCTAGGGAACCCTGCCATGCCCCCGCTTGAGCTTCCACCATGCACTGAAAACCTGGTTATTCAGGCAGACATTTGGGGTGGGTTAGGGTATTTTTAAATAATGTTTAATGTGTAATTTTACTGTTTTAAATTGTACTGCTATACATTGCCCCTGAGCACACTCCGGGAGCGTGTGCAGGACAGGAAGGCCTGGCGTGCTATGGTCCATGGGGTCACGAAGAGTCGGACATGACTGAACGACTGAACAACAACAATACATTGCCCAGAGTGGCCGGGTGACCGGCCAGATGGGCGATTAAGAAGTTTATTAAATAAATAAAAATCCACATTCTTGCAAACTTTCTGATGCAGCTCGTCTCGGGAAAAGTACACACAAAATCTGTACATTTGAGAAAAGTGCCCACAAAACACAGCCTTCAGCAATGTAAAGTACTTGGGGAAGTGTGAATGTTTACAAATGTGCATACGAACACATACATTAGAAAAATAATATTTTTTTTTAAGTATGATTTTCAGGGCAATCTAAAAGTAATAATCACAAAGTCATGTGGAAACGGGGTGGTGCAAGTTCACAAGTTTGGCCTAACCTCCCCTCCCCACCCCAGACTGTCTCGGTGGGTCCAAGATTTATAGATCTGTCCATCTCTAGAACAGTAGGGTGGTTCTGGTTCTGGTGGCAGTGGATGGAAGGGCTTCCTTTCCAAGTGTCACCTACCCCCTGCTCCTGTGGGTAGAAAAAGAGCTTGGGGAGGGTGATTTTGATCAGAAAAAAAAGACCTTTAGGGAAAGTAAAAATGGTCAAACATCCCCTCTGGTGCTTTTTCTATCACATTTCCAGCATCTGGTGGCTGCTTTCTGATTGATAGATAGATGGATGGATGGATGGATGGATGGACAGATGGATGGATGTTAAATAGAAGATAGATAGATAGATAGATAGATAGATAGATAGATAGATAGAAGATAGATGGATGGATGGATGGATGGATGGACAGATGGACAGATGGATGGATGTTAAATAGAAGATAGATAGATAGATAGATAGATAGATAGATAGATAGGAGATGGATGGATGGATGGATGGATGGATGATAGGTAGGTAGGTAGGTAAGTAGGTAAAGACAGACAGACAGACAATAGATAGATAGATGGATGGATGGATGGATGGATGGATAGATAGATAGATAGATAGATAGATAGATAGATAGATAGATGATACTCAGGAAACTCCTACATATATCCGTCATGTACCACAGTTTGGTCATAAGGTCTTTGTCAGACACTTCCATTTTGAGGTAAAGATTTGGCAGGTCCTGCTCTTTCTACAGTGAATTCCGTTGACTTGTTTCATTCCTTCATTTCTCACTCTGCTTTGGTCTCATCCCTTCCCCTCTAATGCTTCAGCCTGGACGGAGCCCCCATGGCTGATGTCGCTGGAACGAAAACCTGTGCATGCAGCACGGAAACAGCAGAACAAAACTGGCTGGTAGGGTTAAAGAGTGTGCACTTGCTTGGCTGTGCTTGGATCCCACCTGCTATGCTGTGCCAGCAATCTCCACACATCCTCCCCCACCCCAAGCGGAAGTCATCTTGGTGCCAAGGACTGCAAGCCATGCTTGTGCATCTGTTTCCCAGCTGGTTCTTGACACAGCTGCAGGGTGTGTGTGAGAGAGAGAGAGAGGGAGGGAGGGAGAGCGGGAGGGAGGGAGAGCGGGAGGAATCAAGAACAAGAAGATATACAGAAATTCCCCCCCCCCAGCTTGTCTTGCAAATAAACAAAAATGAACTATACAGCAACATGTGATATATGCAAGACAATTGCATTGGAGGCTAGCTATTCATTCATTCATTCATTCATTCTTTTATGATATTTCTATACCACCCCATAGTTGAAGCTCACTGGGTGGTTCACAAAATTAAAAACCATTAAAATACATTATATAAAATATAAAAGCATTCCTGTAATGCCATAAAGCAAATAACATACACAACAGCAACCTATATCTGAAACAATTTAAATAACCAAAGACACGCCTTATATGCTGCCAATGCCAAATGCCCGAGAGAAGAGGGCAGTTTTAACCTGGCACCGAAAAGATGACGATGTTGGTGCCAGGTTGGCTTTGTCAGGGGGAGTATTCCACAAATGGGGGGCCACCACCGAGAAGGCCCTCTCCCTTGTTGCTATTATAGCAAGGCCCTCTCCCTTGAAGGCCCTCTCCCTTGTTGCTATTATATTGAACAGGTACATACACTACATATCATGCTCAGGCTTTCGCTTTCCATGCTTGAGTGGTCAGTCTTCCTCCCTGTCTTGGAGCTGTGGAAGTTGGTTGGGATGATCATGATGGAAGTTCCATGGTGACCCTCAACTCTTCCCCACTCCCAAGGGGCAAGGATGTCTGGTCATTTAGCCACTGAGTTGCTGAGGTGTCTGGACCTCCCCGGGCTGTACAAGCCATATCAACTAGGCTCTTTAGTCATGGAGCAGCCAGCCACACCAGCAGGGCATAGGGCAGGCCACCACAATTTTTGGCCTGGATACCAAAGCAAGCCAAGAATTGTGGACCCCTAACATTTGATAGGCTGATGAGTAAAAGTGACACTCCACATCTATGGGCATTTCTACACCAGCCTAAAATCCTGCATTTAAAACAGGGCTTTCTGCTTCCGTTTTAAATGCAGGATCACAACTGACTCCCTTTACATGTGCTTCCGCTCTCCCATTCCCTTCCCCGCTCCTTCTCTCCCGTATCCGAGTCTTCCATGATCTTTCATTGATCTCACTCCTCTTCTTGCGGCTTCTAGTTTTTTCACCGAGGAAACTGAAGCAGAACACAACAGAGTAATTTGATAGCTCATTATCTGCAACCTATTTGAAAACAGAACAAGGGGCATTTAGTACAGGAGACACCTTGGAGGGTCACGGTGTCATGTAAAGAGCCTGCAAACTTCCATGAAGGAGCAATCTCAATCGCAGGATACAAGCTCCGTGTGATGAAGCCCTAAGTTACTAGCCAAAAGTATTGACAGACTCAATGCTACTCAGGCGATCATGATGTGTCTTCAACTAGTGCCATGCTAGGGATGTACGAAAGTGACTTACCTTTCACAGATTATGTTGATGGTGGGGGGGAGGTGTTCCGTCCCTCCCCCCGGAATCCACGACGGGGGGGGAGGCGATCCGTTCCTCCCCCCCGGAATCCTCGATGGCCGGCTGTGCTCCGCGGCAGCTCCGTGGAGCAGCCGGCCAGGCCCAGCCCAGCCCAGAGCCGTCCGCAGCCGGATTTCCAGCTGCAGAGGGCTATGGGGGGAAAAAAAACTGCATACGCAAATGGCGGCGGCTACAGCCGCCGCCATTTGCATTCCTTATTTTTTGCCGTCTGAATGTACATAAATATTTACGTAGACTGTGATGGCGAAAATAAAGGGGAACGCAAATAGTATAGCAGGCACTATTTGCGTCCCTTTTTGATTCACCGTTTTAGCCTACGTAAATCTTTACGTAGGCTAAAACGGCAAATCAGAAAGGGACGCAAATAGCGCCCGCTACGCTATTTGCGTTCCCCTTTATTTTCGCCTTCATAGTCTACGTAAATATTTATGTAGACTAATACAGCCAAAAATAAGGAACGCAAATGGTGGCGGCCGTAGCCGCCATCATTTGCGTACACGGTTTTGTTTTTTGTTTTTAAACCCACCCAGCCATGACAGGCTACGTTAAGATTTACGTAGCCTATCACGTCATGTTTTTTTTTTAAAAAAAAACATAGCCATGATCGGCTATGTAAATCTTTACATAGCCTATCACATCTTTTTTTCTTTCTTTTTTTTAACAACACTGGAAATGGCGGCGGCAGCTGGTCGGAAGACCAGCTGCCGCAGCCGCCACCACCACCGAAGCCGGAGCCGCTGCCGCCCGGAAGATCCGCCTCAGGTAAGTCTCGTCCCAGGGGGGATCTGCGGGGGGGCAGGGGGGGCAGGCCATTCCGCCACGGAGTTCGGGGGGCCGAATGCACTGGCATTCGGCCTCACCGAGATCCGTGGCGGAATTCTCTGCCATCCCTATGCCATGCCGGAAATTTCTCCCACATTATTTTTCATAGAATCATAGAATAGTAGGGCTGGAAGGGGCCTACAAGGCCATCGAGTCCAACCCCCTGCTCAATGCAGGAATCCAAGTCAGAGCATCCCTGACTGGTGGCTATCCAGCCTCATCTTGAATGCCTCCAGTGTGGGAGAGCCCACTACCTCCCTAGGTAATTTTTGACCATTCTCATTCAATTTGACAGAAAAGAAATTGGTTTTGAAAAGAAAATGAAAGGAGAAGAAATGTCAGAGAAATTCTCAGGGGTCGCATTCAGGGTTCTTGTGCTTCCTTCACTTAGGAAGTGACTGAGGAGTGTGTACAAGTGTCCTGTCTTTCATTGTAGAATCATCTCTCTGCACCTGCATTAGAGATAACATGTATCCACAATCACCCCTCAGAAATTTGACATTTGGAAAGCTCTGGGGAAAATGCTGAACCCTGAAGAATGACAACTAGAGTTGAGCTAAAATTTCTCAGACAACATTTTTTCTCTGAAAAATCCTGAGATTTTTCTTTTTCTTACCCCACACCCAAAGAAATAAAGGCCACTCTGCGGAATGTCCCCAAATTTTCTTTCCATGTTTTGGTGGGGTTTGCCCTCCCTGCCACCCCCCCCCCCCCCGGCATGCCCCAGAATGATGTGAGGTACACAACATGGGGGCCAGGCTGCCAACACACTTGCTGCTACCAGTTGCGGTGGTCCTGCAAAACAAAGAACAAAACCCCTTAGGAAAACAAAGGGAGAATGATATGACCCCTGCCAGTGGTGAGCCCTACCTGTGAGAAATGGTTGGAGAATTTCTCCTTCCACTGGAGAAGTTTGGTGAAATTCTTCTCCCAGTTTCTCTACTCGCAAATAGAGTGGAGAATTTTGAGAGGTCATTTGTGCACAACTCTAGATAGAGATGGGTGAGAAATTCACTCCATTAACTTTTTTAAAAAATTGATTTACTGAATGTGGAAACTAGTGCCACTTGCGGCTGCAAATGTCCACATTTCCAGGCTTGAATTCTGCAAAAGAAAAAAAAAATGCATTCGCTAACATGCACAAAAAATACTGTGTACATTTCTCAAATGTGCACAAGCAGACTTTAGCCAGTGGGGGAATGTGTCCATTCATGTGACGATTTGAAAAATACATACAAAAATAAGTGCAGATTTTTTTCCCCATGACTACCCTCCCCACCCAAGCCCAGCCCCCCAAAAACGTCAGATGGAACCAGCACAGAGGGAACTTGGAGATGTGGAACGGAGGAGGACCATGGAAGCAGATTTTTAAGATCGGCCCATCTGAATTCCTTAATCAGTTGATTAAACAACCTCTCTCTCTCTCTCTTTCTCTCTTCCTCTTTCTCCCCCTTTCTCTCTCTTTCTCTCTTCCTCTTTCTCCCCCTTTCTCTCTCTTACTCTCTTCCTCTTTCTCCCCCTCTCTCTGTCACCCTCTTTCTCTTTCTCTCTCCCTCCGTCCATCCATCTGTCCCTCTTCCTCTCTCTTCCTCTTCTCTCTCTCTCCCCCTCTTTCTCTCCCCCCTTTTTCTCTCTCCCTCTCTCCCTCTTCCTCTCTCTCTCTCTCTCTCTCTGTGTACCTTAAGACATTGGAAAGCTTCATGCAAACATTGTAAATATTGAGTCAGAATGACAGATGCCAACAGAAAGCAGGAGAGAGGTAGGTCCATCTCGTTCACAGAGAACACTGACCTAGTAGAGACTGGCTGAGATCAGAGTTGGAACTGTGGCATGATGCAGGAGACAGAGCCCAGGGACAAGCCAGTAGTCGGAGTCTTGTCACAGCATAGGAATCTGAGACGAAGGAACACATGCCAGAACCAGAAAGATGGTTGTTGCTCAGGAAAAGTCCCAGCCCAGAGCAAGCCTTTTATAACCATTTCTGTCCAGCAGGGCAGGGCCCAATGCCCAGCTTGTGTGAGCCAGGCCTGGGCCTGGGAGTACTTCACCAACCTGGCAGATGTTCTAACCCATGGTCCTGTGACACACAGATCCAAAGGTCCCCAGTTCTAGCCCTGGCAGCTTTGGACAGCCTCTGCTGGCAGAATGAAGGGGCTCCTGTTCTCAGCACAGAGAGCAGTGACAGGGAATGTCTTCACAATCTGTCGAGTGAGAAGGACAGATGTATTCCTTTGCCTCCATCTCTGTCGGATTTGATGAGATCTTCATGTGTTCGCCAGGGGGACTGTTGTGCTCGCTCCTGTCTTCTGCTGTGCTCCTGTGTGAAAAGTGCCTGAGAAAGTGGCAACCTTCTCTCCTGGGTATATCCTGCTGGTGGGTGTGTAATTGTACTGCATTAACTTAATTGCCACCATGAGGGGAACAGAGAAAGGGAGAAGGGGTGGATGGAGTGGAGCTATTCTGACAGTGCTTGAATGAAAAATAAATAAATAAATCCCACAGTCACTCATTGAGGCTGCAGTTGCAAATGGTGCTGTTAATATAATGTGTATTTCATATCTTTTTAAAAAAACGGGGCGGGGGGGAGAGAAAAGCACTTTGCGGTCACCCAATTCCAAATGAAATTAACATTCTGTGGCATTTCCAGTGAGCGGTTAGTTTGCACACATGAGTGGAGGCAATTAGCTTGAAAGTGATTGAGAACCGTGACCGGGGAGAGGATGAGGGCCGGGTTAGCATTAAGGAAATGGGAGGTGAGTGGGGTTGGTGCTTGAAACAGCCCCCCCCCCCGGCTTGGTAGCAACTGGTCTTTTCAGCTGAGAGAGGGGCTCACTTGAACCTCTGCAGGTGCTGTGGCAACTGGACTGGTCTCTCCACGCTGACCCATCAAGAATGAACGGCAGCTGAGGAGATGTGGCCCCTCTGGGAGATGGGAGGTGAGAACATGCAGCAAATAAAGCAAACAAGATGGTGCCGGTCTGGATAACTCTGAAATTACAGGGCAGAAAGGACCAGCGGGCATAAAACACTGTTGCACGTGCCTGGCAGCAGCTTTCAGCTGTCCTGTGTTCATTACATTATTAGAACACAAACTTCTAGAAATTCCTTTTGCCCACAGAGTGAAAACAGAGGGAACAAAGGAAGCTGTCTTATACTAGGTTGGCGTTTTCCCAGTTAGCCCAGTATTGTCCAGTCAGCTTAATCTTCTGCATGCAAAACATGTGCTCTACCATGCAGAGTGTGAGCTGTGGTTCTCCACTAAAGAAGCACCACTGCTGACTTGGGTAGTGGACAGGAGAGGAGCCAGTTACTGCTCTTGTAACTCCTTCTGCGGGAGCCCCTGCCAAAGGAAGTGAAGCTTCCAGGTGGCTACCAGGAACAGGGCCTTTTCTGCTGTGGCACCCTGGTTGCAGAATGAGCTTCCCAGAGAGGCTCACCTGGCACCTGCATTGTGCTCTTTCTGGCACCAGGTGAAGACCTTTTATTTCTAAATTTCCCCAGGCATTTTAGTCTTTTCGGTCTGTTGTTTCAAATGTGTTACTGTAATTTAAATCTCTGCACATCTGCTCACTTGGAACCAATTACCTAGGGAGGTGGTGGGCTCTCCCACACTGGAGGCATTCAAGACAAGGCTGGACAGCCATCTGCCAGGGATGCTCTGACTTGGATTCCTGCACTGAGCAGGGGGTTGGACTCGATGGCCTTGTAGGCCCCTTCCAACCCTACTGTTCTATGATTCTATGATTCTGTGACTTTATTGTGGTTTGCACTTTTTTTACTGTAGTTTTAAGCTTTTAAACTCTGTATTGTATTTTATCATGCATTTTGTGGTTTTCATTGTTGTGAACCTTCCAAAGATCTTTGGCTATCGGGTAGGATAGAAATGTAATAAATGCATACTGTCAGGGTGGACACTGAGCCCACAGAATCCCAGAGTAGTTCTGATTCTGAGGTGGAGCAGCTGCTAGTGGGAGAGAAGCGCGCTCATTCCTCCCAGGGCCAACAGCTGGCAGGGATTCCTCCCGCCGGCATTCCTGACATAGATAGCGGTCCTGGGAGTGAGAAAGCGCGGGAAGAGGGCTTGCTGGACGCGTGATGCCGACACGGGGAGCGGCGCCAAATGGTGGCCGCGGAAAGGAGGCATAGTGCCCGGTTGGCGTGCAAGCAACGGTTGCGCCCAGAGGATCCAAGGGAAAAGGGGAGGGACTCTCCCTAGCCCATATGTTCAGGGTCTGCCAGTGATTCTCCTTCAAACGGGGACCAATTGTTCCAACTGAGGGCATAGGTACTCTGCTGCTCGTAGCTAGTCGCTGATAGTAGAGTTGTTAAGTTGTAAAAGGAATAAAGCTTTGAAAAGAATCCCTTTGTCTGTGTCTGGACTTGGCTACTGGATTAGACTGAGAGAGGCCGCCAAGGAGCTTCTGACACATACGTACATGATATAACTCTTACCCTGTTAAACAATGTAAGTCTATCTAGAAGCTAGGAGGGGTAGCCAACACCACTGAAGACAGGATGAAGATTCAGAAGGATCTAAACAGGCTGGAATAATGGTCTGACTCTTATAAGATGAGATTCAACAGAGATGAATGTAAAGTTTTGCATTTAGGTACCATCATTTCTTCTAAGGGATTCTTGCCTACAGTAGTAGATACGATGGTCACCTGAATTAAATTCGCCCATGCCTGTCCATTTTAGTTCGCTGATTCTCAAGATGTCGATGTTCGATCTTGCCATCTCATGTTTGACCACCTCCAGCTTACCTTGATTCATTGATCTGACATTCCAGGTTCCTAAACAATATTGTTCTTTACAGCAAGATTGAACATCGACATCTTGGGAATCAGCGAACTCAAATGGACAGGCATGGGCAAATTTAATTCAGGTGACCATCATATCTACTATTGTGGGCAAGAATCCCTTAGAAGAAATGGAGTAGCACTCACAGTCAACAAAAGGGTGGGAAAAGCAGTACTGGGGTACAATCTCAAAAACGATAGAATGATCTCAGTACGAATCCAAGGCAAACCATTCAACATCACAGTAATTCAAGTCTATGCCCCAACCACTGAGGCGAAGAAGCTGAGGTTGATCGGTTCTGTGAAGACCTACAACACCTTCTAGAACTAACACCAAAAAAGATGTCTTCTTCATCATAGGGGATTGGAATGCTAAAGTAGGAAGTCAAGAAATCACCGGGATAACAGGCAGGCATGGCCTTGGTGTACAAAATGAAGCAGGACAAAGGCTAATAGAGTTTTGCCAAGAGAACACACTGATCATAGCAAACACTCTTTTCCAACAGCACAAGAGGCGACTCTACACATGGACATCACCAGATGGTCAATATCGAAATCAGATTGATTATGTCCTTTGCAGCCAAAGATGGAGAAGCTCTATACAGTCAGTAAAAACAAACCTGGAGCTGACTGTGGCTCAGATCATGAGGTTCTTGTTGCAAAATTTCAGCTTAAATTGAAGAACATAGGGAAACCACTAAACCATTCAGGTATGACCTAAATCATATCCCTTATGAATATACAGTGGAGGTGAGGAATAGACTTAAGGGATTAGACCTGATAGACAGAGTGCCTGAGGAACTATGGATGGAAGTCTGTAACATTGTTCAGGAGGCAGCAACTCAATCCATCCCAAAGATAAAGAAATGCAAGAAAGCAAAGGGGCTGTCTGATGAGGCTTTACAAGTAGCTGAGGAAAGAAGGGAAGAGAAAAGCAAGGGAGAAAGGGGAAGATGTATCCAACTGAATTCAGAGAGACAAGAAGGCCTTTTTAAAAGAACAATGCAAAGAAATTGAAGAAAACAACAGAATGGGAAAGACTAGATCTCTTCAAGAAAATCGGAGATATCAAGGGAACGTTTTGTGCAAAGACGGGCATGATAAAGGACAAAGAAGGCAGGGACCTAACAGAAGCAGAAGAGAATAAGAAGAGGTGGAAAGAATACACAGAAGAACTATACAGGAAAGATCTGAATGTCCCTGATAGCCATGATAGTGCGGTCACTGAACTTCAGCCGGACATCCTCGAGAGTGAAGTCAACTGTAGGGATGGGGGAGAATTTCTCCCTGAAACTTCGGGGGGCCAAGTGCCAATGTGTTCGGCCCCCCGAAGTAGTTTCGGGGAGAAATTCTCCGCACCCCCCCGCACCCCGCACCCCCCCGCCCCGGGACGGGACTTACCTTTCCCGAAAGTCCCTCCCGGCGGCGGTTCGTCAGGTCTTCAACAGGGGCAGAGGCGGCAGCCGGTCTTTCGACCAGCTGCCGCCGCCGCCATTCCAATAAAAGTTAAAAAAAAAATGCCCCCGTGATAGGCTATGTGATGATTAACGTAGCCTATCACGGCTAGATTTGCAAAGTCATTTGCAAAAAAAAAAAAAAAGCGCGTACGCAAATGGCGGCCCCCATAGGGAGCTGCCATTCGCGTTCCTTATTTGGTCGCTGTAGTCTACGTAAAGATTTACGTAGACTACAGCGACCAAATAAGGAACGCAAATGGTGGCTCCCTATGGGGGCCGCCATTTGCGTACGCGCTTTTTTTTTTTTTAAGTCACCCGTGATAGGCGTTTTTTTCAGTTTTTTTCTCAGGGGCGTTTTTTTTTTTTACTTTTTATTTTGCGGCTGGGCGAGGCGAGGCGCCTCCTCCCCGGACTGAATTTCGGCCGGGCGAGGAGGGAAGCCTCCCCCCCCCAGCCTGAACTTCGGGGGGAGCAGCGAAGCACCTCCCCCCCACTGCAAAGCAAGCTGCGAGACCAGGTAAGTGGCTTTCGTGCACCCCTAAAGTCAAGTGGCCTTAGGAAGCATTACTAACAACAAAGCTAGCAGAGATGACAGTCTTCCAACTGAGCTATTTAAAATCCTAAAAGATGATGCTGTTAAAGTGCTGCACTCAATATATCAACTTGGAACACTCAACAGTGGCCACAAGACTGGAGAAGGTCAATTTACATTCCAATTCCAAAGAACGGCAATGCCAAAGAGTGTTCAGACTACCGTACAATTGCGCTCATTTCACATGCCAGCAAGGTGATGCTCAAAATCCTACAAGCTACTAGGCTTCAGCAGTATGTGAACCAAGAACTACCGGAAGTACAAGCTGGGTTTCGAAGAGGCAGAAGAACTAGAGATCAAATCACCAACATTCACTGGATCATGGAGAAAGCAAGAGAATTCCAGAAAAACGTCTATTTCTGCTTCATTGACTACGCTAAAGCCTTTGATTGTGTGGATCACAACAAACTGTGGCAAATTCTTAAAGAGATGGGAGTACCAGACCACCTTACCTGTCTCCTGAGAAACCTGTATGAGGGCCAAGAAGCAACAGTAAGAACCAGACATGGAGCAACCGATTCGTTCCAAATTGGGAAAGGAGTATGACAAGGCTGCATATTGTCACCCTGCTTTTTTAACTTATATGCAGAGTACATCATGAGAAACGCCAGGTTGGATGAATCACAGGTTGGAATTAAGATTGCCGGGAGAATTATCAACAACCTCAGATACCCAGATGATACCACCCTAATGGCAGAAAGCGAAGAGGATCTCAAGAGCCTCTTGTTGAGGGTGAAAGTGGAGAGTGCAAAAGCTGGTTTGAAACTCAACATTAAAAAAACGAAGACCATGGCATCTGGCCCCATCACTTCCTGGCATATAGAAGGGGAAGAAATGGAAGCAGTGACAGATTTTATTTTCTTGGGCTCCAAGATCACCGCAGACGGTGCCTGTAGCCATGAAATTAAAAGATGCTTGCTCCTTGGGAGGAAAGCTATGGCAAACCTAGACAGCATAGTAAGAAGCAGAGACATCACCTTGCCGACAAAGGTCTGTCTAATCAAAGCTATGGTTTGTTTTCCCAGTACTAATGTATGGCTGTGAGAGCTGGACGATAAGGAAGGCTGAGCGCCGAAGAATTGATGCTTTCGAACTGTGGTGCTGGAGAAGACTCTTACGAGTCCCCTGGACTGCAAGGAGGTCAAATCAGTCCATCCTAAAGGAAATCAACCCTGAGTGCTCATTGGAAGGACAGATACTGAAACTGAAGCTCAAATATTTTGGCCACCTAATGCGAAGAGAAAACTCCCTGGAAAAGACCCTGATGCTGGGAAAGATTGAAGACAAAAGGAGAAGGGGACGGCAGAGGATGAGATGGCTAGATAACATCACCGATGCAATGAATATGAACTTGAGCACGCTCCAGGAGAGGGTGGAGGACAGGAAGCCCTGGCATGCCTTGGTCCATGGGGTCATGAAGAGTCGGACATGACTTAACGACTGAACAGCAACAACAACCAAAAAATCAAAGGGTAGGATTGGAGAGACCTAGCTTGGCAGCAATACATGTGAAAAAGTCCTAGGTGTCTTAGTGGATGTCAAGCCAGCACTGTGATGCAGCAGCTAAGAAAGCTAATGCAGTTATTGGCTGCATTAACAGAAGCATATTGCCCAGATCACAGGAAGTAATATTTCTGCTCTATTCTGTGTCAGGCCACAGTTGGACTACTGTGTCCAGTTCTGGGTGCCCCATTTATTTATTTTTTTAAAGGACATTGGCAAGTTGGACATCTTCCAGAGAAGTACAGCCAGGCTGGTGAGAGGTCTGGAAAGTAAGTCCTCTGAGGAACAGTTGAAAGAGCTGGGTATGTTTAGCCTGCAGAAGAGAAGATTAAAGGGAGATGCAATAGTGGTGTTCAAATATCTGAAAGGTCTCTGTTGCTCCAAAGAGCAGGATTATAATCAATGGGTGGAAATTGCAGGGAAGCAGATTTCAGCTTAACGTTAGGATAAATTTCCTTACAGTGAGAGCTGTTCAGCGGTGGAACAGACTGCCTCAGGAGGTGGTGGGTTCTCCTTCACTGGAGGTATTTAAGCAGAGGCTTGCATGGCCATTTCTCAGGAATCCTGTAGCTGCATCCTGCAGTGGAGAGTCTGCATTGAGCAGGGGTTGGACTAAATGATCTCTAAGGTCCCTTCCAACTCTTATGTTTCTATGATCTATATCTATCTATCTTCCTTTATTTTTTTTTACCCTGGTCCTCATCCCCCCAAAAGCATAGATAAGCTCAGTAACAAGACCATCTCTGCCCACATGGACAAGGAGTCCAAACTTTCATCCTCACAGGAACCTGCCCCTTTGTCCTTGGAAGAAGAGGCTCCTGAGTTAACTGTTCAGGGGGAAAGGGCTGAGTTGCAGAAAGGCATCACAAAGCTTCTACCTCTTAAGGACCCAGGTCTCCAGGAAGTTTTCAGGGACCTGCTCCCCTGCATTCAGAGGAGGTTGCATGACCACCCTCAGAGTCTGAGGATGCCAGCCATGAAGATACAAACACAGCACAGCCACCCCTGCATCATTGCAGCCTAAGGCTTCTAAAACAGACCAGGTGCTTTTAAGAGAAAAGGCCTTTGTCAGTGTGGATGTGGGCTTAACCATCCTAAACTAAGCCAAACTCCTATTTAAGGTTCAGTCATGATCTGCTGCTTGTTGGAGCAAAATACAGACAAGCTCATCTGGCTTCCAGCCCTCTTGGAGCTCTCCATGGTGCTGTCTTTTTCCCATTCCCGCCTCCTTGGGAAAACTGACTTTCCCCAAACTTCAGTGAAGACAGTAACTATGGATGGCCGAAATCACCCCATCCGCACCATGTGCCGCTCGATGGACCTTTGCTATCCACCCAACCCTGTTCACTCTGTTCACCAAGCTGCTGGGTGGTCTGTAACCACCCAATCCTTTGCCGAGCTGCCATTTTCTATGGCAGCTTGACCTTTTTTCATAAATACCTATTTACACAAATGATGGCTGTAAAGCAGCCATTTATGCAAGACAGGCTTAAATTGCCCCCTTATGCCTATACTCTTCTGTAAATGGCCCCTTTACAACTGCCATTTGTATAAATGGGCATTTACAAAAATGGCCAAGCCACCATTTTTATGCAAAATGACAGCTTGATGGACCAGTGGCAAGTGCGGTGGTCCACAGACTGGAGCCCGGGAGGCCATACCGGGAGGTTGTCCACTGGACTCCACCCACTTCCCAGACTCCTGTGACATCCCTACCTGTAACCCAGGCCTCACGAGCATCCAGTGATGCTGTGCCCTCACCACAATAGAGACAGAACAGAACACCACAGGCTTACAGCCTAAAGGACAAGGCACAAGAGGGTAAAAGGAATAATAAGGAAATCAAACAAAGTCAGGCACCAGTTCTTAAAGTTGCAAAGTTTGGATAATGAACAACCAGAATAGAAAGAGTTGTGGGAGAGGAGGAGTCAAATGAAGCCAGTCACTCCAGTCGTAGATATTTACCCATGTGCATGTGAAAATGTAAAGTGGGAGTATGGCCAGTGCATGATATTGACGGCAAACATTTTTTCCTAAAAGTGCACCTCTCAAATGGAGCCAGACTCTAAGCCAAACTGATAGACTGGGCCTGCTTCTCTTCTCTACCCCTGCTTGCTCGTTTGTTCCTATCTATCTTTCTATCCATCCATCCGCCCATCCATCTATCATCTATCATTCCGTCTTCTATCCATCCATCCATCCATCCATCCATCTATCCATCCATCTATCTAAATATAGATATCCACCCATAAACATGTAAAATGGTCCCAAGACATGGTCTGAAGACACCTGAGCGAGCCACCTTGCTGAAACTAAGCAGGTCTGGATCTGGTCAGTATTTGGAGGGGAGACCACCTGGGAACCACATGTAGCCACCTTGAGTTCCACAGTGGAAGAAAGGTGGGATTTAAGTGTGTGTGTGTGTGTGTAAATAAATAAATAACAATAACAATTCCTCCTCTTCAAGTCGTGATAGACTATGTAAATACGTAGCCTATCACGGCTAACGCAGGGACGCCATTTGCGTCCCTGCAGAGGCTGTGATAGGCTACATAGGTATTTACGTAGCCGATCACGGCAGGGGGGGGGAAAACCCAGCATATGCAAATGGCGGTAGCCACCGCCATTTGCATACGCTGGGGTTTTTCCCCCTGCCGTGATAGGCTACGTAAATATTTATGTAGCCTATCACAGCTCAATACAGGAATGCAAATGGCGGTGGCTACGACAGCCACCATTTGCGTCCCTGCAGGGCTGCCCAGCGGCCGGATGTCCAGCTGTGGGCGGGTGGAGCCGGCCGGTGGCTCCGCGGCTTGGCCGCAGAGCGGAGCTGGCCAGGCAGGATTCTGGGGGGAGGGACGGAGCGCCTCCCCCGCACCGTGGATGCCCCTCAGCGGAGCAAGGTTAGGGATTCGTACATCCCTACACCTAAGACAGCCTTCTTTTGGGAAGCCCCTAGGAAGAGGAAGTGTTTTGGCTGAAAGTAAACAGAGATGTAGGATTTCAATTTTAAAAGAACACCCACAAACAAGGTGGTGAGCACAATTCATTCTCTAAAAAATCTTACATATTTGTTGATTCATTCATTCATTACATTTCTATACCGCCCAATAGCCGAAGCTCTCTGGGCGGTTCACAAAAATTAAAACCAAACGGCACACAGTAAAACAATTTAAAATATATAGAACATTAAAACCATAATATAACAATACAACCACAATAAAACCTAGCAGCAGTGCAGGAATTTAAAACACAGATTTAAAACAGCAAAGCTAAAAGTCTAGAAAGCTAAAATGCTAAAATGCCTGGGAAAATAAAAAGGTCTTCACCGGGCGCTGAAAGGAATACAATGTAGGTGCCAGGCGAACCTCACTAGGGAGCTCATTCCACAGCCGGGGTGCCACAGCAGAAAAAGCCCTCCTCCTAGTAGCCACCTGCCTCACTTCCTTTGGCGGATATATTATCGGAACGTATGACACTGCATTTTTATTTACAAAAATTCCGCAACTCTTTGTGAACGATGAAAAAAAAGCTACATGATGGCTGGCTCCACAGGACCTCGTGGTGCCGTTCCACAGAGGATTCCGTGGTATGGACTGAAGGGAATTCAATCCCATTTCAGCTCATGGTGGAATTCTCTGACATCCCTAGGCCAGATTCATAACTGGAACTACAAGGTCCACATATATAAGACCAATTCTGGCCCGCTTGCACTGGCTGCCTATATGCTTCCGAGCTCAATTCAAGATGCTGGTTCTAGCCTCTACAGCTCTACATGGCATGGGACCGCAGTACCTGATGGCACGCCTCTCCCAAAATGAACCTACCCACACTCTACGTCCAGGATCTAATAGGGATGGCGCTAGGGATGTCAGAGAATTCCGCCATGGATCTTGGTGAGGCCGAATGCGAGTGCATTTGGCCCCCTGAAATCCATGGTGGAATGAAGCCCCCCCACCCCACGAAATGGGCCCGGAACGGAGCACCTACCTGCTGCTGTCCGCGCTGAATTGCGAATGGCAGCCGTGTCTGCAGCCGCCATTCGCTTCCTCCATATAGCCGTGATAGGCTATGTAAATACTTTCGTAGCCTATCACGGCTTAACTAAGTCTAAGTAAACTAAGTTAATGGCTGCCGCCATTTGCATTCCCTTTTTTTTCTCGCCATAATAGCCTACGTAAATATTTACGTAAGCTAAAACGGCGGGGGGAAAGGGAAAGCAAATGGCGGCCACCATAGCCACCGCCACCGCCATTTGCGTCCGCTGGTTTGTTTGTTTTTTGCCGTGATAGGCTACGTAAATATTTACAAAGCCTATCACAGTAAAATACGGGGACGCAAATGGTGGCGGCTACGGCAGCCGCCATTTGCGTCACTGCAGGCTGCCCAGCGGCCGCATGTCCAGCTGCGGGCGGCCCCAGCCAGTGGCTCAGCGGAATCTCCACAGAGCAGAGCCAGCCAGAGAGAATTTTGGGGGGAGGGATGGAGCGCCTCCCCCCACCGCGAAATGTCACCCTTCGAAAAGGTAAGTGACTTTCGTACATCCCTAGATGGTGCGAGCGTCCGGTTGGGGCTCGAAGCTCAGCGAGAAGTTGCCAGTTTGGGCCCCCGGTTGCCAGTTCACAGACCTCAGCTCTTGCCTGACTCGTGGCGTGCTGAGCCAGGCAAGAGTTTGGGCGCCTGCTCCCTCAGCAAGAAGAGGGGAACAAGGCAGCGCCTCTCCGCCTTCCCTCATCCTTGCTACAGTGGCAGTGGCATGGGAAAGGTTGGTCATTTTCTGTAAGTTTTCCTGGCCTTATGGAAAATGACCAGCTTGTCCCTTGCTGCTGCTGTAGCAGGTGGGTGCAGAGCGAAAAAGGAGGCACCTACCCTCTTCTTTTCCCCCACACCTGCTGGAGGCCGGGGCGAGAGGCTGGGGGCTGGCCACCAAGGCCCTTTTTCCCCACACCGGCCCTTGACAGCTGGCGTGAGGAAGAAGGGCAATGGCAGCACCCCAGCACTCTCGCCCTAGCCTTCTCTAGAGTAGGCCAGGGCGAGAGGCTGGGGGGGTGGCTGTGCCGAAGCCCTCCTTTCCCGCACAGGCTCTTAACAGCCGGTGCGAGAAAGAGGGGCAGCTTGTGGGCAGTCAGGGCGAGCAAGGAAGTTCGCCAAGCAGGCCCAGGGTGCATGAGCTGCAGGGGGGGCAGTTCGGCAGGCTCCCGGATCCTGGACGGAGATGGACTTATCCATCCCTAGGATCTAAGGTCCTCCTCCAAGTGCCTCCTCCGAGGGAAGCTCGGAAAGTGGCAACCAGGGAGAGGGCCTTCTCAGTGGTGCCCCCCCCCCATCTGTGGAACAAGCTCCCCAGTGAGGTCCACCTTGTCATCTTTTCGGCACCAGGTTAAGACCAATCTCTTTCCCCAGGCATTTGGCAGCACACGATGAGTTTTAATCAGTCCTGGATGTGTCTTTTGTTATGACTGACTGTTCAAAGTTGTTTTTAGTTAAATGTTGTTTGTGTATATTGTCAGTGTGCTTTTATATAAATAGCTTTTAAACTCTGTATATTTTATTTTAACGTTTTAACTTCTGTAAACCGCCCAGAGAGCTTCAGCTATGGGGCAGCACTGAAATGTAATAAATAATAACACTATAATAATAATAATTGCAAGAACTGCCACTTCCTCCCCTATGGACTTACTGCACACTTTGTTTATGGTGTGAGGTCCTGCTCCATGTCCTGCCCCTAGGTGAATTATTGTGGATACATTCACAAGAGAGGGTCTTCTCTGTGGTAGCACCCTGGCTTTGGAACTCCCTGCCACTGGAGTCCAATCAGTCCCCTCCCTTTCTCCTCTTTTTTGGGGAGTGGGGACATGTTTGTTTAGGATACTGACTGATTTTGGTGTCCAGGTGTTATTGTTGTTGGTGATATTCTGCAGCAACTGCATTGTATTTGTTAGAATTATATGTTGTTTTATTATGATGGTTATTTGTGTGTGTGTGTGTGTGTGTGTGTGTGTGTGCCCAATATACATTTTTAAATAAATAAAAATAGAACGTGGCTGGCCCATCAGGAGATATGGCCCCTGAATATTTTGGCCTAAGGTCTCACCTGTTTAAAATAACACTGTGGTCATGGTGGTGGGAAGAGATGGCAGGTTTTGCCCTTTATCTAGACTTGTTTTTTGGATTGTCCAAGAGAGATTTTCTGTTCAGTATCCCAACCCCTCCTATGTCCAAAATGAGCCTCTCTCAATGACTCATTGTCTCAATGACTCTATGTCTCGCATTGGCATCATGCATTCCAAGCTTGATGAAAAACCTGAGACACCTACCCTCTCCCGCCAGATTTGTTAAACTACTGAAAAACTTGTGATTGTATCAGGGTTTTTCCCCCTGCCTAGCAACAGATAAGGGCTGTTGTTGGCACAGTGCCTGGAACAACGAAGGGATAAGCATTCAGGGAAGGGAGGCATCTCATGAATATATGAAGGAGAAAAAGTACATTTGTTCAATTTCCCTCGGAGGGGAACTGTATCACTGACAAAGCATCGCTCAGCTCTGCCATTACCCCCCCCCCCCGCCCCGGAATTCACAATTATATATATTTTGTATGTGGATATGAAAGGCACACATTTCTGTCTTGAAAACCATAGCAGGTCTGAGCATTTGAGCTGATAATATAACAGTGGGTTTAAAGAAGGTGGCGTGGAGTCTTTAATGCAGCTGATGAGACATGATTTGCATAGAGTTCTTTCTCCACTCTCCACCTCACTTCCTCCCCTCTGAGCTGGGCAGACAGATGTAGTTGTTTTAAACTGGTCTGCTGGATGAGCCTGGGAACTGGGGAAGAAGAGGGAAGAAGGTTCCCCAAGAGACCATTATCCTGCCTTGTTTATAATCCGATCCAATTGGCTTATCTAAGAACTGGCTGGAGACCAAAATCACTTCCCAAAGCTATCAGTATCGAGCAGGTTGCTACGATACACAATCAAGTTTGGTTATTTTTATTATTGCTTTGCTGCCTTATGTGCATCTAACAACATTACAGGATGCCTTAGAAATCTTACCTGTTCTTAAATTCTGCAAGGAATGCATAAATAGCTTACACATGCTGTGGAGGAAGAGATGGCTCTCTGGTTCTTCAGTGCCATTTGCCACTTGCAGTTCTGTACAGTCCTGCCAAAACAGCAGGGCCAGTGTCGCTCTGGAACAGCGGTGGCATCCAGCACCTCCCATGTAGGGATGTACGAAAGTGTGTGGGGGGTGGGAGGCCATTCCACCATGGGTTTCGGGGGCTGAATGCCAGTGCATTCAGCCTCACTGAAATCTGTGGCGGAATTCTCCGCCATCCCTACTCCCATCCCCAAAGTGGGTGCTTGATGGCTTTCCCTGGACCGACTAATGGAATGCTTGCAGAATGTTAGACTCTCCTGGAGCAGCGGATGGTGGTAGCACTCACATATCAAGGTACTTCTAGCCGAATTGTCCTCCAAACAGTTGCGGCTGGGACACAGTGCTTCTCTGGAAGAGTTTCTTCCAAGGCTCAAGAAACGTGTGGACAACAGTAATTCTTGATATCCATCCATTTGCTTCTAAATTAGCAGTTGGCATCAGTAGCCTGGAACACCTTTTAAGTAGGGATGGGAGAACCAGGGAGGCTTGAGCTCGCTGAAATTCTCCGAACATTACTTCAAAGCTTGATTCGGCTCACTTCTTTTCTTGTTTGCAGTCGTTTTTTTCAGTTCATTTGAATGGGGGAAGTGTGAATTTTTGCAAAAGTTGGCACTCCCCCCCATCAACTATAGCATAAAACTGCACTTTTTAAAAATGTGC
This sequence comes from Heloderma suspectum, assembly GCF_057233095.1. Lineage (NCBI taxonomy): Eukaryota > Metazoa > Chordata > Lepidosauria > Squamata > Helodermatidae > Heloderma > Heloderma suspectum. The sequence continues at coordinate 15,736,705 of NC_139471.1, read as the reverse complement.
ATTTAAAAAAATGCACAACTGAAACAAATCCACAACACATCTCTGCATTTTTAAAGTGGCGGATTTTAAAAATTGTACATGTTTTAATGTGTGCGTTTTTTAAAGTGCTCACTTTTCCCCCGTCGAAGCATGGGAATGGGAATATTTTAGTGTACATTTTAGTGTACGAAGTTGCAGAATGTAAATCTGGGAATTTGCAAACATTTTTGGAGAACACGCACTCCCGTTCTCATTTGCATTCAGGGTTGCGAACAGGGCATTCTTGAGTGATTTGTGAACTGACACAAAATCCTTATACATCTCTGCTTTGAACTGCTGTATTTGGTGCACAGGTTCCGTGTGACCTGGTTGTAGTTTCCTCCATGTGTATCCTTGCTTTTGTAACCCCTAGGATTGACTATTGTAATTCAATTTTTGTGCATTACAGCAGCTGCGCTATGTCTGCCTGTGAATGTTGTGGCCTGTTTCAAACTGGTTACAGGTAAAACCTTTCATGGCCTTGAACTGAAATAGTATGGGTCCTTACATCACATCTTATAGCCGGTTGATCCAGGACCTGTTCTGCATACCCTCCTTATATGAGGTCCAAACATCAACTGCAAAGAGCAAGGTCTTCATTCAATTTACTAATGGCTTTGAAATGGCTTCTGTACCAAAAGCAGAATGTGCCCTTCCCAACAGAAGGGTTATTTCAGAAGGCCTTTGACTCCTGAGGCTATTAATTGACTTCATATGAGTCGGTACTTCAAATAGTCCACTGACACATCAGTCCTCAATAATTTTACTTGGAAATCTATTCCCGCTGATCTCAGTCAACTCCAAGCCATGGTGTATAGAACTACAGTCTTGCTTTCCTGTTCAGTAATCTGAACAGAGAAATCTTCTCTGTTTCACTGGTGAATTCTGGACTCTGCCATCCATAGGTATGACTTATGAATCGTTCTTAAAATCAAAGATGGATGCTGGCATCTTGAAAAGTATTCTGATGAAAGCTAGTCAGATGTGAAAGCCAGATCGTTGGTGTATCTAGTCCAGGATGTCTGCACTGTAAAGTGCCATGCCACACTGATAGCACTTTGTAAATACTAAATATTACTACTACTGCTTCTGCTACTGTTACTACTGGTAGCAGGAAGTCTGACTGTCAGGGTCTCTCCAAGCCTTCATGCAGAGGGTCTAGCCTTTTTTACCTGAGATCCTTTAAACTGGAGACACAGGGGACTGAACCTGGGAGCTCCTTCATGCAAAGAATGTGCTTCACCACTGAGCTGCAGTCCCTCCCAAATGTGGCTTAAATATCCCCCACTTGGACCATTCCTCCTAGTCATCATTAATCTGCTTCCGTTGCTCTTCCACAATCTCAGGTTCTCTCTGCCTTCTGAAACTAGTCTGGTGTAGTAGTTACAGTGTTGAACTAGGACTGGGGAGAGCAAGATTCAAATCTCCAGGCAGTCTTGAAGCTCAGTTGGTGAACTTGGGCCTGCCTGTGACTCTCACTCAGCCTAACCTACCTCACAGGGTTGTTGTGGGGATGAGAACCCAGTTCACCACCTTGAAGGAAAGGTGGGATATATATAACAAAAAGGTTAGGCCTCATCTTGAGTACTGTGTCCAGTTCTGGGTGCCACACTCTAAGAAGGATGCAGACAAACTGGAGAGGGTTCAGAGGAGGGCAGTGAAGATGATCAGGGGACTGGAAACAAAGCCCTATGAGGAGAGACTGAAAGAACTGGGCATGTTTAGCATTGAGAAGAGAATACTTAGGGGAAATAGGATAGTGCTCTTCAAAGACTTGACAGGTGGTCACAGAGAGGAAGGCCGGGATCTCTTCTCAATCATCCCAGAGTACAGGACACAGAATAATGGGCTCAAGTGACAGGAAGTCAGATATTCCGGCTGAATATCAGGAAAAACTTCCTGACTGTTAAAGCAATGCTACAATGGAACCAATTGCCTAGGGAGGTGGTAGGCTCTCCCACACTGGAGGCATTCAAGATGAAGCTGGGCAGCCATCTGTCAGGGATGCTTTGACATAGATTCCTGCATTGAGCAGGGGGTTGGACTCGATGATCTTATAGGCCCCTTCCAATCCTACTATTCTATGATTCTGTGAAACAAAAAGCAAAGCTAAGCCAGATTTCCTAGCAATGAGATGGGAGATGGAGGTGATTGCTGTTGACAGTTGCTCCCCCCTCTCGGAGTCATCATGTCCCACCAACTGCATGTTATCCCTCTCCCAGAGCTAGGTCTGCCAGTGCTGATAAGCCTTGAATGAATTCTGGAGTCTTTAAAAACTACTGCCTGGGAAATATAGGTCCATTATCTCAGGCACCATTGGTACCCTTCAAAGGCAGAGCAAATTGGCAGCATGTCCAGTAACCTGATGCTATTAGAGACATCCTATAGCTCCTGATGTCCATGGTCTGAGTGTGAAATTACATGGCCAGAGACTGCTGTTGCATCAACGGCCTGTCAAATGAGGCACTGTGCTGCCTCCCTCTTGCTGCCCCTCCTCCAGTGCTTTCTGTTTTTCTCTTCTGCAACCTTTCTTTTTGCCTTTCCCCCCTTTTCTTGCTGAATAATGTCAGTCACTTTGACAGAAGAGTGGGGTTTCTTGGATGCAGCTTGGCACGTCTCATGTCTTGCTCCCCACCTGCTGAAAAAAATAAAAAGAACACAAACTTTTAAGCAGAATTGCATCTCTCCATGTCTCAAGGTGCAGACCTCTTTGCCTTGGACATCTTGCTTGCTTACACATTTGCCATTCTGCACAGCCGCCCCCAGCACTCCCTATTAAAACCAACTCTGCTGCATGCTGGAATGCGAATTAAAATCTGTAGGCCGCAAACTTTCCAGATGCTCCCCAGGTGTCCAAATACATCCAAGTGCAATTGATATCTAATACATCTCTGGACCAGACCAGGCCAGAAGGGTTAATGCATTGGTCTTGAAATCCACCCTAGGCCCATCTTGGTGTCTTAACTCAAGGCACTACCTTGAATGAGTTTAGACAATCCACTTGCCAATATAACATTTGTCCACAATGCAGAAGAGTTCTGTAGGTCAGTGGAATTAGGCAAGGTAGGCCAGCTCTGAGTTAGTGAAGCTTGGAATAGACTGTTGGATGTTTTAAAAAAAGAAAGGACAGCAATGAAAACATTGCTGAAGAGCAGGCTAGTTCCTTTGGAGGAACAGTTCACGGAGACTGTGTCCTGGTGTTGGGTCTGTTCCAACTCTGCCACTTTAGGATACTTTGATTCTGAGAGTATAATCCCAGGGCATAGTCTGGAGGCACATGAGGCAGCCACCTTGCTGAAGCTAAGCTGGTTTGGGTCCGCTCAGTGCTTGGAGGGGAGACCACCTGGGATTGGGAACCACGTGTAGCCACCTTGAGCCCCATGATGGAAGACAAGTGGGATATGAATGAATGAATGAATGAATGAACAAACGAACAAACCCATCATCATTTTGGCATACACCAAGAGTCAGACATGAGTTAACGACTGAGCAACAACAATGGTGAAAGCCTAACTGTGCAAACATCTACTTGCTTCAAGCCCGTAGCAAGCCAGGCATGCACCCATACCCCCATGACCCGAATTCAGCATCAGTTCTGCATTGCAGTGGTGGCATTTTCTACTGCAAAGGGGTAATGGACCATCCAGATAGTGTGTTCTGGGGAAATGCTGTGGTTTCCTCCAGTGGTGAATGTCTGGGCTTTTCAAGGTTGGTAGAAATGACAACCAAGTATGGGTAGATAGGCTTTCACAGGAGCTTACACCATTTGTGTCCATGCTCAGGATCTCAGGGAAGGTGCTTATAGTGGAAGCTGGTGGGCATCTCTGTTCTCCTAAGCCAGAATCGTAAGAAGCTTTCAACTGGTGCAACAAAGCCAACTTGTGATCCAAGTGTGGTGACCCTGCAACTATCTGAGAAGGGCCCTGTTATGGTTTCTTTTTATTCGTGTTGCTGAGAATCCACACTGTTTGGTCACTCCCACTTAGCTTCTCCTGCCACTGGGAGTGACGAAAGAAACCAAAGAACCTCCATCTCTGGTTTGTTCACCATTATGTTTGAACTGGGATCTCTGGCTTGTAGCTCTCCCGAAAGACCAGAATCAAAAGTCCCTGCTCACAGTAAGGCTGAATTCTCAGCAGTTCTGTTATACCACGCCATAGAAATGTGGCCAGTGTTGTCTTCAGCTCCAGCTAACACAGGGTTGCATTGTGGGGGTAGATGAGTGGCTTCAGGGATGACTGAGCCATGTTCCATCTCCATATGGCTTTTCTAACCTTCCGCTCCCCTGTTGTCTCCCCACACCTTGTAGCTGCAGAGGTGACCCAAGAAACAGTGGAGTCCCTGATGCAGAAGTTCAAGGAGAGTTTCCGGACCAATACACCCATTGAGATAGGGCAGCTGCAGCCAGCACTACGAGGCTCATCAGTTGGAAGGCGAAAACGCAGGAACCGACCCCGAGGTAATGTGCTCCTTTTTGGAGTATTGACTCTCTTCCCCCCGCCCCACATCCTCCACCACCACTCACTGCACCAAGCGATATGAGTACTACAGCAGCTGAAGAATGCTGCATGCACTTGGCATGACATATACACACATCACACTTTACCTCTTGTCCTGTTCCAATGCAGGCAAGAGCCTTGGGCAAGGTGCAGATCGTCCTAGGAGCAGCAGCAAGAGAGCAGCGCGTTCAGTCCCAAGTTGTACACAGACGTTCTGAGGAAGGTTTGCAGGCAGAGGCAGAGGCGAGGTCAAGGCAGTCCAGGGGTGAATTCACCAGTGTCCATTTTAGCAAGTGTCAAGGCCAGTCGGGGGGTGGGGGGCTGTCCAAAAGCGTTGTCCAGATGGGTAGCTGAAAGTCTGGGAGCCTCTCAGATCGGGTGTCTTGAAAGCAAAGCCAAGGTTAAGGCGCTGTTGTTTGCAGCAGAAAGCTGGCATCGGTGAGGCTGAATTTATGGCTGGTCGTTAATCAGCACAGCTGGCTAATTAGGTCAGCACGCTGCTCTTAAGGGAGGCCCCACGCTGTGACTTCCTTTTGTTCTTTTGCTGCTCGTGTCTGATTCTACGCCGTTCAGAGGGATGGATCCCCCCCAGGGTCTGCTTCCAGCATTTGGGGAAGTCTGGGAACTGCTCAAGAGGGGCCAGGTTGCTTGTGTAATGTTTCCAGTGGAGGACTGTCAGCCAAGGCCTCCTGTTCCTTGCCGAGCTGTGGCTGTGGCCATTGTGCTGGCTCTCCCCCTCCTGCTCTCCCTCAGATGAAATGAATCCTCCTCCAGGTAGGGCATGACACCTCTTGGCTGCTGAAAGGGAACTACATGTGTTCCTATAAGACACTGTGTCCTGAATCCAGAACATGGGTTTGGTGGCCCCTACACTGAACAACAAAAATTGGGCAGTATACAAATGCAATAAATAATAATAACTAATAATAATAATACACCCCCATTTTTTATTTATTTATCACATTTCTATACCACCCAGTAGCCAAAGCTCTCTGGGCAGTTTACAAAGATTAAAACGTTTCAAAATACAATACACAGATGTTAAAAGCCAATTCCATAAAAAAAAAAACAACAACCATGGACAGAACAATATGCAAGAACAATGATACAAGATTAAAATTGGGGGACTGCTTCGCTCTTATTCTCAAAAGGATTCACAGATGTTAACTCCTTTAAAAATAGATAAGAGGAGTACTTGCTGCTACGGTAAGATAGTTCATGTTAATGTTTTGTGTCCCACCCATCTCTTTGTTCAGTCTGAACTCAAGGGTTTAGCTGTGCTTTCTGGGCAATAGCATTGCTTCTGGTATTCTGCCACAAATTTCGGCTATACAACAGGTTTTAGCAAGGAATCCCCATGCATTCGGACTCCATCATCCCCTTGCACAGGGACCTCAGTGCTTGGATGCACATTTTTTTTTTTTTTTACTAAATTTATTAAATTTATTAATCGCCCATCTGGCTGGTCACCCAGCCATTCTGGGCAATGTACAACAATAAAAATAGTTCAAAACAATAAAATTCAACATGAAAAACATCACATTTCTAAAATTACCCTAACCCACCCCAAATGCCTGCCTGAACAACCATGTTTTTAATGCGTTGTGGAAGCTCATTAAAGAGGGGGCATGGTGGAGTTCCCTAGAGAGGGAGTTCCACAGAGTGGGGCCACCACAAGAAAGGCCCTCTCCCTCTTCCTCATCAGCCTAGGTGTCCTGGCTGATGGGACAGAGAGAAGGCCATCCGAGGCTGATCTTGTTGAGCGGCCTCTCTGGTGTTGCTGGAGGCACTCCTTGAGATAGGGAGGGCTGGAACCGTATAGGGTTTTAAAGGTCATAGAATAGTAGTGTAGAATCATAGAATAGTAGGGTTGGAAGGGGCCTACAAGGCCATCCAGTCCAACCCCCTGCTCAATGCAGGAATCCAGGTCAGAGCATCCCTGACAGATGGCTGTCCAACCTTGTCTTGCACGCCTCCAGTGTGGGAGAGCCCACCACCTCCCAAGGTAATTGGTTCCATTGTCATATTGCTCTAACAGTCAGGACGTTTTTCCTGATGTTCAGCTGGAATCTGGCTTCCTGTCACTTGAGCCCATTATTCCGTGTCCTGCACTCTGGGATGATCAAGAAGAGAGCCTGGCCTTCCTCTCTGTGACAACCTTCCAAGTTCTTGAAGAGTGCTATCATATCCCCTCTCAGTCTTCTCTTCTCAAGGCTAAACATGCCCAGTTCTTTCAGTCTCTCCTCACAGGACTTTGTTTCCAGTCCCCTGATCATCTTTGCTGCCCTCCTCTGAACCCTCTGCAGTTTGTCTGCATCCTTCTTAAAGTGTGGTGCCCAGAACTGGACACAGCTCAAAGCCAACACCTTGAATTTGGCCTGGAAAACAGCCGGTAACCAGTGCAGCTCCTTCAGCACATAGAGTGGTGGATGCATTAAAGCACAGTCATTGGTCCATGTAGTTCAGGATTCTCTATACTGACTGGCTGCTGCTCTCTGGATTCCAGAAAAGGAGGTCTTCCCTAGCCCTACCTAGAGATTCCAGGGATTGAACCTGGGGCCTTCTGCATACAAAGTATCTGTCAAGGGCTCCTTGGAGGGCTCTCTCAGTCTAATCTAGTAGCCAAGTCCAGACACAGACAAAGGGATTCTTTTCAAAGCTTTATTCACCTTTTACAACTTAACAACTCTACAGGTAGCAACTAGATCTGAGCATCAGCATCCCTATGCCCTAAGTTGGAACAGTTGGTCCACGTTTGAAAGGCAATTACTGGCAGACCCCTGAATATAAGGACTAGGGAGAATCCCTCCCCTTTTCCCTTGGATCCTCTGGGCGCAACCGTTCTTTGAGCACCAACCGGGCACTACGCCTCCTTTCCGTGCCCTCCATTTGGCGCCGCTCTCTGCGTCTGCGCCGCGCATCCACCCAGTCTGCTATCTGTGCTGGGTCACTCCCTGGACTGCTTTCTAATCTAGGAATGTTGGTGGGAGGAATCTCTGTCAGCTGCGGGCCCTGGGAAAAAGGGGCGCGCTCCTCTCCCAGGAGCGACAGCTCTTCCTCCAAATCAGAACTACTCTGGGATTCTATGGGCTCAGTGTCCACCCTGACAGTATCTGCACTACCACTGAGCAACGACCCTTCAAGGCACCCTCCAGCCCTTCTCGCCTCTCACTAATGTGCCTAGACAATGAGCAACAAAATGTCTGAGGTCACTGAAAATCTTTTGGATCTCCATTACCGCAATCAAGCTCAGCGACGGGCTACAAAGTTGGCTCGTTGGAAGGCTTGTCTTACAAATGTTCACAAGGGGGAGTAACTACTTTGTACCTTCCTTATGGAGCCTGAGGGGGCTCTCTTATTGGTTGAGCAGCCCCTGCCACTCAGATGACATTCACTCCAAACCCCCCACCCTGCCCGGAAGTAAGTTATGTGAAGCCACTTAGAATGGTGCGATGTACACCCTCGTGGAGCGCTGCCCGGGCCAAAAGCAGGTCCTACAAAACTGTGTGTGAGCCACTCCTCCCTTCTCCTTCCATCATCATGGAGACAGGGCCCTGGAATCCTTGGATAAAGTTTCATTTGTGAAAAGACTTGCCAGGATGACCTTTCTTTCTTTTTTTCTTTGCAGTCATTCTCTTTCCCCAAGGTGTCTCTTGCATTGCTTTCCCTTTCCTCCATAGTCATTCCAGCATATGGCCCCATCCTGGTTGGTAGGTAAAAAAGATCTCCTCTCCTTCATTAGCAAGAATCCGTAATTCAACATCCAGAGCCTCCTGCCTGGGGCTGTTCCCATCTTGTTACTCCAGTGATCAATGCTGTCGTGGCTCAGAAGCTGTACAGTCGACTAGCAGACATGTCATGACTTAATGCGACTTGACTTCCTGCTCCTAATAACATCACCTCTCAACTTTTCCAGCTAACGAAGTTCACCTAACTTTTGGCATTAAGGATTTCAACTGGAGTTGAATACCACCAAAAATAGCAGCTATTTCACTGCCCTTCTCACAGTGTCCACTTTCACTCTTTGTTCCATTCAGGGCATTATTTCCCATGTAGATTACTCCATAAAGGAGATGTCCTGACTGACGTCCTCAGAGGTAGACATTGTCAGGACTGATTCTGGAGATAGTTAGCAGTTCAGATTCAGAAGGGGAACAGCCAGAACCAGGGGAGGCATCTTCCTGAGCGAGTTCAGATACGGATAGGCATGCTTCTCAGGATGCTAACACCCAGATGGCTGGGCCTGAAGCTCCCCATTTATTTATTTATTTATTTATTTATTTATGTATTACATTTATATCCCACCTTTTTTCCTCCTTATGGAACCCAAGTCGGTCTAGATAATCCTCCTCCTCTCCATTTTATCATCACCACAACCTTCTGAGGTAGGTTGGGCTGAGAGTCAGTGACGGGCCCAAAGTCACCCAGTGAGCTTCATGGCTGACTGGTGACTAGAACCTGGATCTCCCAATTCCCAGTCCAACACTCTAGCCACTATGTTGAGAACCCAGGAGGAGGAGGGTGCGGGGTGTGACCTGAAGGATGCTAGACTGCGTCACAGAGCTAAGAGGGAAAAGCTAGAGGCGGAGCTCAAACGTTCGACCCGGTTGGCGGTGCATGAGGGTCGACGTAGGGGAGCATCCCTGGAAGGGGGGGCATCCCTCCCTAAGTTATTCTAGCCAGCAAGTCTTGTTTCAAGCTGCTGGCAACATCGTAGCTCCCATTCGGATCCCCTGTTGTCATTTATTGTAGCCTGAAAGTCTTTGAGGATTTGTATCTGTAATGAACCTGTTGATAGCGAATTAAAGGCGTGAGACTGAAGCCTCTCTCCTTGTGTGTGTGCATGAGGAAGGAGGGAGCCAAGGGAACGTGACAGACATGTCCCTTAGCCCTTCCTCCCACCTTCTTTAAAATTAGAAATAGAATTACCACGTTAATTTATAGAGAAAACCATCTTCTGCCCCCAAACTGGAGAAGTTCAAAGTGGCTCATATCAATTAAAAACAAAATAACAACAACCCACAACAATGGAGGGGAGGGGAATGAAAACCACGTCAAAGCTGAAGAATTGAGAGCACTACTAAGGGCACAATCCTATGGCCTCTAGAAAGCAGCTAGACGGCCATCAGATTTTTCGGTTTCTGGGAACCGAGCTCAGAGCCAGAGCTCCGAGGTCGGTTCCCAGAAATCCGACTCCTTCCCCCCTCCCCTGCTGCCTTGTGGGTGGCACGGTGTGTCTCCGGCTCCACGCTCGTAAGAGCAGCACAGACTGGGGGGGGAAGGGGGGCGTTCCTGGGGGCGGAGAGTGGAGGGGGCGGAGGAATCGCCATTACAACGCTTCCTATGTGCTGTCCAGCCTCCCCCCGCCCCCTGCTCTGAGGCGCTCTGGCTAGACAACCGAAATTGGCCATCCAGCTGCAAATGCAGGGCGACCAGAGTGCAGAGGAGAAGATCTCCTCCGAGGTATGCTTGCCTTGCATTGGATAGTTGGTCGCCTCCCGAGTTCAGAGGCGGCCGAGTATCCCGATAACATTATGCCCTAAGAGTAAGACATTAAAAACAAGCACATAGTAATCAACCGACACACAGACAAAAAAGAAATGTAAACTCTAAATAGCTTTCTATGTTGAGAACGCTTTTCTGTGGGATACCCTTACCTTGGCAGGTGGTTCTTGATGTGTGAATTTTGAACTTTCTCCACGTTTTCTTCTGTGGTTCCTCAAATAAAAATGCAAGTGGTAAGTCCTGTAATGCATACATAAAGACACACACACACACACACATACATCTTAGAAGAGGGATTGGCTGGTTTTTTATGAACAAGTTCATGAACTTAGCGAACAACACAACATAAGCATTGTTAGCTCCAGATTGTGCACCTAGTCCATGTCCCACAGGAATATGGGAAGCTACCAAGTTGCAGGTCATTGGTTCATCTAGCTCAGTATCGTCTAAATCAGGGGTGGGGAACCTCATCCTCATGGGCCAAATCCAGCTCTCCTGGGACCCCTGTTCCCCCAACCGCTGATTTTTTGGTGGTTGGTTTCCTGGCTTTTGTGCAGTTTTTTCCCCCCATTCTAAAAATTTGAAATGCTTCTCCTAAGGCTTAGACACTGGAAGACAGAGCTTTAAACAAGAGCATGCTAGTAGTGTTTTGCATTTTGGCCCCATTCTTTTTGCCTTCAGCCGCACCTCCTTTGCCTTTGGCTCCATCCACTATTGGAATGTAGCCCATCAGAGCTTCTCCAAAACTGAATTTGGCCCACAGATTGAAATACGTTCTCCATCCCTGGTTGACTCTGACTGCTGGGGGCTCTCCAGTGTTTCAGGTCTTCCCCATCTTTACCTGGTGATGCCAGGGATTGAACCTGGGAATGTTTGCATGCAAAACAGGTGCACCACCATTGAGTTACAGCTCTCCTCATTCTTTCCAGACCAGTTACGTGACTGTTGCAATATTCATCCAGATTATGACCTGCCACACGATTCAGGTTTTTTGTTTGTTTGTTTAGGGCATGCATGTACTGTCCCTTCAGCTTGCTGAGATCAGGCCAATCCCACTGTTCTCTAAACTCAACAAGCAAACTTGCAAACTTAGGATCATAGAATCATAGAATAGTAGGGTTGGAAGGGGCCTACAAGGCCATCAAGTCCAACCCCTTCTCAATACTTCTGTGTACTCATGCAACAATCCGACCCCAGCTGATTTGAGGCAGAAGCTAAGGCCTCATTCATCCTGACCTTTACTCCTCAGGAAGACACAGCATTGGCTAGCCCAAATGAAGAGCATTGACCCTCCCAAATGGCTGGTCATATGGGATACCTTTGTCCCCTAGGGATGTACAAAAGTCACTTACCTTTTCAAAGGGTGACATTCGCGGTGGGGGGGAGGCGCTCTGTCCCTCCCCCCGAAATTCTCCTTGGCCGGCTCCGCTCCGTGGCAACTCCGCGGAGCTGCCAGCTGGGGCCACCTGCAGCCAGACATCTGGTCGCTGGGCAGCCTACACAGGGACGCAAATGGTGGCCGCTTTAGCTGCCACAATTTGCGCCCCTGTCTTTTGCCGTAATAGGCTACGTAAATATTTATGTAGCCTATCACAGCAAAAAAAAGGGAACGCAAATGGCAGCTGTCATAGCCGCTGCCATTTGCGTTCCCTTTTTTTTCCCTGTGATAGGCTACGTAAATACTTACGTAGCCTATCACGGCCTCTGCAGGGACGCAAATGGTGTCCCTGCGTTAGCCGTGATAGGCTACGTAAGTATTTACGTAGCCTATCATGGCTATAATGAAGAAGCGAATGGCGGCCGCAGATGCGGCCGCCATTCACAAAGCAGCATGAACGGCAGCAGGTAGGTGCCTTTCGCGGGGCGGGGGGGCAGGGGGCTTCATTCCGCCACGGATTTCGGGGGGCTGAATGCACTGGCATTCGGCCTCACCAAGATCCGTGGCGGAATTATCTGACATCCCTAGTGTCCCCTAATAAAATTCCATTGTGAAAGATCACCAAATCACTTTGTGCAGCCTTCCCTTCTACATGAGCCCAAATAGAGGGGAAATTGGATCTCCGTCATCATGGTGACAATGTCCCTAAGAGTGCTGTGCTGAAAATTTCTCCCGCATTTTTTTGACCATTCTTGTTCAATGGATGAGGAATTGCTTCCGAAAAGACATTCAAAGGTGAAGGAATTTTGGAGCAATTCGCTTGGGCTCGGTTTGGGTTTCTTGGGCTTACCTTACTTAGGAGGTTGCTGAGAAGTGAGCACAAGTGTCCTGTTTTTCACTATACAATCATCTCTCTGGCCCCTTGTGACCTCCTCAGCTTCCCACACTCCAATGAAACCCCAGTTTAAGGCACCATGAGGTAATTCCTCCCATGGGGCTTTTTCAGGCCAGGATACGCAGGCAGCCTGGGAGGCCAGCTGTGATTAGGTAAGCTCAAAAACACCACAAAAATAAATTTTAAAGCATCCTGAATGAGGCAGAACAATGGAAGCCTCGTTCATGGGGGGGCAGGGAACCTTTCAGGAAATGGGAGGACAGATTTTGGCAGAGCACTAACTCCCCCTCGTCCGTGAAGCTTGAGACAACACTGCCCACACGTACACATGTGTGCTACAAGCCTTCTCTGCCCATGAGAAATGGTTGAGAATCCCCCCCCCCAGAGAAATTTGGTGAAATTGTCTCCAAAATCTCTCTGCCCACAAGTAAGGTGGAGAATTTCAAGAGGCCATTTGTGCACAGCTCTAGTCCCTAACCCTGAGAAGATCATGAGAGACACAGATTAACTTCTCTGTAGAGTGGGGTGAGATTGGGGTTCCTGTCTTAATAGTTTTTCTGGGACTGGGTTCAGGGAGGGTGACATGGGAGAAAGCAACAGCTGTGGCATAATTCCAATGAACTGAGTGAAAATGGGCTCCTGAAATTCTCCACCCTATATGGGTAGTGAAAGTGTGTGTGTGTGTGTGTGTGTGTGTGTGTACAGTTTCACTAAATATTCTCCAGGGGAAGGAGAGGTTCATCCAAAGTTTCCTGGTGGTTCAGCTCACCATTAGAAGTGGCAGAGGTACAATTCCTTTATTTTCCTTTATTTGTAGTAGCAACTGCGGGCATGTCTACTCCAGCCTAAAATCCCACATTTAAAATGGGGCTTTCTGTTTCCATTTTAAATGCAGGATCACAACACTCTTTTTCCTTTTCCTCCTCCCCTTTCCCCCTCCTTCTCCCTGTATCTGAGTCTCCCATTAACTTTCATTGATCTCGCTCCTCCTCTTGCCACTTTTACCCTTTTCATGGAGAAAACTGAAGTGGAACACAGCGGGGTAATTTGACAGCGCATGATCTGCAATCTATTTAAAAACAGAACAAAGAGCATTTAGTGCAGGAGACGCCTTGGAGGGTCACAGCATCATATAAAGAGCCCGCAAAATCCATGAAGGAGCAATCTGAGTCGCAGGATAAAAGCTCCATGCGAAGAAAGCCTGTGTTGGAAAACTGGCCAACACAGACTTTTTTGTATCCTCCACAGACATTTTGCATCCTTCACAATGCCGAAGACCTAGCTTCCTTCCTGGCCGTTGTGTATGTGCGTGTGAAATATCAGCCAGCACAAAACCACCAAACACATATAAATAAGTTGGAGAATATTGGGCAAAACTGTCCCTCTTTTTCGGGCGGGAGAAGGAATATTAACAGAAATTTTATCAGAGAATCCGTTTTGAGAAATGTCAAGTCAGCTGTAGTGTTCGGCTTACTACATTGCCCTCCAGTAGTTATCCTGGGAGGTATCTTGTGCTGAAATATTCTCTGTCTGTGTTTGCTTCAGCTTGGCGCATTTGTACTCATCTTTTGTACTATGGTGGTTAGAAGCTGGAGGGAAGAGAAGCCTTTCATTCCCTTCTCTGTTTACTGTGTGTATTTTATTTTTATTTGCTTTTTATTATTATTTTGGTTTGTGTGTGGGGGGGTTATTGTTCATTTATTTATGAGGCTGAAATGTGATCCCCCTCTTTTTTCTTTTTCTTTCTCATCTGTGCACATTTTTCATGTAGTACAGGCCTGGAGAAACTTATTTTATTACTACTATTATTATGATAGCTTGGGCCATAAATTATTCACTTAGTGAGGAGAAAATACTCCTTCTCTTTAGCTGCTTTAAATTATTTAGTTTATTGCGTGTCTGCATATTCAGTCAAGATTTTTGCTGTGGCCATCCAGGTGTTGTTGGTTTTTTGGGTGGTGGTGGGGCGTGTGTGTCTATGGGGATGGACTAGGGAAGTTCCTGGAACCCCTACATTCTTTGCCCAAAGAGACCCTATTCAGATCTCTTGACTTCATTTGTTTGTTTGTTTATTTATTTATTTAAAACATTTCTATCCCACCCTATATCATTAGCATGTCAGGGCAGCATACAGATAAAATCAATTTAAACAGTATAAAACAATAAATAACTAAAAACCTAAAAACATATTTAACCATAAACAAGCTAATACCAGTTAAAATCTAAAACAATAAGTTAAAATAATGTGGTAGGGAATGCATTTAGCCCTCAATGGCTTTGGTAAAAAGCCATGTTTTTACTTGGCGCTGAAACGAGACCAATGTCTGCACCCATCGGGCCTCCAAGGGGAGGGCATTCCACAACCGGGGTGCCATAGCAGACAAGGCCCTCTCCCATGTATCATAGAATCATAGAATAGTAGGGCTGGAAGGGACCTATAAGACCATTGAGCCCAACCCCCTGCTCAATGCAGGAATCCAAGTCAGAGCATCCCTGACAGATGGTTGTCCAGCCTCATCTTGAATGCCTCCAGTATGGGGGAGCCTGCTGTCAGGAGCGCCCTAGCTGCCTCTTGCGGTCCCCTCCAATAGCCAACTCAGGACACAGACAACGAGGATTCTTTCCAAGGCTTTATTCCTTTATTACTTTATGACTCTTTCAGATACTAATCACTAGTGACTAAGCAAAGAACAGCACTGGGGAAAGATAGCAGAGTAGCCTAAGCTCCAGGTAAGGCAGTTGGTCCCCGTTTGAGGGGGAACCACGGGAAGACCCTGAACTTATGGGCTGTGGAGAGATCCTCCCTCTTTCCCTTGGGTCCTCGGGACGCGACCGTTGCTTGCATGCCAAATGAGTGCTATGCCTCCTTTCTGCGCCCTCCATCTGTCGTTGCTCCCTGCATCGGCGTCGAGTGTCCAGCAAGCCCCCCTCCAGTGCTCTCTCACTGCCAGGGTCACTATCTCTCCCAGGAATGCTGGCAGGAGGAATCTCTGCCAGCTGCTGTGCTTGTGAGAGATGAGCGAGCTCCTCTCCTGCAGATTGCTGTTCCTCCTCAGAATCAGAACTGCTCTGGGGCTCTATGGGCTCAGTTTCCACCCTGGCACCCACCACCTCCCTAAGTAATCGGTTCCATTGTCTTATTGCTCTAACAGTCAGGAAGTTTTTCCTGATGTTCAGCCGGAATCTGGCTTCCATAGTGTATGCCTCATACTGGTGGGACACAGAGGAGGGCCCCTCCAACAGATCTCAGTTCTTGGGCATGCATATCTAGCAGCTGCAGGGGACTCTGGTTTTGATCCAAGCAAGGGTGTTAGTAAAGGGTGTGTTTAACACTTGCCCTCTGTGCCGTTTCCTTAATCTAAATTACCTTGTGAGCAAACGTATCTTCGGTTTTTTCTCCCGATTGTTTTATTTGGGGGGGGGGGTCTTTTCTCTTCCCAGTGTGGTGTGTCATAGGGCAAAACCTATATTAGCACCCTTCCTCTCATTCCAGTCAGTGCGACCCAGGAGTCTATGCACCCTCTTCTAGGGTTGATTGTAACTATTTCATATCAACATTTTCCGTCCCCAGGATCTGCCTATTTGCTTGTCAGTTACATTTATAGCCCACCCTTCTGCCAAGGCATTTAGGGTGGTGTGGCATTAGGGATGCTGGAGAAATTGAAGATGGACTGAAATGAGCTCGGATTCCTAAGAATCCAGCCTGTGGAATCTGCTGCAGAGCGACCCCCTCAAGCTGCACAGAGTCTGTGGATTTTATTTTTTACTTCCTCAAAATTTACACATATAAATTCATAGGAAAATATGTACGTTTCTGCTGAGGAAACGTTGAATGGAATGGGGGGCAATACACTAGAAGTTACGTACTGAGGAAAATTATGTACTTACATAAATACTTGCGTAAGTATTTGCGTATTTTCTGCATTACGGGGGGGGGAGTTGCATCCGTCTGTGGGCAGACGACGGAACAAAAGGCACCTGGCAATCCGCGAAACACAGATGGAGCATATTTTACATAGTTCATACATCTCTATGTGGCATATTGTTCTCACCCTCCCCCCTTTTATCTGCACAATAGCCTTGTGACATAGGTGAAGCTGAGAGATAGTGACTGGCCCCAAGTCACTCGGTGAGCTCATGTCATGTACATATGTAAGCTTTGGGGATATTTCAGTGATGGGCAAACCCTCACAACAAATGCTAGGCAAATGCAGGATGCACCTTAAAATCGCCACCACCTTTTGTACAAAATGGAGGCCATTGTAGAGTATTTGGACAACGCACACATTACTTATATGCAGCCAACTATATTAGGCGTAGGGCTGGTTCAGACATTTCCCACTAAAGAAACACATTTGCACGACCCTTAGGTGCATACATTCCCTTTCCTCTCTCCTTACATGGCTGCAAGAAGTAGATTGAAAACTTTTGCTTTCACATTTAAGCAAACCACAGGTCCCTGTTTGGCCTGAACACTTGACAACTATTGTTAGCAGTATGGTTTGATCCTGGCTTGTTCTAGTAAACCATCGTTTAAATAAACCACAGTTCCCTGAGTCTGGACAAAAAGGGGCAGTGTGGCTTGTTTAGAAGCAGGAGTGGAAGCTCACAGCTTCTTCCTTGCAGCTGCACAAAAGCGGGGAGGAGATGGGAGTGGGTAGAACATCTGGTGATCAGAGTTCAAGGAGAGGTGGATGATTTTGCCATATACGTGAGGGGACCAAGCTGATACAATGGAAGTCCTGGGGATATTGTAGAAGTCCAAGCGAGAAATGACGGGCCAAAGTTTTGGGGGAGAGGGCATAGAGGAAGGGCCTGATTTTTGCAGTGTTGTAAAGGAAGAAGATATACGACTTGGCTATAGGCTGAATATAGGGAACAAAGGTGGGAGGAATCAGAAATAAAGCCATGGCTACATAGCTTTTCAACAGGATGGATGGTAACCTTGCCAACGGATGAGAAAAGCATACAGGAAGAGACTGGTTTGCAAGGAAGGATGAAATGTTTGGTCTTGGACATACTGAGCTTCACAGCGGCAAAGCATCCAAGCACAAATATCAGTCCGAGAAGCAGGGTCAGAGTTAGGCTGATAGTTCGGGGGGGGGGGGTGGAAGAGAGAATTAGTTTGAGAGCTTGGTATGTACAGGTGGCACTGACAGTTGTGGGATTTAATGAGGTCATGCAGGGCCAGTGTGTAGAGAGAGAAGAGGAGAGGACCAAGGACCAATACTTGAGAGAGCCCAAATGAGGACAAGCATTCACCTATAGAAACAACGAATGATGAGCCAGGTAGGAAAAAAGAACAATCTGAGGATGAAATCACAGAGACATACAGTATAGATGGAGTCAGGCAGGAGAGTTGCATCAGGTGTATTAAAGGCAGCAGAAAGGTCAAGATGTATGAGGATTAAATAGAGGGATTGAGGATATTGCAGTGATGAGGTTATCAGTGATTTTTGTGAGGGCAGAGGTTATCAGTGAGGGCACTGAGGGCAGAGGTTGTCAGTGAGGGCACTGAGGGCAGAGGTTGTCAGTGAGGGCACTGAGGGCAGAGGTTATCAGTGATCTTTGTGAGGGCAGCTTCAGAGGTGGAAACCACATTGAAGGGAGTCAAGAGCAGACTTGGAGAAAAACCATTATATATTATACATTATATATGTTCTTTCTGTATATATAGGCCTGTGCTTTGTTGCTTCGCATTGCATTTTATCCTTTTAGCTGTTGTAATCTGCCTAAAGAGCATTTTTTATTGGGTAGATTAAAAGTAGAATGAATAAACGAAATAAATAAATAAACCAAGGGAGTGGGAATAAGCAGCGCACTCCTGGAGTTTGGAGGTGAATGGCAGGAGAAAGATAGGGTGGTAGGTGGAAGGAGTGGAGACGATGGCATTCTGAGAATAAGGGAGACAGTGATATGTTTGAATTGATCTTGACAATACAGGGAACTTTGTCTGACTGGTGATGGCTTTCCAGGGATTGAGGCAGGGGAGTTTTCATCATCCCTTACCTGCTCCTTTTAGCTGGAGTTACCTGAACCCGAGACCTTCTGCATGGAAGACCTATGATCTGTCAATGACTCACGGTCCTTCCATTTCATGCAGGCAATCTGTTTGCCACAAGACACCTCAGCCCATTTTAAGGTGTTTACCCTTGATAGCCACAATACATCTGTTTGTCTTTAAGGTGCCACGAAACACCCTCCCCTTCCCCTCGCTTTCCAGCCAAGGTAAACAGGAAAAAAAAAATCACTGCCTTCCTTTTAAAACTCTTTCCAGCTTTCTCCTCTGCTTGTTCTTCAGTGCTTCTCCCATTTGGAATGTTCTCTTTTTCACGGCTCATGGTTAATTGCCCCTCTGTTGCTCTAGCGGTTGGAACTGTATTGAACATTAAGGTTAAATGATGATATCATAACTTAGTATGTTTGCATTTTACATCCAGTTGAAAACACAAACCCTTCGCCTCATTAATCCTTCACAATCCCATTTTTTCTTCTTCTTTTTTACTCTTCCTAAATGGAATTGTCCATTTGGGATGCATTTATTGTCTCCTAACAGCCGCATGACAGTTACGCCAACGGAATTCGCATCCAACGTTGATACTATGCAGTGACAACCTGCCTTTGATGGATGTGTGTGTAATTATTTTCACAGTGCTATTTAATTAATGCTGAAACCCCTCAGAATCTTGGTCCCCTTGTAGGATTTGGCAGATGGTCAACGTAAAAACAAAAAAAAAAATCTCCTTTCAGTTAGAAAGAGGAAGTGAACTGTTCAAGGCAGACAGGCTGTGAAAAGATCTCCACAAAGACACACCAATCTGATTTGCACATAACACTAACCCATAGTTTATTTAACTCATGGTTAACCCATGATTTGTTACCCTAGCTAGGGTTTGTTTGGCGGATGATTGAACAAACCATGAGGTTTCTCAATCCCTGGGTTGCTTGTTTCCCTCTTCAGTCATCCAATCCCTCCCTGAATTCCAAATTCCTTTGTGGTGCTGTAGTACCAGCATGTAGAGTGGTGTTTTTAACCACTCTTTCCTGCTGCTTCTGTAGCCTGGTGAAACAACCCATGACTAACCCATGGTTCTGTGTTTACATGCAATGACAACCCATGGTTTAAACAACCCAGTATTCAAAACCCAACAATAAATCATGGTTGCCTTTCTGGGTTATTTGTGGCTAACAAACCATGGTTTGTTTGTGTGGCTGGGTTTGTAGAACACAACAACCCAGAATTCAACCAGCCATGAATTAAATAAACCATGGGTTAGTATTATGTGTTAACTGGGTCACAGTGCACACACACCCCTCCCTTAACTGTGTTCAAAATGTTGTTTATTGCTTTCATGATGTTGAGGTGTTCCTAACTGCTGTGGGAAAAGTTATTTCCCTCACCTAAACAATATCTAAAAACAAAACTGGAATGATGAAGAAGAAGAAAAAGGGGAATCCTTGCTGTTTTGCAGAGTTGTTTGACTTTATTTTGTTTTCCTGTTGTCTTCCTTCAAAAGTAAAGTCTCAAGCCCCCCTTTTTAATTTATTATTTATTTCTTTATTGTACTTTTATCCCGCTCCTCAGCCAAAAAAGGCTCCCGGAGCGGCTAACAATCAATGAACAAAGAAGACCCTCCCTGCCCTCAGGTTTACAATCTAAAAAAGACACGACACACAAGGAAAAGGCAACAGGGAGGGGAGAAAAAAGAACTAAGTAGACTGTTAGCAGGGCTGGTGGGAAGGTCCTGTTCCCCCCTCTCATCTCCCAAAGGAGGGGCAGTCCAACTGGAGCAGGCCCTGATGTTCCCTTTGCCTACTCCCTCGCTCCTTCTTTTTTCATAGAGTATGCATTGCCTAACAAATATAGGAGGGAGCAGGATAAAAGGGCAGAGAATGGCACATTTTTGAGAGATGTCTGCAAATAACACTATTGCTGGCCATTGCCTTGTGTGTGCGTGTGCGCACGCATGCCAATCAGTGATCTGAACTAAAATAGGAGTATATTTTTTATTAAATTAATCTTATATTCTAATAGTGAACTAATTTCCCAAATGCCAATTTCTGTATATCCAAACCAGTGCCATCCACTCACACAACAGGGAG
The DNA here is from genome assembly GCF_057233095.1 of Heloderma suspectum. Taxonomy (NCBI): domain Eukaryota; kingdom Metazoa; phylum Chordata; class Lepidosauria; order Squamata; family Helodermatidae; genus Heloderma; species Heloderma suspectum. The sequence continues at coordinate 15,716,307 of NC_139471.1, read as the reverse complement.
GTATCGGCAGGTTTGGGGAAGCCCAACGTTTGTAGAAGTCCTAAAAAGATTAAGCAGATGGAAACCCCAAGCGTGTGTATAAAACGAACCCCAAACAGCCTAATGAGGAGTGAGCATGCTCCATGGCATGGAATGCTGGCTATGTTTGGACAGGAGCGGGGGCAGAGTGAAAATAAAATGGAGCATCCTGGAAGAGGGCATGGTTGGCTGAAACTCTGAACAGGAGCATTCAACACTGCAATGTTTTGTTGCAGCTTCCTCTTTCTCTCTTTTATTTTAAATCATTGGCTCTGAGATCTATTATTTTCACTGTTGTTGTTTATTACATTTCTGTATAAAGATACTGTTTGAAAATCCTCACAAGCATTTGACAGGATCCATTCACAAAACAATGCCAGGGTTTCGACAACCAGCATATTTGCATTTGATAGGATTCTGATGGTGCCTACGGCTTTCTTCACACACAGCTTTTATCCTACGATTGAGATTGCTCCTTCACGGATGTTTGCGGGCTCTTCACATGACACTGTGACCATCCAGGGTGTCTTCTGCGCTAAATGTCTTTGTTCTTTTTTTAAATAGATTGCAGATAATGAGCTATCAAATTACCCCCTTGTGTTCCACTTGAGTTCCCTTTGTGAAAAAAGGAAAAGTGGCAAAAAGAGGAGCAAGATCAATGAACGATAATGGAAGACTCAGATCCTGGGAGAAGGAGGGGGGAAGGGGAGGGGGGAGAGGAAGCACTTCAAAAAGAGAGTCACTGTGCATTTAAACCGGAAGCAGAAAGCCCCGTTTTAAATGCAGGATTTTAGGCTAGTGTAGAGATGCCATACAACTGTGGAGCATCTCTGTGGGACATCTCTGTGAAAGATTGTCACAGAGAGGAAGGCCAGGATCTCTTCTCGATCATCCCAGAATGCAGGACACGGAATCATGGGCCCAAGTGACAGGAAGCCAGATTCCGGCTGAACAGCAGGAAAAACTTCCTGACTGTTAGAGCAATGTGGCAATGGAACCAATTCCCTAGGGAGGTGGTGGGCTCTCCCACACTGGAGGCATTCAAGATGAAGCTGGACAGCCACTTGTCAGGGATGCTTTGACTTCGGGATGTTGGAGAATTCCACCCTTTGGGGCCCGTGGCAGAACGGAGCGCTCACCTCCGCCTCGCCCGTAATCTGTCCAGGTTGGCTCCCTCCGTATGTTGATCCTGCGGAGCCGGCGGCCAGCTCCGCATCGCTGGCGATACGGCCAGCCACCATTGCTGTGGCATGCCGTATTGCTTCGCTCAGCTAACTAACTCCGGATGCAAATAGCATCCACTACGTCATTTGCAGCCGTAAAGCTGTTAGATTAGACTACATGCAGCCATTTATGGCTGCATTTAGGTTAATCTACCAGTTTCACGGCCGCAAATGGCGTCCACTCCGCCATTTGCATCCCTGTTTTTTCATGCGATAGACTACACAAATATTTTCATAGTGGATGCCATTTGCGTCCGGAGTTAGTTAGCCCAGCAAAGCCATACGGCACAGCACGGCAATGGCAGCCAGCCGTATCGCCAGCGATGAGGACCCGGCAGCCGGCTCCGCAGGATCCCTGTGGAGTGGAGCTGGCCTGGACAGATTCAGGGGAGGGAGGGATCACCTCACCCCCTGTGTGGACCCCGTCCCGGACTGGAAAGGTAGGGGATCCATACACCCCTACTTTGACTTGGATTCCTGCACTGAGCAGGGGTTTGGACTCGATGGTCTTGTAGGCCCCCTCCAATCCTACTATTCTATGATTCTATGATTCTATCAACTGTTGAATGTTCCCTTGCATCGTTCTGTGTCTGCTTGTTCCTAGGGGATTACAGTCTGTCCAGTAAGCAAGGGATTGACTTTGTCCACATTTTTGGTAATTATTGAGCTTCATAGCAACATCCCTGGTAGTTTGATTCCTTCTGTTCTTGTTTCCGTCTGCTGGCATAATCAACCCATTATCTGTGGCATCATCATTAGCTTGTTTAATTGTAGTGGTTGGTGGTTACATGGAGAAAAGTAGGGATGGAGGAGAATTTCTCCCCGAAACTTCGGGGGGCCGAGTGCCAACGTATTCAGACCCCCGAAGTAGTTTCGGGGAGAAATTCTCCACCCCCCCGCCCCCCCCCCCAGGATGGGACTTACCTTTCCCGAGTGTCACTCCCGGTGGCAGGTCGCAGCGGCAGTTCGGCAGGGCTTCGACAGGGGCAGGGGCGGCAGCCGGTCTTTCGACCGGCTGCCGCTGCCGCCATTCCAAGAAAAGTAAAAAAAAAAAAAAAACGCCCCCGTGATAGGCTACATGATGATTAACGTAGCCTATCACGGCTAGATTTGCAAAGACAGCCATGATAGCCTACGTAAATCATCACGTAGCCTATCACGGGTGACTTTAAAAAAAAAAAGCGCGTACGGCTAATGGCGACCCCCATAGGGAGCCGCCATTCGCGTTCCTTATTTGGTCGCTGTAGTCAACATAAAGATTACGTAGACTACGGCGAAAATAAGGGCAACGCTATTTGCGTTGCCCTTATTTTCACCGTAGTCTACGTAAAGATTTACGTAGACTACAGCGACCAAATAAGGAACGCGAATGGCGGCTCCCTATGGGGGCCGCCATTAGCGTACGTGCTTTTTTTGCTTTTTTTTTTAAGTCACCCGTGATAGGCTACGTGACGATTAATGTAGCCTATCACGGCTGACTTTGCAGATCTAGCTGTGATTGGCTACGTAAATCGTCACATAGCCTATCACGGGGGCGTTTTTTTTTTTAACTTTTTATTTCGCAGCCGGGCGAGGCGAGGCTCCTCCTCCCCGGCCTGAATTTCGGCCAGGCGAGGCGGGAAGCCTCCCCCCCGGCCTGAATTTTGGCCGGGCGAGGAGGGAAGCCTCCCCCCCCAGCCTGAACTTCGGGGGGAGCAGCGAAGCACCTCCCCCCCACCGAGAAGCAAGCTGCGAGACCAGGTAAGTGACTTTCGTGCACCCCTAGAGAAAAGACCTGGATGCGCCTGATCTCGTCTGATCTCGGAAGCTAAACAGGGTCAGCCCTGGTTAGTACTTGGATGGGAGACCACCTGGGAATCAGGCTGCAGGGGGTTGGACTCGATGGTCTTGTAGGCCCCTTCCAACCCTATGATTCTATGTTCTATGCACGCAGAAGGTCTGAAGTTCAACCTCTTCTCAATAAAATCCTACTTCTCCACATTTTCCAGCTTTGAATGCAAACTCCCATCAGCCCAAGCAGGCATGGCCAATGGTCAGGGATCTTGGGGGTTGCAGTCCAAAACATCTAGAGGGGACCACATTGGGGAAGGCTTCTCTATTGACAATGGAACCAATTACCTAGGGAGGTGGTGGGCTCTCCCACACTGGCGATATTCAAGACGAGGCTGGACAGCCATCTGTCAGGGATGTTCTGACCTGGATTCCTGCACTGAGCAGGGGGTTGGACTCGATGGTCTTGTAGGCCCCTTCCAACCCTATGATTCTATGTTCTTTATCATGCCACACACACACACACACACACATCCCATAAATCTGTATCTTCATTCTGAAGGCACTTGTTCAATGGTAATACAATGTAATAACTAAAAACAAACAAACAAAAATGACACCTAGTAATTCAAGGGCTGATTGTGTTGTCATACTTCAAGGATACAGGCGTGCTCTTGGTTTTACTAAGATGTTTATAACTTGGGGTTTATTCTCGCTGAAATGCTCAGCTTGTACCTGCGATGTACCACTTCAGGCTGCTCATAATTCTATCGTCGTCGTCGTCATCATCATCATCAATCATCATAATCATCCCTGCACACAGAAGAAGAAGGCATGCCAGTCAGAAGGAGACCCTGGTATGCTAGTTTTCTGAGAGCAGGGATGGGGCGGGTGCAGAGGAACATTCAGTTACGTGATTCTCCCACCTGCAATCTGAGGTGGTATAGCTCAGATATAGGCTGACCACCTCATCCTTGACCACTCATCCATGATGTCAAAGGTGTCACATGTCTGCTGCCCCAAGATGCATGAATGCTTGCTTTAAAGAGGATTTGGTGCCGTCTTTTAGATCAGCCATTTAAAACTTCTGAACTATTAAATATGATAGTTCAGAACTGGAGGCTGCACTGGAGACATTCCCTGAATAGCAGGACTAGAGCTAATTTGTATGTTCCTGAATATATTTACAGAGGGTTGTACCATTTTCAATAATATGGAGGAACAACCAGCCACAGCTACTGGACATTTTCCTCCTTTTCCTTGAAACAACCTTAGGAATGCAGTTTAGAAGACATTGCTCATTTGGTTTTCTGTCTAGCTACCTGTATGCATTTAGCAAATATTGCTGTCATGTCTCAGAGGGTTACCCATGCTGATCTTTCACAGCAAGCACAAAAAAGGGGATTTGTGGCATCTTAAAGTCTAATAGATCACAATAAATCAATCTGTTAGTCTTTAAGGTTCCACAAGACTCTTTTTAGAGTAAGGCGTTAATATTTGTGTGTCCCTGAGGGCTAGAAACCTAAACACACATGCACAGACACACACACACACCCCACCACCACCACCTCAGGATTCCACCAGGAGATTATGGGCCACATAAAAGTATGACAACACCCACACATGGTTATGTGTTCAGGCAATAGTGTGTAGGCTGTGCCAGTGTTGTTTTAAACAACTGCAAACACTCATGAGGAAGCCAGGGGGAAATAGCGAAGGGAAACCCTGCTTAAGAACACAGTGTCGGATTCCAGCCCCAGAAGTATAAAGCTGTTAGGTGGACAAGAGCCGGGGCTGAAATATGGTGTTTATCTTGACTGCCAAAGGTAAATAAAAAGGTTAAATGAGCTCCTTTCCCTTTTAAAATAAATAAGTGATTAATAGATCATTCTGCCGAGGGGAATAATTTACCACCGATCGGGGCTGTGCTTAATGCGTTTCTGAGGCCTCTGCTGTGCTGTAATTCACAAAAAGCTCCCACTTTGGAGAGAGTTGTGTGTGTGGGGGGGGGTGCAGAGAGTGCTGTGGTGGGGCTGTCCCCCTCCCCCTCCCTTCCCCAGCAACCCTCTATACTCCTTGCTGATCTTTTTGCTTTCAAACAGAGAAGAAAACGTGGCTTCTGGACTTCTCAAGCATCAAAGACTGTTGTTTTCTTGCTCTGTATAGAAAAGGGACAGACTTGTTGCTACTTGTTGTCTTTCATAGCCTTTTGGACCCACTGTTTATTACTACTATTACTACTTCATTTCTCCTCCTTCTTCGTACACATGTGTGTAAGAGAGAGGAATGTCCCAATACTTTGTGCATTTGTCAAAGTAGGTCCCTGCAATATGTTAATTCACCTTTATTCTGGATATGTATGTATGTATGCAAGGAGGTCAAACCAGTCCATACTAAAGGAAATCAACCCTGAGTGCTCATTGGAAGGTCAGATACTGAAGCTGAAGCTCAAATATTTTGGCCACCTAATGCAAAGAGAAAACTCTCTGGAAAAGACCCTGATGCTGGGAAAGACTGAAGGCAAAAGGAGAAGGGGACGGCAGAGGATGAGATGGCTTGATAGCATCACTGATGCAATGAATATGGACTTGAGCATGCTCCAGGAGAGAACGCAGGACAGGAAGGCCTGGCATGTTATGGTCCATGGGGTCACGAAGAGTCGGACACGACTGAACGACTGAACAACAACATCATCCATCCATCCATCTATCCCCCTCTCTCCCTCTCTGTCTCTGTCTCTCATCTCTCTCTCCCCCCCTCCCAGAATGCCCCATTTTGGCCGCTCTACACTCCTCTTCCAAGTGCGGAGTGCAGGGCCATTCTGCTCTGCCTGTGAGGCAGCACAGAAGGGAGGGAAAGTCAGTTCCCAGAAAACCAGATAACCTATGGTCATCTAGCCGCTGACTAGCAGCCATAGGATTGCTCCCTAAGATAGCCAAGTAAAACACACAGTGGGTCCATCGGTATTATATATCCTGTCATTTCCTAAATATTTTGCAAAACTGTTTTGCATTTTTAAAAAATATTTGGACAAGACCAGGATACATGAATAAAGTCAACCTTCACCCCACCCCCCATGCACACACATCTCCATTACTTCTCTGAACAATGCGTATATATTTTGTCTAATTTATATGGGGTGAAGTACCACTGAAACATAACAAAAGGCCCTTTGCCTTTTGTGAGAGCCACCCAGGCTCACATGGTGGATCATTGCCTATCTAACAAAGGATTCCACATTCTAGAGTGATTCTTCCCTGTCTACTCAGGCAAGTCACTCATTGCCATACCAAATGCCATAAAAGCTTCTGGTTTGACAGGCTGGCCAGTGACAGTTCTTACTGGCTCAGATGTGACCTCTGGCTTCTGGCTCCCACTCGATGGCTGCCTATGTCTCAGCTCTGACATGGTCTGCCATAACTTTCTCTAATCCACCCCCTTGGGAAACCATCTGAGCCAGCGGCCATCAACACAAGCTGTGGCCTCAAAGCCCCTTCATCAGGGTTGGGGACTCTGTGCCCTCCAGATGTTCTTGGATCCCATCTCCATCATTCCCGACCATTGGCTGTGCTGGTTGGCACTTATGTGAGCTGGAAGGCAACAACTTTTGGATGGCCACAGATAAGCACATAAGAATATAATAAGAGCCCTGCTGGATTAGACTGAGGGTCCATCTAGTCCAGCATTCTGTTCACACAGTGGCCAACCAGCTGTTGACCAGGAACCACAAGCAGGGCATGAGCACAACAGCACCCTCCCACTCATGTTCCCCAGCAATTGGCGTACACAGGCTCACTGCCTCTGGTTCTGGAGGTAGCACATGGCCATCAGGACTAGTAGCCATTGATAGCCTTTTCCTCCAGGAATTTGTCTAAACCCCTTTTAAAGCCTTCCAAATTGGTGGCCATCACTGCATCCTGTGGTAGCAAATCCCATAGTTTAACTCTGTGCTATGTTAAGAAGTCCTTCCTTTTATCTGTTCTGAACCTCCCACCAATCAGCTGCATGGGATGACCCCGGGTTCTAGTATTTTGAGAGAGCGAGAAAAATGTCTCGCTATCGATCCACATTCTCCACACCATGCATTATTTTGCAGACCTCTATCATGTCTCCCCTCACCTTCCTTTTTTCCAAGTTCAACAATTGCACTGTTGAAATCAGTTACAAATCAACTGTTGTAACCTTCTCTCATAGGGGAGATGCTCCAGGGCATCATTTTAGTTGCCCTTTTCTGCACTTTTTCCAGCTCCTATATACACACACACACACATACATACACACATATAAGGTGTGATGAGCAGAACTGTACACAGTATTCCAAATGTGGTCACACCATAGATTTATATAAGGGCAGTATAATATTGATAGTTTTATTCTCAATTCCTTTTCTAATTATGCCTAACATGGAGTTTGCCTTTTTTACAGCAGCTGAACACTTGGTTGACATCTCCATTGAGCTGTCCACCACAACCCCAATATTTATTTTCTGTTTCCCTTCACTTGCCATAAATGAACTGTGTGTGTGTGTGTGTGTGTGTGTGTGTGGGAGGGGGGGAGTAATGTCTTTGGGCATGTTCTTCCTTGGTCTAGTTGTGCCAGAATCCCTCCTGGAGGTGAGCGACTGTTTATTCCGTTAAAGCTCAACTCTGTGCTTGGGTAGCTTGCTGAATTGGTGCCTCTGTGCAAAGAGGGCCAAGCATGTTGATGCTGCTTCTCTGAAAATTGGAACTGAGCCCTTTGGGGATTGTGGCTGAGTGCTGAGTGGATTGACTTGGTTGTAAATCAGCAAAAAGGATTAGAGAGGAGACACCTTGATTGAGATGCGTCTTTGGTGGAAACTACGGTAACAGCTGCAAAGTTTTGTTCCCAGCAGACTTTTAGAGATGCAGGGTGTGTGTGTGTGTGTGTGTGTGTGTGTGCGTGTGTGTGCATGTGTTCTCTTGTATCATACCATTATTTTCCATTGCGTGGACAAGGTTGCATCCCCCCCATATAGCAGTATCAAAGAAAGCTCGGGTTTTGATACTCATTGAATGGTAATGTTTTAATCTGAATTCTTAATTTTACGCTGCCTTGTGAAAAGAGAAAAACGCTGGTTCTGAAAACACCAGAAAAGGAGAAGTGGGGAGCATTAGGAATGGATCATGAGGTCTGGGCAGCAAGCCAGATGAATTCTGGGTCAATTTGGAAGCTATGTGACAGAGGGTCTGTCCACGCTGAATCCGATTAACAAAAAACACCAAAAAATATACTACCATCAGGCGTCAGGATCCTTTGCTCCTAGTTGCCGTGGGGCTTTAGCTCATGCAGTCTTTCCTGGATAGTAGACAATCTGATAGGGCAGGAGTCCACAGCCATTTTAGGTCAGTGGGTGTCAGGGTGGACAGTGCTAGGCTGATGCATAAATGCAAAATCCAAACAACATGTGCACAAAGCTACCATGGCTGAGCTTCTCAGTATCACAAGGAAGGTTGGTTTCAGGCAACTTTTTTTTTTTTTTTTAATGATTTTAGGTTAGGTTACATGCTCTTCTTTAAAGCCATGAGGACCAGAAACTTTGGCATCTAAAATAAACATCCTTGTAGCAACTGAATGTGTTCTTTAAATCCCTCTCTCTCTCTGCATCTCTCTCTCTCTCTCTCTGCATCTCTCTCTCTCTCTCTCTCTCTCTCGATGCTGTGTGGCACATTATTGGTGAAGCGGATGTCTTCACTATCCTTTCTATGACAGGCACACTTCAGTACATTCACCTCTGGAACCCTCTTCAGTGGTATCTGCAGGCTGATCAAGGACTTCAGTAGTGAGACTGCAGTAATCCAGATGACTGCAGCCTAAACATAAACCTAAACTTAGCCTCCTGGCACCTCGAAAACAAAAAACGCTCTCATATTTCTTAGTTAGCCAAATAACAATTGCCTCTTTGCAGTGAGTCAGGACACAGATTTCTTTTCTGGCCTGTTCAACCGCATTTTGGTCTGGCCCATCCCAGTGTTTTAAAACCCTGTGCAGGTTCTAGGTAATCAGAAAATGCAATATCGCTGTCGCCAGCTTTGTGAAGATGTGCGGCCCGGGTAATTTAACCTGTCAGCACCATCCATCATAGAGACGCTGCCGGCAACCAAATGAAAATGGAGGGGCATGGAATGGCAGGCAGTTGTGCTGCAGGCTGGGTTCATCCAGAAGTAGAAACATACCTCCCCCCTTCCGACATGTATGTATGTTGGTGGTGGCAGTCCATTAAATCTTCCCTTAGCCAGAGAGTTATCTTGCTTTTAAGTGTTTAATTAACAGGTTCAAATAGCCCTTAAATCATCTTAAAACAGGTGGTTGTTTGAGCCTGCTCAGTGAAGAATGCGTTATTTAGTTCCCTTGACTAAATCACTGATATAAAACTAATATTCTTTGGCTGGATTATTTCCTGCAAAGAGAGGTGTACATAAAAGTGCAAAAAATTGCTGCGGTGCTTTAGCAATGGGACTGGTTTATTGAGACATGGCGTTTATTGGTCTTCGCTAACTGGTTTATTGTGGCGACAACTCTCGAAGGGATGCGGTACGACTCGTGGTCTCGCTGCTACAGATATATATAGGCGTATATTTTCTGGGAGGTGGGGGATCCATAAGGTGTCTGCGGTTTCATAATAGATAACTCCAAATAAAACCAGATTTATTTAAAACACACACACACACACACCAGTTTAGTTTGCAAGCAGTGGGCTAAACATTTCTGGATCTTTTTTTCTTGTTTTTAGCCCTCCTTAGTTCTGTCAAAGGGGAAGCACAGCGAGTCTCCTTGAGGGCATGGGTATGAAAGCAGCGAACTGGGATTAATGCTTCTTCCCTTTGCACCCTCAAGCATTCTGGCGTTCTGCTTGGGCAGACACTGCATCCTCACAATCTTGAGACTCTTCTATTCCCATCTCGGTGTCTGTGTGTCTTTGGCAAAGGGGTGGGAGTGGGGACCCTCATTTTTTTTAATATATATTTTGAGGTTACAAGGAGCTGGAAGGACTCCCCCGGTTTACCGCCCCCGGTTCAGTGCAGTATTTAGATTGGGCTGTGTCCAGGCAACCTCCGTGTGCACTGTGTGAATCTAGGCCTCAGAGGCTCTCTCCAGACACAGGTGGAAATTGGGATGTGCAGCATCAGCCTCTGAATTATCCAGATCTGGTATAAATCTAAGCAGCCTGACCTTCTCCCCTTGCCTGCTCATAGAGATGTGAAGGCCCTGGCGGCGTCAGAAAAAAATCCTGCCCCCCTTTTTTCCCAAGGGCTGCCTCCCTATGGAAAAATTTAACACCTTTGGATTATGAACTGTTTTCTTTTAGAATTGAAGACAAGGTGTTTATATATTCTTGCCCAGCCTTTACTCCCCCAAACCATTTCTAATACTGTGTAATAAGAAGACTTCTATAGAAAGAATAGAGAAGTAAAATGTCTGGAAATAAGGAACCCATGGGGGAAAATGTTTTTTTTTTTTTTAAATCCTCTCTGTAAGATTCCCAGCATAGTTATTTCTTCTATTCCTTCTTACAATTACTGATCTGATGTATCTTTTACTGATACACATTTAGGGATGCTTGAAGTCATGTTCAGTTTCCCAACATGTGAGTAGAGTTACTATATCACACAATATGGAAGAGAATGTGCATACTTGACAGTTTGGGTTTTTTTCTGTAGAGTCCTATATTTCTGGGCTTGTTCTGGTTAGATGCTGTAACAGTCAATTAATGTAGTTCTAGTCTAAAACCATCATGTGAAAAAAAATACCGTAGGTTATCTTGACACACTCTGACACTCACCAGATGTGACGGAATAACATTTGGTTTATCCCATAAAGCAAAATATTCCTTGAAAAACAAAATGAACAAACAAACAAAAACATTGAAGCTTGGGTCTATACAACTCACTGCCACAGTTTTTCAATAAAGTTCTCAATTAGACCTCACCTTTAGGGAATGCTGCCTCAGCTATAAAACCTTCTAACTGCTGCTACTAGAATAAACCCTCTCTATCTAAAAGAAACTCAGTAGCCTGGTCCCCATGGCATAGGCATGGGATTGACACACTACCACTAGAGACAACCTTTCAAAATGAACAAAAATTAACAGAGCAATCCTATGGCCACTAGTCAGCGGCTAGATGGCCATAGGATATGTTGGTTTCTGGGAACTGACCTTCCTCCCCATCTGAGCTGCCTCGCAGGCAGCACGGAACGGCCCCACGCTTCATGCTTGGAAAAGGAGTGCAGAGTGGCCAAAGCGGGGTGTCCCAGGGGGCATTCCAGGGTGGGGAAGGTGGAAATGCAGGTACGACACATCCTATGTGTCATCCAGCAGCTGCCTGCCCCACTCTGCCTTCCCGCACGTAGACAGCCGAAATCGGCTGTCTGGCTGCAAATGCAGGGCGGCTGAAGTGTGGAGGGGATGATCCCCTCCATGCTTCTCCTGCCCTGCATTGGATAGGCAGTCGCCTCAGAGTTTGGAGGCGGCCACCTATCCCCATAAAATTGCATCTAAGATGCTCATTAACAGAAATCATTTACAAAAGTGAATAAAATGTCATTCTTTATACAATAGGTTGAGATTGCAGAAAGGTTCATACGTTAAACATGGTTGCTTATCATTGCTATGCTGAGTCTTTCCCAACCAAGGAAAATCTCAGTAGTTTTTCCTTCAGATCAAATTTCCCTAAACTCCACCCACAAACAGGGACAGGTTTAAGAATTCCCCTAATCTTCCTTATAAACAGTAACAGATGCTTTACCCCAGTCTTCCTCTGCATCCAGTTCTTCCTGCTTCTTCTGGCTTTTAGATGTTTCGGATATTTCAGGAACTACTTGCTGAAGTTCCCTTTGGTCATACATAAAGTAGGAACTCAAAATATGCTATGTAAAACTTGGTTTGCTCATAAAACTACCATGTTTGGTATATTAAACTTAGAAGTATACTTTATTCAGATAATAATTATAAATTTACTAACTGACTTTACTTTTTTAAAAAATAAATACAATGATAATTTTATGAGCAAACCAAATTTCACATAATATAACTTCAGGAACATAAAGGCTGCTTTATGTTCCTAAAGCTGCCTTCTCCAACCTGGTGCCCCCCAGATGTTTAAGACTACAATATCCAGCACTCCTCACCATTAGCCATGCTGGCTGAGGCTAATGGGAGCTGACACCCAAAATATCAGGAGGACACCAAGTTGGAGAATGCTATCCTTGATGCTCTGACTTGGATTCCTGCATTGAGCAGGGGGTTGGACTAGATGACATTGTAGGCCCCTTCCAACCCTACTATTCTATGATTCTATCCTCAAGCAACAAAGTATGTAGATCTGTAAAGGGTGCTAAAACCAAAGTATTGCTCATTTTTCAATGTTCCCCCAAATTTCCCTTTTTTGCAGAAAAAAACCCTGGTGGTCCCCCCACGCACACCACTTTCCAGAAATGTTACATCTCTACCTGCTCAACAAAGTCCCTGCTAGTTGAAGTGAGGGACAGCCGAGACCCTGGCAGGCAAAGTGGAGGGGCGGGAGGAATATCCGTGCCATATGCTTTCCATATACTTCAGTGCGGAAGAGTCCTTGGCAAAGAAGGATCAAAGAGCTAAGAGGAAAACAACAACACCAACCCAGTCTTCCCTCTGCTGGCTTCTTGATTACCCCTATTGCAAGGGAATAGCTGAATTAATAGGGATGGCGGAGAATTTCTCCACGAATCTCCGGGAGGCCGAATGCCAATGCATTCGGCCCCCCGAAATTGGTGGTGAAATTCTCCGCCCCCCACCGCCCCCCCCGGGATGGGACTTACCTCCTTCGAATGTCCCTCTCGGCGGCGGGTCCCGGCGGCGTTTCGGCAGCATTTCGGCGGGGGCGGGGGCGGCGGCTGGTCTTCCGACCGGCTGCCGCCACCGCCATTACAAAGTAAAGTAAAACAAAAAACAAAAAAACACATGATAGGCTACGTAACGATTTACGTAGCCTATCATGGCTAGATTTTCAGTCAGCCGTGATAGGCTACGTAAATCTTTACGTAGCCTATCACGGGTGACTTTGGAAAAAAAAAAAAGCGCATATGCAAATGGCGGCGCCCATGGGCGCCGCCATTTGCGCACACGCTTTTTTTTTTTCCAAAGTCACCCATGATAGGCTACATAAAGATTTACGTAGCCTATCATGGCTGACTTTGAAAATCTAGCCATGATAGGCTACGTAAATCGTTACATAGCCTATCACATGTTTTTTTTTTTTCAATTTACTTTTTTTATTTCGTGGCCGGGAAGACGGGGCACTCCCCCCCCGGCCTGAATTTTGGTAGAGAGGGATGGGGCGCCTCCCCCCCCCGCCAAGAACTTTGGGGGGAGAACCGTAACGCCTCCCCCCCATCGCGAAGCAAGCTGCGGGACCAGGTAAGGGACTTTCAACCATCCTTCGCTGAATATGGATGCAACTGAATTCCAAGGACCAAAGCTGGTCCTGCCATGCAGCAGAGTGAAGCAAGCAACCTGCATCAGCTGGCCCTGGGAGGGTGGTGGTGATACACGAAAGCAGTATTGGATGGCCCAGCAATACTTTTTAAAGTGTTGGCTTTAGCATTTATTTCCTGTAAATCAGGGGCAGAGGGGAGGTTGAGACTAGAGCTGGGCACAAAGGGCCTCTAACATTCTCCTATTTGTGGGCAGAGAAATTGGGGGGACAGTTTCACTGAATTCCTCCAAGGGGAGGAGAAATTCTCCAACAGTTTCTCATAGATAGGACTCACAGTTGGCAGGGGTTGTAGCGCAGCTTCTTTCTCTTTTCCTGAGGATTTTTTTTTTCTCTTTCTGCTGCCATGATGAGTGTTTCCCGCATCATTCTCAGGGCATTTTATAATTTATTTTGGTGGTGTTTTTGAGCTTACCTAATCACTGCAACGTGGTGAATAGTTATGCCTGTGTGTGTTTTCTTTCTATTACACATCTCCCGGTTGCTCTGCAGCCTCCCAGGCTGTCTGTGCTTCCTGATCTTAAAAAAAGAAAGAAAGCCCTATGCGAAGAATGATTTTATTATGTCTTCCCCTGGGCTGTAATTGAAGTGTGGGAAGCTCAGGAGGCTACAGGCTGCCACAGAGATGATTGTGCAGTGAAAGGCAGGACGCTTGTGCACGCTCCCTGGCAACCTACTAAATAAAGTAAACACAAGAACCCAGAACCCAACCCATGAGAATTTCTCTGAAATTTCTTCTCCTTTGAATTTCTTTTCAAAAGCAATTCCTTTTCTATCAAATTGAATGAATGTCAGGGGTGTTTCGAGTGCAGGGAGTGGGATAGCAGTTCAGATGCTGAAGGACAACCATCAGACATGGGGGAGGTGTTTTCCCAGGCTAGTCCAGATATGAGTAGGCCTGCTTCTCAGGTTACAAACGTCCAGATGGCTGAGCTTGAGGTTCCCCCCCCCCCCCGTTAGAGGCAGCAAACAGGAGATTGACCTAACAGATGCCAGGCGCAGGTGCAGAGCAAAGAGAGAGAAGGCAGGAGCGGAACTTAGATGGTCTACCCGATTGGCCTTGCATGAAAAGCTGTGCTTAGAGGCCTCATGACAAGAGAGGGACCTCCCCCCATTAAGTTAGGCTAGCGAGACCGCCTCCCTCTTCAAACGGTGGGCACCTCTCATAAATTCCATTTGAATCTCCTGAAGCATTCCTTGTAGACAGAGAGTTTCTGAGAATGTGCATCTGTTTGACCCTGTGAAGTAATGGATTAAAAGCTGTAGACTGAAGCCTCTCGTCTATGTATGTTTGGGTGTGAAATGAAGTGGGGGTTAAGGGAATCATGACAATGATTATGGTTGAAAAAAATATGGGAGAATTTTTCAGCATAGCACGGGTTGAAACCTACCCCTGCATGAAACCCCCTGCTGCTCTTCTGATTGGGGAACAGCTGAGCTGGGCTGTGGGGCTTGGGGGGAAGAGGCCGGGGCTGAATGGGGGCAGGGTGTCTCATGTGCCCATATCTGGCCTGTGGGCCACAAGTTCTCCACCCATGATATGCATAAATCATTTTTCAGTGTGGAAATTGTGGAATCCAAGGTGCAGAAAACATAATCTTGTTTGTTTTATGGTCTGAACCAATGGGGCTTGGAGAAAGCCAGTACCAAGGTAGTAGAAACCTTGTCCTTTTTGTGTTGGCCAGACTGCATCCAGCATCATAATTCTGAGAGAAATCATAATTCTGTTAATATCTGCTGTGTCGCTCTGACAGTTTTTTCTGGTGCAAACGTTCACAGTCAATTGTTGCCTGGTTAGGGGGTTACCAAGAGGTAGAGGAATGCCAGCAAATCATAGCACAGATATTGCTGGATCTTAGCCAGAGGGCTTGGAATAGCAGCCAGCCAGACTAATGATTTATTTCTCTTTGACCAGAAATTTACAGAGTTTTTCATCTGTGAGCATTTCTTTTTTCCCACCCCTTTCTCCTTGCCTCTTTTTGTACTTAAAAAAAGTACACCCCTGTACCTTTTGCAGAGGACAAAGAGGGAAAGGAATCACTATTCTTTCTCTGAAGTGGTAAAAACAGTGCAAATTGTATACACATGCGTCAAAATCGCACAATCAAATGCTGGAGAGCTTCAGCAACTGGGCGATATAGAAATTAAATGAAATGAAAAAATAAATGAATGAATGAATGAATGAATAAATAAATAAATAAATAAATGACAGAGAATATTGCACAAGGTAGAATATGATCCTGGAATGGGTAGTTACCCAATAATACACTGCCCATTTTGTGTGACAATGTCTTCCCAAACCTATAAATAATATGCCAACCTTGACACCATACCATACCAGCAGTATCTCTGAGTATAGTAGCACACCCATCAATTGGCCACCTATAATTTGAGCATAGCCAGATATTCCATGAAAATAGGATTGGCACTGTGTAGGTGGAAACAAGTCTGTGTGTGTGTGTGTGTGTATGAGAGAATGATTTGTTTCAAATAGAAAGCAATGTTTATAAATATTGTTACGTATGTATGTATGTATGTGCATATGTATGTGCATATATATGTATATCTATATGTATATGTATATGTATATGTACATGTATATGTATATGTACATGTATATGTATATGTATATGTATGTACATGTATATGTACATGTACATGTATATGTATAAGTATATGCAAGGGAAGGAATTAGGACTGCCCCAGTAGCCCTGCAGCAATTAAGCTAGCAGCTTAGAAAGGTTCCCTTAGGGGTCCTTAACTATGTGCTGTGTTCTTCACACAGCACAAAGTTAAACTATGGAATTCGCTACCACAAGATGTAGTGATGGCCACCAATTTGGATGGCTTTGGAAGGGGGCTGGACAAATTCCTGGAGGAAGAGGCTATCAAGGGCTATTAGTCTTGATGGCTATGTGCTATCTCCAGAACCAGAGGCAGTGAGCCTATGTGCACCAGTGGCTGGGGAACATGGGCGGGAGGGTGCTGTTGTGCTACTATAACTGAGAGGTTGCGGGCGCCCTGCTTGTGATTTCCTGGGCGACGGCTGGTTGGCCACTGTGTGAACAGAATGCTGGACTAGAGCCAGTGTGGTGTAATGGCGAGAGTGTTGGACTGGGAGTCGGGAGATCTGGGTTCGAGTCCCCACTTGGCCATGGAAGCTCACTGGGTGACTTTGGGCCAGTCACTGTCAAGGTTGGATTGTAGCCCATAGAGCCACAAAGCAGTTCTGATTCTGAGGAAGTGATGGAAACTGTGGGAGAGGAACCCGCTCGCTCTTCAGAGGCGCAGCTGGAGGGAGAGTCCCTCCCTGTTCACATTCCTGAGAGTGACAGTGACCCTGGCAGGGAGAGGGAGGTACAACTGGACATGAGGCACCAGCTCAGGGACAAGCAAGTGGTTGCGGGCGCCAAGAGGAGGCTCTCAGCCCGCTTGGTGCAATGACAACAGCTGCGCTCCAATGCCCCACAGGAAAGGGGTGGACTCTCTCCTCCTAGCCCTTAAGTTCAGAGGCTTCCCGCCCTTTCCCTCCAAACAGAAACAAACTGACTCCTTAAGGCTAGAATCTGGTAGGCTGCTCCCTCTTAAGTTTTCCGCTTAGGCTAAGGCAATAAGCATCTGTAAGTCTCATTAGGTTGAATGGAAATAAAGCCTTGGAAAACAGCCCTTTTGTCTGTGTTAGGGGTGTATGAAACACTTACTTGGTTCCGCTGGGGTCATCCATGGTGCGGGGGAGGCGCTCCATCCCCCCCCCCGAATCCTCCCCAGCCGGCTCCACTCCGCGGCAACTCTACGGAGCCTCTGGCCAGGGCCGCCCACAGCCAGACCTTCGTCCGCTGCTAGACTGCGGCCACAAATGGCGGCCGCTGTAGCGGCCACCATTTGCATCCCTGCAGTAGCCATGATAGGCTACATATATATTTACGTAGCCTATCACGGCGAAAGGCTGGGACGCAAATGGCATAGTGGCTGCCATTTGCATTCCTGCCTTTCGCCGTGATAGGCTACGTATATATTTACGTAGCCTATCACGGCAAAAGACAGGGACGCAAATGGCATCCCTGCCATAGCCGTAATAGGCTACGTAGATACTTACGTAGCCTATCACGGCTTGGCAGGGACACAAATGGTGGCCGGCGCAGCCGCCGCCATTTGTGGCGGCAGCCCAGCAGCGGCCAGAAGACGACCTGGAGCCGCTGCCGGAGCTGCTGCCAGGTAGCCTCCATCCCGGGGGGATTCTGCGGGTTGGCAGGGGGATTGCCCCGTTCCGCCACAGACTCCGGGGGGCCAGATTCTAAAGAATCTGGCCTCACTGGAGTCCGTGGTGGAATTCTCCAACATCCCTAGTCTGCATGTTCATTCTGGGCTACTTGAGGATTTCAGAAGGCAGCAAGGGTGCTCCTGACAGTCACAGACTCTCAGCCCAGCCCACCTCACAGGGTTGTTGTTGTGAGGATAAAATGGAGAGGAGGGGGATCATCAAAGCTCCCTTGGGTCCCCTGCAAGAGGAAAAAAGGCAGGATATAAATGCAATTAATAATAATAATAATAATAATAATAATAATAATAATAATAATATACGAGCCCTTGGTCTGAAGCAGCAGGGCTCTTCTTATGTTCTTATGTCATTGGCTAGGACCACCCATGACAGTATCTTATGTGTTGTAAGAAACAGTGAATCTTCCTAGGTGCTCTGGCTGTCAGTTTCTACAAAGCTCCTGTGAGTGATTGGACATGGTTCTAGAAACTTTAGCCTTTTAAGAGTTAATTATGTTGTTCCACAATAACAGTGAGCTCATGTATGTATGTATGTATGTATGTATTTAAAGCATTCCTACACTGCTTTTGAGTGCATCTGAAAAGGCTCCCAGAGCAGCTTACATTAGGGATGTATGAAAGTCACTTACCTTTTCAAAGGGTGAAATTTGCGGTGGGGGGGGGGCGCTCCGTCCCTCCCCCCGAAATTCTCTCTGGCTCCGCTCTGCGGAGATTCCGTGGAGCCACTGGCCGGGGCTGCCCGCAGCCGGACATCTGGCCGCTGGGCAGCCTGCAGGGACGCAAATAGCGGCCGCCATAGCCGCCGCCATTTGCATCCCTTTATTTTGCTGTGATAGGCTATGTGAATATTTACATAGCCTATCATGGCAAAAAAAAAGAAAAAAACAGCGGATGCAAATGGCAGCGGCTATGGCGGCCACCATTTGCGTTCCCTTTTTTTTTGCCGTAATAGCCTACGTAAATATTTGCATGGGCTAAAACAGCAAAAAAAAAAGGGAACGCAAATGGCGGCCGCTGTAGCCGCCGCCATCTGCGTTCCCTTAGTTAAGCTGTGATACGCTATGTAAATACTTACATGTAAATACTTACATATGCAAATGGTGTCCCTGCATTAGCCATGACAGGCTACATAAGTATTTACGTAGCCTATAACGGCTACATGGAAGAAGCGAATGGCGGCCGCAGACGCGGCCGCCATTCGCAAGTCAGCACGGACGGCAGCAGGTAGGTGCTCCGTTCCGGGCCCATTTCGCAGGGCGGGGGGGGCAGGGGGGCTTCATTCTTCCGTGGATTTCAGGGTGCTGAATGCACTGGCATTCGGCCTCACCGAGATCCGTGGCGGAATTCTCTCACATCCCTAGCTTACATACACCCAGTAAAACAAGACAGTCCTTGCTCACAGGGTCCTAATCTAAAAGAGCTGACATAAAGGGTTTGGTGACGATGATGGTGATGATGGAGTGGTCTGTTTCCAATTAGCAGAAGTATTGAATTTGTTGACCATCAAAGCATGTCTTTTGTCTGTCTGTGTGTGTGTGTGGGGGGGGAGTTTCTCTAACTAAATTAGCACTTACTTGGCCAGCCTTTACCATATTTTGACTGGTCCATTGACCAAATCTACTGGTCAAATGCCTGACCCTACCCACATCTATGCACAATTTCCATGCACTTCCTTCTTGTAACACATAATGGTTGTTCTTATTGCTTTTCTTGGGACATGTGTCATCCTCCCCCCGCCCCGCACTATCTTTCTCATTGGGGAGGCTCAGTCAGTCATGTTGGGCTAAACATTTCTCTTGACTCTTGGTTGAAGCAGAGGCCCTGTTGAAAACTGCTTCTGTGTCTCAAGCTGCTGCCTGTGCAGTTGATTGTGGTTCTCTGCCTCTTTGCTTGAAGTGATTAAGATTTTTGCGGGGCAGGGAGGTGGCACTTTCATTTGCAGTTCCCTTGCCAAGAAGCATGGAGACTGTACTTCTATGTAGAATTATAAAGGGTTTTTACAACAGTAAAATACTTTAATGGAGGTTTAAAGGGCCACTGTAAGCCCTTGGAGGCCTCTTTCCTTTTAACCTTCCATGCAGAGTGAGAGGAGTGTGCCAACTATTTTTATAAGGTCTTTCATGTTCTTCTCTCTCTCTTTTTTAAGCTTCTCTTCCTTTTGCAGTTTCAGAATCACGGGGAGCAGGAATTTTAGAATTGCCAAAGGCCATCTAGGGAAGGACTGATGGGTGAGGATGTCTTTTTCTGACTGATGGCTGTGAACACCAGCACTGATTCCTTGGTTTGCTTCTTCCTAGGTGGGATCGGCTTTGGCCGTGCCAAAGGCAACTCCGGTTCTGAAGCAGATGATGAAACTCAGCTGACCTTCTACACCGAGCAATACAGGAGCCGGAGACGTAGCAAAGGTACAGATGGGAACAGATCTGATTTCATGGCCCGGGCTATGGTCTGTGAAGGGGTGCAATGCCACAGCCTTGCTGAAGCTAAGCATATCTGGCTTGATGGAAGACTTCCTGGGAACCCTAAGCCTTGAGTTCCTCCATGGGGGGTGGGAAGGCAGGATATAAATAAAGTAAATAAAAATCAGCTCTATTGAATTTCTCTAACCAGTCCAAAGTCGTAACCATCTTGACCATCTCAACTGTTCAGCTGGACTAAGATTGGACTGGCTGCTGCTCAACGTTGAGGCCAAGTATATACCTGCAGCAGAATGAAATGGTGCGGTTTAGAAGGGATTGTACCACTGCCACAAACACCCGGTTTCATGTGTGAAAGGGAAACTAGACTAAACTGTTTGCCCCACTCCTTTTTGCCCTTCCCTTTCGGTGGCCTTTTTCACTGCCACAAGGTGGAAATCCTTTTTCCTCTGGCGGCCTCCCGCCAGACCAACGTTAAAAGTCCCTGGGTCGCAAGTATCCACTTTTAGGTAGTGTGTGGGTTGGTTATTAGCTGTGGAGCGGGTAACCCCACCAAAAAAGAGACCACAAAGTTTCAAACACCAACATACCAAAAAACTCAAACAAAACATATGAGCAGTAGGACAGTAAAATAACCAGGGGTAAACACATCCAGCTAACCTAATTAGATGGTGTCCATATTTTATACAAGTCCCTTCTCAATAATATCTTACTGGCCCTGTTCAACTGCACATTGGGGAAAGGTGGTTAGGCTAACCATGGTACATAGTGGTTATGGCTAACCACTGTGGGTGCTACTGCCACACGTGCAGGTAACCATGTTCTGCAATGTGGTTAGACTAACCATTCTCTAACCACCCTCCCTCCCTCAGGAACCTGTAGTCCTCCGGCTGGGCAGCCATGTATCCCAGCAGCCTTTGGTGCTACTCCTTCTTTGGTGCTACTCCTTCTTTGGCTGCTCTTGCCATGGAGCTCTCTGGCAGCTGCAAATTAACCACAGAGGCTTTTCAGACATCACACTAAGCCATGGTAGAGCCCACTAACCATCTTGCAGCAAGTGGTTAGTGAACATGGCTAGTCCATGGTTAATAAACCACCATGGTTGGGAAAGACTCCCGTTTAGACATCACACTAAGCCAACATGGTTAGCTCAAAACTCCCAACCATCATGGCTTAGCATGATGTCTGAACAGGCCCACTGTCATGGTTCCAGGCTTCTCCTAAACAGTTCTGCCGTTGCTCAGGTCTTTCTTCCTTTAGGACTTTGGGCATTCCTTTCTTCTGATCTTTCTAATTCTCCTCTCCCAACATTTTTACCTCTCTGCCTCAGGCTTTCATATCTTGAAAACAGCCTCTTCTCTCCCACTCCAGCCAATTAGGGGGCAGTTTCTTGTCCACCTTTGCCCCAAATTCCTATTTCCTGAGTCCTTCCCCTGACCTTCAGTTGCTTGTTGTAAACCTTTCCCCCCTTACTCCGCAGACATTCTGGCACCGATGTCCACCTTTTGCTATCTCTCTGACTTTCTGTTAAACCTTCTGCCTACATCTTTCTCTCCTTGTCTTCTGCAGACTCTCTGGCTCTGTGAGCCCTTTTGCAAATGTTTGGCTTGCTGAGCCTAACATTCTGATTCCAAGAATCCTGTACTACATTTTTGACCTTTTGGCAGACAAGCGTGCACACACAAAAGATTTAACCCCATAATATCCCAAAAGGAAACTGTATACAGAAATGGAAGAGAGTTCTGTTCCTTCATAATCACTCACTTTAGACAGTTTTTGATTGCTCACCTACATACAAAACAGAACTTCCCTGCAAGTAGACAATTAGTCCAGCAAGGCAAGCACTGAGCTATGCTGCAGCACTTTCTTCCTGATGCATTACTTTTTGCTTGTTTGTTTACTCGCAGGAAGGTTTTTACACAAGGGAGCATACAAAAACCATGTCTCAAACCATGAAACATTCTGCTACTTCAGGATTCTACAGCCTCATTTTGTTGCATGCAGACCAGGCCTAAGGCAATTATACAGGGTGTTTCAAAATGATGGACCCAATTTCAAAGCAGTATATTTCACCATGGCAACATGTTACAATTACACCAAAAGTTACAAACGGTTTAATGAGTTATCAGGTTTTACTAACCATTTTATAAGTGCTCTATGTGCACATTGTGATGGTGAACTTTACCACTTAGATGAAATGTTGCTTCATCACTAAAAATCCAATGCGGTAAGAAGCTGTCGTCCTCCATGTTCTGCAACATCGCATCACTAAATTCTACATGTTTTCCTTTGTCACCTGTACAAAGAACCTGCACCAATTGCAACCGGTATGGCCTCATGATTAAATGTCGCCTTAACACACGCCAGACGGTCGTATGAGAGATCGCAAGTTCTCGGCTGGCACGACGAATGGACTTGTGTGGGCTACGCTGAAAACTCTCTTGAATTCTTCTCACGTTTTCCTCTGAAGCACGTGGTCTCCCTGCCTGCGCTCTTCCCCTTACATAAACAGCCTGTTTCCTCAAATTGTCGGTACCAACGACGAATGCTCTTTGGCACTGGTGGATCAACACCAAAATGCCATTGAAATGCACGCTGCACCGCGATTGCGGATTCAGCCTTGCTGAACTGCAGAACGCAAAACGCCTCGTGCTGCGGGGTCTCCATCTTGCGAACGCCTGAGGCTAGGGGCTGCTTATGCGCTGAGAGAGGCAACTAGCGGTAATCATTTGAAACTCTGTGCCCCACCCTTTCAAGTGGTAAGAGTTTCATTCATGGGCAGTTCGTGGTTGCAGAGATATAGCGATTTCAAAACGGGTTCATCTTTTTGAAACACCCTGTAGATCAGTGAGAGATGGGGGAGAACAGGAACGAATAGGGGAAAAAAAAAAAAACTCTGAAGTTTTCACTTCACAGTTTTAATCGGTCAAGGGGAGAAATTCTTGCTCCACAATTTCAAACTTCATTTCAAAGTTTCCCCTGCACTTGCTTTGTTTGTGAAGGCCCTATCTATATTGTGTGGTGTGTGAATTTTAAAGGAACATGATGTTTTATTTTGGTTTGTGGTGGGCAGGGGTGATTCTGGAAAAATGACGTTGTTGTTGTTGTTAAATTTATTAATCGCCCATCTGGCTGGTCACCTAGCCACTCTGGGCGATGGACAGCATATAATAAAACAGTTTAAAACAATAAAATTCTACAATAAAAACGTTTTCTAAAATACCCTAACCTACCCCAAATGCCTGCCTGAACAACCACGTTTTTAATGCACGGCGGAAGCTCATTAAAGAGGGGGCATGGTGGAGTTCCCTAGGGAGGGAGATCCAGAGAGTGGGGGCCACCACAAAAAAGGCCCTCTCCCTCGTCCCCACCAGTCTAGCTGTCCTAGCTGATGGGACAGAGAGAAAGCCATCCGAGGCTGATCATTGAAGAAAGAATGGAGTGGGGGAACAATTCCAGCACAGGAATGAATTGCTGTTTGTGTGATGGTTTCTGTGCTCTGCATTCACTAGCTTTACTTAAGCGTAGCAAGACCCGGGAGCAGAGGGGTGCCTGAGCCATCCTAAGAAAACACAGTGTACATTTATTGTAATTGTTAGGTCTTCACACAAATGCATTGGGGCATTTTCATTTTGGAGTGAAGCTGCCTTCACATCGAGGAGCAGTTCAGTGGTTGTGCACTGGAACAAATGCAGGTGTTCTTTTTTATTTCTGTGAAATGCACATGTATAGGGATGTACAAAACCCCTAACTTCCGTCCCTTCCATCCCGATAGGCTAGCCTATCGCAGGAAAAACCACAGACACAAATGGCATAGTGGATGCCATTTGTGGCCGTAAAGCCCTTAGTTTAAGCTAAATGCATTCATTTATGGCTGCATTTAGGTTAATCTAAGAGCCTTACGGCTGCAAATGGCATAGTGGATGCCATTTGCATCCAGATTCCTTCCTCCTCAGCGATACGGCACGGCAATGGCGGCCATATCGCTGGCTATACAGAGCCGGCCACGGAGAGGAGCCGGCTTCAAAGTGGATTCTGGGGGCAGGGAGGAGGTGAGTGCCCCGTTCCACTGTGGACTCCGGAGGGCGGATTCCTTTGAATCTGCCCTCATTAGGGCCCACAGTAGATTTCTCTGACATCCCTACACATGTGCTGAGAGCACACCATCTTTAATTTTGAAGCGGATAGGAAAATAATAAACTGAAATGGGAAGTCTGTGTTGCATAATGTTTTAATGAGCTATGGTTAAGTATAGTTCTAGATTGTCTCTATTTCACTGAGAAAGTGTGCAGGATATGTGGCTGAGGCAGAAAGCTACATGTTCAGTAAGTGATTTCAGTTTCTTTCTTTTTAATTGGTCAGAGTAAAGCAGGGCATGCTTGCATATTGCAAATATACCAGATATTGGCCTTGTTCAGACACACACTGGGGAAGGATGGTTAGGCTAACCATGGTGCATGGTGGTTACCACTATCCACTGCGAGAACTACTTCCACCTGGGCAGATAACCATGTTCCTCAATGTGGTTAAGACTAAATATTTTCTAACACCCCGCCCCCAGGAGCCCACAGTCCTCTGGATAGGCAGCCATGCATCCCAGCAGTCTTTGCACTGTCGGCCATTTTGGGGCCTGGTGCTGTTGGCCATTTTGGTGTTCGGCAGCTACTCCTTCTTTGGCTGCTCCCTCCACAGAGCTCTATAGCAGCTGTCAATTAACCACAGAGGCTGTTCAGACATCACACTAAGCCATGGTAGAGCCCACTAACCATCTTGCAGCAAGTGGTTAGTGAACATGGTTAGTCTGTCTTATTTGTAAATCGCCTCTGAGCTTCATCATAATTGGGTTCCCCAGAAGTTGCCTTATTTCATCTGCCACAGGTAATGACCATCTAATACGTCTTTCCCCAATGTGGGTGCCTTGCATAGGATGTGAAGGGTTAAGCTGCTGACTGATCTTTATGTTGCCTACCTCTGCAACCAATGAAAAGTG
The DNA here is from genome assembly GCF_057233095.1 of Heloderma suspectum. Taxonomy (NCBI): domain Eukaryota; kingdom Metazoa; phylum Chordata; class Lepidosauria; order Squamata; family Helodermatidae; genus Heloderma; species Heloderma suspectum. Next base: position 15,691,121 of record NC_139471.1, on the reverse strand, counting down.
ATTACTCCGTTCCTCTAAATAGAAGGATTGGACTTTTGAATAAATATCATGCGACACAAAGATGTAATCAACCACGCTGCCCCCATTCTGGGTTAAATAAGTATAGTGGCCATTAGTCCTATCCAATGGCCCCCTCCATTTAAACATTGTAACTGGTGTTTGTATGCAGTAGAACAGAGTATTTGCCCATTTTTATTGATGGACTTGTCCTGTGATTGTCTGTCTGGGATATTAACATTATCTAAGACAGTAACTTACTCTGTGGTTAATAAACCACCATGGTTGGGAGAGACACCTATTCAGACATCACACTAAGCCAACATGGTTAGCTCAAAACTCCTAGCCATCATGGCTTAGTGTTAAGGGCCAATAGGTTAAGAATCCCACTGTGACTTGATACAGTGCTTAGCATCATCATTATCATTTAATTTCTATAGGTTTTTGTGTTTTTGAACATCTAACATAGGATATGAGAGTGCATCACTTGTACCAGAACACCCAAGTTCCACAACTGAACAGAGAGCCAAATAAGGGAGATCCACAACAAGATTCCCCCAAGCTCAACACGTTAATAATAGCCATGCCAGGGTGAGGAGATTCGGATAGGGATACTGGGGCAAAGGGAGTCTTAACTGCTTCCACCCACTCCGGTGTTTCCCTATTCTTAGGGTGTCCCTACACAAGCAATTTATTGCACGCCCGTGATTGGTCATTCATGGAATTTTGCGGGTCCTTTACATGACGTCGTCAACCTCCAGGAGGCCTCGTGCGCATTTGCCCTTTTACCGTGCTTTCAAAAAGATTGGAGATAAACTAGTAATAAAAAATAATGGTGCCATGTTGGAAGGGTGTGATGTCGGCTTAGTGCCGAGGATGGACTTTTCTTGATTCAAGCCACATGTCTCTTGATTCCTGATCAGAGGGAGAAGAGAATAAAATGCCTCCCTGCAATGAAGGGAGACACATCTGATCCCCCACCCCACCAAGCTCAGAATCAGCATCCTCTGTTGATTCAGAGAGCACCCCATTAAGTTCAGTGGGGCTTACTCTCAAGTAAGCATATCAAGGGTTGCAGACTTACAGCATGATCTTATATCTACTCAGAAGTAAGTCCCTTTGACTTCATTGAGGCTTACTCCCTAGTAACTGTGCCTAGGGCTGTGGGGAAACAGTACAGCAAAATGTAAGCGATAAAGAAGAGACACCCCCGCCCTCCTTTGCACACATGCCAGGGAGGGAGGGAGGTGCTTCCTCTGTTCAAACCACGTGTCCGCTGTGTAAAGAAGTCCACCCTCATTCCACAAAGAAAGCGAAAGCAGAAAGCCCCGGAAAGGATGTGTGTGTTGTTTTGCTTAATGTAGGGACACCCTTAATCCTCCCTCAAGCTGCCATTTGCCCTGTAAGAGAATGTCCCGTCCTGCAATTCTGCAGTTCTCATCCAAATTTCCTCCAGCTGTTATTAGCATTAAACGAAATTACAGGAGATGGTATTCATGGATATCCCACATTGCATTTACTTTGGCCCTGGGATCTGAACATTGGCTTGCCTCTGCTAAGTTTCAGGTATGGTGTTTTGTCTCTTAGATCAGAATATTGGTTTGTGCAGGGTCGGGAAACACACAGGAAACACCCCTTGACCAGGGTCATGGTGAAAAGCACACCCCTGGGCCGGGCTAGCATACCCCAAGTGAATGCAGGGGTTGGGGCACACAGCAACTATACCAGGGAGAATCCAACTTGAGGGAAAGAATCAGACTTCATGCAGTCTCAGGAAATCTTGTTTTTCCCTGATAAGCTCTGGTGTGGCTGTTGGATGGCCATGACATCGTGTATCCCTAACAACCTCACCATGCAGCTGTCTCGGAGTAAATCGCTGGTGGAAACACCCCCTTGGTCCGTGATATATATATATACAAGGCTCTTTGGGGGTAAATACAGTGCCCAGTTGTAACAAATAAAAATAAATAATTGGGGGGTAGACAACCTGATGCCTTCCAGATGTTTTGGACTATAACTCTCAGAATCCTTGACAATTGGCCATGCTGACTGGGAGTCATAGTCCAAAACATCTGGAGGGCACCAGGATTGATTGATTGATTGATTGATTGCATTTATATCCTGTCTTTTTTCCTCTTGCAAGGAACCCAAGGTGGCTTACATTCTCCTCCTCCTCTCCATTTTATCCTCACAACAACAACCTTGTGAGGTAGGTTGGGCTGAGAGTCTGTGACTGGCCCCAAGTCACCCAGTGAGCTTCCATGGCTGAGTGGGGACTAGAACCTGGATCTCCCAGCTCCCAGTCCAGCACTCTAGCCACTATACCACGCTGGCTCTGTCTGTCTAGCCCTGTCTAGCCCTGCCTGAACAGAACCCTCTCCCACAACTGGTGTGTGCTCCCCACTTTGAAATGTTCTGGTCATCATTGACTGCTCCTCCGTCCTGCTCTTGATTTGCATCTCAGTCTGTTTCTCGCTTGCCTGGCTGCATAGCCATTTTCTCCACGGTAATCTGGTAGTTTCCTTTATCAGGGTAACACACTGAGCCAAGGCATCGCGTGGCCTCTTGGGAGCTGTGTTATTGCCTCATAAACCAGCACTGTCATCCCATTATAGCCTAATTAAGACCATGGGGATTTAGGTTCCCCTTGTCCAGTGATAAGTTCCACGCTCTGCCTTGCTGAGATAAGGAGGTTCTGCTATTGTTCATAGAATCACAGCAGATTCCCCCATTGTGTCTTTTTTTGGAGGAGAGAGGTCGCAGGGAAAATATGTTTCTCCCCCCCGCCCCGCCACCACCCTTTTGGTGTACAGGATGTCCAATTCTTTCCCTGATTTGCAGCATTTTTTAATGACAAATCAGGGGAGCCCAATTATCTGCCTCGGCTTTGCATCAGCTGCTGCGTGTGTCTCTCCAGCTCGTAGAGCCTTCCGAGGGCTGTTACAGAAATATGAATCCGGGCTTTGATCTGCTTCTGTATTTGGTGTTTAAAACAAGACCCTTTATAAGGGAAAATTAGGAATTCGAAAACGGTTACATACGCGGAAGCTTCCCTTTGATCCTCTCCTGCCTCCGGAGGAAGCATACTTTTTTTTTTTATTTCAGACCAAAGCAAATGAGATGTGGAATGGAAAAAAAAAGGGGGGGGGGTTCCTCTTCCTTTTCCTTCCCCCTCCTTTGCTTTTCACCAAAATGTACAAAATGTTACAGCAAAGCAAATGTAGAGCGGAAGGCATCACTGGCTATCAAGGCAGAGGTGTGCTGGTGTTCTCCCCTTGAGTGCAGGTGGCCAGGCAGTGTGGGGTTAGGCCTTGCTTCTATAGGGCCAGGAGGCAGTGTCCACCTTCGGCTTCTCAGAGGAGGCACCCTCCACCCCCAGGTTCCTCCGCTGAACTGCTTGCCTCGGGGTGTGAGGCAGACTTGGTAGCTGGCTCTTGCAGAGAACCATGAAGATGAAGAAGAAGAAGAAGAAGCAGCAGCCGCCGCCGCCGCCACCGCCCCTGCCACAAGTGGTTGGAAGGTGATGGAGGGCTCACACAGCGGCGTTCCTTGGCTCCACCGCCTGGCACACAGGCAGAGGCTATAGGATGGACGCTCTATTTCCTTTCCCTTGCTTCCTCCACTAGAAAGGTGTGCTGGAAAGCAACCACGGTAGGAGTGGAGGCCTCCTCTCCAGTTCCAGCATGGCCTCCCCTCCAGGTTCTGCAGAGTGCCTTGTCCTCCAGGCATTCCCAGAGGTGCAAGGGCCTATCGCCTCTCCAACAGGCAGACATGGGGTTTGGGGAGAACAGGGCTGGGGCCCACTGTCTTCATTTCCCTATGTCTTCTCCATCATTCTGGGATGGCAAAGCCATCCTGAAACTCCCGAGGGCATCCCTGCACAGCAGCAAGAATCAACTAGGGAACCCCGGAAGGCCCTGCCTCCTCCAGAAAGTTGGAGGAGGACTGCTTCCTGGGGCCTGAACCTAAGCTACCTGGCCTCCTTCACTCAAGGAGAACAGAAATTCACTGGTGAATACAGAATGTCTGTTTCTCCACCACCACCCCGCCCCGCCCCACCCCACCCCCAATTGTCACTCTTTGGGTCTATTTAATCCACTATCCAGTTCAACTCATCCCCATCCATCTGCTACCAGCTTGGTAAGATAATCAGTCTTATCCATGGTGCACTTATATTTGGGATTGTGCTCACCTAATCAGATAGGTTGCAGACAATGTCTTGCCTCCATTGGTGCCTTAGCTGTTAGAAGGGAAGGAGCTATTCTCAGCCAACTGCAGATCTTCTTCAAGGGATGTAATTCAGAACTTTGCATGGATTTTTACTCTGTCTGATTCTGTATACAAAACCGAAAGTCATACTGTTGGAGCTTGATCTAGCGATCATTTTGGTTAATCTAAGTGAAAGGCAGTCTCTCTCTCTTTCTCTCTGTTTTTGCTATTTGCATATGAAAGCCTGTATATATCATGCTTTAAAAAGGGGGGGGGGATAAATAAGCCCCGTCCCACATGATTTCACTCTATTCTGCAAAAGAATCCCACATAAATCATCAAGAACATAAGAGCCCTGCTAGATCTGACCAAGTCTAGTCCAGCATTCTGTTCACACGGTGGCCAACTGTCTGTCAACTAGGAACCCACAAGCAGGGCATGAGCGCAATGGCACCCTCCCACCCATATTCCCCAGCAACTGGTGTACCTAGGCTCACTGCCTCTGGTACTGGAGATAGCACATAGCCATCAAGCCTAAGAGCCATTGATAGCCTTCTCCTCCAGGGATTTCTCTAACCCCCTTTTAAAGCCACCCAAATTGATGGCCATCACTACATCCTGTGGTAGAGAATTCTGTAGTTTAACTATGCACTGTGTGAAGAAATCCTTCCTCTTCTCTGTCCTGAATCTTCCACCACTCAGCTTCGTGGGATGACCCTGAGTTCTAGTCTTTTGAGAAGGGGAGAAAAAAGTTTCCCTACCCACATTCTCTACACCATGCATAATTTTGTAGACCTCTATCACGTCTCCCCTTACCCTCCTTTTTTCCAAGCTAAACAATCCCAGCTGTTGTAACCTTCCCTCCTAGGAGAGATGCTCCAGCCCCTTGATCATTTTAGCTGCCCTTTTCTGCATTTTTCCCAGCTCTACAATATCTTTTTTTTTTAGTGTTGTGTCCAGGACTGTATACAGTATTCCAAGCGTGGCCCCACCATAGATTTGTATAAGGGCACTATGATATTGGTAGTTTTATTCTCAGTTCCTTTTCTAATTATGCCTAACATGTTTAACTATGCATGGTGTGAAGAATTCCTTCCTTTTAGCTGTCCTAAATCTCCCACCAACCAGCTTCATGGGATGACCTTGGGTTCTAGTATTATGTGAGGGGGAGAAACAAGTCTCCCTGTCCACATTCTCCACACCAGGAATAACTTTGTACAACATTTCATAAAACTGAATCGCCAATGAACCGCGGGCCACATATCCCTCAAACTGGCTGCTGCTGAAATGAAGACATGATTCCACACTAGAAATGAGCTGGAATGAACAAGTTTCAAGGTAGTTTTTGTTACCAATTTGTGTAGTCATTGTAACACTATTAAATATTCTTGTTCTTATTTATTGATTGATTTACAATATTTATATGCCGCTCCACATCAGAAGATGTCGGAGCAGTGAACAACATGATAAAAGAATAAAACAACAGGTTAAAAAACTTAAAACATTTTTTTTTTTAAAGACAAACCCCAACAAAGTGGAATTCAACAAACTGCAGCTGGTCATGCAAGGAAGGCCTCTTGAAATAACAACTTCTTCAGGAGGCGCTGGAAGGAACACAACGTTGGCACCTGCCTGACCTCTAAAGGCAGGGTTCCAGGGGAAAGGGGCCACCACACTGAAGGCTGTTTTCCTGGTGGACTCCAACCGGGCCATGGGTCCATATGGAACCACCAGGAATGTGCCCTCTGATGACCTAAGTGACCTTATTCTTCCCTGGATAGTGTGTGTGGGAGAGCCAGAGCTGGGGAGGGGGTGGAGGAGGGAGAGAAAATGAATTCACTTTGAATTTACTTTGACTCTTATTTTGCAATGATATGTAGCAGAAGTGTATGATGTGACATGAGCCAGGATCATAAGAAATTACCTGCCTTGTGTTTCCAAGACTAGTGTGTGGTACAAATGCAATGTGGTCCAGCTGTTGCTATGCCGTGTAAATATCAGTTTCCTACATTCTAGGCAGTTCACAGAGTAAAAGCCAGCAGCTGGGAAAAGTCCTTAAAACACACCAAACACATTTAAACAAATAATAATAATAACAAGGCCACTGAAGGGCTAAAAAGTCTGGGAGAATAATAATTTTTAAAAAAGGTCTTCACCTGGTACCAAAAAAACATAGTTTACCATCTGGTTGCCAGGTGAGGATACCCTGGGCATGTAGAGGAGAGGCATACAGGTGGCATTTCCAGTAGAGCATCCTCAGCAAATCTCAAGGCCAATAGTAAGACATACGAGAAGAGGCATTTCTTCAGATATAGGACTTCAGTAGGGTACTAAGTGGAGATTTTATAGTTAGCATCCCCTTTGAGGTGCTGCCTACCTCAAGCTTTGGGGATGGTCCCAGTTCGAAAAATTAAACCTCAGTAGCACTTCTCAGAATATGGGTGGTACAGTCATGTCTGTTTAAGCAATCTGACTATACAGATCTCTCTGTGTGGTATCCTTGCTTCTGGGCTTCTGGCAGCATGAAAAGGCAGTCTGGGATTGATAAATCTCTCCCTGGCTGATGAAACACGCCCCCCACCCTCTTCAGATGACTTGATAATGGAATAACACGGACATCTGAGTATTATTCGAAAGGCTGTCACAGTCAGAGCTTTCTTGGATTAAGGAGTAAGGAGAACTTGGATTAAACATTCAGTGGTGGTGGGTGAGGCAGGGCCTTGCTGACAACAGCAATTCAGTAGGAAAGCGTGATACCCGGGAGGGGTGGGGTTGAAATCCTTCCTCTTGGAGTAATTAAAAGGAAGAAAAAAGATCACAGTAAGATAATAGCTCTATTAAGACAAACTAAAACAACACAAAGCAAGCTTTTCAGTTCAACAGTAGACTTCATCTGGCTGGGTGTTGAGGGGAAAAAGAACACACATGTGGGCTGGGAGGGACAGAAAAAAAGATGCTCCTGGACCTGGTGTGTGTGTGTGTGTGTGTGTGTGTGAGAGAGAGAGAGAGAGAGAGAGAGAGAGCAGGGGTTGGGAGGAACTAATTTTGCAGCATGTAAGATGGAGTGGAGGGGGTGTTAGAATGTGAAAGGTGGAAACATATTTCATGGTGCAGCAAGGACTATACAGTGGAGGGGAACCTGTGATCCTCCAGATGTTGTTGGATCCCCACCTCCTTGCAGCCCCGGTGGTTGCCATGGCTAATGGTTGTCCTCTGGCTTCACAATCAATGCACTCCAAGACACCAGGCTTCAGGGTCACTACTTTAGTAGTTAAGGCCAGGTTCCTTACAAATGCAAATTCTAGGAAACTCTTTGGCTACAAAGGAACCAGCTACTCCATGCAATTACGAATACCAATAGAGGAGCTGAAGTGGAAGTTAGAGAAGCTGCTGACAGTTTGAACAAGAACTTCCCAGCCAGACTAGCTGCAGGGGATGGGGGATGGGATGCCCCTCCCTTACAGTTTCTCCTTCCTACTTATCACGCATAGCCAACCTGGAGGAGTGTTTGAGCTCCTCCTCTAACTTTTCCCGCTTCACTCTGTGATGGACCCTAGCATCCCTCAAGTCACCCCCTCACTCTCCCCCCCCCCCGAGACCTCATGGGTTTTCATGGAGGAGGAATTGGGGAGAGGCTCAGGCTGAGCCATCTGTGCACTTAGGAAGAAGGCCTTGCCATATTGGGAGCCTCCCCCTGTTTTGGCTGTTGCCATTCTGAATCTGAGCTGCTAACTATCTCCACATGCTCAGATTCATTCCTGACAATGGTAAAGGATGATGGGAGTGGTGGCCCCCCAGATTTTGTTGGACTACAAGTTCCCCACAACGGGGTCTACAGGAATGGAGAAGCAACAGCTGTTTTCCTGTTATCAGTGCAGAAGCTTGAATGGATTCTGATCTGTTCCTAGCACTAACGGTAATGCATGGGGTGGGTCCATTATTGTAAAGCAGGGTACATGGTTGTCCTTATGCCAGCAAAGCTGAAGATTAATTGTAGTTGTTTTACCGGGTGTAAAGGTAATAGAAAGTAAATTGTGTGCTGTTACCTACAGTCTGGATGGTTTTGTCAAGAGGTGGGACAGGTCTTCACTGAGATGCTTTAGGTATTCTGCTGTGATATCAGAGTCTGAGCTCCAAGTTCCTGCGATTGTAATGGTCAGCTTTGAGTCTTAGCCCCCAATCCCCCATTAGATTGATTGGTTGGATCATTCCATATCCTCATTCTGCCAGGATGTTTATTTCCCATTCAAAAACTCAGAAATAGCATGAGCATGGGGTTTAACCTTTTCTCCACTATTTTACTTCATAGTGCAGATGGGAGAATCGTGTGTCTGAATGCTCTCTTATGTATCTAACCCATTGCATGTAGAAATCTAGTAGGGCAGGGAAAAGTATTTTAGCTTAATCACCTTCTTGATATACTCGGTTTTCACATATATATTTAGTTCACTACATCAAGGGAACTTCCAAACAGAGAACTGTAGCACACATGATCCATCCAGAAACTTCAGTTAGTATAGAACAGAGCAGTCAGCCTGCTTACTGGGACGGGTCATTTTCTAACATATTATTCCAGTGCTGTGTCAACTGCACTGGTTGCCAGGCAGTTTCCAGGCCCTATCCAAAGTATTGGTTCTGACCTTTAAGCCCTGAATGGCTTAGGGCCAGCCTACCCAAAGGAACACCTCCCATATGTTCTTGCCCAGTTGTTAAGATCATCTTTGGAAGCTCTTCTTGGGTAGCACCACCCACAATGGTGCAACGGGTGACTTCCAGGGAAAGAGTTGACCATTCCATATCTCTGTAGCTGGTACCTTTGAACTTGACTTTCTGATTGCATATTCCTTAAAAAAAATACTTTTTATTATATATATTTTTTTATCTTTATAAATGAAATAAACAGTACCAACAACCTAGTCATTGTCTACAGTTTCCAACAATCCAGTATTCTTAGGAGGACACAGCAATAATGAAAAAGAGAAAAAAGAAGAAGAAAGAAAACAGGAGAAGGAAGAAGAAAGCAAGCAAGAAAATGAAAACAAATATTAAAAAGTTACTTAAAAGGATTAATTTAAACTCCATTACACACAAGCTTCAAATAACATTCTACTTAAAAGTTATACCTACCAATATTACCAATACTGCCAATATTACAATTCAGTACAGCAGAGATAATCAACCTTGCATTTCAATATCATATCTTCAGTCTTATAGCAAGGGAGGGAGCCTACAATTCATTTCCTCTGACTGCATATTCCTGAAAGCAAACACTCCAAAACGTTTGCAATCCACCTCAAATTCATGGCAAGTGGTTAGAGATGTCGGACTGTTTTCTTTAGCTTCCAAGTGCCCTAAAGCAAAAGCACATCTAAAAGACCTGAAGTGATGTCAGGATCCATCTGAACACATTAACAGCCTTGAATGCATTTATCTTCAGCATGACTATTTTACATTTAGGAGAATGATGAAGGCATGTGTGGTAAGCCAGGAGTGGGTAGAAAGTAGTTCTTCAGATTTTGGGGGGCTTCAACTCCCATCATTGCTGGCTATTGGCCATGCTGCCAGAGACTTCTGGGAGCTGAAGTCCTAGACACTTGCCTTCTGCCCACATCTGTTGCAAACTACTTTAAACATGTGTAGTAGAGGGGTACTTGCTTTTTATTGGAGAAGTTGGACCTGGCCATAGTTATTCATGCCTTGGCAACATCAAGGGCGGACTACTGTATGTAGCTCTACACGGGGTTGCCTGGCAAAGGATCCAGAAACATCCACTGCTTTGAAAAGCCACTGCCTGATTACAAACTCAGGCTCATTAGACAGAGCATATATCTCTTATATCGTTTCGTCTTCGCTATATGCCTCTCTGTGCCCAAGTTCAATTCCAAGTAGCAGTTTTTACCTTTTAAAGCCCCAAATGGCCTGCGACCCACATACCTTAAGGACTGCCTCCTTCCATAAGTAACATGTCACCCTTCTCCACCTGCAGCTTTGCAGAGTCCACGTCAGCATTAATAAACAAAATGAGCATGTCAGGTTAATGAACAAAACCATGGACTTCACAGAGTTCTTGGATGCTAGTTGTAGACTTGTGTAATTTAGCTTAACCAGCAGTTTTATGATTAAGTAAGCAGGCCTTGTACACCAGGCCTTAACTGGGATTATCATAGAATAGTAGGGTTGGAAGGGGCCTATAAGACCACTGAGTCCCACCCTGCTCCATGCAGGAATCCAAGCCAGAGCATCCCTGACAGATGGCTGTCCAGCCTCATCTTGAATGCCTCCAGTGTGGGAGAGCCCACCACCTCCCCAGGTCATGGGTTCCATTGTCATCTTGCTCTAACAGTCAGGAAATTTTTCCTGATGCTCAGCCGGAATTTGGCTTCCTGTCACTTGAGCCCGTGATTCCGTGTCTTGCATTCTGGGATGATGGAGAAGAGATCCTGGCCTTCTTCTCTGTGACCACCTTTCAAGTCCTTGAAGAGCGCTATCCTATCTCCCCTCAGTCTTCTCTTCTCAAGGCGAAACATGCCCAGTTCTTTCAGTCTCTCCTCACAGGGCTTTGTTTCCAGTCCCCTGATCATCTTTGTTGCCCTCCTCTGAACCCTCTCCAGTTTGTCTGCATCCTTCTTAAAGAGTTGCACCCAGAACTGGACACAGTACTCCAGATGAGGCCTAACCAGTGCTGAGTAGATGGGAACTAGTACTTCCCAGGATTCAGGAGCTATGCTTCTATTAATGCAGCCCCAAATAGCATTGGCCTTTTTTGCAGCCACATCACATGGTTGGCTCATATTCAGCTTGTGATCTACAACCATTCCAAGATCCTTCTCACTTGTACTGTTGTTGAGCCACATATCCCCCATACTATAACTGTGCATTCTTTTTTCCTAGGTGCAGAACTTGGCATTTATCTCTATTAAATTTCATTCTTTTGTTTTCATTATATGTGCCTGGTTACCTCACCCTTTTATCATAGAGAGTAGAGTCTTATCTCACCCATGAGCTGGGAGGATTTCACTCCTAAACAGGAATGCTAGAGGGCTCTCTTTGCAATTAGTTTCCCAAGCTCGATGCTTCGAGCCGGGAATGCCCTCCTTCTCCTAAGTTGGGGGTGGGGGGAGTTCTAGCTTGCCAGCTATTGAACTTAGAGAGAGAAAGCTGTATAAACGTGTGCTAAGAGAAGACCAATTTTGTCTTGCTTCAAGGGGAAATATGCCTTACCAGCTTGGAGATCCTTTGACCCAGGAACAGCTTCCCCATTAGGGATGTACGAAAGTTCCGCCACGGATCTCGGGGAGGCCGAATGCCAGCGCATTCGGCCCCCGTAATCAGTGGCGGAACGGCTCCCCGCCCCCCCCCCCGGGATGGGACTTACCTGGGGCGGATCTTCCTGGCGGCTCTGGTGGCAGTTCGGCAGCGGTGGCAGCAGCGGCTGGTCTTCCGACCGGCTGCTGCCGCTGCCATTTCCAAGTTGTTTTTTTTAAAAAAAGTGATGGGCTACGTAAAGATTTATGTAGCCTATCACAGCTGATTAAAAAAAACAAAAAACTGCGCGTACGCGCATGGCGGTGCCCGTGGGCGCCGCCATTTGCGTTCCTTATTTTGGCATGTCTTAGTCTACGTAAACATTTACGTAGACTACGGCGAAAATAAGGGGAACGCAAATAGCATGGTGTCTATGCTATTTGCGTTCCCCTTATTTTCGCCATAGTCTACGTAAATGTTTATGTAGACTAAGACGTGCCAAAATAAGGAACACAAATGGCTGCGCCCACGGGCGCCGCCATTTGCATACGCGCGTGTGTGTGTTTTTTTTAATCAGACATGATAGGCTACGTAAACATTTACGTAGCCTATCACGGCTGACTGCAGGGATGCAAATGGCGGTGGCTACGGCCGCCGCCATTTTCGTCCCTGCTAGCCAGCGGCCGGATGTCCGGCCGCTGGCGGAACCGGCCGGCGGCTCCGCAGAATCCCTGCGGAGCCGGCCGGCCAGGATTCGGGGGGGGGGAGGGACAGAGCACCTCCCCCGCCCGGCCAGAATTTCGGGGGGAGGGACGGAGCACCTCCCCCCCAGCATCAGCATAATCCATGAACAAGTAAGTGACTTTCATACATCCCTATTCCCCATCTGCCTTGGGGACGCTGATAAGACACATCAGCTCGTGACAAGGGTGCCTACTTTGTCAACTGGGGGGAGGCATGGACTTTTTTGAATATATATTCTGCATCCATTTTCTATCAATAAAGTGTCTTTGTTTTTCACAAAGGGCTTCGCTTCATCTTGGTAATCTAAAAGGATCTATTGCTGACTGGGCCCTGTAAGGATCAGGACCGCAAATCAACACAGCAGCCTTCTGCACTAGACACTCTACCCTCCTCCAGGCCCGTCCGGGTATGGTGGTTCACCAGCTATGGCCTCTCCTGGGCAGGAATAGTTTGTCCATAATGGTCCAGGTGCTAGTCACCTCAAGGCTGGATTACTGCAATGTGCTCTTTGTGGGGCTGCCTTTAAGGCTGCTATGGAAGATGGAGTTAGTACAGAACACAGCAATTCAGCTCTTATCAGGAGCTGCCCCTTTTCAGCATGCAACTCCTTTATTGAGGGAACTGCACTGCTGCCTATTCACTACTGGGTCAGGTTTAAGTTTTTGGTACTAGTGTTCAAAGTCCTAAACAACTTGGGACCAGGATACCCGAGAGAGCGCCTTCTTCCTTACCAACCTGCCCGATCATGGAGGTCATCGGAGGGCACGGTCCTGATGGTTCCACGTGGACCTATGGCCCAACTGGAGTCCACCTGGGGGAGAGCCTTCAGTGTTGTGGCCCCTTCGTATGGAACTCTCTGCCTCTGGAGGTCAGGCAGGCACCAACACTGGGTTGTTTTCGGTGCCTCCTGAAAACAGTGCTTTTTCAGGAAGCCTTCCTTGGCTAACCACTGAGATCCAGTGTGGTGTAGCAGGTAGAGTGTCGGACTGGTATCCAGGGGATCTGGGTTCGAGTCCCCACTTGGCCATGGAAGCTCACGGGTGACTTTGGGCCAGTCACAGACTCTCAGCCCAACCTACCTTACAGGGTTGTTGTTGTGAGGCTAAAATGGAGACGAAGAAGATTATGTATGCCACCTTGGATTCCTTAAGGAGGAAAAAAGGCGGGATATAAATGTAATAAATCAATAAATAACCAGCCACAGTTTTATTGGCACTCTGTTTTTGTAAAGACTGATCTTAATAATGATGTTTCCTCTTTTTATCTTTTATTCATTTTACCTCTCCATGTTCACTGCTCTGGAATCTGTTTAGATGTGGAGAGGTGCTGTAAATAAATAAATAAATAAATAAACCTTCCTTGGCTAGATGAAGACAACTGGGCTTTGTTGATGTCAGGTTTGCCCCTGAGTGCAGCGATTGGCAGAGTAGCTCAGAGCCTGAAGAGGAACCGCAAAACGTGGGGGAGGAAATTTCCCATGCCTGGACAGAGATGGAGAGGCCTACTCCTTAAGCTTCAAAGGCACAGCTGATGTCAGGGTTGGAACTGAGCCCATAGAGCCCCAAAGCAGCTCTGATTCTGGGGAAGAGCTACAACCTGTGGGAGAGGAGCCCACTTGTCTCTCAGAGGTGCAGCTGTAGGGAGAGCCCCCCCCCGCTCGCATTCCTGAGAGAGATAGTGACCCTGGCAGCGAAAAAGTGGGAGATTGGTAGTTGCTAGACGCAAGGTGCCAGCACAAAGAAAGGCGCGAGTTGGAGGGCGCCGAGAGGAGGCACTCAGCCCACTTGGTGCATGGCAACAGCTGTGTGCCGATGTCCCACGGGTAAGGAGGGAGCCTCCCCTCCTAGCCCATAAGTTTCAGGGCTTTCTCGCCCTTCTCCTTCAAATGTGTCCAACTGCCTACATGGAGCTTAGGTTACTCTGCTAAGATACCCATTGCAGTTCCTTGCTTAGTCACTGTCAATTAGCATCTGAAAGAGTCATTAAGCTGTAAAGGAATAAAGCCTTGGAAAGAATCCCCTTTGTCTGCGTCTTGTTTTGGCTACTGGTGGGGTCCTTAAGAGGCAGCTAGGGCACTCCTGACAGCTGTATGGAGAGGGCCCCTCTTCTCCCATCCCTGTGAGAGATAGCGAACAGGGAGAAGGGGGGCTGGTAGAGCCTGAATTCTTAGACGGTAGACACAGACGCAGAGTCAAGAGAAAAATGGCAGGGGCGGAGCTTAAGCGATCTGCCTGATTGACCCGGTGGGAACAGCTATGCTTAGAGTCCTCATGAGATAGAGGCAGATCCCCACCCCACCACTTAAGTTAGGACAGCAAGCTCTCCTGTTCCTCAAATGGTGGGCAACTTCCATAGTTTTCCTTTGAACTCCCTGAAGGTATTTCCTTTGTAGACTGTGAGTCACTGACAATTAGCATCTGAATGACCCATTGAATTAAGTGGATTTAAAAGCCTTGGAACTGAAGTCTCTTGTCTGTGTTTTGATTTGGCTTTAGAAGTTTTACAGCGGGGGCCAAGGGAAACGTGACAGTTACCCTGGCTCCCTTGCCTGCCTTAGCAATCAGGGCCCCCGTTTGCTGCAGCAACCTCTTTAACTAATCCTGGACTGTGATAGAGATAACAACATCTACATCTGTTCCTGAAGGCCCAGTTGTTGGGGTGTTTTGTTTTGGTTTTTTTAGTATTTTTTTGTATATCGTATCTGATACAGACTTACCAAAGTAATTGAGTGTTTGAGAGTGAAGAATTATCTCTCGAGCTCGGTTCTTATCTTGACAGTGAAGCAGCACTTTTAATTTAATTTTGTTCCAAGCATGCGGGCAACAAATTTTACTAATCGTTCCGCTCTCGCCCATTGCATGGTAAGGAGCCTCTTGTTTCGCAAGGCAATAAAGTACAAACATGCGTGCCGGGAAGGGAGGGGGGATTGCGAGGGGAGTGCTGTTGCTTTTCCTAACAGGCAGACTAAACGGTGTGCCTTTGAGCAGGTGCTAGCTAAAAACATAGAGCTAAAGCAGAGCCTGAGAAGGTGGTGGAAGGTCATTTCTAGCTTCTGGGTTCTTATTCAGGCTGCAATATTAAATGGATTCATCTGTTAGATGTGCAAAGCAATCCTATAGAGGTGGGTGGGTGAAGAATCCATGGTAGTTGTTTTCTGTGGCCAGGGCCAAATATTTTTTTAGGGGGGAGCTTTATTATTTTTGTAACCTTCCCTTCTTCTTCCCATCTACTGCACTGGGTGGGAATTTACTATGTCATCTTCAGGGTTGGCAAAGCTCCAAGCTCCCTGTGGGGTCATGTTGGGGAATTGCAGGGTTTAGGATCCTGTGCTTTCATGGCCTCCTCCTATACAAGCCAGAACGCCCCATTTTTGCTACCACGGCCAGACCTCCCTCTCTGCAGAAAGAGGGGGAGAGATAAACTTTAATACAAATATTTACACAATCTGCAGATGGCACTGACTTGCACTGAGGTTTTAAAAGCTTAGAGTTTCATAAATACACAGTGGATTTTCACAAAACCAGGGAGGACACATCCCCTGCTGTTCCCTAAAATTTGGGATACATTTAAAGGGGCAAGGGACAGCAGCAACAACAACAACGTACTTTATGCCTGGCCATAAAAAACTGTAAACTGGAGAGAAAAAAATGGACAAGGGGAAAATTTCAAACTGATCCATCTTGACCATTTCTCAGCAGAACTGTCTGTTTTTTGTTTTTGTTTTTCCTCCCCTGCCTCCCCGACTGTGGCTTCCAGCATCTGTATACTCCATGTCAAAATTCACAGAATGGCCCCATTATTGGGGCAAATCTCTTCCATTCTTTTACTAAGGCTGTTGCTATCTTAGATCTGACCCAGGGTTCAACTCTTGCTTAACCAAGGCAACAATAATGAATCTACCAGTGTCCAGTGGAGGATTTTGTCTGATTTGTGTGGAAGAAATGTGCAATGCAAAAGCCTGTCTTCAAGTATTCAAGCAACTTCCCCCAGTGTGATGACACTTCCTGATCTGATTCAGGAGAAGGCAGATGAAAGCGAAGCGGACTTCATTGATTTTAATTGTCAGAGAGAGAACAAACAAATGCCCCTCAGAAGCATAAACAGGAGGCTAAAACCCCAAAGGTGGTTTGAATAATACAACCTGTGAATGTTATAATATATGATTGACAAGGTGTCTCTTAAGCATAGCTTTAGCTTTGATGCCACATCAACAAATTTGCCACACAGAATAGCAAATGCATAATCATGATGTCCTCAGTTCTTGTGCTTCAGCGTTCAGAGCTGAGGACCCCATAAAGCACTGAGGACCCCCCTTTTTTGTACCCCCAGGGCTCCTGAGAGAGGACAGAAAGCCTTGTCATCATTCTGATACTTCATCACACCACCGCTTAGTTATGTGGATTGTCATACAGGGCTTCTCCACATGGGGCTTGTATCTTGCGATTAAGATGGGTTACTCACGGAAGTTTGTGGGCCCTTTACCTGATGTTGTCAACCTCCAGCACCTCTCCCATCCTTTCCAATAATTTCTGTGGCTTTATTTGAAACAGAGATGATGAGGTAATAAAAAGAAGCGATTTCAGTTTGGCCGTGTAAAGAGGAAGTGGTGCTATAACAACAACACCATTTAGTCGCTGTATAATGAAACATATAAAACTTGCAGATAAAGCCAATCCTCTGAGAAAACAACAACAACAACAACAACAACAACAGGAATTGTGTGTGAAGGTGTCAGGATTCCCTTAGCCCCCACTTCACTTCAGCGCCCAAACATACACAGACGAGCAGCTTCAGTCTACAGCTTTTAATCCATTACTTCACAGGGTCATACAGATGCACATTCTCAGAGACTCTCCATCTACAAGGAATGCTTCAGGGGATTCAAATGGAATTTATGAGAATTGCCTGCCGTTTGAAGAGGGAGGCGGTCTTGCTAGCCTAACGTAAGGGGGGGAGGTCCTTCTCTTCTCATGAGGCCTCCAAGCGCAGCTTCTCACGCAAAGCCAATTGGGTAGACCATCTAAGTTCTGCCCCTGCCTTCTCTCTCTTTGCTCTGCATCTGTGTCTGGCATCTATTAGGTCAATCTCGTGTTCACTGGCTCTCATGGGAGGGGGGTGAGGAGGGACCCTCAAGCTCAGCCATCTGTACGTTTGTAACCTGAGAAGCAGGCCTACTTATATCTGGACTAGCCTGGGAAAACACCTCCCCCATGTCTGAGGGTTCTCCTTCAGCATCTGAACTGCTATCCCACTCTCTGTGCTCAGAAACACCCCTGACAGAAGAAGCCCATCTTAATCCCACAAAGACTCTGGAAGCAGAAGCCCCATAAAGTTGTGGGATAAAAAAAAAACGGATGTGGAGAAGCCCACAGTCAAGATCACAGAAAGGGCAGTACTTCCTGCCTTCTGTTCGGAGCCTTGTGGGTAAATAAAAATAAAATTGTGCCCAGTATTAGCTGGGACTCTCTGGAGTGTGATGCCTGCTAGAGATGGCAGAGATGGTTAGTGTGTTTGTATGAGGGTGGGTTGGGGGTATGAAACCTTCTCCCCTGTTGTTTAGTTTCAAACTTTGGCTCTGCCTTGTGTATGTATGTGAATGTAGTTCCAGAAGAAAGAGAGAGGAGATCCATGGTGTTCATGCCTTCAGCAGCAGCAGCTTCCACCAAGTGTGTTGACTTTGCTTGTCTGCCCTGTGTTTAACGCCATCCTGTCAGAACTTTTCACCTTATGTCATCTTGTGATTCTCTGCACCCATTATTTCTTTGGAAGATGTGTAGGGCTTGGGGTTCTTTATGTTTGGAATTAGTTACTTTAGAGAGTTGCCATTCTGTTGCTGTGATTTGGCCCACTCCCATGTTGGAGGAAGGGGCTGTAGTTTTGCTTTGCACCAATCCTGTCCTACCTGGGTGAACTCTTTCTGGGATTTGCCCATCTGAGTTTCTAAGCTTCTTGGTCTCCTGGTTGTCTTGTCATGTTTTCACTTTGTCATTGAAAACATTTCCCCCCTCCCCATCTCCAAAAAGACAACACCTTCCTGTATGTCTCAAGAACTGGCATGTGACCATTAATGCACACAACCAACCGGGCTAGTATAAGAACAGTGACTTATTCTTCCTATCCAGTGCTCATTCTCTCCTTATTTCCATCCCTCCTTTGCTTCACATTTCCATTTCTTCATTCTGCAGTGCCTTCATCTCTTGACTGAAGCTGCATACTATGATGAAATAGGTTGTTGTTCTGCAGAAGTCCAACTAGGAATAAATGTGTCAGCCTTTAATTTGCCACAGGACTCTTCATAGCTGTTGCGTTGTGTAGGTATCTCTCTCAAAACAGTAGGGAACAATTTTCAAACGAGATTTGCCAGTGCACAGCACACACCCACACATGAGGAAGAGAGAGAGATCAATATTTGAAACATTGTACTCTCTACGGAAAAGCATATTTATTTTAATGCATCAGGCATTAAAACTCCTAAAGTCTATAACCAGCTGAGACTCTGGGTATTAGGGACAGATTAGCAAAAGGCTTCAAGGGATCTTCAGGCTGAATAGAACGTGCCAACTTTGCAGTTGTGAGAGTTGGCAGTTCCTGCTGCTTAAGTCAAAGACTTTGCTGTCTGTGTTGACCCTGCTGTGAATTACCTTCCATGGTGGATTATTGGTTTGGGGAGGGAGGTGTGCGTGCGTGCGTGTGTGTGTGCATTATCCTCTATGATCTACAGGTAGCAATATTTATGAATCTTCTCAACGTAAACCCATCTTAGAACTGCCCGTTAAGAAAGAGTTGCTTTATCAGCATCCCCAGTTGCATGGGGCATTCTGCTCACATTCAAGCAAATGCAGGTAGAATTTCTGTTCAGACATGGCCACTCAACACAGTAGGGTGATGCACATGAGTGGCCCTTACTTTGTTCAGGTGTATGCGGCTATAGACTAGGAGGTATTGTCCAGCTGACATCAATTCTAGTTGTCTTCAATTTCTCTTTACAAGGGAGTAAGGGACAGAGGCGCACCAATAGGGTTTTTGAATGGAAAACACCAAACAAGTCCCGTTTTAGCCCATTGTTTCCCACTGCTGTTGGATAGGAGAGTTTAAGGGTGGAGTGCAGAGAGGCTCAAATCACATTCGTAAGGAGAGGATGCACCGGGGTCAACCCTCAGGCCAATCAGTTGTGATTGAATAACACTTGTAAGGCATTGGCCCAGTTTGGATAGGGACATAGGGACATAGGAAGCTGCCTTATACTGAATCAAACCATTGGTCCATCTAGCCCGGTATTGTCGACACTGACTGGCAGCAGCTCTCCAGGGTTTCAGGCAGGATTCTTTCCTTGTCCTACCTGGAGAAGCCAGGGATCAAACCTCAGGCCTTTTGCATGCAAAGCATGTGCTCTGTCACACTGAGCTATGGCTCCTCCCCATGATCTAATGATATCGACTTAATAAACCGCAGCTTATTACCTGAGAAGAAGCCATGTTCCCCTTCAACCCACCTCTCCCCTCATGTCATGTGCTGGTTTTGCCATTTCTATCATGAATCATTTAACTCTGAACCACAGTTCCTTGTTATATCTGAACTAAGGAATTGGTTTATTCTTGGCTTAGTAATCAGGATGTGAAACTGGGGTCTGATCCTGGTTTCACATCCTGGTTAGAAAGTTAAGATTAAAGGTTTATTTGTTGACCTAACATGATTGCATTAGAACTCACCAAACTGACGTTGTTGTTTTTTTAAAGCATTTATTTACTTATATCCCACATTTCTGCCCCCAAAAACGGCAGCTAAAAGCTTTAAAAGCATTTTACATGCCAGCAAGGTGATGCTCAAAATCCTACAAGCCAGGCTTCAGCAGTATGCGAACCGAGAACTACCGGAAGTACAAGCTGGGTTTCGAAGAGGCAGAGGAACTAGAGATCAAATCGCCAACGTTCGCTGCATCATGGAGAAAGCAAGAGAATTCCAGAAAAACGTCTATTTCTGCTTCATTGACTACGCTAAAGCCTTTGATTGTGTGGATCACAACAAACTGTGGCAAATTCTTAAAGTGATGGGAGTTCCAGACCAGCTTACCTGTCTCCTGAGAAACCTGTAGGAGGGTCAAGAAGCAACAGTAAGAACCGGACATGGAACAACCGAGTGGTTCAAAATTGGGAAAGGAGTACGACAAGGCTGCATATTGTCACCCTGCTTATTTAACTTATATGCAGAGTACATCATGAGAAACGCTGGGTTGGATGAATCACAGGTCGGAATAAAGATTGCTGGGAGCATTATCAACAACCTCTGATATGCAGACGATACCGCCCTAATGGCAGAAAGCGAAGAGGATCTCAAGAGCCTCTTGTTGAGGGTGAAAGAGGAGAGTGCAAAAGCTGGTTTGAAACTCAACATTAAAAAAACGAAGATCATGGCATCTGGCCCCATCACTTCCTGGCATATAGAAGGGGAAGAAATGGAAGCAGTGACAGATTTTACTTTCTTGGGCTCCAAGATCACCGCAGACGGTGACTGTAGCCATGAAATTAAAAGAGGCTTGCTCCTTGGGAGGAAAGCTATGGCCAACCTAGACAGCATAGTAAGAAGCAGAGACATCACCTTGCCGACAAAGGTCCGTCTAATCAAAGCTATGGTTTTCCCAGTAGTAATGTATGGCTGTGAGAGCTGGACTATAAGGAAGGCTGAGCGCCGAAGAATTGATGCTTTCGAACTGTGGTGCTGGAGAAGACTCTTACGAGTCCCCTGGACTGCAAGGAGGTCAAATCAGTCAATCCTAGAGGAAATCAACCCTGAGTGCTCATTGGAAGGACAGATACTGAAGCTGAAGCTCCAATATTTTGGCCACCTAATGCGAAGAGAAAACTCTCTGGAAAAGACCCTGATGCTGGGGAAGACTGAAGGCAAAAGGAGAAGGGGACGGCAGAGGATGAGATGGCTAGATAGCATCACCGATGCCATGAATATGAACTTGAGCACACTCCGGGAGAGAGCGCAGGACAGGAAGGCCTGGCGTGCTATGGTCCATGGGGTCACGAAGAGTCGGACACGACTGAACGACTGAACAACAACAACAACAACAAAAGCTTTACCAATATGGTGAGACCAATCCTGTGGCCCCTAGACAGCATCTGATGGGCCATAGGATCCTTCAGATCACCAGATCTGAGGTCAGAATCCATGCTTTGCTCCTCCCTATCTCTATGGTGCAGAAAGAACGTCATTGAGGTTGGGAACTTGACTTTGGCGAGTGGGTAAAGGAAAGGGGCCCTTCGGTGGATGGAGAGGGGAGGGGACTGGAGAGACCAGGATACGAGTTGTCCTGAGGCCTCTTCAGCCTACTTCCCTGTTCTCCAAGACAGCCCAGCCAGATGGGCAAAAAAGTCCAACTACCAAAAAGGCAGAGTGGGAGGAGTGGGAAGGTGACAATTGCCTCCGCCACTCTTCCTGCTCCACAGTGGATGTTTGCAGGCCGGGCCTCCAAGTTCAGAGGCTTATGAGCATCAAGGATGAAAACAATAGGATCGTTCCCTAAAAGCATTTTAATGCATTAAACAGCATTAAAAGTATTTACAACAACAAATAATGTAATTATCAACAGGCTTGATAGTTATGCCAGTTATAACAGGGAATCAGTTAACTATTGTTGTGAAACACTGAAATTAACTTTTTTTGAAACTCTCCACCATGTTAGGTAAGGTCCATGTAAATATGATCAATTTCTCGAACAATCCCTCTCTTGGTTTTTATCTTGGAATACCAGGGTTAACATATAATTATAGCTTTTTTTAATAACAGAAAAGCATAAGCAGAGAAGAAAAAGCAAAGGAAAGGCAGCTATTTTTAAAGGCAGTCGTGCTAAAGACCAGTTCTTCAATATTATCTTGAACTTCCCTGGTGAAAACATTTTTATTTCTTCTGGGATTCATGCCGATACTAATTTTAGTTGTTGCTGTTGTTTTTGTTGTTTTTGTATTTTGTTATTGTTATTTTTGTTGCTCTGCTTTATTTTATTTTTTTGCACTTTTTTAATGTGAATTGCCTCCTGAACAATTTTGTGTTGAAAATGTCAACACAAAGCTCCCAGAGAGCGAGCGAACAGAGCGAGCGAACAGGGGGAGCAAACAGGAGTTGGCCAGGGGAGTTGCAGTGGTTGAAGAGACAAAGGAGACAAAGGAGACAGAGGCTAAGAGGTAAGTGGGTTGCAGGAAGCCCAGGGCGCTGCCCTTTATCCTTCTGACTGGCTGTGAGCTCACCAGGAGCTTCTGAGAGCTCCAACTGAATTGGAGGGGTGTGGCCTGAGTACTCCCAGCAGCTGACTGGGCGGGAAGCTTCAGTCTGTTTCCCGCCTCCCAGCTGAGCAGAGCAGAGCAGAGCAAGCGGCTCCAGCTGGTCCGGGGACTACAGAAGCCAGCAAGCTCCCAGAGAGCGAGCGACCAGAGCGAGAGAACAGGGGGAGCAAACAGGAGTTGGCCAGGGGAGTTCGGCAGGGGAGATCAAGGGGGAGGCCCCTAACATTTTTTTTTTAATTTTTTTTACTAACTTTTTTTCATTTATTTGTCTTGTAACACACACTTCCACACCAGTGGGACTCTGCTTTTAACCTCTACTGAGTAGAGGAGCAGGCACAGGCTAGTCTAGAACAATCACAAAGCTAGACACAAAAAGGGAAACGGGGCTATGGAAGGACAAGACTCCCCAGTGGTGGTGACCTGCAAGCTGTGTGCAATGTTTGTTTTCTTGCCTGAGAACAACATGGCCTACACCTGCAACAAGTGCAAGTTGATCACGCTGCTGGAGGAAAAAGTAAGTGGACTGGAGCGGCGACTGTCAACCCTCCGGGGAATAAGAGAACACGAAGAGTTCTTGGACAGAATGGGGGAACTACAGCAGCAAAGGGCAGACCAGAAGCTTGAAGAGCAACAGCAAGATGAGGCAGAAGTGGGAAATGCTGAGGAGAAGAAAAATGGAGTAGAGGATACTCCTTGGAAAAGGGTGACAGTTAGGAGAAGAAGAACTAGACGCCACTCTGCACCAGTGGAAGCGGTGGAGCTGTGGAACCGATTCCAGGTACTTGCAGATGAGACTGGAGGACAGCCTGCAGAGGAAGAATCACAGGGGAACCTGCATGAGAGTGAGCAAGAGGCTAAAGGTCAGTCAAACAGAGGCGATGAAACCCAGGCCTACAAGAAGAAGAAGAGAAGAGTGGTAGTAGTGGGAGACTCCTTGCTGCGTGGGATCGAGACCCAAGTATGTCGTGAAGACCCGTGGACTCGCCAGGTATGTTGTCTCCCAGGAGGACAGATTAGAGACGTGACTGAAAGGTTGCCTGCACTCATAAAGCCCACTGACAGGTATCCCTTTCTTCTCATCCATGTGGGAACAAATGATACCGCCAAGCGGAGCTACAAAGAGATCACGTCAGACTTTGAAGCTTTGGGAAGGAAACTCAAGAACTTTGGGGCCCAGATAGTTTTCTCATCCATCCTTCCAGTAGTTAGAAGAGGGATAGAAAGGGAACGAAAAATACTCCGGGTGAATGACTGGCTACGAAGGTGGTGCCGACGAGAGAGATTTGGATTCTGGGACCACGGGCTATACTTCCTGGAAGATGGGCTGTTGGCTAGGGATGGGTTGCACCTCACAAAGGCTGGGAAGAATGTGTTTGGCCACAGCATGAAGAACTTCATCAGGAGGGCTTTAAACTGAATCCTACGGGGAAGGGAGATGTAATGTTGGGGGTAACAATGGACGTAGGCGCATGCACTGCAATGGAGAGAACAGCGCTGATAGCACCCAATAATAGTCTTCAGACACATGTAGGAAGAAAGCCAGACTATGAAGCACATGGTCTTCGATGTCTATATACTAATGCCCAGAGTATGGGAAACAAACAGAACGAACTTGAACTCTTAATACAGGAGGGAAATTATGACTTGATAGGTATAACTGAGACTTGGTGGGATGACTCTCATGACTGGAATACAGCAGTTGAAGGATATAACTTGTTCAAAAAGAACAGGAGGAACAGAAAGGGAGGCGGGGTTGCACTGTATGTGAAAAATACATATCTCTGCACAGAAATACAGGAGGAGGAGCTTGGTAGCCCCATTGAGAGCATCTGGGTTGAAATAAATGGAGCAAAGAATAAAAGGAACCTGGTGGTCGGAGTCTACTACCGGCCACCCAATCAAGGAGAAGCCAAGGATGAAACTTTTGAAAAGCAAATAGCCAATGTTTTAAGGAAGCATGATGTAGTAGTAATGGGGGACTTCAATTTCCCCGATATTTGTTGGGAGACAAATTCTGCAAAACATGGCCCCTCCAGGAAATTCCTGACTTGTGTGGCGGATAACTTCCTCCTACAGAAAGTAGAGGAAGGAACTAGAGGATCGGCTATCCTTGACTTGATCCTAACCAACAGAGATGACTTAGTGGATAAAGTAGCAGTTACAGGAACTCTGGGGGAAAGCGACCATGTTGTACTTGAGTTCTTGGTTCTAAGGGAAGCAAAAGCCGAGTGTACTCAAACGCGTACCCTGGATTTTAGGAAAGCTGATTTTAATAAACTCAGAACAATGATCAGTAAGGTCCCATGGCAAACAATGCTAGCGAGAAAAGGAGTCCAAGATGGGTGGGAACTTTTAAAAAAGGAAATTCTCAAGGCACAATCACAAACAATTCCAACAAGAAGAAAAGGTGGAAGACAACAGAAGAAGCCAATGTGGCTTCACAAAAAGCTTAGGGATGACCTGAAAACAAAAAAGGACACATATAGGAAGTGGAAAGAAGGCCAAGTAACAAAGGAAGAGTACAGGCAGGTAGCACAGAATTGCAGGGATGGCGTCAGGAAGGCTAAAGCGGAGAACGAGGTGAGGTTAGCGAGGGATGCTAAAAACAACAAAAAGGCTTTCTTCAGCTACGTGCATAGTAAAAGGCAGAGGAAAGAAATGGTTGTTCAGCTATTAAATAAGGATGGCAAAATGATAACAGATGACAAAGAAAAGGCAGAGGTGCTCAATTCCTACTTTGGCTCAGTCTTCTCCCAAAAGAGGGTCTATGACCCCCCTGGCAAAGGCGAAGTACAGGCTGAAGGGGCAGGATTGCAGCTTGAGATCGACAGGCATATGGTCAAGGAACACCTCATTACTTTGAATGAGTTCAAATCTCCAGGGCCAGATGAACTGCATCCTAGAGTAATAAAGGAACTGGCAGAAGAACTCTCAGAACCGCTGTCTATTCTCTTTGAGAAATCATGGAGGACCGGGGAAGTGCCAGATGACTGGAGGAGGGCTAACGTTGTCCCTATCTTCAAAAAGGGTAAAAAGGAGGAACCTGGGAACTACAGACCAGTCAGTCTGACATCAATCCCTGGGAAAATTCTGGAGCAGATCATAAAGCAATCCATCTGGAAGCACCTTGACAACAATGCCGTGATTACTCGAAGCCAACATGGATTTGTCAAAAACAAGTCCTGCCAGACAAATCTGATCTCATTTTTTGATCAAGTCACCTCCCTTGTAGACCGTGGGAATGCTGTAGACATCATATACCTCGACTTCAGCAAAGCTTTCGACAAAGTGCCCCATGATATCCTGATGAGCAAACTTGCTCAAAGTGGGCTAGATGAAACAACGATCCGGTGGATCCACAGTTGGCTACAGAATCGGACTCAAAGAGTGCTTATCAATGGGACCTTCTCAAGCTGGGGAGAGGTAACGAGTGGGGTACCGCAGGGCTCAGTCCTGGGCCCAGTGCTCTTCAACATTTTTATTAATGACTTGGAGGAGGAGGTGCAGGGAATGCTGATCAAATTTGCAGATGACACAAAATTGGGAGGGATAGCTAATACTTTGGAAGACAGAAACAAAATTCAAAGTGATCTGGATAGACTGGAGTGCTGGGCAGAAAACAACAGAATGACATTTAATAGGGATAAATGCCAAGTTCTGCACCTAGGAAAAAGAAACCAAATGCACAGTTACAAGATGGGGGATACGTGGCTCAACCACACTACGAGCGAGAAGGATCTTGGAATTGTCGTCGATCACAAGCTGAATATGAGCCAACAATGTGATGTGGCTGCAAAAAAGGCAAATGCTATTTTGGGCTGCATTAATAGAAGCATCGCTTCCAAATCCCGGGAAGTACTAGTTCCCCTCTACTCAGCACTGGTTAGGCCTCATCTGGAGTACTGTGTCCAGTTCTGGGCACCACACTTTAAGAAGGATGCAGACAAGCTGGAGAGTGTTCAAAGGAGGGCAACAAAGATGATCAGGGGACTGGAAACAAAGCCCTATGAAGAGAGACTGAAAGAACTGGGCATGTTTAGCCTTGAGAAGAGAAGACTGAGGGGAGATATGATAGCATTCTTCAAGTACTTGAAAGGTTGTCACAGAGAAGAAGGCCAGGATCTCTTCTTGATCATCCCAGAGTGCAGGACACGGAATAATGGGCTCAAGTTACAGGAAGCCAGATTCCGGCTGAACATCAGGAAAAACTTCCTGAGTGTCAGAGCAATACGGCAATGGAACCAATTACCTGGGGAGGTGATGGGCTCTCCCACACTGGAGGCCTTTAAGACGAGGCTGGACAGCCATTTGTCAGGGATGCTCTGACTTGGATTCCTGCATTGAGCAGGGGGTTGGACTCGATGGCCTTGTAGGCCCCTTCCAACCCTACTATTCTATGATTCTATGATTCTATGTCGATACATATTGTAAGTGAATAGAGCATGGATTTTTTCAGGAAATAACATTCTTTCTAGCTCCTGCTCAGAAATCTTCCTTAACAATCCAGGCGGATTTCCACAGGGATCATTTATGAAAGACCTCACCCCACCCCACCCCCTTAGAAGAAGGTCACCTTTCAAAATCCGTAGAGAAAAGGTCATTGGGAAGTTGACATATTTGTTTAATTTTGATATTTTTTATTCATATGGTACATGGGGTGGTGGTGGTCTGGATTAGAGCTGTGCGCAAATGGCCTCTCAAAATTCTCCAGCCTATTTGTGGGCAGAGAAATTGGGGGAACAGTTTCACCACATTTCTCGTAGGGGAGGAGAAATTCTCCCACTGTTTCTCACAGGGCCCACCATCGGGAGGTGTTGTAGCACAGCTTCTTTCTTTTTCCAAAACGGTTTTTGGTTTACTGCATTGCTCCTGCACATGGCAACAGCATCAACTATGTTGAGGCTTCCACTTTTCTGAAGCAGAATTTTGAACTTGAACCAGCAGAATTCTGGTTTTGACCTTACCTAATCACTGAGAGGTGGCCAAGGGTGCTGTGTGTATTTTCTCTCCCTATTACATGTCTTTCCTTTGCTCTGCAGCCTCCCAGAACTCCTGCCCCATGGGAGGAATTATGATGTTCCTCGTGATGGCTTTAATTGAAGTGTGGGAAGCTGAGGAGGCTACAGATTGCCATAGAGATTATTGTACATGAATCTCTGTACGCTCCATGGCCACCTCATAAGTAAATTAAGTGTCATGGCCACCTCGTAAATAAATTATGCCCAAGAACCCCAAATCCAACTCATGAAAAATTTCCCCAAAATTCATTCTCCTTTGAATTTCTTTTCAAAAGCAATTTCTTTTCTATCAAATTGAATGAGAATGGCTGAACAAAATGTGGGAGAAATTTTCAGCACAGCACTAGTCTGGATGTCATCTCATCTGAAGGATTATTTTCAGCCTTGTGACTCTTGGTTATAAGATTGGGGTTTGGTCGAATTGGTAGGGCTGTTGAAGGCTACCTTGATGGCTATAGCAAACTGGCCAGGCACCCTTCCTGGTTTAAAGAATCAGGCCTTAACTTCTCTGATCTTCCCAACAGCTGATGGAAGTGGTGATGCAGAGGTTGGTGTGTAAACACAAAACCAAAGGACAAGCCTGTAGTTTTTTAGAATGGGACTGGGAGAGAATGCAGAGACTTGACAAGAAGTTGGCCAAAAGGATAAACCCCAAAAACAAACCCAACATCCATATTGCCGTAATATCTTCATCAGACCAACCCAAAGGTCAAAGCAATGGTTGATCCTCCGTTTTTGAAAATATAAAATTGACCTGTTACTCAGAAGCATGAGTTGGATGACACCCTTAGAGATCTTTAGGGGGAACACTGTCTGTTGTTTGAGTTGAGCTGTTGTTGTTTGAGTTGAGCTGGGTTTGAGCTGTGAGCCTCCATCCTTACTTGACCTGTATATATGTGTAAATAAATCATATATCACAAAAAGGCCGTCCATCTCCAGTAACCTCTGGGGTGCATGTAACAATATCAAACAATATCCTAGAGGAAAGGCTATCAATGGCTACTAGTCTTTCTGGCTATGTGCTACCTCCTGTACCAGAGGCAGTGAGCCTATGTACACCAGTTCCTGGTGAACATGGGTGGGAGGGTGCTGTTGCACTCATGCCCTGCTTGCAGGTTCCTGGTCAACAGTTGGATGGCCACTGTGTGAACAGAATGCTGGGCCAGATGGACACTTATTCTGATCCAGCATTGCTCTTCTTAAACCACATGTACAAAAATGTTTCTCCCCTAAATATCACAATGCTGTACGATAAATACAGAAGCAAACAATTATCTACAAGCCCCACTAGCAAAAAAAGGACAAGTAACAAAATGGGTTCAATTGTAGCAGAGAAGATTTAGGATCGAATATTTAGAAATGCTTCCTAAATATGCAAACAGCTGGGAATGGAAGGAGTGTTGACAGAAGTGTATTCCACTGTGGGATCTCCTTTCTTGGATGATTTTTTTGAGGAAAGTTGAGGAATGTCTGCTATCTGGTTAAAGTCCAGGGAGAGTCTTGCTATTACAGAGTGATAGGTTGAATTTATGAGATTGCTTCCAATTTCATGGGGAAAAAATGTCCTTGGTTATGTGTATGAGCTTGGTGGGGGGGCGGGGTGAAGAGGGAGTCGTTTGTATAAGGTTTGGGAGAAGGCAGACAAGCAGGCTACAATTTATATATGGTAGATGGGAGAAAATTTTAGAATTACCAAGGATGATAAGAGGAGTGTCTGACACGGGAGCTAGGAAGCATGGTTGTCAAGTTGCTTACAACATATGATTGTATTTCTGGAAGATGAAGGTGTGAGCACCACTCAGTCATATACTGGATGCCTTCTTCCAGTAAACCCATCACAGAAGATTGGGAGACTGCCTAGAAACTCCATCTCTGTTGCTCTGACCTGCTTAGGGAAAGGATAGGATGACAAATGAGATGCCCGAGTTGTGATTTAGAGATGGTTGAAATAATTACACACCCTTTTCTCCTACAGAGCAAACTCCCACCTTGGTATGATAGTTGTATGAGTTAACCCTGACCCACTGGGGTTGGTGAAGCTAAATGTGGCTGTCCAGATCCCCCTCCCAGTTGGCTGAAGATAGATAAATAATATTTGTGGTTTTCTTCAGTTTACCAGTATTGGGGGGGGAGAGAGAGATTGTGGACTAAATAGACCTTTCGTTCTGATCCAGCAGATGTCTGTCTGTCTGTCTACATCTGTCTGTCGGTCTGTCTGTCTATCATCTCTGTCTGTCTGTCTAGTGTGTATAAATTCCTTCATTTCTATTGTTGTTTATTGTCACTTTTACAGATAATGAAACATCTTAACAAAATGCAGTTATTTATTTATTTATTTATTTATACAACTAAACAGAAATACTTATCTATAGATCTATAGGATTCTGGATGGGTAAGATCTGTAAGAAGGCAGCTTCCAACTGCAGACTGAGAGATTATCAATTAGTCTGTTGAGATCTGACAGCAAGCTTCTCCCCCTCCTCTTGAGCAGTGCCCTACGTGTAATTTGTTTTTGAATAGATTCTTTTGTTGAAAGAAAGAAAGAAAGAAAGAAAGAAAGAAAGAAAGAAAGAAAGAAAGAAAATCAACAAAACCTGGTTTAATTTGCAGAACACTTTGGAAATGTGGTAGTGTAACATTGCATTAATGAGTCTGTGCTTGAACATTCCAGGGAATAATTAGTAGGCAGAGAGCTTGCTTGGCAGGACAGGAGTGGAGCCGCTGGGTGCTTCCCTCCCTCTTAAGTCTCCTGGTTGGACAAGTGTATGAATCAAGATACCGTGTGCTTGGTTGCTTGAGTCGTTGGATATCTACAGCACTCCACCCCATGGATGTGGTTAATAGGATTCTGAGGCTGCCCTGTGTGAGTATCTCATAAGTGGGTTTCTTTTACATTAATGAGAGCAGTGCGGGCGTTTGCAGTGTTTCTAAACCAAGTCTAGAAAGCCCACTTCCCCTTGTAACTGACTTGTTACTTTGTGAGGACCCATGGCTCAGTGGCAGAGCGCGTGCTTTTAGTGCTGTGCCAAAAATTTATCCCACATTTTTTTCGACCATTCTCATTCAATTTGATAGAAAAGAAAGGGCTTTTGATTTGAAAAGAAATTCGAAGGAGGAGAAATTTAAGAGATATTCTCATGGGATGGATTTGGGGTTCCTGTGCTTACCTGACTTATGAGGTGGCTGAGAAGTGTGCATGAGTGTCCTGTCTTTCATTGTAAAACAATCTCTGTGGCAGCCTGTAGTCACCTTGGCTTCCTGCACTTCAGTTAAAGCCAGGATGAGGAAGACGTCATCAGGCAATTCCTCCCATGGGGCTTCTAGAGTTCAGGAAGTGCAGGTGGACTGGGAGAACTGCAGAGCAATGGAAAGATGTGTAAGATAGAGAGAAAACACACGCAGCACCCTCGGCCACCTCGCCGTGACTAAGGAAGCTCAAGAACACCAGCAAAAGAAATGTGAGATTCTGCCTCAAAAAAGTGGAAGCGTCAACACAGTTGATGCTGTCACCCCTCACAGAAGCAATGCAATAAACCAAAAAATGCTGAGAAAAGAAAAAGAGAAAGAAAGAAAGAAAGAAAGAAAGAAAGAAAGAAAGAAAGCTGTGCTACAACCCCTGCCAATTGTGAGCCCTATCCGTGATAAACTGCGGGGAAATTTCTCCTGCCCTAGGAGATGTTCGGTGAAATCCTAGGGATGCCAGAGAATTTCTCCCTGAAACTTCGGGGGGCCAAGCGCCAACGTGTTCGGCCCCCCGAACAAGTTTCGGGGAGAAATCCTCCGAACCCCCCCGCCCCCCGCCCCCCCCCGGACGGGACTTACCTTCACCGAATGTCCCTCCCGGTGGCGGGTCTGGCCGGCGGTTCAGCGGGTGTTCGAGCAGGGCGGGAGTGGCAGCCGGTCCTTTGACCGGCTGCCGCCACCGCCATTGCAATCAAAGAAAAAAAAAAACGCCCCCTGATAGGCTACGTGACGATTCACGTAGCCTATCACGGCTAGATTTGCAAAGTCAGCCGTGATAGGCTACATCAATCGTCACGTAGCCTATCACGGGTGACTTAAAAAAAAAAAAACGCATACGGATAATGGCGGCCCCCATAGGGAGCTGCCATTCCCGTTCCTTATTTGGTCGCTGTAGTCTACGTAAATGTTTACGTAGACTACGGCGAAAATAAGGGCAACGCGTTGCCCTTATTTTCGCCGTAGTCTACGTAAACATTTACGTAGACTACAGCGACTCAATAAGGAACGCGAATGGCGGCTCCCTATGGGGGCCGCCATTCGCGTACACACTTTTTTTTTTTTTTAAGTCAACCGTGACAGGCCACGTGACGATTGACGTAGCCTATCACAGCTGACTTTGCAGATCTAGCTGTGATAGGCTACGTGAATCATCACGTAGCCTATCAGGGTTTTTTTTTTTTTTTTTTTTAACTTTTGCATTTGTGGCCGGGCGAGGTGGGAAGCCTCCTCCCCGGCCTGAATTTCGGCCAGGGCGAAGCGGGAAGCCTCCCCCCCCGGCCTGAACTTCGCGGGGGGAGCAGCGAAGCGCCTCCCCCCCACCGCGAACGTCCTTCGACAACAGGTAAGGGACTTTGGTCCACCCCTATGAAATCCCCCCCTCCCACATTTCTCTGCCCACAAATAGGCTAGAGAATGTTGGGATGTCATTTGTGCACAGCTCATGCTTTGCAGGCAGAAGTTCCCAGGTTCGATCCCTGGCATCGCCAGGTAGGGCTGGAAAAATTCCTGCCTGAAACCCTGGAGAGCCATTGCTGCCAGTCAGTGTCAACAATAGTGGGCTAGATGGACCAAGGGTCTCACTCAGTATAAAGCGGCTTCCTAAATTCCTATTTCTCCATTACCGCAATTTTCTAGAGGTGGAATTTGCCCTGAAATAGCAAGTGACACTGTGCCTTCTCGGAGTGGGAAAGCGGGGTCTGATTGCTAGTCATTTTAGCACCTACATCTGGCTCCAGTTAACAAAATTTGAGCTGATTAAAAATCGGGTAATAAAGTTCATTATGTTTTGGTTGGCTGATTTCCCAACTGTGTATTTATCAAGTTGATTTAGGACTATATTGTTACAAAGAGCTTGAGCTATTAAGATAGCCATAAATCCATACGGGATGGTCCATGTCCCATTCTAATCCAAGCAATATTTGCAGAAGTGTGACTGTTGTATTGTTGCATTGGGGATGGGAGGAGGAACGAACAATCCGGTAGGGAGAGTCATGTTTTGTTTTTTAGTAGTGCTGTGCCGAAAGTGTCTCCCATATTTTTTTTTCGACCGTTCTCATTCAATTTGATAGAAGAGAAATTGCTTTCGAAAAGAAATTCAATGGTGAAGAAATTTTGGAGAAATTCTCCTGGGTTGGGATTGGGTTTCTTGGGCTTACCTTTGGTAAGAGGTGGCTGAGGAATGACCACAAGTGTCCTATTTTTCACTGTACAGTCATCTCTCTGGCGACCTGTAGCTGCCTCAGCTTCCCGCAGTTCAATTAAAGCCCAGTTTAAGGCACCATGAGGTAATTCCTCCCATGGGGCTTTTTCAGATGAGGATGTGCAGGCAGCCTGGGAGGCCAGCTGTGATGAGGTATGCTCAAAAACACCACGAAAATGAACAATAAAACATCCTGAATGCGGCCGAACAGCAGAAGCCTCTTTCATGGGGGAGAAAACTTTCAGGACATTGGAGAACAGGGTTTGGCAGAGCACTAACTCCACCTCGTCCCTGGAGCCAGACACAACGCTGCCCCCACCTGCACTGCAGTGGATGCGCAAACTGGGGACCGGCCTGCCAAGACAGTTGATGCTGTTGCAGCATGAAGCCCCCCAAAACCTTTACCAAGAAAAGGAAGAAGCTGTGCTCCAAGCCCTGCCAATGGGGAGCCCTACCTGGGAGCAGCTGCTGAGAATGTCTCCTCCTCCTGGAGAAATGCAGTGAAACTGTCTCTCAGATTTCTCTGCCCACAAGGAAGGTGGAGAATTTCAAGAGGGTGTTTGCGTACAGCTGTAGTTCTTTTTGCATCCGCTTTGCTTCTCCCCACACATGCTTTTGGTTCCTATTCTTCTTATGTGAGATTTCAAAATCTTCAGAGGTGTTTGCCACTTCGCAGGACACTTTCTCCAGCAGTCTGTCTGCCCTCGGCGAGTCTGGAACAACTCTAATTGGCGCCTGTGTAAAATGCCATAAAAAAGAGAGGTCAGGAGGCATGTGACATGAGGCACCGCTGCTTACATGGGTAGGGTTACAGGCCACTGCAGGGAGGTTTTGTTTCTGAATCCAGCTTTCCTTCCAGGCTAATTAAGTGGCTGGTAATTGGCTCATCAGTGGTACGAGGCTCAGATATTATTCCTTCTGTAAAACTAATGTTTGCTTGCCTGCTTGTTTTTGCTTTATTCTCTGTCTTCTTTCTGTTCTTTTAAACACGAGCTTCTTGCTTCAGGGCCTTCTTCTAACCCTCTGGTTCTTCTTCTTAAGGATTCCCTCCCCCTGCCCCCCGAGTCCTCCACAGCATGGCGTTTGATTCTCAACATTCAGCTGCAATTCAGCTGTTGCTTCCTTGCACAAACGTACCCTCAAGGTATGAAGCTTTCCCCTGCATTTAAATTGTGCCGGGTTCACAAGCCACTGGCCAGATGTTTCCCTGGTGGGCCCAGACATGTGGGGCTGTGGCTCAGACAAGCAGAACTCTCTTATCCACCCCAGCCATCAACAAAGCAATTAGTACTAGTCCCTGTTCTTACTTCCCTGCGTCCTGCCAGCTTCTGGGCCAGGGGATGAATCGGGATTAATTTTGCATCCTTAAAATAAACATTGAAACTCTTAGATTCTGTTGCAGTGTGTTTAGTCAGTGCTGGGTCATAAAGCATAAATTCTTCTGGTGTTTGAAAGGTTTCATGTTAAGCCATCTATCTTTTTGGTGGGTGTTTAATTGTGATGTGTACAGTGATTATGCTATGAACTGCTTGTGATCTGCAGAGAAGGTGCTAGGGCTGAAAATGATGGGGGTCTCCTTTATTTAAAGAGCACGGAAAGACCGGTGTATGCTGGTTATGTAGTAGCCACTTACCCAGGGTATGTAACAGTCCAGGGGACATAATTCAGTGGTAGGGCACATGTTTTGCATGGTTGAATGTCCCAGGTCCCCCACTTAAAAGTATGTTGGATATCAGGGCTGGGAAAATTTCTGTACCAGCCCTTGGAGAAGAACTGCTTCTTATATTGGGTTATATGGACCAATAGTCCAACTATTGGTCTATGGCCTTATTCATTTGTTCCAGGCATTTGTTCCTTCTCGCCTACATCCCAGTTTGCCACCTAAGGTCCTCTGAGGGCTACCTAATGTGAGACTGGCAGCCCACACGCAAGAGGACCTTCTCCTTTGCCGCCCCTCAGCTGTGGAATGACCTGCCGGTTGAAATGCACCTGCTGACCTCTTCGAAGGTTTTTAAGCAGGCGTTAAAGACTCTATTATTCCAGCAGGCCTTCCTTTTTGAGAACTCCTGTTCCTTCTGCTGACTTTTGTATACTATTTTAAAGTAGTGTTGTTTTAAGCTGTGTTTTATTGCTGGATTTTTTTTAAAAAAAAATGTTTTTAGTTCAAAGTTGTTTTTAGTTACATGTTGTTTGTCCGTGTGTTTTTATGTATTTTTTTTTTTAAAAAAACTTTGTACATTGTATTTTAATATTTTAACTTTTGTAAACCACCCAGAGAGCTTTGGCTATGGGGCTGTATTGGTGATGTTGATGCTGATGCTGTAGTAACTTGCTTATACCCATAAAATATTAGTACTTACAGGTGGGCTGACTCAGTGAGCCATATTAAATGTATGTATTAAATGTTGGTGTGAGTTCAAGTGGCTATAGTCCCTTCTAAAGGTTACAGTACTATAATGGGAAGACACTTTTTTATAGGTTTATCCAGTGTTTTTAGTGTAATGTTTAAAGACATACAGCCACAGGAATGGATATGATTCTGTGGCTATTTCCCACACACCCCTTTTCTGGCATTTATACAGTACCTATGTATACAGGATAAAACAAATGGTTGAAGAATGAGGTGTGGTGTAAGCTGTTCAGGGTGGATTGATCTATATGCTGCAACAGATATTTCTACTCCCACTTTGATTGGGGGAAAACTTCTGCAGATGATCCAGTTATGGGGGAATGAACAAACTGAGCCCCTTATCAGAGAGAAAGGAGGGATTTAAACGCATGTAATGGGAATGAATCAAAGGTTAAAGAGAGGGTTTACATCCAGGAACAACAAGCCAGTTTTGAGAAAGATAAGTCCAGTTGTTGTGGGGGGGGGGTACTTAGGAAGGACAAATATCAGTTTCAGTTTCTAAAATGTTCACGTTTTCTTTCAAGCACAAGTTCATTCCATTCCTATTTCTGCATCAGCTTGAAAATGTTTTCCATGCACAAATTTGTAGGCATTTTCCTTAATAAATACATTTTCTATAAGCGATTTCCCCTATGATATGCATGTTGGCATTGCTTAATTGTGTTCTGGTTTACCGATTCATTTGGGAAGTGCAAATTAGGTCAGTTTTGAACCAAGCAGAAATCTATCCCATTCCCATCCCAGTACTTACAAGATCTGGAAACCCCTGGCTGATTCCACTTGGGTTCTAAAGTTTCTTTACCACTATTTGTTTCACATATTTATATCCTCTCTTCCCATATATCAAACTTAAGACTCACAACAACTACAAGTGCAAAAATCAGTACAAAAACTAAAAAGCAACAGCAAAAGTATCAAATTATAAATAGGCAACAGATGAGGCTAAAACATAACAGAAGAGCAGGTGAAATATTAACAATATAAACACTTGTGAGAGCATAGAATTAACAGTATTTCAGGCCAAAGAGTTATCTAAACAGGACAGCAGTGAAAAACACATTAATGTGCATGCAAGGTGAGCCTCTCTAGGGAGATAATTTCTTAATCTAGGGACAGCTGGGGGCGGGGGGTGGGTTATCTCTGTCTGTCTGTCTTGCATGTGCCAAGCACAACTCGAATACTGACAGGATGTACAAGAGATCCTGGACAGAAGATCTTAACTGGATCTGTTCTTCAAGTTGTCAGTTCAAGTGAGTAATAGTGCAAGTAACCTGGCCGTCAACCATTTAGGGTTAGAAATGGCTTGGAGGGAGCAATCCTGTGGCCGCTAGACGGTGGCTAGACAGCCATAGGATATCTTGTTTTCCAGGAACCGACCTCGGAGCCCATGCTCCAACGTTGATTCCCAGAGAACCGACCTCCCCCCACTTCTGTGCTGCCTTGGAGGAGTGGCAAGAGGAGCATGGAGCAGCCAAAAAGGGGCATGTCTGGGGGCATTCCGGGGGGGGGGGGACGGAAATGCCTGTACGACACATCCAGTGTGTCATACAGCAGCCTCCTTCCCTGCCCAGCCCTCGCCCGCTGCTCAGCCCTAGCCGCAAATGCAGAGCAGGAGAAGCGCAGAGGGAACGATCCCCTCTGTGCTTCTCCGGCCCCGCATTGGATAGGCGGTTGTCTCCGAGGTCGGAGGCGGCCACCTACCTGGATAGGATTGCACCCGAAAGCATTCATAAAATCAAAAGGGAATTTGATGATGCCCGCTTTGATCACTGACTGAGGTTTTATCACTTAACTTACATCCTTCTAGCAAGCTGAGACTAAGACTTTCTTTTGTGGTGCTTTGCACAATGTGATGCAACGTTTGGAGTGGGAGTGAAGAAGTTTGGGGATTTAGCAGGGGTAGGGCTTTGCTCATTAAAGGGGATAAGTGCATTTTGATGTATTTATTTTTCCTTGTGGGGGTGGATGAGTGGGGGTTACTGGGCTGACTGCATGTACTCTTATTCTGTATTACGAGGCACTATTCTATTCAGTTTGCCCTTTCTAGGCTGTAGGGAGCTGTCCAGGCTTTCAGCTAATCCTGTTCAGCACTTAAGGTCAGCCTGCCAACTCAATTGTTCTAATTTTGAGATCCTTACCTTCCTGGAAGAGTTACCTCTGTGGTTTCAGTCCATATATTTCTCCTTGACTTTCAGACCTGCATGGCCTGTTTTTGCAACTGTGCTGTGCAAGCAGAATCGACCCCATCATTACAGTAAAGGAAAATCTGGCACTCACATGGCATTGGCATTTTCCTGCTAGTTTCAGCTCTTCTCCCCTCCATTTCTTTTCCTTTTGCAAAGAGAGTGTATTTGGCCTTCTTAACTCGAAAGCACAAAAGGCCAAGGGGGGTGGCTTGATTTGTTGAATGGTTGTTGTGTTGTGCTGAATTTTGTTTTGCAAGCACTACATCATGCACCTTTCTCGTTAAGCTGACTTCATGAACAGGCTCTGCTGAACCTCAGTTTCTGCTTGTGTGAGGGCCCAGATTCAGGACACTATCCTGTGGAGCCATTGCACATCCTGATTCGTTGCAGACTTGAAGGTGCTGACGGCTTTAAATTACTAGTTAGGTCTCAGAATTTGGGCATGCATGATGTTAGGCAGATGGAGAGAAAGAGAGAAGAGTTTCTCTGTGACCCCCACCATGCCTCTCCAGTTCTGGGGCTGTTCTGGGATCAGACTTAGCTTGCACAGAGCCTGTCTTCGTGCTGTCACTAGGGGTGTATGGATTCCCCACCGTCTGTTCCGGTGGGGAATCCGTGAGGGGGAGACGATCCATTCCTCCCCCTCGGAATCCTCCAGAGCAGTTCCGCTCTGCTCAGATTCCGGGGGGGGGGAGCTGGCTTGGGGGCGTTTACCTTCCCTCCTGCCAGCCAGAGCCATTTGCCTCCTCCCTGTCCCTGCCGGTTGCCATGTCTTAAAAAAAAAAAAATGGCAATCGGGAGGATGTGCCCATATATATGCATGAATCTTGCATATAAATCTATGTGTCCATAGGCTTATATCAAGATTCACGGCTCTATATTGCATATAGGTCTATGGGCACATCCTGCTGATTGCATGTGCCCATAGACTTATATGCAAAATAGAGCTGTGAATCTTGTCTATAAGTCTATGGACACATCCTTCCGATCGCCTTAAAAAAAAAAAAGACATGGCAATCAGCAGGGACAGGGAGGAGGCGAACGGCTCTGGCTGGCAAGAAGCAGCCGAGTGTCATTCCGCCTCCAGTCCTCCTGGAACGGAGGTAAGTGGTCCCGATCTGCTCCAGATTCCTGAGGCTGGATTCCAAAGAATCCGGGCTCATTTGAATCTGCAGCAGATTTCTCTGACATCCCTAGCTGTCAAAAATATTTTAGCCACACTCGCTGAGAGGCCGTTTTGCGGTCATGACTTTGAGAGATGAAAAGGTTTCCATGGCTGACTAATGGAATTTTGCTGCCCGGATACTGTGACTGCTCATACTACGTGAGCTCTGGCTTTCTTGTGTTCTAAAATTCTGGTTGATTTGTCAGGAAATGTCCCTACATAGATGACTGGTGGGTTTTAACTTTTAGAGAAGTGTAGCATAACTATTGATGATATGAAGTGAGTTTCTCATTTGAATTAAAGGAAAAACAGAGCTTTATGACTTGATTTGGTTATTGATTAAAGTTTTAAGATATGCTCACTGCTCCAAAATGTCTGGAAAAACATGGGATATAAATATTAGAGCAGCCTTCCCCAATCTGGTGTCCTCCAGATGTGTTGGATTGCAATTTCCATCATTCTCACCCAGCATGACTAATGATGGGAATGGTGGGAGTTGCAGTCCAACCCATCTGGAGGGCACCGGATTGGGAATGGCTGTGTTAACGAAAAGAGATGTGTTCACCCTACAAAAAGGGTGAATGAAAGGGCTTCCTTAGAGGGAAATTTTCAGTGATAGACTAGATTTTGGTTCTTACATTTTGGCAGGTTAATGAATGTAAGCTAATCCATGGAAGATGGTGGCGGGGGGGGGGGCCGTTAGCTGTAAACACAAGGTTTCCTCCCCCACCCCAGGGGATCATAAAGAACTGAGTCATAGATCTAAAATGGAGTTTCTTGCAGGCAGGTGGCTGAGTGGAGAGGCAAGAATCCCAACATATTTCGAGCTCAAATAAGCTGATCCCTGGAGGGTGTGTATGTGTGGATAGTTCAAAAGACACTGCTCTTCAAAGGTTTGGCTTCACGACTCCTTTTGCAGGAACTTGTACCACCATGCCTTTTGTGCAGGAGCATCTTTTGAACTAAATATCCTGTGATGAAGAGCTTACTCTAGCTCAAAATGTATCCAGATTCCACCCCACTTCCAACCCCATCCCTTTTTTTGCATATGAATCAATTAATTGTGATCTCTGTTGGGCAAGAGTGTCAGTCTTTGCTTTATCGAACTGAAACTTTTCCTTACCCTGCCCCAGTGTGGGTGCTGAGATGTGAGCAACCTCTTCACATTCCATCTGTGTTGTTTTTCACCCCACTTTCCAGGCTCCCTGAAGAGCCCTGTGAACAAGACAGCGCTTACACTGATTGCCGTGAGTTCCTGCATCCTGGCCATGGTGTGTGGCACTCAGCTGTCCTGCCCGCTTACAGTTAAGGTGACCCTCCATGTTCCTGAGCACTTCATTGCGGATGGTAAGAGCCTCCAACACACTACTCTATTGGGACAAATGTGGTTGCCTAGGAAAGTAGACTTTGCACATTTCCCCCATGTATTGATCTGGGGTTCTGATTCTCTCAGGTCCCAGTCGAATTAGATGCTTTTGATTACCGAGATGAAACAGAGTCACTTGTGCAAAAAGATGACAGTTTATTGATAGAAAACGGGCGCAGAATATATATGCAAAGAAAGCTCACATTTCCCCTCAGCCAATGCACAGCTGGACTGTCTGTCTGGACCCCCCAAAGACAAACAGGAAATCGTTCTTCGGACCAGCAAAAGTTCTCCAAGCTGATAGCACGTTTTGCCCCTTGGAGCAAGGCCAAAGTGCAAGGCCTGTAGATGTGCTTTTATGGGTGTCTCTGTCCAGCTCAGGCGCTGACGGGCTGGCACACAGACTCTCTTCTCAGAAATGGGGGGTGGGGGGGTAGGCTTGCTTCTGAAGGGAATTGAAACCTATTCGTCAACGCAGCTTCAAGGTTGCAGGCCAACGTCAATGCAGCTTCAAGGTTGCAGGCCACAGATTGCAGGCCACAGATTGCAGGCCTGTGTGAATGAGTTTCTGAATTAACTACTGAGCTGTTGGTTAATCCAAATTACACAGGTCTACTACCAGCATGTAGGAACTCTGTGAAGGCCACTTTTTTGCTCACTAACTAACTCACACCCCCAGTCACCCTGCTGCCACTCTCTCCCCCAGATTATGTTGGTTTCTCAAGTTTTCCAGGGATGTCATAGGCTTCCTTTGGGAGAGGGTAAGAAGATGTTATCCTTGGTCCATCTATCCTAGTATCCTGTTTCCAATGATGGCAACATCAGATGTTTGACAGGAAGCTTACCAAAGAACAGAGAAGGAGGAGGGGTTTTGGTGGTGGTGACAGCAATGACAATAGCAAGAACAAAGGTGATTCCCTGTAGTTCACTCCAGACTTCTGATAGCCTTGCTGTTTAGGGGGAAGCTGTTCATAAATCTACTTTTTTCTGTCCATCTTGATATGCTCTGATCAAATCACATCCTTGCGCGGTTTAGCAAATCTAAGTTCCTGTATTTATTTGTGACAATTCTCTCATGCCCTTTTTCTAAGGAGATCAGAATGGCATGCCCTCTGTCCTGTCCTCCCACCCCCTGCCCCCCCCCCACACACGACCTGTAAGATGGGTTAGGTTCAGAGAAACTGCCTGGCCCAAGGTTAACCAGTAAGCTGTGTATTTAAGCAGGTTGAGGGTTGAACCCAAGGTTCCCTGGTCAAAATCCAGTATTATTTAGCCACAATGCCACATGGATTTAAATCCCCTTCTATATGAGAATTAGATGGCTTTTGTGTCACATTGTACAGCTCTGCTTGCCTTCTACTGAGGCCACACCATGGGGATATTATGATTCTTTTGAAAGACTGTACAAAGTGCTTTGCAATTCATACTCCATTTTAATCCCATGCCAACTCTGTTGGGCGCATAGAAAGTTGCCTTGTAGAGGTCAGATTATTTGTCCATCTAAGAACATTATTACCTGCTCTGTTGACATCAGAGGAGATTTGTTTGTTCTTGAGGATGGAAAGAAATGGAACATCTCAAGACCTGCTAAGGCCCAAGAGACAGAAAATGAAGAAAATAGTGGTTTCTCTTTTGAATTAGAAAGACTAGACAATATCGATAAGGAAGACGGACAGGATCCCAGAGGGCATTCAGTTCTTCAGCTTTTTCTCCAAATATTAGAAGTACCAGACAAAAGAAACTGCCTAGAAGATTTAAAGATTTTGTAACTAACTTTTGAACCCAGCTCTTATTAATTGTACATTTATTTTGAAAGAGAGAGATGTGTTGCATTGTAATAGCTGTATGTACTTCCTTGTTTTGAGTTGTTCAGAAATGTGTCCCTAGAGGGTCCCAGGAGGAGGGAGAAAGGAGGATGGAAGAGCGGGAAAGGGGAGGAAGGAGGATGTGGGGAAAAGAAAGACAGATAGAAATTGAGGTTTTAGAAATAAAGTTCTGTTTACATCCAAACCTTGTGTCTGGATCCTCCTTACTGAGAGGAAAATCCAAAAACTGCCAGCAGCAATCCACAGTCTGAGTTTTTTCCCATTACCTGCTGTAGCCTGATCCTTTTTAAAGTGGAGATGTTGGGGATTAAACCAGAGGCCTTCTGTGTTTATGGTGTGTGCTCTGCCATTGAGTTATTGGCTGAAAAAAAAGAAGCTTGCTTAGACCTCCCATGTCCAAATTGCACCAGTATTCACTGCATCTGGTTCTGGAATGTGTGTGTCTGGACTTGG
The DNA here is from genome assembly GCF_057233095.1 of Heloderma suspectum. Taxonomy (NCBI): domain Eukaryota; kingdom Metazoa; phylum Chordata; class Lepidosauria; order Squamata; family Helodermatidae; genus Heloderma; species Heloderma suspectum. The sequence continues at coordinate 15,648,773 of NC_139471.1, read as the reverse complement.
AAGTTGCTTGGCTGATTCATTTGCTTAATTCATCACTCGTGGGAATCACCCTCAATTTGAAAAATGTAGTATGCAAATCAGCCCAGAGGCAGCCAGTCTTTTGCTGCCAGTCCCTTGTCTTATCTGAATTGAGAGGCATTTGCCTCCATGGATCAGGAAGCCAGTGTGTTTCAGCCTCTCACTGTCATCTGAAAGGCATGCTGGAGAATGGGCAGGAATGCCACAGCAGGGGAAATGGGGAATGAGAGTTCTGACTGGAGCATCATTTAGAACTTTGCTGGGGCTCTTTTTGTTTTCTGGTGGTACCTTCTGCAGTGATACTCTCCACTTGGCTTTCCCAGGAGGCACGTGCCAAAGGTAATGTGTCCATGGACCCGGCTAGCAGTGTTCTGCTCAGGAGTCCAGCCAGTCTGGTAGAGCTGTTGTGGCTTGCAACAGGGGAAGCTTTCCAGCTCTCCCCTCTTCTCTACAGCTATGCTTAATCTCTTAAGCAGAGTGGTGGGATGGAGGTATTGGGAGACCTAAAGGTAAATGCTCTCCTTCCTCTTGAAACCTCTGTTACTTGAACTCTTGTGTCCAGATGGTTGGATGGTTGCCTTGAGTTTTGAAGGAATGTAGCGAAGCCATCACATGGTTGGTGGCTTGAGATGCCTTCTCAGCACCCTTTTTTGTTTTGTTTTTAATCTTCTGACCAATAAAATGGAATCTGCCTCATGCCTTCATTCCAAAGCTGCCTGTCACTGCTGTTTTTTTCTGTTCCCCAGGCAATGAATTACTATTTTCTGCTGGAAAAGATAAAAAGAACAAAGCATTAGTAAAGGAGCCCTTGCCACTCTTCAAAACCCCTGCCCCCAACATGGTTGTCCCATTTTTCTCGAGTTTTGCTGATCTTTTCTACACAACTTCAAAGAGCATCAACTCCAGCTTCTCTAAAACATAAGGGGATGTCTCATTTCTTCTACCAGATGGGAGCCACCATTAGGTTCTTTGCAACTTAGCATTGGTTAGGCCTCATCTTGAGTACTGTGTCCAGTTCTGGGTACTACACTTTAAGAAAGATGCAGACGAACTGGAGAGGGTTCAGAGGAGGGCAACAAAGATGATCAGAGGACTGGAAACAAAGCCCTATGAAGAGAGACTGAAAGAACTAGGCATGTTTATCCTTGAGAAGAGAAGACCGAGGGGAGATATAATAGCGCTCTTCAAGGACTTGAGAGATTGTCACAGAGAGGAAGGCCAGGATCTCTTCTCAATCATCTCAGAGTGCAGGACATGGAATCATGGGCTCAAGTGACAGGAAGCCAGATTCTGGCTGAACATCAGGAAAACCTTCCTGACTGTTACAGCAATACGACAATGTAATGAATTACCTAGGGAGGTGGTGGGCTCTCCCATCCTGGCCTGGAGGCATTCAAGACGAGGCTGGACAGCCATCTGTCAGGGATGCTTTGACTTGGATTCCTGCATTGAGCAGGGGGTTGGACTCAGTGTTCTTATAGGCCCCTTCCAACTACTCTATGATTCTGTGAGTGCACCATAAAGCACAATCCTATGTAGAGTGTGAGCATGTTCCCCTTGCCTTGTAGTTCAGCTAGATACAGAGCCTTAGCAAGTCTTGGCATGGGATTAAAATGAGGTATGAATTGCAAAGCACTTTGTACAGTCTCTCAAAAGAACCATAAACATATCCCCCTGGTGCGGGCTCAGCAGGAGGCAAGCAGAGCTGTCACATGTGACACAAAAGCCATTTTTGCCTGTCTGCCTATGGACGGTGTTGGGGAGAGGGAGGAAAGGAGGCTGGAGGTTTCCTTATATGCTGGCCTCCCCAGTCTCCTCTCCTCCTGCCCACGGGAAGGCCACCACTCCCTCCTCTCCAAGGTCACTTCAAAATGCTTGGAGATCACTCAAAACCACAATAATAGAAGCCCAGCTAAAATGTATACCACAGGCTGGGAAAGGTAGCACCAAGTCCAAGAGGCTGCCGGCATGGTTAACAATCAATGTTAAGGGAGCTATTATTAGAGGAAAAAGAGCTTCCTTCTGAAAATGGAAGTTTTGCCTGAGTGAGGAAACAAAGGGGAGCACAAGCTTGCACAAAGGTGATGCAAGACAACAATAAGAGATGCAAAAAAGCAGTTTGAAGAAAATATCTCTCCCAACACCAAGCCAACAATAAAGAATTATTTAAATATATCAGAAGCGGAAAACCAGCTAGGGAGTCAGTTGGACCATTGGATGACAATGGAGTTAAAGGAGTACTGAAGGAGGATGAGGAGACTGCAGAGAAGCTGAATGAATTATTTTCATCTGTGAAGAGAATGCTGGACTAGATGGACCCTTGGTCTGATCCAGCACGGCTCTTCTTATGTTATAACCTTAAACTATTGTCCACCTGTTAGCAGATTAGTGTCTGCTAGTAAACAGAGTTGGGCTTCAATTTTTGCCATAATTTAAACCACACACTTACTATAATTTCCCAAAGGTTTACAAACTTAGACCACCTTATTAGTCTAATTGTTTTAAATACCCCCAGAACATGAGCCTGCTTTCCTCTACTCCTCAAGATTCGCATCTGTACTAAAGCTTGCATCTGATCCACCCCTAACCTCACCTTGCTTGCTTCTTGACTGCCACCTATGTCTCCCTGATGTTATCTCCTCCACTCATGACCAGTCCTTCACTATTGCTGCCCTAACTTTGCCCGTTGAATATAGACTGGCTAGGCAGGGACAATACCATTTCTTTGTTCAGCCCACTGTTAGGTATACTGTTGGTGCCAATGAAAAGTGTAAAAGTAGGAGGAATCGGGCCTGTGACTGTGACTGAAGGTCCCTTGAAAATGTGTGTCCTTCAGATTCTATGGCCAAAGAGAATTTGCAAATTAATGGTCCAGAGAGAATTTGTATTAATATTGATCATGAAACAGAATGAGAGGCTAACAGCTTCTCTGCCAGCAGGCCTTGGGGCTAAAGTAAGAGAGAGAGAGGGCGTCCTGTCAGCAGAATCACTGGACCCAGATGGTATCCATCTCAGGGTTCTTAAAGATCTGAAATCTGAAATTGCTGATTCTCTAACAAAGATATGTAACATGTCCCTAAGATCAGCCTCTGTACCAGAAGACTGGAGAATGGCCAAAGTAACATCAGTTTTTTAAAAGGGATACAGGAGGGATCTGATAAATTAAAGGCTGGTTAGCTTAATATCTGTTCCAGGGAACTTGGCTGAAAGCATTATTAAAGATAAAATTTGTAAGCATATGGAAGGACAAGCCCTGCTGCAAATAAATACATACATACATACATAAATCAGCATGGCTTCTGCAAAGGTAAATCCTGTCTCACTAACCTTTTAGAGTTCTTTGAGGGTGACAGTTAACTTGTGCACAGGGGTGATCTGGTAGACCCTGTTTACTTGGGCTTCCAAAAGGCTTTTGAGAAAGTCCCTCCCCAAAGACTCCTGAGCAAACTTAGCAGTCATGGAATAAGAGGACGGGTAAGTGGTTAAAGAACAGAAAGCAGAGAGTAGGAATAAATGATAAATTCTCCCAACAGAGGGAAGTAAATAGTGGGGTCACACAAGGATCTGTATTAGGACCAGTGCTTTTCAACTTATTCATAGATGATCTAGAATTAGGAGTGAGCAGTGAAGTGGCCAAGTTTACCAATGACACCAAATTATTTAGGGTGGTTAAAACAAAAAGGGATTGTGAAGAGCTCCAAAAGGATCTCTCCAAACTGGGAGAATGGGCATCTAAATGGCAAATGCAGTTCAGTGTAAGCAAGTGTAAAGTGATGCACGTTGGGGCAAAAAATCCCAACTCAGCATATAAGCTGATGGGATCTGAGCTAGCGGTGACTGACCAAGAAAGAGATTGTGTGGTTGTGGAGCACAGCTAGATGAAAATGTTGACCCATGCAGCTGCTGTGAAAAAGGCAAATTCCAGATTAGGCATAATTAGGAAAGGAATTGAAAATAAAACTGCCAATATCGTACTGCCTTTATACACATATATGTTGTGACCAGACTTGAGATACTGTGTACAGTTCTGGTCTCCACCCCTAAAAAAGGATATTGTGGAGTTGGAAAAAGGGCAGAAAAGGGCAACTAAAATGATCACGAACCTGGAGCAACTCCCCCATGAGGAAAGGTTACAACAGCTGGGATTGTTTAGGTTGGGGGTGGGGAGGAGGGTAAGGGGAGACATGATAGAGGTTTACACAATTATGCATGATGTCAAGAATGTGGATAGGGAGACATTTTTCTCCCCCTCTCATAATACTAGAACCAAATGGGGTCATCCCATGAAGCTGATTGGTTGGAGATTCAGGACAGATAAAAGGAAGGACTTCTTCACACAGGACAGAGTTGAACTATGGAATTTATGCCCACAGGATGTAGTGATGGCCACCCATTTGGATGGCTGTAAAAGGGAGTTAGACAAATTTCCTGGAGGAGAAGGCTATCAATGGTTGCTAGGCTTGAGGGCTATGTGCTACCTCAGTACCAGAGGAGGTGTGCTTATGTACACCAGTTGCTGGGGAACATGGGTGGGAGGGTGCTGTTGCACTCATGTCGTGCTTGTAGGTTTCCCACAGGCAGCTGGTTGGCCAGTGTGTGAACAGGCTGTTGGGCTAGATGAGCATTTGGTCTGATCCAACAGGGCTCTTCTTATGTTAACCTGTCTAAATGGGTGAAACTTGACCAAGAGGAAAGGAAACCAGGTCAAGGGACCATGACAAGCCAAGACCTACTAGCCAGGAAGGGTCCACGGGGGCTGCAAGAGGAAAAGGGTACAAAGAGGGTGGGGAAAGATGAAGAATAACTAATGAGAGAGTAGGGAGAATAAAGGGAAAGGGCAACCTAGAGGAGTATTTTTTTATGTATTTATTTCACTAAAAATGACATTCCTGTAGGTGGTCAACTAGGCTGTACCGAAGGATGCTACCTGTCTCTAGAAACCTGTAAAGAATGTAAAACCAATATTCTTTGCCTGAGAAGGGAAAAAAAGGTAATGCTGTTACCCTGGAAAAGAGTGAGGGAGAGACAGGTGGGGTGGAGCCCCTTGATTCTTGTCCCCATGACAGAGCTCCCTGTTGGGATCATCTCAATAGAGCCCCTTAGTTCTTGTCCCCATGACAGAGCTCCCTGTTGGGATTGTCTCAAAGATTGAGGTGACACGTAACAAATTCTAAGTACAACCCTTCCAATATTTATTCCCTTTTTATCAGATACAATGAAGTGATAGTATATACTAGGGGTGGTGAACCTGTGGTCCTCCAGATGTTGGACTCCAGCTTCCAGATCTTGTTAGACTCGAACTCCTGCCAGCCCCAGCCAGCATGCCCAATGGTCAGTGTGATGGGGTTTTTTTTTAGTCCAACAACATCTGGAGGGTACACACACGCCCCTGGAATGTGGTCTGTCTTTTCCAACAATGGCTCTGACCCAGCCGAAGTCAAAAAGAAAGTTTTATCACATGCTTGGAATGTTTTAGGTGAGATAGGAGTCAGCATCCCTTTCCGGATCTGATCCCTCTTCCAGGCACAAAACACACAAGACACCAGGTGTACAGGCTTTGTGCAGTGCTCACTTTCATACAACTGCCTCTAAACAAAATGCTCTAGTCCAGCTGCCAGCAGCCTGCATCACCCATGGAGAAGTCCATCAGGCACCTGTTGAGCTGAAGTTTACCCATTAAGCACTGTGGAATTGCCCAGTATCTCCACACACCCTATTAGAGACCACTCCTATGCTGCACGTAGCTAGGAGTTCATGATGTAGGAGCTTTCCTGCCAGCTTCTGCCAGTGCTTTCTGGAGCAGAGAGGAGGGGACATAAGAGAATACCACCCTCCCAGTGTTCAAGCCCCATGTTGTTTAATCCCCTCCTTTTCAGGAGCTAAATGAGCATCTTCAGCGCTGAGGAATAAGTCAAACCAATGCTGCTTCCTTGGATGTCATTAAAAACTTCCAGCTCTGGTGGTTTCGCTAAATGGGTTATCATAGTCTTGCCATCGGTGTGATGCTGTGAATTGATGTTACATTAAAGGAACGGCTCCCACTATCTCTGTTTGCCAAAGTGAAGAGCTCTGGGGGTATCTGCGTAAACGGTAAACCCAGCCCAGTTGCAACACAGCAGAGCAACATTACGCGTTCATGCAGAACTTTGACAAAGCTTCTGGGAGCAATGAAGAGCCCCAACTTGTGCTGGGATGAAGAGGCACAGGGAGAAAGTGCCTTCCAAGCTCCTTGGCAGAAGAGGAGGATATTTCAGGGTAGTAGACAGATGCTGATGTTTCCCGCCTCACCTTGGCTGCCAGGGATGCAATTCCCCATTAAAAAGTCCCCCACCCCACCCCGCACATGCAGTTTAGAAGGATGTTTTACAGTGTCGTTACAGATGTCATTCTCATTCTTTTGTGAGCCTTTCCACCAGGCCCCCTCTCTTCTTTCTCTTTAGAAAAGTCATTAAGCTTGGATTGGAGATCAGCCCATTTCCTCCCTAGTTCCAAGGGCATTAATCTGTTTTATTGGTATTTCATTGGCAGCTCTGTGCAAGTTTCTGAATACTTGCATAATTTGCTTAGCAGCCTTTTTTTTCCAGGGGGACCAGCACATAAGTGATTCCATTTTTTACTGTAATAGTATGGAGACACAGTGGATTTCATTTTAATTCAGCTTCTTTCCTCCCATTCTAAGAGGGATTGCATTTAGTGGTTGGATGATAGGAAAGCTAAGGGCTGAGAAACAAGTTTCCTGCTAAAAATTATAGTACTAGTACGAAGGACACACCAGTGTCATTTTCACCATTACTGGTTTCTCCTGTATTATCCTTTAGAATATTCCCTGTGATATCTTTTAATACTGAAGTACAAAGCAGCATTTTGAACAATGAGGGTGCAGCGGATAGTATAACGGTACTGCCTTGAAATCATTACCATACACAGTCGTAGCCTTGCGACAGTTATTCACACTCTGGTAACTTCCCATTTGGATTATTCCAATGCAATATATTTGGGGTGCCTTTGAAACCAGTCCGGGAACTTCCGTTTGTCCAGAAGTGTGGGTGATTTAAAATTTGCACTTTTTGAGAAAGGTGAGCATTTTGAGAAAGTTGCACACGTTAAGAACATTTCACATTTTTCAAGCCCAAATCTTGCCAACGCGAACACACTTTGAGGAATTTCTAAACATTTTTTGGAGAAAATGTGTGTGCATTTGGGTTTATGACCAGGGCATTTTTGAGTGATTTGTGGACTGAAAATTCTCAAAATTCTCTATCTGAGACCCTCTTCCTGGTGCCCCCCCCCAATGAGGTGGGATGGGTGACTACAAGACAGAGGGCCTTTTCAGTGGTGGCACACTGTTTGTGGAATACTTTCCCCAGAGATACTTGCCTGGTGCCTACATTATGGTCTTTCCGGGACCAGGTGAAGATCTTTTAATTTGCCCCAGCATTTTAAGAACTGGCATTTTTTGTTTTGTTTTAGTACTCCTATTTTGCTGGTGGTTTAATTTAGTTTTATGATGCTTTCATGGTTTTATTCTTTGATGATGGTTTTATCTTGGTTTTATGCTCTGCTGTTTTTATCTTTTGTTTTAACTATGGGAATGATGCTTTTAATGCTTTGTAAACCACTCAGAGAACTTTGGGAATTGGGTGGTTTTAAAGAATAGTAAATAAATAAAAGCATACATAGAAATTTCAAACTGTTTCCTTTAATGTACTTCTACACCCTTTCTGTATTTCCTGAATCAGTGTTGAGGACTTATACGCCATTGTAATGTGCAGTTTACAGAGAACACATCCTGCTACTTCACAACACTCTGTTTTGTTTGTTTGTTTTAAGTTTATCTCTGTTTTGGAGTTGTTACTGCATCACTAGTCTTTATGAGACAAACCCTTGGAGCTTTGACCAAAGCTAAAGATGCTGATCTTATAGCTGATCTCTACTTATTCTACTGTTCTATGATTCTATGAAGCTGGACAGCCATCTGCCAGGGATGCTTTGACTTGGATTCCTGCACTGAGCAGGGGGCTGGACTCGATGGTCTTATAGGCCCATTCCAGCCCTACTATTCTATGATTGTAGGATTCTATGAAGCTGGACAGCCATCTGTCAGGGATGCTTTGACTTGGATTCCTGCACTGAGCAGGGGGCTGGACTCGATGGTCTTATAGGCCCATTCCAGCCCTACTATTCTATGATTGTAGGATTCTATGAAGCTGGACAGCCATCTGTCAGGGATGCTTTGACTTGGATTCCTGCACTGAGCAGGGGGCTGGACTCGATGGTCTTATAGGCCCATTCCAGCCCTACTATTCTATGATTGTAGGATTCTATGAAGCTGGACAGCCATCTGTCAGGGATGCTTTGACTTGGATTCCTGCACTGAGCAGGGGGCTGGACTCGATGGTCTTATAGGCCCCTTCTAAGTCTACTGTTCTATGATTCTATGATTCCATTTTCCACCAACCAAGAAACCTGTCTGGGTTGCCCAGGATGGGAGACAGTTTTGAGTAAACAGCTATATTTTGTATTTCCAAAAATGGAGGATCAACAATCATCTGGTACTTCCCTGTCCTAGAGCCACTGAAACCATCACATCACCTGGCAGAGCCCAATCTGAACGTCTGCAAACCCTCCTCCTCCGTAACATCTTATAACACTGACTGTGCAGACATTCTGACTACAACATCTTGTCAGTCTTTCTTTTCTTCCCCCCACCCCCACCCTTCCTGGCCAGCCTGCTTTTTGTAACATCTTGCCTGATGAAGAGATCTAGAGATCTTGAAAGCTTTCACATTTTTGGTGATCTTTGAGTTGGCCTAATAAAGGTCTAACAAAGACAGATTTTGGAATTTTCCCTATGTTCAACATGGGTGCCTTTCTTTTTTGTACCATCAAATATGTGTGTGTGATATTTTTAGGCTTCCAAATTAGCAAGTGATACTTTTGGCTGCTACTAAAAGACACATACAAAAAAAAAAAAAACAGGAAAGAAAGGAAAGGAAAGGAAAGGAAAGGAAGAGCGGGGATATTTCATGGCATATTGCCTCTAAATATGTGGCTCAACAACACTACAAGCAAGAAGGATCTTGGAATTGTTGTAGATCACAAGCTGAATATGAGCCAACAATGTGATGTGGCTGCAAAAAAAAGGCAAATGCTCTTTTGGGCTGCATTAATAGAAGCATAGCTTCCAAATCCCAGGAAGTACTAATTGCCCTCTACTCAGCACTGGTTAGGCCTCATCTGGAGTACTATGTCCAGTTCTGGGCACCACACTTTAAGAGGGATGCAGACAAGCCGGAGAGGGTTCAGTGGAGGGCAACAAAGTTGATCAGCGGACTGGAAACAAAACCCTGTGAAAAGAGACTGAAAGAACTGGGCATGTTTAGCCTTGAGAAGAGAAGACTGAGGGGAGATAGGATAGTGCTCTTCAAGACCTTGAAAGGTTGTCACAGAGAGGAAGGCCAGGATCAATTCTCCATCATCCCAGAGTGCAGGACATAGAATAATGGGCTCAAGGAAGCCAGATTCCTGCTGAACATCAGGAAAAATGTCCTGACTGTTAGAGCAAGATGACAATGGAACCAATGACCTAGGGAGGTGGTGGGCTCTCCCACACTGGAGGCATTCAAGACGAGGCTGGACAGCCATCTGTCAGGGATGCTCTGACTTGGATTCCTGCATGGAGCAGGGTGTTGGACTCGATGGCCTTGTAGGCCCCTTCCAACCGTACCCTTCTATGATTCTATGATAAACATGGAGATTGTACATAGGCACCATGACTGGTAGCCATTGATAGTAGTACTGTTCCAAAAGTTTCTCCCACATGTTTTTCGACCATTCTCATTCAATTTGATAGAAAAGAAAATCAAAGGAGGAGAAATTTTGGAGAAATTCTCATGGGTTGAGGTTTGGAGTTCTTGGGCTTACCTTACTTCTCTGTCATGGTACAGTAATATCTTTGGCAGCCTGTAGCCTCCTCGGCTTCCTGCACTTCAGTTAAAGCCATCATGAGGAAGGCACTGTAAGTCAATTCCTCCCATGGGGCTTTTTCAGTTTAGGAAGTGCAGGTGGCCGAGGAGGCTGCAGAGCAATGGAAGGGTGTGTAATAGAGAGAGAGAAAGCACGCACAGCACCCTCGGCCACCTCGTGGTGTTTAGGTAAGCTCAAAAACCTAAAGACATTCAAAATTCTGCCTCAGAAAAGTGGAAGCCTCAACAGAGTTGATGCTGTTGCCACTTGCAGGAACAGTGCAATAAACCAAAAACCCTGAGGAAAAAAGAAAAAAAGCTGTGCTACAACCCCTGCCAATGAGTGTGCCCTACCTGGGAGAAACTGTTGAAGAATTTCTCCACCCCTAGGAGAAATTCAGTGAAATTGTTTCCCCAATTTCTCTGCCCACAAATAGGCTGGAAAATTTCCAGAGGCCATTTGTGCAGAGCTCTAATAGATAGCCTTATCCTCCCTGAGTTTGCCTAAATACCTTTTAAAAGCCATCTAACTTAGCGGCCATCATCCCATCTCATGCAAGTTGCATAAATTTAATTTGTGCCATAATATCACCAGAAACATAAGCAACTTTTTGTCCCTGGCTACAGTGCCGCATACAGAAATTCATATACCCTTATGCCATGTGTCAGTTAACTGAAGATAAATACCACCTCCTGATTCCGCCCTCTGAGATTACGATTAGCCTGCCAAAACAGAATTCCATGCAAAATCCCTGGAAAAAGTTCAGAATTGCAATTCACCATTCTGAATTTTGTTTTTGAAATTGAAGAGATAATAAAAACAAACCATCCAGGCTGGAATGGGGATGTAATACTGGTATGCCTCTTTTTGTTTATTTCTAAAAACTTCAAATCCAGCGCTGTAACTGGGAATGTTAAAAATATCAAACAATGGGAGAGAGTTTCAAACTTTGTGGATCAATTTGAGTTAGGAGCATTTGCATAGATAAATAAAACTTTATTACGGTCAAAGACCAGCCCAAAACATTTGCATAAGACCCCCCCCCCATACATATACTTGACTTATAAGCATGGATTGAATTAGTGTGAAATTATGATGATTTGTCATGTTTTCATCACACAATTGCAATGGTTACATGCTGTCCAGAGAACTGTTCAAGGGCTGCATACAAATAGTGGGTTTGATCCAGAATTTGCCGTGCTTCTTGTAGACCCATTGAACTCAATGGGAATTAAGACAGTCATAACTTGCTTGAACTCAAACTCCTTTGATCTACCATTTTGTTTAAATTTCTAAAGCCAAAGCACATAATTACACCTTCTCAAGTCATTGAGCTCTATGCTCAATTTCAGGATGTTGGTCTACTTCCCATAAAAGAAGGCAAAGGAGTCTTCAGTTTTGCACAATCTCTCTCTCTCTCTCTCCCTCCCTCTCCTGAACCCCTGCACGCTGCAATGTGTGTGTACATTTATAAAATAACAGCGCATACTCAAGATGTTTTTAACAATCAATGCACAACTAACCTGCATTCAGTAATCCATATTCTGCACTCTTGTTTAAAAACACAAGAAATGCCTTGCAGGATCAGTTAAGGTGCAGCTAGTCCAGCACTCTTTGCATGAGTCTGAGCAAGCAGCAGGCAGCAGGCACTTTTCTGCCACCCATGTTCTAAGACAGATACCACCAGCGAAGCATCAAAATATGGATGAAAGGTGAAATGAACACAGTTTGGGAAGAATAAAAGGATGGATGCTTTACCACCATTCCATTCATAGATAAGATTACTTCTTACAGTTTCCAAGTCTTTAGTGCCACATCCAACCCATCCCCCCCACCCCTGTTATTAAATTGATCCCCTGAATCAAATTTAAGGATTGATACTCCATCACAATGTGTGATTTGCAGAGACACTTCACAACTGCTTCTTGCATCTCTGTTCTGCAGCTTGTCTCTGTTAGGGAATTGGTCCTGCGTCACGAATCCTTACAAAACGCACCCTCAGAGCTTTGATCAAAACTAAAGATGCCTAATGGGAGAGATGTAACTTCCTGCTCAGCATTCCTTGAAAACATTCCCATGCATACACAGAAACTTTCAGGTCCTACTTGGAGTGCTCATGCATGTTTTGGTCGGTTTTTTGTTTCGACGATGCATTACTCCCCGAAGTACACAGCCTGTTGCTTGCAGATGAGCCCTGAAACTGGTGTGACCTCTGAGATTTCATTGGGTGTGACCTCTGAGATTTCATTGGGTGTGACCTCTGAGATTTCATTGGGTATACATGTGTCTCAATAACTGTAGGTAGTCCAAAAGGATCCAGACCAAACCAAATCCCTGCCTGTTTTAAGGTTCAGAGCAATAACTGATGGGGAAAGGGACCAAAGGTTGGGGGGGGGGGGCAAATGAAATGATGGTTTGTAGGCTTTTTTTCTTTTTTTTAGGGAGGGATGAACACACCTTTTTGGAAAGCAAAGGGGAAATGGAGCCAAACTGGAAGAAGATGGAGTCTAAAGGGATGAGCCAGTTGACAAAAAACAGTTTAATAGAAATAGACGACAGCCCCAGAAGCAAAAGTGGGAGATGGTGTTTAATTGGGTGCAGCTGGGATAGCTAATCTTCCTTGCTTACTTTTCCCCTCTTTTTTTGGCTAGTATTTCCTCAGATCTGCTAGAGTGATTGATTGATTACATTTCTCTACTGCCCAATAGCCAAAGCTATTTGTCTGTGGCTTTTGCTGTATCCGCCCCCCACCCACCCCCACACATGCACACACCGCCCTTCCATTCCTTTAACAGTCTGGGGGTTTATACACCTGCTCTGTTGACATGTTGTGAGGCAGATGGTTCTCATCCTGTTGGATGTGGAACCAGGGCAAACCAAGGTTTCATGGCATCAGCAGCTGCCCTTCAGTTTAATTTTTGACACTGGAAGATCACAGTGCCTGTGCTGTGGTTTGCTTTGGCTCCTTGCCAGCAGCACCTTGTCGTTGATCCAGAGACTGGCCTCGATAACTCGCCTGGATAAAGCAGAAAGTTAAGCTGCCTGCAGCACTTGCCTTAAAAGTTAAGCTGCCTGCAGCACTTGCCTTAAAAGTTAAGCTGCCTGCAGCAGTTGCCTTAAAAGAAGCAGGAAAGTGTGTGCGTGCGGTAGCGTGGTGGCAGATTCAGAAGTGCAGGGTCCCTTCCAGCCATGCCCCCTCACAGCCACTCCCCCTTCTAAGATTACACGACCCTGTAAGATATCCAACCTTCAACTGGGATCCAGAAACAGTGCAGCTGTGTAAGGCAATGGTATTTCAGTTGGATGTCTGAGGAAAAAATGCAGGGGTGTTAAAATCTTTTTCACTCACTTGCTCACACACACAGAGACATTTTAGGTTTTCAAAATACGATACTCTATGGAAGCTTCACCCTCACTTAGTGTCAGGGAAGGGGAGGAGACGGCTGGAAGAGCCTGGCCCACAGCTGTCGGCTGGGAGTAGAAGGGACCTGGCTGAGAACTGGCTCTTTAAAAAGTCCTTGTCAGGAGCACCCTAGCAGCCTCTTTCAGTCTACTCCAATAGCCAACTCAAGACACAGATGAAAGGATTCTTTTAAAGGCTTTAATCCTTTTACAACTTAATGACTCTTTCAGATGCTAATCACCAGCGACTAAGCAATGAACAGCGGAGTAGCCTATGCTCCGGGTAGGCAGATTGGTCCCCGTTTGAAGGAGAGTCACATGAAGACCCTGAACTTATGGGCTAGGGAGAGATCCTCCCTCTTTCCCTTGGGTCCATGGGAGGCAGCCGTTGCTTGCGCACCAAACGGGCACTACGCCTCCTTTCCGTGCCCTCCATCGCTCATCACTCCCTGCATCTGCATTGAGCATCTAGCAAGCCCCCCTCCTGCACTCTCTCACTGCCCGGGTCACTATCTATCTCAGGAATGCCGGCAGGAGGAATCTCTGCCAGCTGCTGTGCCTGTGAGGGATGAGCTGGCTCCTCTCCCATGGATTGCTGATCCTCCTCAGAATCAGAACTGCTCTGGGGTTCTATCAGCTCCGTTTCCACACTGACAGTCCTGGGTCTTCATCCCTGTGAGACCCCCCACCATTACGCCCCTGTGTGTGTGTGTGTGTGTGTGTGTGCATGCGTGTCTGGGACAGGAATAGTTCTACTGTCTCCCCAAGTGAAAATGCACACCCACTTCTGCCATATCAAGTCTTTCTGTCTTTTTAATTGCTGTTGTTGCCTAATTGTGTTCTTGGAGTTCAAGAGGAGAGAGGAGGGAAAAAAATGTTGATTAGGAATAGATAAGCAGCCAGGGTGGGTGGGTGGGCAGGAAGGAATGAACACAACATTGTAGCAGGAACAGCCCATTCATGCCCAAAATTTTATCTAATCATGAATACTAGTTTGTTTTGTTTTAACTAAAATAAACGAGCAAAACACAACAACCACAACTCACTCCGGTATTATAGAAAGCAATGCTCGGACTTTCTAGAACATACTGAATCAAAAGATGGGGGGTGGGGCATGGATGTCGATTTCCTCCTCCTCCTTCTCCTCTTCTTCCTCCAACCAGTGTTATGTTCATCAGGGGATTTTACTATATGGTCACACACACACAAAGGGGGGAGAGATTTAAAAAAGATCACAGCTGAAGAGTTTTTAACATGTATTTAAGCTGGAGTCACTATTGGAGGTAGTGATTGCATTTTTAAACGTCAGATGGGTGCATAGATTGCCTTTTTGTGCTTGGCAAAATCCCATAAATAAAATCCAATTAAAACAAGAAAGTTCAATCTGTGTGTGAGTGGTGTGAAAAATTGGGGTGTGGAAGAGCACTGCCTGCTATATTCTGTGGTTAATTGATGTGTGCTGTACCATTTCAGGTCCTGCTGTGCACAGGGGTTAGCCCAGTTGAGGGTACTGCCGTGCTCAGATTCCCCAGGAGATGATCAGCATACCCACCTCCAAGGTTTGGTGAGCCAGGTCTGGTCAAGTCAGAGCTGGGGTGCCAAGAGGATGGGTGAAGAGTCAAGGGTTTCAATCCAATAGGCAAAGTCAGGCATAGCAAGGGCCAAGCTCCAGGACAGTCAGCATGGGGGAGATTCCAGAAGCAAGGTCAGCCAAAGCCAAGGCCAGATACCGTTAAGCAAAGCAAGCAGTGGATAATACAGTGGAGTGCTTCGAGTGGGGCTGGGCTGTACGCCAGACAAGCTCAGCTTGCATGTTGCTCCAACAACTGGCAGACTCAGACTGAGCCTTAAATAGTACTTCAGCTTCCTAGAGATTGCTAGGTCCCCACACACACTGCATGAAGCCTTCTCCCTTAAAGAGACTATGCTCACTTTTGAAGCCTTTGGCTGTGATGGCATGGAGGCAACTGGGGTGTGGTGGCAGCTTCAGAACCAGAGTCTGTGGAGGATGACAATGCAACGTCCTCTGGAAGCAGGATGGTGGTGGTTCCAGGGGCTCTTCTGGGGGCAGGTGCCCTCAGGCAAGAAGGACATTGAGTGGTGCTTCTGTAGTTACATCTTCTTCTGGGTCTGAGAGGTCTAAATCATAGGTTTCCTTCTGAGGAGGGGGAACCCTGGGCCATGACACCTGTCAATAAAGAGGGGAAACCCTTTACCTAGAACCCTTGGAGTGTCTCAGGGTACTGAGCACAAAACGTGAGTTTTCTTGGCGGCTAGTAATCTCGCTCACCACCATCCCCACCACCAGTTGCTGGAGTAATCATATAGTCAGCCCTCTTGAGTTCTCAAAAACTCTGAGTGCTGATACAGATCTTTCATTGCTCATAATATATGGCACTGTATAAACACACAGAGTCTTGAGGGGGTGGGGGTGGCAGTGCAGGCTTTCTAACATGGTTATTAAACAGAAATATAAGGGCAAGGGTTGGGCTTAGAGATGTGGGGGCAAGGTAAAGGGATCTCCCATTCCATCCAGATGATTACTCCTCCACAAATTTATTAGGTTCAGCTCGGTTAAATGTGCAATAGGCTCCTGTGCCATTGCGGTAAGCAAGAATCTGAGAGCCGAGGGCTGGAGCAAAGGACACCAGAGGGCCGTTTGGGAGTTTGTCTTTGCAGAACGGCAGCTTGAAATATGGTGTCAATTAAAACAAGGCCAGTGTTTTTACAACCAGTCTACGTGTTTTATACGGCAGAGGAACATCGTTGGACCTGCGAGTTAGTGAGAGAGGCTGATGTGGGGGGACTGCAGCGTATGGAGAAGGAGGGAGCCGGGTGAGGTGGTCACTACAGAACTGGGATTGGGATGAATCTCAAAGAAGTGCCCAAGGAACTGAATCCCCACAGGCAGTGGCACAGAGGATGAAAGCACCACAGGGTATGCTCAGAAGCCCTGGTCCCAGAAAGGAAACTCAGGCACTGTCAGGGTTGTTTCTGAGCGCAGGGAGTGGGGTAGCAGTTCAGATTCCAAAGGAGAACCGCCAGACATGGGGGAGGTGTTTTCCCAGGCTAGTCCAGCCATGACTGGGCCGGCTTCTCGGATTACAAATGCCGAGCTGGCTGAGGATGAGGGTTCCTCTTCACACACCCCTGTGAAAGATAGCAAACAGGAGGAGGTGGGGTTTGGGGAATCTGATCTAATAGACACCAGGCACAGGCACAGAGCAAAGAGAGAGAAGGCCAAGGTGGAACTTAGACGGTCTGCCCAATTGGCCTTGCATGAGAAGCTGCGCTCAGAAGCCTCACGGGAACAAGGATCCTCCTCTTCCCCCCCTTAAGTTAGGCTAGTGAGACCACCTCCCTCTTCAAATGGTGGGCAACTTTCATAACCACCTTTTGAACCCCCTAAAGGCATTTCCTTGTAGACTGAGAGTCACTGAGAATTTGCTAGGGGTGGACGAAAGTCACTTACCTGTCCTCGAAGCTTGTTCGCGGTGGGGGGGAGGCGCTTCGCTGCTCCCCCCGTGAAGTTCAGGCCGGGGGGGGGAGGCTTCCCGCCTCGCCCAGCCGAAATTCAGGCCGGGGAGGAGGCGCCTCGCCTCGCCCGGCCGCGAACTCAAAAGTATTTTTTTTAAAAAAAAAATGCCCCCGTGATAGGCTACGTGACGATTAACGTAGCCTATCACGGCTAGATCTGCAAAGTCAGCCGTGATAGGCTACGTTAATCGTCACGTAGCCTATCACGGGTGACTTAAAAAAAACAAAAAGCACGTATGCAAATGGCGGCCCCCATAGGGAGCCACCATTCGCGTTCCTTATTTGGTCGCTGTAGTCTACGTAAAGATTACGTAGACTACGGCGAAAATAAGGGCAACGCTATTTGCGTTGCCCTTATTTTCGCCGTAGTCTACGTAAAGATTTACGTAGACTACAGTGACCAAATAAGGAACGGGAATGGCAGCTCCCTATGGGGGCCGCCATTATCCGTACACGCTTTTTTTTAATTATTATTAAAGTCACCCGTGATAGGCTACGTGACGATTTACGTAGCCTATCACGGCTGACTTTGCAAATCTAGCTGTGATAGGCTATGTTAATCGCCACGTAGCCTATCACGGGGGCCTTTTTTTTTTTCTTTGATTGGAATGGCGGCGGCGGCAGCCGGTCGAAAGACCGGCTGCCGCTCCCGCCCCGGACGAACACCCGCCGAACCGCCGGCCGGACCCGTCGCCGGGAGGGACATTCGCCAAAGGTACGTCCCGTCCCGGGGGGGGTGCGGAGAATTTCTCCCCGAAACTTGTTCGGGGGGCCGAACACATTGGCGCTCGGCCCCCTGAAGTTTCGGGGAGAAATTCTCCACCATCCCTAGAATTTGCTTCTGTATGACCCTGTGAAGTAATGGATTAAAAGCTGTAGATTGAAGCCTGTTGTCTTTGTGCGTTTCGGTGTTTGAAGTTAAGTGGGGGCAAAAGGAATCCTGACAGGCACATGCATGCAGATCCTGGTGAACTTCGATGGAAGCCCAGCTAGGTGGCAGAGAAGCTGAATAATGGCAATGAAGTATAGACTCTCCCCTCCTGCAGCACCCTTGATGCCCCCTGCCCCACTGTGGGAGCAGTGAAATATTGACGCACTTAATAAGCTCTCAGGAACGTGTCCAAACTGCTGTTGCTATTTGCGTTCCCCTTTATTTTTGCCGTAATAGTCTATGTAAATATTTACATAGACTAAGACGGCCAAAAATAAGGAACGCAAATGGCGGTGGCCGTACCGCCACCATTTGCGTACGCATTTTTTTTTTAACCTAGCCATGATAGGCTACGTAAATCTTTATGTAGCCTATCACATCTCTGTAAAAAAAACAACAAAAACCAACGACCAGACTGCAAATGGCGGCAGCGGCAGCCGGTCGCAAGACCAGCCGCCGGCGCCGCCGGAGCCGCAGTTGGAACTGCCGCTGCCCGGAACATCCGCCCCAGGTAAGTCTCATCCTGGGGGGGATTCCCAGGGGGGGGCAGGCCGTTCCACCACAGATTTCGGGGGGCTGAATGCACTGGCATTTGGCCTCACCGAGATCCATGGCAGAATTCTCTGACATCCCTAGTCAGTAGACAAGCCATCTCTGGGACTCGTGGTGGGCAGTACAGTGTGTTCTGGATTGGGTTGCACTCCTTCTGAAGGGCCCAACATTGCTTCTGGAGGGCCAGGTGAAAGCTTTAGCAAGGAGTGCCCCCATGTGTGTGTGTGTGTGTGTGTGTGCGCGTGCGTGTGTGTGTGTGTGTGGTGGGTTGTTGATAACCAAGGAAACCAGTCAGTGCTTTGGGGGTGGGGAAAATTAGATGAGCTTGGATGGAAGGCTCTGCGTTGTGTGGGAGTTGCTGTGCATTGCCAGTGGAAGCTCTGCAGGAGGTTGGGTATCAGGTTGATAGTTTTGCATATGAGACCTCACCTCTGATGGCTTTCGTAGCCCAGGCCCCCAACACCCTCATGCGAAGGAGGACCCAACCATTCTGAACCACTGCAGGATGCAGTCAGCAGACACTGACTGGCTGTTCAGCTGGAGAACCTGCCATGGCAGATGAGAAGCAGGAGGATCACCAGAGACAGTGCAATCTCTGTTCTCTGCTCCTGAGGATATAACGCTGCCCCCCAGATACTGATGTTTCCTCTCCAGACCATCTGCAGCCCCCGAGGACCCACTCTCTTCCACCACCAAGTCATGGTCACCAAGGGAGAAGACCTTCTCGGCCGTGGCCCCCCATTAATGGAATGATCTCCCTGACAAGGCCTGCCTGGCACCAACACTGTCATTTTTTCTGCACCATGTTAAAACCATCCTCTTTCCTCAGACATTTGGCAGCATCTAAGGAGCTTGATGGTCTTTGGTTGATTGTTTTGAATTGTTTTAGATATATGTTGCTGTGTGCTATCTGTTATGTGCTTACACAAATGGCTTTATACTTTATATAATACATTTTAATGTTTTGTTTTCTTTTTTAATTATTGTGAACCATCCAGAGAGCTTTGGCTATGGGGCGGTATAGAAATATAATAAATGAAATGAAATGGTCCTTAGGGGGAATTCCAGCCCTGGAGGAACACACACCTGTGTAATAGAAATAGAATGTGGCCTGTTAACTATTGAGCAAGCTCCCTCCAGGATATCATGATTGCACACGGCCTCTCTCTGCAGAATACCAAAATTCTCAGCTAGCTCCTGGACAGTACCGGAGTAGCACTCCCAACTAGAGATGCACGGACTATGTAAAATCCACTCAGTCTGTGTTTCTCAGATTGTCAGGTGCCTTTTGTTCCATCGTCCACCCACAGATGGATGTGAATATTTTTTTTCCATCATGCAGAAAAATACGTAAATCATTGTGTAAGTATTTATGTAAATATTTACATAATTCACCCCAGTACGTAACATTTAGTGTATTGTCCCCATTCCATTCAACGTTTCCTCAGCAGAAACTTACGTATTTTCCTGTGAATTTATATGTGTAAATTTGGGGAAAGTAAAAACAAATCATCCAAAAGTCCACGAACTCTGCACAGCCTGTGGGGGTTGCACTGCAGTAGATTCCACAGGTCGGATTCTTAGGAATAGGAATAGTGCGAGTGCCCGATTCAGTCTGGGAATCTGGTGGACTCGCTCCTGCCCGCACCCCTGCACCCCGCTCACTGAGCCCCTGCCCCCTGCCTGCCCCCTGCCTGCCCCCTGCCCACACTCAGCCAGTGGCACTCACCCCAGCAGCCTCGTCGAGTTTCGCGATCACCATTTTTGGAGAAATAATATGGTGATTGCAGAAATGCGCAAATTTTTGCAACCACGAACATGCATGTTTTCGTGAATGCACATATTTGTGTATGCAGAAATGTGCATTTCTGCAAATGCGCATCTTTGTGTATGCACGGAAATGCACATCTTCTGAAAAATGCATATTTTCGCACACACACCAATGTGTGGCTTCACAAAAATGGGCATTTCACACATAAGAATATGTGCAATCACAAAATGCTCATTTTTGCTCATACAAAAGCATGTGCATTTTTGCAGCCACTTTTTTTTAAAAAAAATGGCAACCATGAGTTCGATGAGGCTGCTGGGT
The DNA here is from genome assembly GCF_057233095.1 of Heloderma suspectum. Lineage (NCBI taxonomy): Eukaryota > Metazoa > Chordata > Lepidosauria > Squamata > Helodermatidae > Heloderma > Heloderma suspectum. Next base: position 15,628,275 of record NC_139471.1, on the reverse strand, counting down.
GAGCGCGGGCTGCTCGCCAAGCATGGGAGGGGCTCGAGTGCAGTCCAGGGACTGGCGAGTGGGTACAGGGGCCGGGCGTGCATCTGGAGAACCCGGACAGGGGTGAGTTCACACATCCCTACTTAGAAATCCAAGGTAATTTTAGTCCATCTCGAATTCCTCCAGCATCCCGTCTCCCAACTGTCATGCTTGTCAATGGTCCTGCTATCTAACATGTTTCTGCCTCCAGCCCTGCCATGTGCTATCCATGGTCCTGACCATATGCTGTAGGATCTGTAATTGTGAGCCAGCTGTAGGCCTCACACACCCATTTCTGGCATCTGTCTTGCTGTGTAGGAACACACTTGAAGGGTATGTGTTGATTGATTGAGTTTGGGGGCAGATGCTGGAACAAAACCTTGTGCCATTTTTTAAAAAAGTTATTTCTCCCTAGTGAGAAATTGGAGTACAGCCTTGCCTGTTCTAATGAAAGTCTGTAATTGCCCTGAGGTTTTGTATGCATCATGCGTGACTGTGAAATGCTAAATTAATGGTAGTGCAGCATAGAGACACGTGCCCGGTGCTGCTAGACAATGAGGTGGAAGCAGTTTGCCCCTGGCCAGTAAGTTTATATTTACATGGGTCACTGGCTGGTTGCTGATAGACAGGTTCACTGAAGAAGAGGTCTTAAATCCATCTAGTAGCATAAATATCTTGGCTTCTGTGCTGGGTCTCAGAGGCCAGAAAGGTATGCAGATTAAAACCAGCCCCATTGCTTTTGTATGCTATTCCCGGGATGACAGAGTGCTAAATAAGCCGTGACTTCATTTAGCTCCCAAATACCGTGCCATGATTGGTGTGCAACTGAACTTTAATTGTTTCATCTGAAGATTGTTTATCTCCTCTCCCCACGGTTGCCTCCACTGCGATGCTCACAGAATTGGATGCAGCTATTACCAGCTTTCCCCTAATTTTCCTCTTGATCTCTGCAGACAAACACTGGGTTTGGAACAGCCTCTCACTTTGCTTTTAATTAGACGCATTGCTTGAAACGGCTTGATTTTTTTTTTAACAAACTCAGACTCTCTCTCTCTTTCACTTGTGAAGAGGTGACCCAGTATTATTTATGTTTATCCAGGTGTTTACACCTGTGTGCATCAAGTCCCCCCCCCCCGGGGAACAGTTGCTTGTTACATCTCACAGCTGAACAAGCTGCAGTACATAACTGCTGCAACAGTATGGGGAAAGGTGCAAATTGCAGAGTAATTCACTGGATATGAAGGATTAGCTTCCAGTTTATTGAGTTGGTTCATTATCTCATTGCCTGTGTAGTGTGCACCTTCCCTGATATGAGAGGGAAGATATATGCTGTGTGAATTCTGGAGTTTTCTGGTGATGACTGAGAACTGTATACGATTGCTGATTTTTCTTTCTTCACACTGACTTTTAATCTCATCATGCATCGCAAACTGTAACCAGTTCCTCCTGCTTATGTGGTTTTGGTAATACCCAGCTTTTCATTTCCTTTTTTCTTTTTAAATTTGCTGCAGTTTGCTATGTTGTCCAGACCCAAGAAAATATGGTTAATTTTATCTATGATTTCTTGAAACAACAATTTCCAACCATAATCGTGGTCTATTAAGCTGGCTTGCTTGTAACAAACCATAGTTGAAACTAGCCACAGTTAAGGGTTCAGATATAAAGCTAAATTGGTTAATGCAAAACAGAAGTGAAAACTGCAGATCCCACAGCCTTTCTGGAGGAGTGGGGAGGGCATGAGCCTGAGGCCTACTGCAGCTCCTCATAAAACTAAACCATAGTACTCTGTGTGTGTTATATTTGGGACTGTCCTTGAAAAGTATTAGGAAGCATAAACTGCTTTGAATCACAGTATTATGATTGTTAATGGGAGCTCGCCATAGTGATCACATCTCACCAATATTGGGAGAACTCTACTGGTTTCCAGTTTGTTTCTGGGTACAATTCAACATACTGATGCTTGCCTAGGATACCTGAAGAATCATCCTGTCTACCTCTGGGTCTCCAGTGTGGTGCCTGTGGGCACCTGTGTGCCCTCAAACTTCTCTTGGCATCTGCCAGGCTCCCTGCCTGTCAAGGTGCCACGACCCTCCCGCCGAATAGTGAGGCAGCAGCAGAGACTTGCTGGACAATCCACAGAGTCTTTATTCAGTTTAAATACATCTTCACATGTGTAGTGTCTGTGGAGAGCCAAATTAGCCAAATTTGCTAAACAAAGTAAGGCAGTCGCCTATCTACTAAATGAACAATTTCCCACTGTGCCTGACAGGCTTTGACAGGGCTCCTCCTCTTGACTCAACTTCTGATGTATAGCTAAGCTGGCAGACTGCCCCCCACCTCCCATCAACTCCACCCACTTAACCCCGCAGCGGACTCTGAGATCTGTCAGTTCTGGTGCTCCTTCCCCCTCCAACAAACACTGAGCTCCGATAGTCTCTGAACCTCGTCCTCCTGTTCGATAAGCTCCGGGGAAGATTCATCCCTGACTCCTGGAGAATCTCTGGAAATCCCCCCGCCCCCGACTAGAACTGTGCACAAAAGACCTCTCAAAATTCTCCAGAGTATGTATTTGTGGGCACAGAAATTGGGGGGGACGGGACGGGACAATTTCACTGAATTTTTCCTAGGGGAGGAGAAGTTCTCCAACAGTGTCTCATAGATAGGACTCATTATTGGCAGGGGTTGAAAACACAGCTTCTTTCTTTTTTCCTAAGGCTTTTTTGCTTGTTTGTTTTTGTTTTGTTTTTTCCTGCTGCCACTATAAGTGTTGAAGCTCCCACTTTTCTGCATCATTCTCAGGGCATTTAATAATTTATTTTGGTGGTCTTTTTGAGCTTAACTATCACTGCAATGTGGTGAAGGGTGCTCCATGTCTGTGTTTTCTTTCTATTACACATCTCCCAATTGCTCTGCAGCCTCCCAGGCTGCCTCTGCTTCCTGATCTGAAAAAAAAAAGCCCTGTGGGAGGAATGATTTTATTATGCCTTCTCCTGGGCTATAATTGAAGTGTGGGGAGCTGGGAAGGCTACAGGCTGCTACAGGGTTGATTGTACAATGAGAGACAGGACACTTCTGCGCACTATGGCTTAAAAATATTGGCATTGTTTTATTATAGTATGGCTTCTGGTTGCATTTATAAGCTGTCTTGATTTTTCCCCCTTTTTTAGTGGAAAGACATGATAGGTTTTAGATAAACAAGTAAATGGACTTGGGTGGTTTTCAGTGGCCCCTTTCCCTTCTATAATCTATGTGTAACTCTCCCATAGATGTTGACAGTGAGGGAGTAATTCTGAAATGAGAAAAGTAGGAACAGACCATTTAGTCAGTAAATTTTAAGGAGAAAAGACATTATTTACATTGCAATGGGAAGCTTTTTTTAAAGAAATATAAAAACAGAAAGAAGGGAGGGGGAGAAAAATGAGGGGAAAGCAAGGGGAAAAACAGTCAAGTATTTTTGGCTGCCTCTTTGACTCTTACAAGATTTAACAAGGGAAAAGAACAAAGTCTGGGTATGTTTTCTCCCATTTTGTACTGGAAAATAATTTTCTGAAATGTCAAAAACTTCAAGTCTGTCTTGTGGAAGCATTTAAACAGGCTTACTGAACTTTGATGGAGACCTCTGGATGAGGCATTTGAACTTCTGAAGCGGTTGAAGCCAGCTCCGCTTTGATATGAGTGGGGGGCTAGAAGGAAGGAGGAAAACAATAAAATGAAGCAAACAATGTCTAGAGGTCCCTGCGGACCCCTGTACAACTAAGAACCAGTCATGCTGAAGGCTATGCATCCTGCAACGCCTTTGAAGAAACAGGCAGTTGGCCCTCTTTCTTCCCTAGCAATTTCTGGCAATGGCCAGTGCTTGGTCTTTTGGAAGCCCAGGTATAAATTCTCTCTACTGTTGCCCTGGGGCTGCAAAGCTGAAAGGAAGAATGTGCTGGCCTCTGCCATTGGCTAGGGGACCAAAAACCACCAGAACGCCGCTTTCTCTTGTCCCCTAAAAGGAACATAACGACAAGGGAGAGACCAGCCTGACCCCATCTATCAGCCAGGGACCGAACAGCTTCAAAGAGCTCTCATCGTTCTTGGTCTCCCCCACTCTGAAAAATCCTTCAGTTTGTAGTAGTTGCCATGGCATTCACTTTGCAAAATATGGCATGATGGTGGGATTCCCCTCCCCACATCTCATCTCTGCAGCAGTATTGTGAAAACAGCCTTATAATCAATGTAATTGGAGATCAGAGTTAATGAGGACCTTGGCATTTGCAAAATCCCCCAAGTGATGTTGGGCTTCAGACATTAGATAAGGAAATGATTGGGCTCAACTGAAAATCAATTTGCCTAATTAGAAGATGCATATTCCCACCAGTCCATGGGGGGAAAGACATTTTTGTTGTAGATATAGAAATAGATGTAGATACATATGCACGTGTGTGTGTGTGTGTCTGTGTACACACACACACATACATGTACATATATTCGTGTGTGTGTGTATGCTTGTATGTGTGTGTGTGTATATATACGCACACACATGCACACACAGGTGTGTACATATGTGTGTGTAAGTAATAGATATAGATATAGATATAGATATAGATATAGATATAGAAGGGGGCTGCGGTGGCTTAGTGGTTAAGACGCTGAACTGCAGACTGGAAGGTCGGCAGGTCAGCAGTTCGAGACCTAAGTGCTGCGTGATGGAGTGAGCTCCCGTCTTCAGTCCCAGCTTCTGCCAACCTAGCAGTTCGAAAGCAAGAAATTGCAAGTAGATAAATAGGCACCACTTCGGCAGGAAAGGTAACAGCGTTCCGTGCACCTCAGTGTTCAGTCATGCCGGCCACATGACCACGGAAGCGTCTTCGGACAGCGCTGGCTCTTCAGCTTAGAAACGGGGATGAGCACCGCACCCTAGAGTCGGACACGACTGGTTGGGGACACCTTTACCTTTTTTATAGATATAGATAGGGAGAAGTATTTGGCTGAATGTTGACCCAGAGACAGGTAGACCATTTCTGAGCAGTCATGGATTGTGATTGCCACAAGATGGAAGTAGACCATTTCATTATTTTGTGGGTCATCTTCTGCCCTGTGACGATTAATCCCACCAACAACACAATTTCGAACACTGCATGGAGTGCGGGATTGGTAAAAGAGATCTCATCACAAAATCTCTGACTGACTTGAGACCTGGCTGTCACCATGCTCACAAGGCACGAACTGCACACTTATTTGCCTTGGGTGGCCTCTTAAATTTGCAACTTTCCAGGGTTGACCACTAGTCAAATCGGTCATCTGTGGCTTCTTCAAAACAGTGAGCAGGAGAATCATTTGTGATGGAAGAACATAGGAAGCTGCCTTATATCAAGACAGACCATTGGTCCATCTGTTGTCAGCACCAGGGGCAGGCAGATTTCAGACTTGTCAGATCTACTTTGTTTGTTTTTACCAAGATCCACCAGCCAGAGCCAGGTACAAAAGCCATACACTGAGAAGGAAAGAACAGGGTGCCTCTGAGTACATTCTAAACTGAGGAATTTGTTTTCAGTATCAGAGCTGAACGGAGTCCATGGCCCTTTCACACAAAAATCTACTCCTGGTTGCCCCAGCTTTCGCCAATTTGGCAGCCTAATGTAGGCGGGGAAAATCATTTTGTTGTTTGTTACTATTGTTAAACAGGAGTCAAAAGCCTTTGCCCAACTATTGCAAGTCACCCAGAGATCTACCAGTAGATCCAGATCTACCATCAGCCCACCCCTGGTCTACACCAGCTGACAACAGTTCTCCAGGATGTCAAACAGGAATCTTTCCCAGCTCTACCTGGAGATGTTGAAGATTGGATTTGGGTGCTCAGGCATGTACTAAGCTATGGCCCTTCCTCATTAACAGCTTGGTTTTACCAGATAGCCAAAGGCTACAGTTGGCAAGCTCTCTACAGTCTTCACCACCTTTCACCGGCCCTTCAGTTCCTTGATCTGTCTGGGAGCTTTCTCTGATTCCCATGATCCTTAGACAGAGTGCACATACAGTGATGGGAGGTTTATCATCCACTTCCTTGGTCTGCCTGGGAGCTCTGGGTTGTTTGGAAGCCATAGTTTGGCTGATTTCTTATTAACAAAATAACCTATTCTCTCTTCCCATTTTTTGTGTTTTCTGCTGCAGGGAGCAGTTTTGTTGTGAGCGAGGGAAGCTATTTGGACATCTCTGACTGGCTGAATCCAGCAAAACTCTCCCTCTATTACCAAATCAATGCCACATCTCCATGGGTGAGGGATCTCTGTGGACAGAGGACTATAGATGCATGCGAACAGCTGTGTGATCAGGAGACGGGTAAGTGTACAATGGGGATTATAATATGAACTGCAAAGGGGGGTCTTATAAAAGGGGAGAGGGATGTGACTTAATTGAAAACTATTGAAGTAAGAAGCCTGTTGGTTGTTTTTGCTCACTGTCTTCTGGCAGAGGTCTGGGGAAAGTTTCCTGGGATGTTGCAAAGTTGCTGTCATAAACACCTCATTCTTTCATTGGTGTGGGATTTGCAAAGCTACAGGTTCCTCTGGGAGGACTGAATCTAAGAACTTCAGTTGGAAGCTCTTGACATATTCCTTTCCCTTTGATGCCTCCTTCTCCAGCAGAGGTAGGGAAGGAATCGGTGCATGCAAATAGGACTTTGTGCCCTCAATGCTCCCTGTCGTTTTCTGAGAAAGAGCTGCCATTTGCCTGTCATTGCTGTCTCCTTGTCTATGGTGCTGCTTAGATGTTGCAGTGGCAGGGTGGGTTCATCCCCCAAAGCTGCTGTAACTTAAAAGACCTGCTGTATAGGCATGTGGGTACTTACCACCTGACAGCTTCTGCACAATCCTGCCTGGATGATGACTACAAGATAAAGACTGCGCAATAGCAAAAAAACGCCTCATCTGGAAAACTGTGTCCAGTTCTGAGCACCACACTTTAAGAAGGATGCAGACAAACTGGAGAGGGTTCAGAGGAGGGCAGTGAAGATGATCAGGGGACTGGAAACAAAGCCCTATGGGGAGAGACTGAAAGAACTGGGCATGTTTGGCCTTGAGAAGAGAAGACTGAAGGGAGACAGGATAGTGCTCTTCAAGTACTTGAAAGGTTGTCACAGAGAGGAAGGCCAAGATCTCTTCTCGATCATCCCAGAATGCAGGACATGGAATCATGGGCTCAAGTGACAGGAAGCCAGGTTCTGGCTGAAGATCAGGAAAAACTTCCTAACTGTTAGAGCCATACGACAATGGAACCAATTACCCTGCTCTCCCACACTGGAGACATTCAAGATGAAGCTCGACAGCCACCTGTCAGGGATGCTTTGACTTGGATTCCTGCATTGAGCAGGGGGTTGGAGTCGATGGTCTTATAGGCCCCTTCCAACCCTACTGTTCTATTATTCTATGAGCCCAACCCTGGTTTAACTATTCAGGAGCATCACGAGATACACTCACATAAAAGCAGCTCCTATGCCATTGGTGCAATATCTAAAGGGCTCCCCAAATGGAGAAGAAAATGGCCTTAGTTTTGTTAAAGCTTCCTGTGAAATGAATCTACAGATTCAATCTACAGTGTCCCAAACTCAGTTTAAGATTGTACAAGGCTTTCATCGGCTAGCCAGCAATGTAAAAGATGCAAATATGTATCATGTCTCAGTAGATAAGGGTGCATTTTATGTGGTTTGGTCCCTACTACGAATAGGGAAAAGAAACGGTACTAGCCACTTTTTCTTCCACAAGTCACAAGCTGTAGAACCCTAAGACTTCTTCAACAGGCTTAAGATGGTCTCTTCAGTGGGCTGGATCCAGAAATAGCCGTACTTGCAGTAGACCCATTGGTTGTCTCTGCTCTAATTGGAGAGCAGAGCCAAGATAGGCACAGCAGACCACAAGCAGACCATCTCCTTGATTCTGCTTACACACACATCCAGCCCTCTGTTGCTTGCTCCCCCATCCTGCTCCCCCAAGGGGGAAATAGGCTTGTTTTGTTGAAGAGGAGGGCAAGAGCAGTCGGGGGGGAAGGCAGGAAAAGAATTCCACTGTGAACATGGAACACAGGAACATAGGAAGCTGCCTTCTACTGAGTCAGACCATTGTCCCATCTAGCCCAGTGTTGTCAACACTGACTGGCAGCAGTGGCCCTCCATGATCTCAGGCAGGATTCTTTCCTCGCCCTAACTGGAGAAGCTGGGGATCGAACCTGGCACTTCCTGCATGCAAAACAGGTGCTCTACCACACTGAGCTATGGCACCTGCACCCATCACTTCTCTAGGGATGTACGATCCCGCAGCTTGCTTCACAGTGGGGGGGAGGCGCTTTGGTTCTCCCCCCAAAGTTCAGGCCGGGGGGGAGGCACCCCGCCTCGCCCGGCCAAAATTCAGGCTGGGGAGAAGCGCCCCGTCTCCCCGGCCGCGAAGTAGAAAAGTGGGGGGGGAAAAACCCACCCGTGATAGGCTACGTAACGATTTACGTAGCCTATCATGGCTAGATTTCCAAAGTCAGCTGTGATAGGCTATGTAAATCATTACGTAGCCTATCACGGGTGACTTTGAAAAAAAAAAAGCGCGTATGCAAATGGTGGCGCCCATGGGCGCCACCATTTGCGTTCCTTATTTGGTCCCGGTAGTCTACGTAAAGATTTACATAGACTAGGGCGAAAATAAGGGCAACGCTATTTGTGTTGCCCTTATTTTCGCTGTAGTCTACGTAAATGTTTACGTAAACTACCGGGACCAAATAAGGAATGCAAATGGCGGTGCCCATGGGCGCCGCCATTTGCGTACGTACGCGCTTTTTTTTTTTTCAAAGTCACCCGTGATAGGCTACGTAACAATTTACGTAGCCTATCAAAGCTGACTTTGGAAATCTAGCCGTGATAGGCTACGTAAATCGTTATGTTTTGTTTTTGTTTTTTTTGTTTTGTTTTTTTTTACTTTATTTTGTAATGGCGGCGGCGGCAGCCGATTGGAAGACCGGCCGCTGCCCCCGCCCCCGACGAACCGCCGCCAAACTCCCGCCGGGACCCACCGCCGAGAGGGACATTCGAGGGAGGTAAGTCCCATCCCGGGGGGGGGGGAGAATTTCACCAACAATTTCGGGGGGCCGAATGCGTTGGCATTCGGCCTCCCCAAGATTCGTGGAGAAATTCTCCGCCATCCCTACACTTCTCACTACCCCAAGATAGATCTGCAGTTGGAACATTGGAAAGGCCCCAGTCGCTTTCAGGGCAACAAAAGGGGAACCACCCATCCATGCTGCACCAGAATGATGGGAACGAACTCATGAATGATGAGTGCTGGAGGATGAAGCAGAGATGCAAACTAACATGTTTCAAAAATTCTTTGGGTGTTCAAAGAGTGATTTCTGTTCTGTTCCATGGCTAGTGTGAACCAGGGGCCAGGAGCTGTGCCAGGGAACTGGAGTTGGAAGACAAAGATAGAACTCAGGACTGAGGACCAAGCCAGGAGTCCAAACCAGGAGGCAGAATCAAAGAGCAGCTAAAGGATATAGGAACATGCCACAGCTCAGGAAGACTTTGTTGCTTGAGAAAGGCTTTACCAGAACAGGAATCCCTTTGCACTCTTCCTGTTCTGAAGTATCCAGTGAGCAGCCTGGGTGGGTGGAGTTTATCAGGACAGCTAAGAGGAAGTACTTCTTCACACAGTGCATAAACTATGGAATTTGTTACCACAGGATGTAATGATGGCCACCCATTTGGATGGCTTTAAAAGGGGGTTGGACAAATTCCTGGAGGAGAAGGCTATCAGTGGCTACTAGTCCTGATGGCTATGAGCCACCTCCAGTGTAAATTCGGTCCTGTTTAACCTCAGAACCTGCACCAAATGGGTCCAAAGCACCCCAGTGGGTAACCAAGCAATCCCAACAGGTAAACTTCAACCCAAAACACCACTACAGAGAAGGTTGTAACTTGAAACCATATTTATGGCTTTATTGCTGAAAATTCAGGGGAAATACAAAACAAAGAAAATAGCATGGTGGTTATATGAGCATTAGAAATTCTCTCTCCAATTACAGGGAAAGAGAATGCAACAAAAACAGAAGATAAATCAAAAGAATTGCAATTGCCAAAGCTGGTACTATGAACTTGGCCAATAAGATAACGGCTTGAGCTTCTAGCATTGTTATGACTCCTCTTTCCAACTTAAAATAATTCAACCTATGTGTTAACCCACCCGTGGCCTCCTCCTGCTTCTTACTTGAATATAAAACTTATGCTGAAGCATTACTAAGTTCCTCTAGGCATAGGAAGAGTAGAGGAAGGAGTTGGAGTGAACAGAAAACTCAAGACCTGGGAATAATTCCAGTTCTCACCTTTGAAGATGGGATTCCAAATCCCCGCTTCAGATACAACCTCCAAGTCTCAAGCTTAGGAAACACTCCAAGTCTCATACCCCGAAATAACTCTAAGTCCCAAACTCAGAAATCATCCTACATCCCAGACCCAGAAGTTACTCTAAGTCCCAAATTCTAAGAGTCTAAAAAGGTCCATAGTTACCTAAATCCGTGGGTCTAGTGGCACGGCAGAAAGAGGGAAGTGGAGCAGCAGCAGCATGAACAAAAGACACCAACAACCCCAGAGCTCCCATTCCCTGGGCTTTTATACCCCTGCTCTGGTCAAAGGTGGGGCCCAAGAAGCAATGAGACAATCAGCCTCCAATAGGAAATGGGGTGCACGTGGTTAGAGCATTTGCTTACCAGTCAGAAACAAGGTGTCCCATCTATCTCCCATGATTTCATGTGTCTGGGGAATGTGTTTGGCACTATTACAAACGGGCTACTTTGAAATGTCTCAACATATGACCCAAAGTCTGCCATCTGGGCATGCTATCTTGATTGACGCATTGCTCTTCGGTATATCTTCTTTGAACTCCCAGTCATCTTTGGCCATTTTTGGTCATATCCTCCCAAACACCTCCTCCTAGTTGTTGCTTGTGCTCAGGACCACACTTCCCTGCCCAACTCGCATCGAGCAGGGACATTCTCTTATCAGCAGGTGTACACCACGAGAAGTCAAAACAGTACTTTTCCTCCTCTCAGTAGGCATCTGAGCATGCTCAGTTCTGCTGTTCATCTCATTTAGACACTCTGCCAGCACATCGTGGCCTTGAGCAAGCTCTGTGAAGCCGCTTGTAAAGACTGCTGCATTTTTTCCCTTCTTCAAAAACAGCCCTGAAAAATCTCAGTTAGAGGCGCAGTTAGTGAAATAACATCATTTAGTATAGAATCAAACTTCATGGTCTTCTCGCCCAGGGGTCAAGAGTCTGGAATACAAAGCTGCTTATGAGTCTGGGGTCTTCTAGGGGCTCTTCTTGTAGGGCTCTCCCATATTAAATCAGCCATCTTTACTCTTCGTTAACCCTTTTCAGTACCAGATTAACATCCAGTGCCAGAGGCAGTGATCCTATGTACATCAGTTGCTGGGGAACATGGGTGGGAGGGTGCTGTTGCACTCATGTCTTGCTTGTGGGTTCCCAGTCGACAAGTGGTTGGCCATGGCGTGAACAGAATGCTGGACTAGATGGACCCTTGGTCTGGTCCAGCAGGGCTCTTCTGATGTTCTATGAGTTAGGCCAGAGCCCAGCAGTGCTTCATTGTCCCAGGAGATGCTGCAACTTGCAATTCTATGACTCACCATGTGCGGCAGCCGCACGCGGACCAAAGACCATCAGTTTGAGTCTTGGCAGCTTCTGACAGTTGGTGTGCTAGGAGTGTTGCAAGACAACGCACAGCCGTGTCACAGCCTCCAAAATTTCAAGCTGTCTTTGGAGACTGGATTAAGAAATTGTTCCTCTGACATTTAGCCAGCAGCTCTCAGCTTTCTCTAGAGAGAATCGATCAGTCCGCAGCTTTCTTTGGATGCTGATGGAACCAGGAGACTCTCACAGCTTCATTATTTTAGCCAAGCAATCGTGCAGATCCAGGGAGCAAGTCACATTTGTTTGCTTAGTTCTGCTCCATTGGGCTTCAGGCCATGCAGCTGTCACTTGGGGCTGCTGGAAGGCTTCCGCTTCATATGCTAGGGCAGCTTGCATATTATAACGCAGAAGTGTATCTTGGTTTGTAATGTAAGGGAAAAACTGGAGGCTAAAATTTCAGGGTCACTGGTATTGGGGCACACCTACTTTAAACAGCCTGATTTTGGCCCTGATGTGGTAGGCGAGGTTCCTTTGGGGACTGAGACTAGAGTGTTCACATTCACCCAGATTTACTTAAATTCTATAAATAAGGATTAAAACAATGACATAAGCTAAATGTGTTTATTAAAGAAAGTTAAAGAAAAGTTTAACAAGCACACAAACCTTCGACCAAGCAAAGCCATACTCACACTTTACCTTACCAAGAATGGTAAAGGGACTCTCCCCTACTCTAAACCTTGGCTTCAACCATGGCCTGTAACATAGACCACAGTGTAGCAGGCTCAGCCGAGAGTAAGGAAAGAAGACCCAGATCTCTTCCGCGTACCCCATTATATACTCTCTCGAAGTTGGTGTCCTCCCCTCTAATACATATTCCAAAACCTTCACAACTATTGGTCCATGTCATCTTATACGACCCATTTCATGACACATTTCCCAAATACTCCCTCATTCCTCTGACGCATCTTGTTTCCTAAGAAACAGGTCTACATTCTCCTTGTATGTGGTCAACAGCTCCTTTTTTCTTCCCTATTTCCAGGCAGGGGAATCCCAAACTACAACGTGTTCTTATCTATGACCCCTTACTTTTTACCCCATTTCTTTATAAGGAAGATACAGTTGATCGGGTTGGAAGGTTATCAGAATGTCTTATCAGCATCAGCATCTAGCATGCTTTTAATACAGTGGATCTTTTTCCCCCTACTTGCCCCATTGCCCATTAGCTTTAACCCCCTCCCCATATTTTACTCAAATGTAAATTGCACGGTCCAAGAAAAATCCTTACAGTAGAACTGGACAACAAGAAAAAACACATGCCAGCAGAATAAGAAAACAGGAAGCTGCTTTATAATGACTCAGACCATGGATTCATCCAGTCCAGTAATGTCGATACTGACTGGTCTCCAGGGTTTCAGGCAGGAGTTTTTTTCTACTCTGCCTGGAGATGCCAGGGACCAAAACTTGGACCTTCTGCATGCAAAGCAGGTGCTCTGCCCCCGAACTTTGGCCCCTGCCCAGGATGTATGCAAAGGTATCAATTTCAGCACAGATGGACAGACATGCCCTCTACTTTGTGACCTAATTGTTTTATGGCGGTTTACGTGGACCCTGAAGGCTGAGGAACCCAAAGGGCCCTTGCTATATTTAGAGGGCCTGTCCTCACTACAGACATAAATGTGCCTCTTCCCACCCCAGAGCACATCTGTAGCATGTGGCCTCTTTCAAATCATTGACACTGGAAATTGAATGTGACCCTGTCCCAAACCTAGTATCTGTTGTGATTTGGACAGATCTCTTTGAGTTGCTTGTCCTGGAAAATTGCCAGTGACAGGGCAAAAAGCACAGAGAACTTAGAATCATAGAAATATAGAATAGTAGGGTTGGAAGGGGCCTATAAGACCATCGAGTCCAACTCCCTGCTCAATGCAGGAATCCAACTCAGAACATCCCCGACAGATGGCTATCCAAGCCTCGTCTTGAATGCCTCCAGTGTGGGAGAGCCCACCACCTCCCTCGGTAATTGTCGTATAGCTCTAACGGTCAGGAAGTTTTTTCCTGATAGTCAGCCAGAATCTGGCTTCCTGTCACTTGAGCCCATTATTTTGTGACCTGCATTCCAGGATGATGGAGAAGAGATCCTGGCCTCCCTCTCTGTGACAACCTTTCAAGTACTTGAAGAGCGCTATCCTATCTCCCCTCAGTCTTCACAGACCCCTGAAAGTGAAAGCCCAAACAAGCCAAGGGGGTTGTCTCTGTGCCATTTTCATGAGAGGTATGGGCAAGTTCATCGTGTGAACAGCAGGCTACATCCACACAATTGCACCTGTTCTTTTGCAAGTTTGGGCGCAAGACAAGTTGCTTTATGCCAGGTCACATTATTTGTCTTTCTAGCCCAATATTGTCTTTTCTGAGTGCCAGAAGCTCTCTGCCTGCTCACCTGCTATCTGATCCTTGTTTAACTGGAAATGCCAGGGGCCTAATGCATGCAAAACATGTGCTCGACCACAGATGGCAGCTACAATGTTCCACATTTGAGATATATGCACAGTTTAGCAACCCTGGTGCCTATGTGATGTTCAAAAGAAACACCGACATATTGTCTTGACCATAGCAGTTGAACATTCCTGGCTCTTGGTCGTATCTTGAGGATTTCACTATTAGGTCTGGTCAGGTTCTTCTTCTTTTTTTCTTTCTTTTTTTTTAAGAGATGCTCCCTTGGCTGCTGACCTTGGGTTGCAGCTAATGGTAATGCATGTTGATTTAACCAAGATTGGCTCTGAATACTGCATAGTACAAGAAGGAAAACTCTGCCATCAGAGATTCATTAATCTCCAGGCAGAATGGTGAGTTTGTGGTACAGCTTGCCATCTTGATTTTACTGAAATAAGCCTTCCCATAAAGCATAGCCTGGAGCAAAAGCTGGAGCTGTAAGTATTGGAAACATTAATTTTATTGTTTCTCCAGGCTGATAGAGCTTTTGCTTCAGCTGTCATGGAATAAGAAAAGACTAAAGCATTTGGGACTTCTTTTCTTTTCTTTTCTTTTTTGCTTCTGCAGGGCAGGGTGGGGTGGGGATGACAACGGGAGCCAGCGTGATGTAGTGGTTAGAATATTAGACTGGGACTTGGGAAATCTGGGTTCTAGTCCACACTCAGCCATGGAGCTCACTGGGTGACTTTGAGCCTGTCATTGACTCTCAGCCCAACCTACCTCAGAGGGTTGTTGTGATGATAAAATGGTGAGGAGGAGGATCATATACGCCACCTTGGGCTCCTTGGAAGAATGTCAGGATATAAATGTAACAAACAAAGAAGTAATAAATGAAGGGGAACCTGATGGAGGTTTATAACATTATATATGGTATGAAGCTTTTCCTCCTTCTCTCATTTTTCTAAAACCCAGCATCATCTGGTGAAATTTATTGGCATTAGCTGCAGGATAGACAAAATAAAGTACTTCTTTCTGCCACTGTAACTGGAATTCACTGCTGCAAGGTGTGGTGCAGCTACTAACTTAGATGACCGTAAAGGAGATGTAGACACATTCAGATAGGAGGAGAGCTCTTTTGAGAGCTGTTAGCCAACAAAACAAATGGCACCTACATGTCCAGAGGCAGCAGGCCTCTGATACCAGTTGCCAGGGGGTGTACAGCGAACTAGAGCTGCTGCCTCCATGCTCTGGTTGTCGGCTTCCCTGAGGCGTCTGGTTGGCCACTGTGGGAAGCAGACAGACCTTTGGGCTGACCCAGGAGGTTTTTTTTCCCTTAGGTTCTTCTCTCCAATAGCTAAATGGGAGCAGTTGCTGGGGAGAGACAACATGGGTAGGGCTGTTAGCTTGCATTTAAGACAGGGACGGGGATCATGTGGCCCTCCAGATGTTGATGGACGAACCCCCATCAGCCCTAGTTTAAGACCGTGAGAGAAGGTGGGAGTTGCAGTCCCAAGAACATCTGGAGGGCCACACATGTTCCCCATCCCTGCATTAAACATTCAGTGGCTCATGCATTTCTGTAGGGATGGAAAACACTGGCCACTCCTAAAATGGGGAAAGCAGGGGAGGTAGGTCTTGAACTCTGTTCTTTCAGTCAAACCCTCTGTCTCCCCATCTCTGTTGCTCTGGCTCTGGCTCTCTCTGTCCCTGGCTCTGCCTCTGCCTCTCTGTCTCTCTCTGCCTCTGCCCCTTGTCTCTATCTCTGCCTCTGTCTCTCTGTCTCTGTCTCTCTCTGCCTCTTGTCTCTATCTCTGCCTCTGTCTCTCTGTCTCTGTCTCTCTCTGCCTCTGCCTCTTGTCTCTATCTCTGCCTCTGTCTCTCTACCTCTGCCTCTCTGCCTCTGCCTCTTGTCTCTATCTCTGCCTCTCTATCTCTCTCTGTCTCTCTGTCTCTCTCTCTCTGTCTCTTTCTCTCACACACACACATTTTGCAAGTGGAAAACCAATATGTTTGTATTTGATTGTATTATGCAAAATAGGGGCAGTTGCTTATATCTGATTAGTTGCATGCTTGGTTCTGCCCCCCCAAAAAATGTGTTCCCTAGAAAGTGGAAATGCGGCGGGGGGGCAGGGATGTACAAACAGTTGTTTGAGGGATGCTGTCTCCTCTACAGGGTTAGGAAAGACAGGCAGCTGAGCTCCATATGCACGCCTGCCTCACAGGTGAAGACTAAAGTGGGAGGGTAGGTTGATCTCTGGTCATGCTGAAAGACCTCCCACAGTGGAAGAGCTCAGGCCTGGAGAGTCTTTCTATGTTAATATTCTTGTTGCAGGAACTTTCTCTACATCCTGAGCCTCTGTCGGCATAACGGTATATAAATCAAAGTACAAACTATTTTTTTTCTTCCAGGACTTGAAATGTGTGGGGGTTTCTGTGTTAATGAAATCTTAATAGGGTCAGTGAAAGCAACCAGGATCTGTTTTTGAACCTATATTCTGTGATTCATAGTACACTCAAATTTATGCAGATTCCCCACTGACCGCCCCGCCCAAATAGCATGTGAGTTAAAGTCTGCAATAGACACTCCAGTTTGCGTGCCGGGGTTGGGTGCGGGAGCAAAAGAATGCAGTGCAAACATATTACCCCTTTTTTCTGACAAAAGGACAAAAAAAAAACCCATCCTCTGTTGCTACGCATCAGGACCCCTTTTAAAATGCTGCTTGATTGCAGAACACATATTTGTTATGCAGTAAGTGTGAGGAATTAATGAGCCAGGCAGAGAGAAACTTGCATGCTAAGCATTGGAGGAAGAAAATGGTTTCTTAATGGCTCTTTCCGTTGGTGTGCACATTCCTAAAACAAATGAGCGTGTGATGTGGGCCACCCCTTTAAGCTCTCCCACCACACCCCAGGAAAGGGCAGCTCCCCCTTAATAACTTACCTCTTCCAAGAGACGGAGCAGCTGATTCTTGCCTCATCGAACTTCTTTTTTTTTCTTTCCCCCCTTTGGAAAGGTTACATTTCGAAACCTTGCATCATGAATCACAAAGTTAGCGGCTTCTGGCAGATCATAAATCAGGCCTCTGGAGTCGCTAGGACAAATCCCAGGACATTTAATCTTTAATATTAGACGTGTTTAAGACGGTGAATATTTTATGAAGGTGCTGTTGCAATTTAGCACATCATTAGCTTGTCTTACTTCCCCCTTCCCCTCCTTTACAGGACTTTCCTTCCCCTCTGTTTAAAAAGAGAGAGAGAGAGAACCCTCTGTACCAGACAAACCCTATTTTGCTTCCCTCTGGCAAGAAAGTGGCTTAGCTTAATTCCTGTGAGACATTTTAAGGACTTTTGGAGTACCTAGTAATCACAGGAGTGTTTTTGTCAGGCTGTATGAACTTGAGCACACTCCGGGAGAGAGCGGGGGACAGGAAGGCCTGGCGTGCTGTGGTCCATGGGGTCACGAAGAGTCGGACACGACTTAGCGACTGAACAAATAAGCTCCCCAGGGGAATCAGCTCTTAAACTTCCATGTTTCTCCTAGAAGCCAGGCAAGGGAAGGCATTTGCATACCCTCCCCAACATTTTTTTCAAATAAAAAACGGCCGTGTTTGTGACATCTTAACTAATGCCAGTGATCACTGTCCTATGGAACCTCTCAATCCAAAAGCCAATGATAACTGCCCCACTACCATTTTTATATTGCTTGAAGGCTCTGTTCCTCCTGCTGTATGCAGCATTTTATTTTATTTTTTACTCTGCACTAGTCTCCTGCATTAGTCTCTCTTAGTCAAAGATGTAGTTGATAAACCTAATTATCTACAATCTCTTGTCAACCGGTCAAAATACACCTCAGCCTCTGCAGTGCATGCTATGTTAGGTTATGCACTGCCTGGCACCTAAGCACTGATGAACTAATTCATGCGCATTAGAGACAGGGGTGCATGCAGTTCTCCGTGTGCATGCCTGTGCACATTAGAGACAAGGGTGCATTCACTTCTCCATGTGCATGCCTTTGCGCTGCAGAGAGAGGAAGCATTCACTTCTCCGTGTGCATGCCTGTGTGCTGCAGAGAGAGGAAGCATTCACTTCTCTGTGTGCATGCCTGTGCGCATTAGAGACAGGGGTGCATTCACTTCTCCGTGTGCATGCCTGTGCGCATTAGAGACAGAGGTGCATTCACTTCTCCATGTGCATGCCTGTGCGCTGCAGAGAGAGGAAGCATTCACTTCTCCGTGTGCATGCCTGTGCGCATTAGAGACAGGGGTGCATTCACTTCTCCGTGTGCATGCCTGTGCGCTGCAGAGAGAGGAAGCATTCACTTCTCCGTGTGCATGCCTGTGCGCTGGAGAGAGAGGAAGCATTCACTTCTCCGTGTGCATGCCTGTGCGCATTAGAGACAGGGGTGCATTCACTTCTCCGTGTGCATGCCTGTGCGCTGCAGAGAGAGGAAGCATTCACTTCTCCATGTGCATGCCTGTGCGCATTAGAGACAGGGGTGCATTCACTTCTCCGTGTGCATGCCTGTGTGCATTAGATACAGGGGTGCATTCACTTCTCCGTGTGCATGCCTGTGCGCTGCAGAGAGAGGAAGCATTCACTTCTCCGTGTGCATGCCTGTGCGCTGGAGAGAGAGGAAGCATTCACTTCTCCGTGTGCATGCCTGTGCGCTGGAGAGAGGAGGCATCCCTAGCTCCACTCAAAAGTTCTAGCTTCTAGGGTTGTGGGGTTTGGAGCTGGCATCTGAGGACTGACCACTCAAGCACCTCATACTAACAAAAATGTTAATAAGCTCCAAGATCCAAATAGGGGCAGTGATAAAAATAAAACCTGGTCTATCCCTGGTCAATGGAGACAGTTGGAGTATTTGTGCATGAAGCATATGAAATGGGGGCAGAAGGCAAAGTGACCCTCATCCCCCCCCCTTCTTTGTGCCAACTGCGCTTCAAACCTTTCCCCTGCTCGGTGCTTTGTCAGCTGAAGGTGCCAGCTGAAGGCGAAAAATCAACACCGGCTTTCAACAGCTCCTGGACCTGGATGAATAAATCCAATTCATCTTTGTTGTTGTTGTTGTTGTTGTTATTTTATTATTGTTGGTGGTGTTATTATTATTGCCAGTGCTTGCTTGAGGATATGTATTTCTGCGAAACAAGGGACCAGTCAGTGTTAGCAAAGAACGGTTTGTCTCATCTCTCCTCGGTGCTACCCAGAAACAGCAAACAGAGCTGAAAGCTCCAGTGTTTTCCCTCTCTGTTTTCTTCTAGGGGAGTGCAGCTGTCATGAGGGCTATGCGCCTGACCCCGTGCACCAGCACCTCTGTGTGCGGAACGACTGGGGGCACAGCGAAGGGTGAGTGCAGAGCATTCCAGCTGGGGAAGGCAAGGAAAGCTGGTGAGTGGAGGGGGGAAAGTCTGGTCTGACGGCTGGGTCAGTATCAGAGGCAAGCTATAGACAGCTGCACAAGAAGAACCTTAGGAGGCCAAGCCAACCTTCCAGCATCCTGCTTCCCACCAGAGCCAGGCAGATCGTTTGTTTGTTTGTTGCATTTATATCCCGCCTTTTTCCCTCTTGCAAGGAACCCAATGCAGCTTACATGATCGTCCTCCTCTCCATTTTATCCTTACCACAACAACCCTGCGAGGTGGGTTGGGCTGAGAGTCTGTGACTGGCCCAAAGTCACCCAGTGAGCTTCCGTGGCCGAATGGGGACTAGAACCCGGGTCTCCCAACTCCCAGTCCAACACTCTCGCCTCTATACCACACTGGGTCTGTGGTCTATTTACGCCTGTAAAGTTACATAAATGCCCCCTTTACAGCTGCCATTTATGCAACATTACATTTATATCCCGCCTTTTTTCCTCCTTAAGGAACCCAAGGCAGCTTACATGATCCTCCTCCTCTCCATTTTATCCTAACCACAACAACCCTGCGAGGCGGGTTGGGCTGAGAGTCTGTGACTGGACCAAAGTCACCCAGTGAGCTTCCGTGGCCAGGTGGGGACTAGAACCCAGATCTCCCAGCTCCCAGTCCAACACTCTTGCCACTACGCCACGCTGGCTCTCTATACCATGCTGGCAGATGAGCTCATGAGCAAAGCACAAGGACAATCACCTTCTCCTGTTGTAGCCTCCCAGGAACTGGTACCCAGATACATGCTGCTACTCATCCTGGAGGTAGCATATTACCATCATTTTATTTACTTATTTATTTAAGAAATGTCTTGGCCACCTTTCAGGGCAGAAGCCCTCCCAAGTGTCAGGCACACCTTGGCGGCCTCTCCCAGTAGATTCCAATAGCCAACTCAAGACACAGAGGAAAGGATTTCTTTTCAAAGCTTTAATCCTTTTACAACTTAATGACTCTTTCAGATGCTAATCACCAGCGACTAAAGCAAGGAACAGCAGGGTGGCCTAAGCTTCAAATAGGCAGTTGATCCCCATTTGAAAGAGAGTCACTTGAAGACCCAGAACGTATGGGCTAGGGAGAGATCCTCCCTCTTTCCCTTGGGTCCATGGGAGGTGGCTGTTGCTTGCGCGTCAAATGGGCGCTAAGCCTCCTTTCCGTGCCCTCCATTGCTCGTCGCTCTTTGCGTCTGTGTCGAGCATCTAAGAAGCCCCCCTCCTGCACTCCCCCACTAGCAGGGTCACTATCTATCTCAGGAATGCTGGGAGGAGGAATCTCTGCCAGGTGCTGAGCCTGTGAGGGATGAGCTGGCTCCACCCCCATGGCTTGTTGTTCCTCCTCAGAATCAGAACTGCTCTGGGGCTCTCTGGGCTCAGTTTCCAGTCTAGCGATGGGGGAGAATTTCTCCCCGAAACTTTGGGGGGCCGAGTGCCAACGCATTCGGGCCCCCCGAAATCGGCGGTGAAATTCTCCGCCACCCCCCGCCACCCCCTGGGATGGGACTTACCTTTCACGAATGTCCCTCCCGGCGGTGGGTCCCGGCGGCGGTTCGTCGGGTCTTCATCAGGGGCGGGGGTGGCAGCCGGTCTTTTGACCGGCTGCCGCCGCCGCCATTACAAGGAAAGTTAAAAAAAAAAAAACACCCCCGTGATAGGCTACGTAACGATTAACGTGGCCTATCATGGCTAGATTTGCAAAGTCAGCTGTGATAGGCTACGTTAATCGTCACGTAGCCTATCACGGGTGACTATGAAAAAAAAAAAAGTGCGTACACAAATGGCGGCCCCCATAGGGAGCCGCCATTTGCGTTCCTTATTTGGTCCCTGTAGTCTACGTAAAGATTTACGTAGACTACGGCGAAAATAAGGGCAACGCTATCACGGGGGTGGGTTGGTTTGTTTTTTTTTTCGTGGCCGGGTAGACGGGGCGCTTCTACCCGTCCTGACTTTCGCCGGCGAGGGATGAGGCGCCTCCCGCCCAGCCTGAATTTCGGCCAGGCGAGGCGGGAAGCCTCCCACCCCTCGCATGAACTTCGGGGGGGGGGGAAGCGAAGCGCCTCCCCCCCACCGCGAATAAAGCTGCGGGACAAGGTAAGTCCCTTTCGTACATCCCTAGTTTCCACCCTGACACCAAGGCAGCTCACAGCAATAAAATTCATAAAAACAGTTAAAATATTAAAAACAATAAAAATCATAAACACAAGGAAATAGCAATAAAAGCAACCATCAAAGCCCACAATGAAACCAGAAACAATGATAGCAGCAGCAGCAATAGCAGTCATATCCAGAGGAGGCCATGGCCAAACAATACATTTTCAAGGCCTTCTTAAAAGCTTGCAATGATGGAACATGGTGGACCTCCAACGGCAACGTGTTCCAGAAGTGTGGGGCCACTGCAAAGAAGGCCCTCCCATGTGTGATCACCCCCCTAGACTGCTCTCATGGGTGGGCCAATGAGAAGGGTCTCTCTTTCTGATCTTAAAGTGTGGGCAGGCTGATATGGGTGAAGGCTGCTGTCCTTCAAGTAAGCAGTAGCCATTGATAGACATGTCCACCATGAATTTGTCTTGTCTCCTTTAAAACAAACAAACAAACATCTAAACCATTGGCCAGCACTGCATCTTCTGACAGAAAGTAAGGGGCAAAGAACTGAGTCAGGGAGGTATGTGTGTGTATGAAGCATAGGGTCAGAACCAGTGGTGGTCATGGTCAAGCCAGGGGACAGTAACCACTGTTGTTGCCCAGGCAAAGTCCCAGCCTAAGCAGGAAACCTTTATGGCTCAAGGTTGTCTGGCCAGAGCCACATCACTACCTGGGAACCCTTCTCTGCTCAGGAAGATGCTGTACCCCATCCTCCCCCAACCTGATGCCCTGCTGGATCAGATCAAGGGTCCATCTAGTCCAGCTTCTGTTCATGCAGTGACCAGCTGTTTGACCAGGAACCCACCAGCAGGACACGAGTGCAACAGCACCCTCCCACCCATGTTCCCCAGCAACTGGTGTACATAGGCATACTGTCTTTGATACTGGAGGTAGCACATAGCCCTCAAGCCTAACAACCATTGATAGCCTTCTCCTCTGGGAATTGGTCTAACCCCTTTTAAAGCCATCCAAGTTGGTGGCCATCATTACGTCTTGTGGTAGCAAATTCCATAGTTTAACTTGGTGCTGTGTGAAGAAGCCCTTCCTTTTATCTGTCCTGAATCTCCCACCAATCAGCTTCAAGGGATGACCCCACTGGGCTCTAGAATTATGAGAGAGAGAGAAAAATGTCACCTGTCAGGGTGGACACTGAGCCCATAGAATCCCAGAGTAGTTCTGATTCTGAGGAAGAGGAGTCGCTCCTGGGAGAGGAGCGCACTCCTCTTTCCCAGGGCCAACAGCTGATGGAGATTCCTCCCACCAGCATTCCTAGCTTAGTTAGCAGTCCTGGGAGTGACAGAACGCGGGAAGCAGACTTGATGGACGCGCGTCACCGACGCAGAGAGCGGCACCAAATGGAGGGCGCGGAAAGGAGGCGTAGTGCCCGGTTGGCGCGCAAACAATGGTTGCACCCAGAGGATCCAAGGGAAAAGGGGAGGGACTCTCCCTAGCCCTTAAGTTCAGGGTCTGCCAGTGATTCCCTTTCAAACAGGGACCCACTGTTCCAACTTAGGGCATAGGTACTCTGCTGCTCATATCTAGTTGCTAATAGTAGAGTTGTTAAGTTGTAAAGGAGGAATAAAGCTTTGAAAAGCATCCCTTTGTCTGTGTCTGGACTTGGCTACTGTATTAGACTGAGAGAGACTTCCAAGGAGCCCTTGACATCACCCTCTCCACTTTCTCCACACCATGTATAATTTTGTAGACCTCTGTCATGTCCCGTCTTGCTCACCTTTTCTCCAAGATCCCTGTTAGTATAAGAACATAAAAACATAAAAGAGCCCTGCTGGATCAGACCAAGGGTCCGTCTAGTCCAGCATTCTGTTCACACAGTGGCCAACCAGCTGTCTACCAAGAACCCACAAGCAGAACATGAGTGCAACAGCACCCTCCCACCCATGTTCCCCAGCAACTGGTGTACGTAGGCTCACTGCCTCTGGTACAGGAGGTAGTGCATAGCTCTCAAGCCTAGTAGCCATTGGCAGATGTCTCCTCCAGGTCTAACCCCCTTTTAAACCCATCTAAGTTTGTGGCCATCACTACATCCTGTGGTAGCGAATTCCATAGTTTAACTCTGCACTGTGTGAAGAAGCCCTTCCTTTGCTCTGCCCTGAATCTCCCATGTGACACATTGCAAAAATACATCAACCTTCTTTAAAAAAACCCAAAAAACAACTTTTTATATAGCAGCTAGGGATGTACGAAACACTTACCTGGTTTCGTCCAGGGACATCCGCAGTGGGGGGGAGGCACTCCGTCCCTCCCCCCGAAATTCTCCCCGGCTGGCTTTGCTCCGCAGCGACTCCATGGAGCCACTGGCTGAGGCCACCCGCAGCTAGATATCTGGCCGCTGGGCTGCGCAGGGACGCAAATGGCAGCCGCCGTAGCTGCCGCCATTTGCGTTCCTGTTTTTTTGCCGTGATAGGCTACGTAAATATTTACGTAGCCTATCACGGCGAAAGACAGGGGTGCAAATGACGTAGTGGCCGCCATTTGCGCCCCTGTCTTTTGCCATGATAGGCTACGTAAATATTTACGTAGCCTATCATGGTAAAAAAATAGGAACGCAAATGGTGGTGGCTATGGCGGACGCCATTTGCATTCCCTTTTTTGCCGTGATAGGCTACATAAATATTTACATAGCCTATCATGGTAAAAAAACAGGAACGCAAATGGCGGTGGCTACAGCGGCCACCATTTGCGTTCCCTTTTTTGCCGTGATAGGCTACGTACATATGTACATAGCCTATCACGGCCTCCACAGGGACACAAATGGCATCTATCACAGCAATAATGAAGAAGCGAATGGTGGCCACAGATGTGGCTGCCATTTGGAAAGCAGCGCGAACGGCACCAGGTAAGTGCTCCATTTCGCGCACCTTTCGCGGGGTGGTGGGGCGGGGGGCTTCATTCTGCCATGGATTTCGGGGGGGCGAATCCACTGGGATCCATGGCAGAGTTCTCCAACTTCCCTATATAGCACTTAGATGCAATCTTAATGTATAAATCAACCAATGACAGGGATAAGGCAATAAGGCAATGCAGAAAATTAAATATAGATACCAGGACATCAGGATATCAAATACATTTTATCATTATGGGGAAAAAAAGAATCACAGCAATTCTGGTTAAGATGAGAACTGATACGCCATTATAAATTAGGGATCCCTCCCCCACAAGCTCACTTTTTGAAGTCATGTGAGAACCACTCTATGTCCCACTCAGCCAAGAGTTCCCCTCCCTGTCCTGTTTAATGTCATTCTTTCTTCTCTGTATCTTTCAGGCCTTGGCCATACACAACACTCGAAAGAGGCTATGACTTGGTTACCGGAGAGCAAGCACCTGAGAAAATACTTAGGTGAGTAATGCAACCTCTTCAAATGGACGTTTGCCATCCCATGAAAGTTTCTAGTTTTATTTGGGGGGGGGGTGTTTCTCTTAACTTTTTACTGCCAAATGAAAATCTTTTTTTATCTTTCCATGCTTTTTAGTCCATCAGTTCTGATTTTAAATGTGTTGTTGCATTTTTTTAGATTTTTCTAGTTTTTACTTTTGTTTTATTCTGTTTTAATCCTTTTATGTTTTATCATTCTGTATCTTAGGGTTTTAATTTTTGTAAACTGCCCTGAGAGCTTTGGCTATTGGACGGTATAGAAATGTAATAAGTAAATGAAAAAATACACTTATTTACTGTCTCAGGATTGCTATCCTGCAATTAGGGATATACAGACTGTGTAAAATCCGTTCCGTCTGTGTTTCGCAGATTGTCAGGTGCCTTTTATTCCGTCGTCCGCCCACAGACGGATGCAAATCTTTTTTTTTTTATCATGCAGAAAAATGCGCAAATAATTACATAAGTATTTTCATAAGTATTTACATAATTTACCTTAGTACGTAATATTTAGTGTCAGGATTCCCCCTTAGCCCCCACTTCACTTCAGTGCCCAAACATACACAGATGACGAGGGTTCAGTCTACAGCTTTTAATCCATTACTTCACAGGGTCATACAGATGCAAATTCTCAGAGACTCTGTCTACAAGGAATGCCTCCAGGAGATCCAAATGGAATTTACGAGAGTTGCCCGCTGTTTGAAGAGGGAGGCAGTCTTGCTAGCCTCACTTAAGGGGGGGTGTCCCTGTCTTGTCGTGAGGCCTCTAAGCACAGCTTTTCATGCAAGGCCAATTGGGTAGACCATCTAAGTTCCGCCCCTGCCTTCTCTCTCTTTGCTCTGCGCCTGCATCTGGCATCTATTAGGTCCTCCTCCTGTTTGTTGCCTCTAATGGGGGTGGGTGAGGAGGGACCCTCAACCTCAGCCATCTGGACGTTTGTAACCTGAGAAGCAGGCCTACTCATATCTGGACTATCCTGGGAAAACACCTCCCCCATGTCTGATGGTTCACCTTCAGAATCTGAACTGCTATCCCACTCCCTGCTCTCAGAAACACCCCTGACATTTAGTGTATTGTCCCCCATTCCATTCAATGTTTCCTCACTAGAAACTTACGTATTTTCCTACAAATAAATATGGGTACATTTCAGGAAAGTAAAAAAATCATCCAAAAGTCCACGGACTCCACGTGGCCTGAGGGGGTCACTCCACAGTGGATTCCTCAGGTTGGATTCTTAGAAATCCGAGCTCATTTTAGTCCATCTCGAATTTCTCCAGCATCCCTGTGTGCAATAGCCCATTTTATGTGAGCAAGGCATTTCAGAGCATTGCCTTGCTGGCTGCTATTCATGGGTCACTTCAAAGACTTAACACCTGGGAGAACCATGGTGCTGTTATTTTTGTGATCATTTTCTCGGGGGGCAAAAGTAGTGACCAGGTTTGGGCAATCAGCGGGGGAAACAACGTTGCATGCTGGTTGCGCGACCACTCGACTAGAATTATCCTAATTGCCTGTGTCATGTTGAGGGTTGCCGTGTCATCTGAACCTGGCACATGGTGTGGGCATAGTGACTTTTCACGAACCCTACAACCCATGGCTTGCAATAGGGGTTGTAGGATGGGCAAAAGGTCACTATGGGTTTGGATGACACAGCGCGGGTAATTACAGTAATCCTGCTCATGCGACTGGCACGTGCAGGGGTGGGGGAAACAACCAATGCTTCATTGTTTCCCCTGCTGATTGTCTGAACACCCCCAGTGTATCAAGGTCCTGTGAGCTTGCTAGAGGCTGTTGACTCTTATAACTGGCTTAACTTCACCAGAGGCCCCACTCTGAGTCTTAATGCCATCAGAGGTTCCTCTTACTGGAAAACTCACAGGGCCCTTTCAGTTGTGGCACCGAGATTGCAAAAATTGCTACCTTAGGAAGCTCAGTTGCTCCACCAGTTGTTTGCTTTTCAACATTTGTTAAAGATGGTTCTGTTTCACCCAGCTTTTAGATTGTGTAATGTTTGCTTGCTCCTGTTGTAGAATTGTATTTTTGCAATCTCTGGTCTTAAGCCCTTTGTTTATTTTACTCTTAGTTTACTTTAATGTTTTAATTATATTATGTTAATAATTGGGGATGTAAACTGCCTTCAGGGCTCTCTTCTTCTATATGATGAAGTATAATCTATTTTCATTACTTTTGTGTACTATGTTATATTTTAAAAAATATATAAACATGATTTGACATGTGATGTGTGACTCGCCCCTTGATTGAATAAACTCACCACAGTTTGAAGGTCGATAACCATTGCTGTAAATGGACAATGGCTCTTCAGACTCTCCTTTCCCATCTTGTATTACTACTTATAGTACTTAGAAAATGAATAGCCTCATTTCCAGTATAACAGTCCTCAAAGTGAAGAACAAAATCAACATTAAGAAAGATACAGTTTAAAATATGGAGAAACCTTTCTGAAGGAGACAGCAAGCAGAAAGGCAAATGCCATCAACCACTTGTATGAAAGAACAAGTGTGTCTAAATAAGCTTATCTTTAAAAGAAACCTCAGTAGGCAATTGGTTCCATCATTTGGGGCTGCCAGGAAGAAAGGCCTCTCTGCATTGGCCACCAGCCTGATAATTTCCATCTTCTATGCGAAGATGATTTGTGCTGGATGTTAAAGAGCAAGGAGGTATATATGGCTCAGCACCTTTGCCAACCATTAATGTGCAAGTAGCGGAAAGGTTGAGCATTCTGTGCTAAACAGAGCCTCAATTATTCGAGCCAGAGAATCCAAAAGTGTGCTTTCCTGTTGGCATCATTCTTGCCTTCTGTTCTTGCTTCTCTTTCTTTGAAGGTCCACCTACAGCCTGGGCCAAGGCCTCTGGCTTCCTGTCAGCAAGAGCTTTGTGGTTCCTCCAGTGGAGCTTTCAATTAACCCACTGGCCAGCTGCAAGACAGATGTTCTAGTGACCGAAGATCCAGCAGATGTCAGGTAAGGAGGTACTCCCCGCATTCTGGATGAGGAGAGGTCGCAATACCCATTGGGAGGTTTCTAAAATTGAGCAGGCTGTTGTGCTGAAATCTGTGCATGGGCTTCTCACTCCACATGGATTTACCCCGCAAGCCCTCACATTGCTCTGTTACATCAATCTTGATATTCACAATAGAGCTGTGTGCAAATGGCCTCTCATTTTCCAGGCTAGTTGTGGGCAAAGAAATTGGGGGGATAATTTCACCGCAATCCTCCTAGGGGAGGAGGAATTCTCCCACAGTTTCTCACAGGAAGGGCTCACTATCGGCAGGGGTTGTAGTGCAGCTTTTTTTTCTTTTTTCCTCAGGGTTTTTGGTTTATTGCACTGTTCCTGCATGTGGTAACAACATCAACTCTGTTGACGCTTCCACTTTTCTGAGGCAGAATTTTTAATTTCTTTTGGGTTTTGAGCTTACCTAATCACTGCGAGGCGGCTGAGGGTGCCGTGTGTGTTTTCTCTCTCTCTGTTACACATCTTTCCGTTGCTCTGCAGCCTCCCAGGCCACCTGCACTTAGGGATGTACGAAAGGTACTTACCTTTCCACAGATTATGCTGATGCTTGGGGGAAGGCGTTCCGTCCCTCCCCCTGGAATCCTGGCTGGCCAGCTCCACTCCGCAGGGATTCTGCGGAGCCGCTGGCCGGCTCCGCCAGCAGCCGGACATCTGTCCGCTGGCTAGCAGCGACACAAATGGCGGCGGCCGTAGCCGCCGCTGTTTGCATCCCTGCAGTCAGCCGTGATAGGCTACGTAAATGTTTACATAGCCTATCACGGCTGATTAAAAAAAAAACACGCATGTACGCAAATGGCGGCACCCATGGGCACTGCCATTTGCATTCCTTATTTTGGTACATCTTAGTCTACGTAAACATTTACGTAGACTAAGACGGCGAAAATAAGGGGAACACAAATAGCGTAGCGTCTACGCTATTTGCGTTCCCCTTATTTTTGCTGTCTTAGTCTACGTAAATGTTTACGTAGACTAAGACGTGCCAAAATAAGGAACGCAAATGGCGGCGCCCATGGGCGCCGCCATTTGTGTACCTGTTTTTTTTTTTTTTAAGTCAGCCGTGATAGCCTACGTAAAGATTTATGTAGCCTATCACGGCTGACTGCAGGGACGCAAACGGCGGCGGCTACAGCTGCCGCCATTTGCATCCCAGCAGGAGACGAGATTCACGGCCGGAGGGACAGGGCGCCTCCCCCCTGGCCAGAATTTTGGTGGGGAGGGACGGGGCGCCTCCCCCCCCAGCCAGAATTTCAGCAGGGAGGGACGGGGCGCCTTCCCCCCAGCCAGAATTTCGGGGGGAGGGACGGAGCGCCTCCCCCCCACTGCAAAGCAAGCGTCGGGATCAGGTAAGGGACTTTCGTCCATCCCTAGTTTTCATACGTCTGCAGGCACCCGTAACAAATCGTCTTGAATTTAAAGTAGGAGTGTTCACAAATGGGATATTTTTGAAACTATAAATCTACGGTCCATTGTTAGTTTCCAGGCTGTTGCTTTACCACTGATTGCAAAGCCAGGTAGGGTTAATGATGGAGAAGGCTATCAAATTGCCATCAGTGAGGGGATCATAAATGCCCCCCCCCCCGTTTCTCACTTTCAAAGAACAGGAGTAACAGACTACTCACTGTTTACATTCAACACTACTGATAAATACATAACTCTAATACCCATAGATGGGTGATTTTTCCTATCCATTGGGAAGGCTTCAGCCTCAAGAATATTAGGGTACTTGGAAAGGTCTGTGATCTGCTGGGGAAGCAGCACTCTGTCAAGAGAATCCCAACTTTAGAATTCTGGATATGAAGAACTGGTGACCCATATGCAATAAAGGGAGAGCACTCAACTGAGCACCTCTGTGACATGCAGCAGATGCTAAATTATTCAAAATTTAATAAACGTGGTAATGAATATTTGATGTTGAATTATGGAAGCCTCCACAAATACATTGGAAACCAAAGAGCAATCTATTACTTGTGCAGTAGAATTGAAGCGCTTCTCATATGGTGAATGGCCTGTCAGAGCAGGGTATTTGGTGGCTCATGATAGGTGAAATTGGTACAACATGCAATACTTTCTCCATACCTTTATACATAGAGGTAATCTTTTTCATCACAGCTATGGGACTAACGTTAAGCTGCTATGGAGTTGTCAGTCTGAAATTCAGAAGTGGGTCGCTGATCAAATTTGCAGATGACACAAAACTGGGCAGGAGGGCTAATACTTTGGAAGACAGAAACAAAATTCAAAGTGATATTGATAGACTGGAGCGCTGGGCAGAAAACAACAGAATTACATTTAATGGGGATACATGCCAAGTTCTGCACCTAGGAAAAAGAAACCAAATGCACAGTTGCAAGATGGGGGATATGTGGCTCAACAACACTACAAGCGAGAAGAATCTTGGAATTGTTGTTGATCACAAGCTGAATATGAGCCAACAAGCTGATGTGGCTGCAAAAAAGGCAAATGCTCTTTTGGGCTGCATTAATAGAAGCATAGCTTCCAAATCCTGGGAAGTACTAGTTCCCCTCTACTCAGCACTGGTTAGGCCTCATCTGGAGTACTGTGTCCAGTTCTGGGCACCACACTTTAAGAAGGATGCAGACAAACCGGAGAGGGTTCAGAGGAGGGCAATGAAGATGATCAGGGGACTGGAAACAAAGCCCTATGGGGAGAGACTGAAAGAACTGGGCATGTTTAGCCTTGAGAAGGGAAGACTGAGGGGAGACAGGATAGCACTCTTCAAGAACTTGAAAGGTTGTCACAAAGAGGACGGCCAGGCTCTCTTCTCGATCATCCCAGAGTGCAGGACACGGAATAATGGGCTCAAGTGACAGGAAGCCCGATTCTGGCTGAACATCAGGAAAAACTTCCTGACTGTTAGAGCAATACGACAATGGAACCCATTCCCTAGGGAGGTGGTGGGCTCTCCCACACTGGAGGCGTTCAAGATGAGGCTGTACAGCCGTCTGTCAGGGATGCTCTGACTTGGATTCCTGCATTGTGCAGGGGGTTGGACTCGATGGCCTTGTACTAGGGATGTACAAAAGTCACTTACCTTGTCGACGGGGTGATTCACAGTGGAGGGGAGGCGCACCGCACCTCCCCCCGAAATCCTGATCCAGGTGGCTCTGCTCCGTGGAGATTCCGTGGAACTGCCAGCTGGGGCCACCCGCAGCTGGACATCTGGCCACTGAGCAGCCTTCCAGGAAAAAAACAACAGTATACGCAAATGGCGGCTACAGCATCCACCATTTGCGTTCCTTTTTTTTTCGCCGTTTTAGCCTACGTAAATATTTATGTAAGCTATTATGGTGAAAAAAAGGGGAACGCAAATAGCGCCCCCTACGCTATTTGCATTCCCCTTTTTTTCGCCATAATAGCTTACGTAAATATTTACGTAGGCTAAAACGGCAAAAAAAGGGAACGCAAATGGCGGCCACCGGAGCCGCCGCCATTTGCGTACGCTGTTTTGTGGGGGTTTTTAGCTTGCCGTGACAGGCTACGTAAGTATTTACGTAGCCTATCACAGCAAAGGCAGCTATGCAAATGGCGTGGTGGCCACCATTTGCGTGGCTGCCTTTGCCGTGATAGGCTATGTAAATACTTACGTAGCCTATCATGGCAGCCTGGCCAGACGCAAATGGCGGCTGCTACGGCAGCCGCCATTTGAGTCCACAGCAGCTGGCTGAGAGACCAGCTGCCGCTGCCGCCGCTGCCGCTGCCGCCACCAGAGCCGCCATGGGAGCCGCCGCTGCCGGAACATCCGCCCCAGGCAAGCTTCGCCACAGGGGGGATTCTGCGGGGGGGGCGGGGGGGAGGCCGTTCCGCCATGGGTTTCAGGGGGCCGAATGCCAGTGCCTTGTAGGCCCCTTCCAACCCTACTATTCTATGATTCTATGATCGCAATATTTGCATCATGTTACAGGAAAGAAAACAGGCAAAGGTTTCTTTCTCCCTCCATCCCCCCTCAACCTTCCTTCACTGTATTCTTTTGATCATTATTCCTTATTCAATGGTGATTTATTTAGAGCATTTTACCCTCACTCTTCAGGCAAAAAAGATTCCTGGAGCGACTTACAAAAATCAGAAATGAAACAGTCCCTGCTCTCAGGGCTTACACTCTAAAGGACACAATACAAAAGGAAATGAGATTGGGATGGAGAAGGGGAAAAAAGCAAACTCAGACATTAGTTCTTAGCTATTCCATCCTTGAACAAAGGTTGCAGAAACTGAAGTATATTAACTGTCCCCCTGTGAGGACAAGCAAATGCATTTGGGTATTTTTAGTCTTAGTGTTTCTAAAAATAGCAAGGCTGTCAAAAGATAGAGGCTCAGAAAATTGTGAGAGAGGTGTCTTTGTTTTGCTTTCTTTTTGCCTCACTCATAATGTTCGAATTTGGGGTCATCCGAAGAAATTGATTGCCAGTAGACTCAGAACAGACAGAAAACAGGATATCATCACACACAGTGGAGAACTCATTTATGGAATTCACTGCCACAATATGTGCTGATGGCTTTGAAAGGGAGTTAGACACATTCACAGAGGAGGAGGAGAGATCTATGAATAGTTATTGGCCCTGATGGCTGATGAACCTCCACCTGCAGACGCAGCATGCTCATGAATATCAGTGGCTGGGGAACTGGGAATGAACTATCACCTTCACGTCCTACTCGTGGACTTTCGAGAGGCATCTGGTTGGCCGCTGTGAGAAAGTGGATGCTGGACTAGGTAGTTCTTTGGTCTGACCCATCAGAGCTTCTCTTATGGATCAGACCACACAGCGCATAGTTAAACTGTGGAATTCGCTACCACAGGATGTTGTGATGGCCACCAATTTGGATGGCTTTAAATGGGGGTTGGACAAATTCCTGGAGGAGAAGGCTATCCATGGCTACTAGTCTTGATGGCCATGTGCCACCTCCAGTACCAGAGGCAGTGAGCTGGGGAACATGGGTGGTAGGGTGCTGTTGCACTCATGTCTCGCTTGTGGGTTCCCCCAGTTGACAGGTGGTTGACCATTGTGTGAACAGAATGCTGGACTAGATGGACCCTTGGTCTGATCCAGTGGGGCTCTTCTTATGTTCTTATGTCCTTTTCTCAAACATACAGTCAGAATATTAAACCTTGGAGCTTGGCAGTGATTTCCATAGTCTAGCATCTCAGCTTTATTTTCAAGACATGTTTATTCCTGTCACTGAACTGAACGCTCCCCTCAGCCGTGTTGTGACACGTTGCATTAGCTGTAGCGGCCATTTGCTCTGACATTTCTTTTGCAAAGTCCTTAGTTGTGAGCTTACCGTGTTCCTCCAAGCCTCTTATTAGCCTGGCAGCTTTGCCTGGGGGTCGCTCTTCTCCAGGAGTTTAATGGAGGAAAATTGCCAAGCACCTGCTTTGTGAGATGCCTTAAGAAGTTACTTATAGCTCTTGGGGTTAAGGTCTCCACACAGCCCTTGTGTCTTAATGAAGATGTCTTGAGCACAGTGTAGATGTGTGGTGGGGGTGGCAATGTGAAGTGTTTTTAGCTCCACTTCAGACAAGGATTCTGTGTTTTCTAGAGCTGGAGGCATTTGCAAAGCAATTCTTTTGTGTGTTTGATGGGGTGTGGGATTCTTGGGACTGCAGGAAAAGGACTAGTTAATTATAACTAATCAGTGAAAACTCATTGCAGGGACACAGATAATTGCGGGCAAGAGAGGCAAATGACCATTGAACAGAGGTGGTGGGACTTGGTGCCTGAAATACAGGAGGGAAAGTGGTTCATACTGGGAAAGATCCAAGGGCCATGGTTTGTTTGTTTTGTTTTGTTTTTAATGGTTTCTTTCAGTCCCAGTGGCCCAGCCTGTTCAGAATTGGGGCCGGGGAGGGGCGGGGAGGGGGGAGTTGCGGGCTAGATGATACATGCGGTGGTCCCTGAGAAGTGAGCCTGAGGGAAGCAGAAGGCTTGTAAAATCTGGTAGATTGCTCCAACATTGACAATTAACAAAGGGGGTGGTGGGGGTGGGACAGGCTGTGTGTGTTGGAGGATGTACGACTATATAACATGAACACTACCAAACCATTATTTTTTAAAAAAATTCAGAAAGTTTATTGGAAAATTCCTTTTTACGGATTTGGGCCCCAGCTCTAGAAATCACATTGTAAGTCATAGAATCATAGAATAGTGGGGTTGGAAGGGACCTACAAGAACATTGACTCCAACCCCCTGCTTAATGCAGGAGTCCAAGTCAAAGTATCCCTGAGAGATGGCTATCCAGCCTCATCTCGAATACCTCCAGTGTGGGAGAGCCCACCACCACCCTAGGGAATTGGTTCCATTGTCATATTGCTCTAATAACAGTCAGGAAGTTTTTCCTGATGTTCATCCGGAATCTGGCTTCCTGTAACTTGAGCGTGTCCTGCATTATTCCGTGTCCTGCGCTCTGGGATGATTGAGAAGAGAGCCTGGCCTTCCTCTCTGGGATAACCTTTCAAGTACTTGAAGAGCGCTGTCCTATCTCCCCTCAGTCTTCTCTTCCCAAGGCTAAACATGCCCAGTTCTTTCAGTCTCTCCTCATAGGGCTTTGTTTCCAGTCCCCTGATCATCTTTGTTGCCCTCCTCTGAACCCTCTCCAGTTTGTCTGCATCCCTCTTAAAGTGCAGTGCCCAGAACTGGACACAGTACTCCAGATGAGGCCTAACCAGTGCTGAATAGAGGGGCACCAGTACTTCCAGGGATGTGGAAGCTATGCTTCTATTAATGCAGCCCAAAAGAGCATTTGCCTTTTTTGCAGCCACATCACATGGTTGGCTCATATTCAGCTTGTGATGGACAACAATTCCAAGGTCGTTCTCGCTTGTAGTCTTGTTGAGCCAAGCGTCCCCCTTCTTGTAACTGTGCACCCCTCCCCCCAGCTGACATTTGGAAAACAAAACACAGCGCTGCATTTGGAACAAATTAATGCGCAAAGCCTCTTGAGGCTCTGCATGGGCACCTACCATCCTGGCACTGTTTTCATGATCAAGCCACTTGTCCTCCTTTTCAGTCTCCTTCAGCAAATCCTTCCCCATGTCTCTTAGAAATCAGAACTCCTGGGTCTGCTTGGCTGGGCTGCAGCAGTTCAGCAGTGGAAACTTGCAGGAAGAGAAAGGGCTGGTTCCGCTACTACTAGAATGACAGAGTGGGAAACCAGTTGCCTTTGCCGCTTCCAAGCTCGCTGCATTTTCTACTTGTCAGTTATTCTTACTTTGCCATTCCCGCTGCACTGGGAAGTTGCAAGCCCCTTGCTTTGCCACCAGTTCCAAAGGAAAAAGTTTATGATTCCTTAGCATCAGCAGACATAAATCACATGAGCAGAGCGTCAGCTGTTGCGGTGACATGACTTATGGCTCTATCGTTATGGGAACTGCAGAAAGATCTAAAGGCCTCATATTTGCCTCACACGCTTCTGAGGTGCCCTGATGGGAGCGTCGGGCGTTTCAGCAGAAGAATGCGTTTTCTCTCGAGCTTGCTGTCGATTCGTCTTGATTTTATTCCTGAGCGAACTTCCTTCTGGCTCAGTGTGGTCTTTGGCATCATCCAAATGAGAGTTGTCCAATCCTCCCCTTCTACTGCCTTCTTTATAGCACCTTGGAAGAACATGTGCCAGGTAACTGACAGTGGATAATTTGGCTGTGATTCCCTTGAAAAATCTCCTACAGTTGGCTGTGTCAGTGCATCTTGGGAAACTTGGATCTGGGGGACTTGATTTACACTTAAACTTGGCCAGGGACATGCTGCGGATGCCTGGGGACAAATCAATGTCTCCCAGGCTCAGTTTTCCATCCTTAAAATGGGAACAATCATGACCTACCTCAACGAAAATTGTGAGTGCAAAATACAAAATTGTGAGTGCAAGATGATGGTTGTGAAACACTTTGCACATTTGTTGAGGTCCCTAAATGGCTTGGGACCTCGATATTTGAGGGAGCGTCTCTCCCTAAATATGCCTGCCCGAGGACTGAGATCTGTTGGAGGGGCCCTCCTCTGCGTCCCACCAGTGCAAGACATACACTATGGTGGGATGTGGGAGAGGGCCGGCCCTGCTCTGGCAGCCCGGTTGTGGAATGCCCTCCCCTTGAAGGCCCAATTGGCGCAGACGCTGATCTCATTTAGGCATCAAGTAAAAACGGCTTTTTACCAAAGACTTTGAGGGCTAAATGCATTCTCGAAAGTAGCACACTGTTTTAACTGCTTTATTGTTTGAGATTTTAATTGGTATTAGTTCAATGGTTTAATAGGTTTTAGCTGTTTAAATTATTTATTGTTTTATACTGTTTAAATTGATTTTATCTGTATGCCGCCTTGAGATGTTAATGATACGGGATACACATGTTTTGAATGAATGAATGAATGAATGAATGAATGAAATTTGTTGCTTTTTAAATAATTGTGTATGACCTTCCTCCCTCTATGAGGCCTTTTAGGGAATGACTGTAGCAGTAGAGCAAATGCTTCACCCACAGAAGGTCCCGAGTTCAGTTCTAGGCATCTCTAATTTAAAGGATCAGGTATCATTCGATGGGAAAGTCCCTTCCCTGCTGAGTCCCCAGAGAGCTGCTGCCAGTCAAAAGAGATCATATAAAAACAGCCATTAGAACAACAACAAATTGCCGTTATATACTTGTACAACTAAAAGGAGCAGCAAAAGACCTTGTAAGCTTAAGACAGCAATTCAGAACAATCTCAAAGGAAACGAGAAAGAGAACAGCCATTAATTTAAATTACTCATCAAAGGCCTGGATGAACAGGGCAGTTTTTGCTGGGCACCTAAAATATCACAGTGGAGGAGTAGGCATGTTTCCTTCAGTAGGGACTGCCACACTATGGGGTACTGCCATAGAAGCGTCCTTCTCTCCATTCACCACCTGCAGGAGGAGGGCACACATGGGATGCTTTAGAGCTTTGCCATGGCATTGTTAGGGCATCCCATATACGTGTTTGGAAGAGTAGCTTCCTGCACAAGCTTTTTTTTTTCTTGTTGCTGCTGCCACTGAGAGAAAATGGCTTAGCTCTGAGCAAGTCCTTTATCAGACCCTTTAATCAATGGTAGCATTGAACCGTAGAGGGAGCTCCCTTCAAAGTGTATTGCTCTGTCAATAATAGCATCAACTGCCGCCGATAAAGGCGTCCCGGCACTCCTGACAGCAGGCGTCGGTGATGAATGGTGGGATTAATGTGATGGAGCAAATTGATCATCGCCTGGCCGGACGTCGCTTCACGTCACAGCAGTGCTGTCATCACCAAAGATGAATGCCCCATGCCAGGGAAGTGAGGGTGTCTTGGCCTCCCCAGCAAGCCAAAGAGATCAGCTTTGTCCGAGATTCTAGATCAGGAAAAGACTTCCCAGTGAAACCAGAGAATTTTGCTGGCCCTTCTACGCTGGAGGTTGTGGACATCACAGAATAGTAGGGTTAGAAGGGGCCTATAAGACCATCGGGTCCAACCCCCTGCTCAATGCAGGAATCCAGGTCAAAGCTAGGGATGTCAGAGAATTCCACCACGGATCTCAGGGAGGCCGAATGCCAATGCTTTCGGCCCCCCAAAATCGGTGGCGGAACGGTCTGCTGCCCCCCTGCCCCCCCCCCGGGACAGGACTTACCTTGGGCGGATCTTCCTGGCGGCGGCGGCTCCGGCAGTGGTACGGCGGCGGCAGCTGCGGCAGCCAGTCTTCCGACCGGCTGCCGCCGCCGCCATTTCCAGTTAAAAACAAACAAATAAACAAAAAAACATGATAGGCTATGTAAAGATTTACGTAGCCTATCATGGCTAGATTTTTAAAAAACACCATGATAGGCTACGTAAATGTTTACGTAGCCTATCGTGGCTTATTTAAAAGGAAAAAAAAAAAAAGCGCGTACGCAAATGGCGGCGCCCATGGGCGCTGCCATTTGTGTTCCTTATTTTGGCACACCTTAGTCTACATAAACATTTACGTAGACTAAGACAGCGAAAATAAGGGGAACGCAAATAGCGTAGACGCTACGCTATTTGCGTTCCCCTTATTTTCGCCATCGTAGTCTACGTAAATGTTTACGTAGACTAAGACGTACCAAAATAAGGAACGCAAATGGCGGTGCCCATGGGTGCCGCCATTTGCGTATGTGCGTTGTTGTTTTTTTAAATCAGCCGTGATAGGCTATGTAAACATTTACGTAGCCTATCACGGCTGACTGCAGGGACGCAAATGGCGATGGCTACGGCCGCCGCCATTTGCGTCCCTGCTAAGCCAGCGGCCGGATGTCCAGCCGCTGGTGGAGCTGGCCAGCGGCTCCACAGAATCCTTGCGGAGCGGATCCAGCTGGCCAGGATTCAGGGTGGAGGGACGGAGTGCCTCCCCCCCCGGCCAGAATTTCGGGGGGAGGGACGGAGCGCCTCCCCCCCCACACACGAATGTCACCCTTTGAAAAGGTAAGTGACTTTCGTACATCCCTAGTCAAAGCATCCCTGTCAGATGGCTGTCCAGCTTCATAGAATCGTAGAACAGTAGGGCTGGAAGGGGCCTACAAGACCATCGAGTCCAACCCTTGTTCAGTGCAGGAATCCAGGTCAAAGCATCCCTGACAGATGGCTGTCCAGGCTCATAGAATCATAGAACAGTAGGGCTAGAAGGGGCCTACAAGACCATCGAGTCCAACCCCTGCTCAATACAGGAATCCAGGTCAAAGCATCCCTGACAGATGGCTGTCCAGCTTAGAATCATAGAATAGTAGGGCTAGAAGGGGCCTACAAGGCCATCGAGTCCAACCCCCTGCTCAATGCAGGAATCCAAGTCAAAGCATCCCTGACAGATGGCTGTCCAGCTTCATGTCGAATGCCTCCAGTGTGGGAGAGAGATCACGGCGCTGTTGTTACTACAGTATGCTTATTTGGTGCCACTGAAATGCTTGGTATTGTATACAGCAGCAAAGTGGCATAACTGAATGTCCCCGCCTACAAAACAAAGGTCCCTGTGTGCAAAAACACCAGCAGGTCAGGGAGAAGGCTAGGTTAGAATCCTTTCCCCCTGACATGCTAGCTTTCTGTGTGCAAGAAAAATTGGGTCGATTTTGTTTCATGATGCTTTTGTTTCATGACGTTTCACTGAGCCACTTGGTTGCTCAAACCAGTCTCAAGGCTGGAGTGGGGTGGGGGAGAAGGTTGGAAGGTGTGTATGTCTTTCACCTGGCCTCATAATGTTGAGATAAACAACGCTGTGAGAGGACAACACTTGACACTGGCGTCAGGCTAACTGCAGGCTGCAGCCACAGAACTGACAAGGCTCGAAAGGCAAAATATATTAATTGGCCTTGGTTGTTTATTTATTTTATTTATTTAAAATATTTCTTGGCCGCCTCTCAGGGCAGAAGCCCTCCCAAGGTGGCTCACAGCAGTACAATACATAAAAACTGTTAAAATATTAACAGTGATAAAAACAATAAAAACAACAATAAAATCAGCAATGTTAACAGGAGTAACAGCAACAATAGCAGCCATATCCAGAGAAGGCCAAGGTAAAATAATATGTTTTCAAGACCTTCTTAAAAGTCTGCATGGCGGACCTCTGATGGCAGCTTGTTCCAATGGTGTGGGGCCACTGCAGAGAAGGCCCTCTCATGTGTGGTCACCCACCTGACTGCTTTCACAGGCAGGCAAATAATTAGAAGGGCCTCTCTTTCTGATCTTAAAGTGTGGGCAGACTGGTACGATGAAGGCGGTGCTTCAAGTAACTTGGTCCCAAACCATTTATGGCTTTAAAGGTCAAAAACAGCACTTTGAACTGGGCTCGGAATTCACAGTGCTGACATCATCTCCAGAGGATCTCCTGCAACTCTTTCTGCACAGTGTAAAGAGATGAAACCAGGAGCATGTGGGACAGAGACATTTCAGAGAAGCTTCTCCCTCTTGAGACGGGTTGACTTGCAAAATCCTTTTACTGAGGGGGTAACAGAAGGTTACAGCAGAGATTGCTTGTCTATAAGTCACTGGATCAAGGGTGAGATGATGGAGAAAAGAATGGTAACACGCCGTGTACACCATAAAATTGACAATACGTTACAATAGGCATGGACAACAAGGCATAAGGCCACCCGCATTTCCCAGCTGGTAATCTAAATTCAGGTCTTGTTATGCTTGGTTTCCAATTCATATCATCTTAAAAGAGGGGCTTACCCTTATGTGTCTGTATCTTTTCACATATACCTTGTAAAGCAGGGCTAACTGTACCTGTTACTAATTTATGCAGTAGAAGCTTTAGTGCTGTTCATATATAATGTTTCCCTGCAGAAGAGATTAGTCCTACTTTCGCCTCCCTAATTATGCTGAATGCTGACAAGCTACCTTATAACCCCTAGAAAATAAAGGAATGGGAGAGACAAGAGACAGTCAAGCCCTGAACTTCTGCAGCTAACCAAACCATTCTGCCCCAAATGTAGAATTGTCTCCAGCACAGAAGCAGTCCCATAGCCCCATCTACATGAGCCTTTTACTCTGGGGCAGCCGCGAGTCGAGGTCCATCGGAACAGACAACGCAGTCGCCACTTCGCAGCCATCCGTGGTTTTCTTCCGGAAAATGCGGATTTCCAAGGAGGCATTTTGCTGCGATGTTTTTCATTTGCTGCGGCTTTCCCCACAGTTGCGAGCCATTTGTCCCTTCCCCAAACTGACTTTGCATTTTGCAGTGGTCTTGTTATAGGCATGCGCAGTGCTTGCTTCACTCTGTGATGCCCCTTTACTCCGCCCATCCCTTCGCAGCTGCGCAATTACAGAGACACAGAGAAGCATTTTCATTTATTTAATCACACTTTTGCACATTTTTTGCAGCTTCATATCTTTGCAATCGTTGCTTTTGGACTCAGTTCCCAAGGGCCAGGGGGATACTGGGGGAGGACCAACTTTGCTCTGGCCACCATTTTGAAGCGATTGGTAGGAATGTACTGCTCACGCTTCTGAGTGAGAACCATCACAAGAGTCTCAAGCTGGGGAACTGACAAACAGATGGTGTGGAAATGAAGGGGCACAAAACACCCACTTTTCACATAACGAGAGACAGAAAGACACAACAGAACCCCTAAAATACAAAACAGCCACTGAAGTGTCTCACCTCCATGCTCACGGGACAGCATAGCTGCGCATTAGAGTATAATGGCAAAAAAAAGTGGCACAGCAGAGTTTGTTAGGAAGGCCCGCAATAAATCGTGAGTGTATCCCAGCAGAAGCTAATGCGAAGCTGAAATGCTGTGCAGTTGCAATGGAGTGAAGGGTGAAAGCGGTGCCATGTAGACAAGGCCCTAGTAAAAGTTCAGCTGGATCTTTTATCCCATACTTGAACTTCACCGGTACATGCTTCAGATATGTTCTGGTCAGGGACATTTTAGCACACTTTTTAATTAACATCATGCGATTATATTATAGTGGCTAGAGTGTTGGGCAGGGAGCTGGGAGATCCGGGTTCTAGTCCTCACTCAGCCATGGAAGCTCACTGGGTGACTTTGGGCCAGTCACAGACTCTCAGCCCAACCTACCTCACAGGGTTGTTGTTGTAGGATAAAATGGAGAGGAGGAGGATAATGTAAGCCACCTTGGGTTCCTTGCAAGAGGAAAAAAGGTGGGATATAAATGCAGTAAATAAATAAATAAATAAATAAATAAATAGATAATGATTGCATACCACATCTGTTATAGAAAAAAGTGTGTGTGTGTGTGTGTGTGTGTGTGTGTGAAAATAAAATGTGAATATATGTATGCTTATATGGAATTCTTTACAGCCTGTAGCTAGAGACTACCCCCAAAATTAAATCTTGAATTATCAAAATGCCATTATAAGCTGCTCAGGACAAAGAAAAGAAATAACACACTATAGCTGTCTATCATTCCAAAGTGTTCTAAATGAGTCCCATTCTTCTTCAAACTTACTTTCCTTAACTTTCCCTTGACTAGTCTGTACAAAATGATGTTTTATTAATGATTGCTGAATACCACAGTTTCACACACAATGTTCTTGGGGAATTCTTTTCCTCAATATGTTCCATAAACTATTCTTGCCACTTGCAAAATAAACTTTTATCTGCTTTTAGGTACAGTTCATTCTAGATAAGCTAGTAAATCAATCTTAAAATGGGAGAAAGAAATGGGAGAAAACCCTTTTTAAGATTTAGCAAATTGAGTCACTAATGTGAGATCTATGCTGCTTTGCCATGGGACTTATCTACTAACAGTGCAAAAAAAAAGAAAGTATCCTTATGTTAGGGCATGAAAATTTCAGGCTTCCAGCTCTGTGTGTACAAGAGAGCAGACCTTATAGGGAGTGTGTGACCTAGACAGAAGCTGTTACTTTGTCGAGAATTGTGAAATAACATGGAAAGGAGAAAAAAGTGAAATAAAAGTGAAGGCACAAAATAAATCCCAACCTGGGATTGCCCTAATTTTCCTTCTTCATGAATTACTGAACAGTAATCAATTGTACTCCAGACAAGTCTTCTGCTGAGTTTAATGTGAAAGTTGCTATTGGCTTAAGTTGAAATGCCTTATATTAGAATATATATCAAGGCGTGAAGGGACCCACCATGCTGTGGCATTGCCAAACATGTGAGATGCTAGAATGAGAAGCCCCTGGGATGTCTTCTGGTTTGTAAGCTAAAGTTGGGCTATCAGCAGCAGCTCAAATACTGTAGAACAAAACCAGTCTCAGATTAGTTGTTTCCAGTACAACTTCAAGTGGGATGGCAAAACGGTGACTTCATGAATGTGTGATGATTGGTCTGCTTGGGAAGAAAGACATGAGCAGAAAGAAACCACAGTCGTGTGTGGAGATCAAACATTATTGGAAATG
Organism: Heloderma suspectum; assembly: GCF_057233095.1. Taxonomy (NCBI): domain Eukaryota; kingdom Metazoa; phylum Chordata; class Lepidosauria; order Squamata; family Helodermatidae; genus Heloderma; species Heloderma suspectum. Next base: position 15,585,380 of record NC_139471.1, on the reverse strand, counting down.
ACTGCAGACATGTGCAGCCTTTGATGGAGGTGAAGAAAAATGTAACCAAAAGGATGAGGGACATTGACTTCTCCGCACAAGGAATGTCTAAAGTGTGTAGGGCTTTTAGCTGATAAAGTTATACATCATGTAATTTATTTATTTCATTTTTATACCACCCAATAGCTGAAGCTCTCTGGGTGGTTCACAAAATTAAAACCACAAAAATACAACAGAAAATGCAATAGAAAATGTAATAGATTAAAGCTCCGCAATAAAAATCCAACCAGAGTAAAACCTACCAGCAGCGCGCATAGTTAAAAAGCAATAGCAGATTTAGGACAGCAGAGCTTAAAAAAAACTGGAATGCTAAAATTCCTTGGAAAATAAAAAAGGTCTTCACCAGGCACCCGAAAGAGTACAATGCAGGCACCAGGCAAAACGTTATAGGGAGTTAGTTCCACAGCCGGGGTGCTACAGAAGAAAAGGTCATTTTCCTGGTAGTCACCTACTTTACCTCTTTTGGCAGGGGCTCCTAGAGAAGGGCTCCTGAAGATGATCTTAGGGTTCAGGCAGGTACATATGGGAGGAGGGGAGTATAAGGTGCATGTGTGTGTTTTCCTTCCTCTCCCAGAACACTGGAATGTTGGGGTCACCCACTGAATTTGAGTGGCACTATATTCCGGGTAGACGACAGGAAGTAATGATGGCTGATGGCTTAGGTAGCTAAAAAGTGGCCTAGACAATGTTATTAGCCATGATAATAAAAGGGAACTCCCATGATTAGAGGCAGTATACCATGGAATACTAGAGAGCAAACAGTGAGAGGAATTATTGCCTCCCTGCCCTGCCTATGGGCTTCCTAGAGGCAATGGATTGACCAGTGTGGGAAACAGGATGCTGTTCTACGTGGACTGTCTGATGCAGCAGGGCTGCTCTTATCTTCTTATACTTGGGTTGCTGGCCTTAGTCTTAAGTTGTGTTCCTTTCTTGCACTAGGGCACTAAGCATGAATAGTAGACCAGTCAGATAAACTTGGGGGAAGGGACCATTGTTGGCTGTGCAACTCATGCCATGTAGATTTCCCAGCTTGTGTACCCATTGTGGAATTGCAGGAGGCACAGATCAATGGAGAATGAAATCACAGGTTGGAATTGGATGGGTGGTGGTGTCGGACCCGGCTCCTTCAAAACACCAGCATCCAAATGCGCATTAAATAGGGATGGACAAAAGTCACTTACCTGATCCCGAAGCTTGCTTCGCAGTGGGGGGTAGGCGCTCCGTCCCTCCCCCCGACATTCTGGCCAGGGGGGGAGGTGCCCCGTCCCTCCCCCCAAAATTCTGGCCAAGGGGGAGGCTCCCCATCCCTCCAGCCGCGAAACCCCCTCTCCTGCTGGGACGCAAATGGCGGCAGCTGTAGCCGCCGCCATTTGCGTCCCTGCAGTCAGCCGTGATAGGCTACATAAATGTTTACATAGCCTATCATGGCTGACTCTAAAAAAAAAAAGCGCGTACGCAAATGGCGGCACCCATGGGTGCCGCCATTTGCGTTCCTTATTTTGGCACATATCGTCTACGTAAACATTTACGTAGACTACGGCGAAAATAAGGGCAATGCTATTCCCCTTATTTTCGCCAAAGTCTACGTAAATGTTTACGTAGACTACACGTGCCAAAATAAGGAATGCAAATGGCGGCACCCATGGGCGCCGCCATTTGCGTACATGCTTTTTTTTTTTTCAAAGTCAGCCGTGATAGGCTACGTAAACATTTACGTAGCCTATCACGATGTTTTTTAAAAATCTAGCCATGATAGGCTACGTAAATCTTTACGTAGCCTATCATGTTTGTTTGTTTATTTGTTTTACTTGGAAATGGCGGCGGTGGCAGCCGGTCGGAAGACCGGCCGCCACAGCTGCTGCCGCCGAACTGCCGCCGAATCGCCGCCGGAGCCGCTGCCAGGGACATTCGAACAAGGTAAGTCCCATCCCGGGGGGTGTGGGGGGGCAGACCGTTTCTCCACCAATTTCGGGGGGCCGAATGCGCTAGCATTCGGCCTTCCCGAGATTCATGGAGAAATTCTCTGACATCCCTAGCATTAAAGAAGCTGCAAACTCCTTTATTACAGCAGGATAGAAACACAGGCACCCCAAAAGAGTCCACGGATCAGAGTTCTTTGTTTATGGTTCAGGAGTAGTCCAGGTGAAGGAGTGTCCAGTACTGCAGTGTTGTGCCCACAAACCTCTTTTGCCTCTGTACCTGCTTTTATGAAGGGGTGGGGCAACTAGAGTTCCTCACTTGTCAATCTGGGCCTATGGCTACCTTGAGTGGCTTTTTTGTTTTTTGTTTTGTAGAAACGCAAGGTATAAATCAAATGAAATGTATAGGGAAACTTAGCCTGGAGTCAAGAACTCTGCTTGAATTAAGTTTGTCTTGCCTTTCAGCCATCAGCACTGCCTAGGAGACAGCCTCGGGACTGCCTTTTCCTTGGCTGAGTCTGTCTTTTGGCCATTTATCAAAGAATGTTCCTCAGGCTGTAGCAACTCTGGCATTTTCCCCAAGGCTAGCTGTGGCTGTAGTTGGGAAGGAATAGTTCTGTAGAACATTCCTCCCCTAGGAGAAATTTGGTGAAATTGTTTCCCCAATTTCTCTGCCCAGAAAATAGGCTTGAGAATTTTGAGAGGCCATTTGTGCACAGCTCTAGTTGGAAACCCATCCTAAATGCTGTTTTCTTTGGCGTGGTGTACAGTCCTTCAAAACAGTATGACTGAAGAATCCAGAGAACCAAGGGGAAGCAGGACATGGGGAACTTGTGCTGAGCCTTTGCAGTGGGACAAGAGTAGGAAAAAGTAGGGATGTCAGAGAATTCTGTGACGGATCTCGGTGAGGCCGAGTTCCAGTGATTTCGGCCCCCTGAAATCTGTCACGGAACAAAGCCCCTGGCCCCCCAACCCACGAAAGGCTCGCGGGATGAAGTCCCCGCTGCCCCCAAGCCACAAAAGGCACACGAAATGGAGCACTTACCTGCTCTCGTCCGTGCTGCTTTGCAAATGGCGGCCATCCTGCGGCTGCCATTCGCTTCCTCTTCATAGCTGTGATAGGCTACGTAAATACTTACGTAGCCTATCATGGCTAACACAGGGATGCCATTTGCATCCCTGTGGAGGTTGTGATAGACTACGTAAGTATTTACGTAGCCTATCATGGCGGGGGGGGGGGACCCAGCGTACACAAATGGCGGCGGCTACCGCCATTTGCGTATGCTGGGGTTTTTTCCCCCTGCCGTGATAGGCTATGTAAATACTAACGTAGCCTATCACAGCAGGGAGAAAAAAACCCAGCGTACACAAATGGCGGCAGCTACTGCCATTTGCGTACGCTGGGATTTTTTCCCCCTGCTGTGATAGGCTACGTAAATATTTATGTAGCCTATCATGGCTAAATACAGGGATGCAAATGGCAGCGGCTTCGACAGCCACCATTTGTGTCCCTGCAGGGCTGCCCAGCGGCCGGATGTCCAGCTGCGGGCGGCCAGAGCCGGCCGGCGGCTCCGTGGCTTCGCCGCGGAGTGGAGCCAGCCAGGCAGGATTCTGGGGAGAAGGACCGGATCGCCTCCCCCCCCAGTCGAGGATTCCGGGGGGAGGGACAGAGCGCCTCCCCCCGCCAGCGGAAACAGAATGGAACGGAGGGTAAGTGTTCCGTCCATCCCTAGGAAAAAGCCTTCATGTCAATGTATTTTCCCTTGCCTTCAATAAAAAAATGAAATCACCACCAACCTCTAATATGCATTATCCCTATGACAGAATACCATCTCTAAATCCATCTGAATCTGATCATAACCCATCTCTGTGTTATCCCACTTTAATAGAAAGCTGCCCATATATGGTACTTTAATATGAAAAAAGGTTGTTAGCAAATGTTTAATAGATGCTTTAATAAATGGTCAAGCGATTGTTGACCCATTGGACTGTGTAATCATTCCTTTTAACCAGCTGTGTGCTCCATCATTATATATTATGCATGCATGGCTTATCCTGGAGTCTGGTTTTTAGGCAGGAATATATCTTGGCACAGTTTTGGGATTTGAGTAGAGATGTCCCTATGTTTCCAATGCTTTTTATTATACTGACTGTTTTAAAGAGAACCAGTCACACACTGTCAACCTAGTCTACCTCACAGAGAGTTATGAGAATAAAGTGTGTGTGTGTGTGTGTGTGTGTGTGAGAGAGAGAGAGAGAGAGAGAGAGAGAGAGGGTGGGGTGGGGTAGGGTGGTAGGGTGAGGTGAATCTTATAGGACATCTTGGAGGAAGGGCAGTTAAAGGTGTAATTCTAAAGTCTAGTGCCCAAATGACCCTGCTAGTATTTTTTTAAGCCCCCCCCAAAAAAAGCCCCTCTTCCCCCAAAGCAGAATTAGGGACAATGGACAACGTTCTATCAGGCACAGGTATCAATAAAGGGGCGGGGGGTTCCTGTGGTCAATAGGCACTGTTGGAATGGAGGAAAACAATGGCTTCAGGTGAAGTGTAAAGCATGTTGCTTTGCATAAATCCTTTTTAAAGTGAAGAAATTGAGGGTTTTGAGGAGCCTGATGGCATCTCACAGGCTTGCTGTTAGGATGAAGTTTGAGGAATAATTTGTCTGATGCCCTGAGCTCCTTGGAGGAAGGATGTGATATATATGCAATAAAGGATAAAACAGGGACTGTGGTCTTGAGTCTGGTGGCTAGTTGTCTTTAGGCCATTGTTCTCTTCTTATTGATGGAGAAATAAGGCATGGAAATAGGAACTTGGCAAAAGTCATACATTTAAGCAGGGATCCAAATCTAAGCCTTCCAGATCTATGGCCAACCTAAAATCAACTGGATGTTTCTTGGCTTTCCCAACTGAGTACAGTGGCTGCAAAGTAGACCTGAAGTCTGGGCATTCTAGCCTTACAGAAGCCACTTCCAAGTTTGACTGGGATGGCCATACTGGAGGTGTGTAACATGCAATGAGTGTATGTGTGCGTGTGTGTATTTAAAACTTACATATGTGAGTGTATCTTAAAATGGGTGTGCATGTGTGTGTTGTTAGTGCATTGCAATTCTCTTTGTCACATGGGATTATTTCTTTGTATATTTTGTATGTCACCCTTAGAGGTAAAAAGTCTCAAATTACAAACACACAGATGTGCACACGCACACACACACACCATGAATTGTAATGCATGATTCACAGTCTTTAAATATATCTTTTGATATTGCGCAGCTCCAGGTAAAATGTCTGAGAATTAGCACTGCGGGAAGGAGAAATGCTAAAGAAGTTGCCGAGGTGGGAGTTCAGTACTGTACTCTGGGCCTCATCAGCTGAGGCTTTGCTGCGATTTAGAGGATGATGAAAAGACTTAGTGCTAAACATCTGTCTCATTCACCTCGCAGCAGGGCTACACTGGAGAGCTTTGTGTGAGCTCCAGCTTTTACCCTCCTCCCCTTCCTCTTCACATTGGGAGGAGATTTGAGGCCAACATCCTTACGGGACTTTGTCTGATGTTGCACAGCTTGGATTCTCATGCCCCGTTTCTTCCCCGGCCTAGGCTTGCACTTCTGAATGGCTGATGTCATGGGTCTCTGTACCCTGCTCCTTACTCCCTGCGCCATCATGACAGCTGGTCAGAGAAGGTATTGCAGGGTCATCAGCCCAGCCAGAAACAGCATCTAGGAGCTCAGCCTTCTGAGCAAGGAAGTCAAAGGATCCCTAGGGTTCAGCTGAATGCCACTCAGCCCTGCACAACCTCCTGGATCTCCTAATTCCCCATTTGGGGTGACTTATCATGTATGTTCAGCCTAGAGCTGTATTGCTGAAGTCCAGAGCCATCTATTGTAATTCTGGATCCCAAAAGGGCCTGACTGGGCTCGTCTGTCTTCTTCTTCTTCTTCTTCTTCTTCTTCTTCTTCTTCTTCTTCTTCTTCTTCTTCTTCTTCTTCTTCTTCTTCTTCATTGCATTTATATCCCACCCTTTTTTCCTCCAAGTAACCCAAGGCAGAATTCATAAACCTCCTCTCCATTTTATCCTCACAACAACAACCGTGTGAGGTATGTGAGGTAGGTTGGGCTGAGAGTCTGTGACTGGCCCAAAGTCACCCAGTGAGTTTCATGGCCAAGTGGGGACTAGAACCCAGATCTCCCAGCTCCCAGTCCAAGACTCTCACCACTACACCACACTGGCTCATTTATTTACAATATTTGGATACTGCTCCATATCTAAAACAGATTTCAGAGTGGTGAACACAAATGATAAAACAGTAAAAGAATAAAAAGATTAAAACACCATATTACAACTATGCTTTAAACACATGCGCACGCGCACACACACGCACGCACGCACACACACACACACACACAGATTGCCAGTAGAAACTGTGGCTGGTCAGTTAAGGAATGCCTTCTGGAAAAGTGCTGTTTTCAAGAGGCGCTGGAAACAGTACAGTGTTGTTGCCTGCCTGACCTCCAGGGGCAGGGAGTTCCAAAGAAACGGGGCCATCACAATGAAGGCTCTTCTCCTGGTGGATTCAGCTGATCCATAAGTCCATGTGGAACCACCAGGAGCATGCCCTGGTGCTCCTGGAAAGGGGCAGCTCCCAGCACCAGCCAAGCTGCTGCATTCTGCACTGGCTCCAGCTTCCAGAGCAGCCTTGAGGGCAGCCCCACATAGAGCACATTGCAGTAATCCAGTCTTGAGATTACTGGTGCCTGGACCACTGTGGCCAAGCTATCCCTATGAAGTAATTCCTGTCCCATTCGGTAAGAACCTCTTGGATGCTTCTCGTCCTGAATTGTCTGTCAGATACCCTCCATGGAGTGACAGCCATCTACGGCTGAAAATTGCACATTGACTGGAACCTGGAGAGATCCAAAGGTTCTGGCTCTGCAAGAACCAAGCCTTCCTGGGGCTTGGCTCTGAATAAGGGATGTGTTTGTTGAAAGGTGGCTGCCCACGTCCCTGTTTTATTTAGTGTTGTGCTTGAGCTTTTCCCACCATCACAACCAAATCTGCCCCTAGTTGCCTGGTGCCGAAAACAGGCAGGTGTGGGCAGCCTTCATATGTCGCTGTGTTGTTCCGTAATAGCCTGGGGCTCGACTCTGAGCCAGAATAGATAATAGTGGGGTAGGTGGATCAACGGTCAGAGTTAACATAAGGCAGCTTCTTATGTTCCATGTGGCTTTGCTATGGATGAGCAAAAGACTAGGGATGTCGTGAGAGCAGTTCGGGGTTCAGGAATTCATCGAGCAACCCCCGCCTGTGACCCCCGAACTGCGCCAGCCAAGACGCTGTCCTTGTTGGCCCCCCGCTTGTGCCCGCTCATGCGCCAAAGTACTCACCACGAACCCGTTCAGTGAGCGCCACCATTTTTGCACCTTTGCTTTCTGGGAAAAACAGGAAGTTTAAAAAAATGTGCATCTTCAAATATGCACAGTTTGGAGATGGGAAAGCTAAATAAGCACAATATTAGAGGTGTAATCCTCTAAGGTTCGGGGGGGGGGGAGCGAGCAGGGATACTGGTTCGGTGAGTGCATGGAGAACCGAACTAGGGTGAGTTCTTACATCCCTACAAAAGACTCCTGGCAGAATGCTGCAAGCATATTGCATGAGAATCATTCAATTTGTTTACCACAAAACTACATTTGGCAAGCCCTCTGAGGACACAGACAGCCGTCTAATGTAGTGGCGGGCAGGGCTGATTTGGGTAAGAGAGAGAATTTGAGAGCGTGAGCTGAAAGTGTGGATATTGTATTTATTACTAAAAGTATGGAAACACGCTTTGAGAACAGCTCTAGCTTGCTGGGATATCAGCTGGGACTGAACCGAGAAGTGTGATAGTGGCAGTTAGTGCTGGGGAAGCCAGATTCGGGAGAAAGTGGAGTCAGTGAGAGCATGGATCAGAGGCTTATGTGGGGTTAAACCCATCACACTTCTGCCCTTTTCTCTTGGCAGGCTTATAAAAAATGGATTTGAATCCCAGCAAATGGTCTATTAAAGCTTGGATTTGCTGACCTTGGAGCCTCTCTAATTACTTTGGGCTTTCCCTAATGGGGAGAGTAAGGGAGGTGGTGAATGGATTATGGGGATGGTTTGTGTCTGGGGGAATTAAGGGCAGTTCTAGGGAATGAATGACAGATTTCTTCTTTGGGATATTGATCCTTTTAGCACACAGTTTGTACAACTGCACAAATGCTCTGGAGCGTCAAGGATGAACTGCTCCCTTTCTTCCCAAGCAGAGAGAAGTACAATGTGACCAGTTTAAGCTGTTTGCTGAAATTGTGAACTTTGAACTCCTCCTGCTTTTTTTCTTCTTCCTGGATCTGCTTTCACACCCAGGAAGATACTTAGTATTCCCCAGAAGATTATGGGGGGAGAGGGGAGAGAGAGAGCGAGAGAGAGCGAGAGAGAGAGGAATGGAGATGCTTTCTTGGAGTTTGCTGTCTATTCTTCTGGGCTGGCCCAAGACATTTTGCTGCCTGTGGAAAAGGACAAGATGGCAGCCTGTCCATTCCACATACAAAAGCTGACCAGTCTGGCGGTTGAATGTTACTTTAACGCTGGCAACAAGATTGTGACTTCTGCTACACCTGAGGACAGCAAGCTAGTTTAAGGGTTGCAGGACAGGCTGTGTGGCAAACATGGCTCTCTCCTCAAAGAGAGGGGAATGCCCCAGGGGGCTCAGAAGGGACGGTTCGGGGTCTGCTACTGCTTTCCCCTAGCATCTGCTGCCTTAGGCAGTAGCCTCACTCTGCCTAATACTAGGGCCAGCCTGGTCTCGCAGGAGCAATGAATGATCCTTTCTGCATCACCAGCCTGCTTTGCACATCGCACCTACCTTTTCCATGTTCCCGATTAAAAATAAATAAAATAATCCCAGGAAATTTTAAGACGAGGAACAGCTGCTTTTTACACAATATATTTCCATAGGCTCACAAACAAAACACACCAAAAACCCAGGAACCACTTGCTCAGAGGTCCCTCCCACCGCCCCTGCCTCATTCTAGTGTAATACCAGTCCTTGTCCCTTTTCAGCCAGCTTTATTCTTGCAAATGCCAGTGTCTATGTGATGGCAACTGCCTTTCATTCCCTGTTCAATATTCTCATCTCTTCAGTCTATGGAAGAAATATTGGAAGCAGAATAAATTAAGCAAAGTACACTTACACAAATGCTAGTATTGGCAGTAATAATAATTATTAGCATTGCAAAGTACATACCACTCTGCCCACACAGCACTTTTCTCCAATTTCCCATTTACTGTCTTAAGTCCTATATACGTGACCAAATAATACCAGTGTAATAAAACACTGCTGAAGCAATATGAGAGTGTCGATGAATGGCTCCCCCCTCCCCCTTCTGAGATCTCTTGGGGCAGAGGCGGGCAAGGAGAGAACCAGGTTTGATGAACGCCATGGGCCTTACATGGTGCTGCATTTGAAGAGTGCTAAAAAATGGCAACAGGTTCAGAATGCACCTGCCGGCGTATTAACCAGAGCATGTTGTCAGGAGCCTATCACTCTGATTTTCTGTCAAATTCTCCAGCTGGCATCTGTGTCCACTTCAAAGTGCTGGCTTTGGCCTTTCACAGGGATGGATCAATCTGTCAATTTTGGTTTCATTCAGTTTCTTGTTGTTCACATCCTTGGTGTGCCCTGTCCTGTTTCCACATCAGTACGTGACTTAAACAAACAAAAAGTTGTCATGAGTATGCGCATCTCTGCCTATTGCTCTTGTCGTATGCATTTGCCTAATGTTCATATTTTTTTGCAAACTATTTTCTGTTATTTATAGTTATTTTGAACATTCCCCCACTAATATGCACATCTTTTGTGTACGCTTTTCCTTAATATACACATTTTTGAATACATTTTTTTTCCTTTGCTTAATAGCATCCCAAAATTCTGAGAAAACAGAGGGATCGTTGCATTCCGGTTCATGTATTAGTCTGGGAAGTTCTGCTAATGCAAACTGAACAACATTGTCCTCCATCTCTAGCCTTTAAAGCCCTAAATAGTCTGTCTGGCGCAGGGACTCAAGAGTCTCCTTCTCCCAGATGGACCCACCTGTTCACTCTAGGGGGTTCATCACACAGAGCTTTTATCCTGCTATTGAGATGGCTCTTCCTTGGAAGTTTGCGGGCTCCTTAGATGACACCGTTACTCTCCAGGTTGTCTCGCATCATTTTCCCCAGCCTATCCTGTGTTTTCCCCAACACAAAAAAAGTGGTATTTTTCCCAGCCCACGGAACAGGAGCGCCATGACCTCCCTGTGAAATTCTCACCGCTCTGTTTGCCTGCTGTGGGCATCTGTTTTCGGTTGCTGGGGGCACGGTCAGGATGACAAAGGCACTGAGGATGGGAGCGGAGTTGCAGGGAAGGAGAGCCAAGCAGATTTGACAGGTGCGAGGGCAAGAATTGCCTGCCGATTGCATCCCCTGCCTCTGCATTTCTCAACTGGAGGGAGATGCCTCCCTGCAACGAAGGGAGACACATCCGATCCCCCACCCCACCAAGCCCAGAAGCAACATCCTCTGTTGTTTCAGAGCACCCTGTTAAGTTCAATGGGGCTTACTCCCAAGTAAGTGTGCCGAGGGTTACAGAATTACAGGGCGATCTTATGTCTACTCAGAAGTAAGTCCCATTGTGTTCAATGCAGCTTACTCCCAAGTAAGTGTGCCCAGGATTGCAGACTTATATTATGGTACTACCTCTAATCAGAAGTAAGTCAGATTTCCTGGGGGCTGCGAGAAAACGGTACAGCAGAAGTTAAGCTACGAAAACAAGACTCCCCCCATGTACACATACACACTCCTTCACACACATGCCAGGGAGGGAGGGAGGCACTCCCTCAGTTCAAATCATGTGGCTGCCGTGTGAAAGAGCCCTTCCTAATCCCTCAAAGAAACCAAAAGGACTTCAGTTAATGTAGAAACACCATAGCTGTCTGAAGTGTGGAACCTCCACCGCACTTTTCATCTCCCCCCCTCCCCAGTTCAGACCTGAAGCACAAATACTGTGGTTTCAGGGGGCATTTGGGAAAATGGTAAATAAATTGTGCTTTATTGCTGCTTCTGTTGTCTGTTGAAGGGTGTTTTTTCCGGCTTATGTTTTTATTGTTGGCTATTTGTTAGCTTTTAGCTTTACGTTTTATCTATTTTTAATACTGCTGAAGCTGCCTTGTGGATCCTGGTGGGTGAAAGTCTGGGGTGTAAATACTTTTCAAGACATAAATAAGCCCAGGCATGATTGTGATCACACTTGGAATTCCACCAGTGCTAAAACAACAGTTCTGGTGAGTGTGTGTGAGCTCTGAAATTGCCTGCCTTGCTTTGTTTGTTTGTTTACTTATGTATTTACCACATTTGTATACCGCTCCACATCTAAATTCTTATCAAAAATGAACTGAAACAAAGTTCTCACCCATCTGCACCAGCCACATTCAATATTCCCAGCTATTGTATCTATCTATCTATCTATCTATCTATCTATCTATCTATCTATCTATCTATCTATCATCTATTTATTAATTTATTTACTACATTTGTGTACCGCTCCACATCTAAATTCTTATCAAAAATGAACTGAAACAAAGTTCTCACCCATCTGCACCAGCCATATTCAATATTCCCAGCTATTGTATTTATGTATTTATTTACAACATTTGCATAACATTTGTGTACTGCTCCACATCTAAACAGATTCCGGAGCAGTGAAGAACAAGTGATAAAAGGCACAAAAGATAAAAAGAATGAAACATGATATTAAAATTTATAGACATTTAGAGAGACAGGCAGGCAGGCAGGCAGGCAGACAGAGACAGAGACAGATAAACAGAGTGACAATATATAAAACTTAGGCTGTTAACCAAGGAAAGCTTCCTGGAAAAGAGCTGTTTGAATCCAGCATGTGGGTCACTAGATACTAGTATCAGCAGATGCTGCATAACAGCAACCTGACCACAGTCCCTTTCTTCACCCTAGCAACAGGTTTCCTGGGGGTTTCCCAGCGACCAACTCAGTACCAGAGAGGGATCCATTAATATTCTGGGAATTGCAGTGAAGACTGACTGCCTCATTAGAAGGCATCGTGTGGAACCCTGACAATAATTAACAAGTCAACGGTCTTATTTGCTGGCCTATCACAGAAGTATTCAATCAAAAATGTAATTTGCTCAACGCTCCCATTTAGCATGGAGAGAATATTCCTTCAAAGTTTTAAATAGACTAATTAAGAGGGAAGAAATACAAGGGGAAAATTATTAACAGTATAGTTTTAATGGGAAATTATTGGAGCATATTAATAATGCAATAACCATTTTTAACAGCTGTCTGTCAGTTTTCAGGCCAGGGCTAATTAAATTAGCTGCCAAGGGTTAGTCAAATTAAGTTCTGGGCTTAACGTGGGGACTTCAGGCTTCATGGACTGGTGTGTGACAAAGAAAAATGTGCTGCTGAAGCATCCACAGCAAATGTTTAATGGACAAAGGCCCCTCCCTCACTTCTGTCTTCCCTGAATAGTTGGGAATTAGCTTTGACTGAAACTTGTCATTTATTCAGTGAACACAAACTAAGCCAAGCCAAAACATTACTAGTTTGGACCACTGTGGCAATGAATGGCTTGGATATGCAGGTACCACTCTCAGATCCTCATTCCACCATGAAACCCATTGCAAGTCACTATCTCTCAGCCTAATCTCATTTATGCATGAATGTATGTATGTGTGTATGTATTACATTTCTATACCACCCCATAGCCTAAGCAATCTGGGTGGTTCACAAGAATTAATTAAAACCTCAAGGTGCAGTGTAAAACTATATAAAATATAAAAGCTTAAAACAACAATATAAAAGTACAACCAAAATAAAACCTAGCAGCAATGCAAAGATTTTAAATACTGATTTAAAACAACAGAGCTAAAAGACTGGAATGCTAAAATGTTGGGGAAATAAAAAGGTCTTCACCTGATGCTGAAAGGAGTACCACCTAGGTGCCAGGCGAGCCTCTCTAGGGAACTCATTCCACAGCCAGGGTGCCACAGCAGAAAAGGCCCTGTGACTGATAGCCACCTATCTCACTTCTTTTGTCAGGGGCTCCCGGAGAAGGATGCTTGGCACCTAAAATAAGTTGCAAAAATTGCAAACAACTCAAGTGAAAATACAATGTAAGATTAAAACTATGAACTTTGGGTTAACAGTATGAAACCTCGCACACTTATATATTGATCAATAATAATAATAATAATAATAATAAGAATAAGAATAATAATAGTTGTTGTTGCTGCTGCTGCTGCTGTTGTTGTTGTTGTTGTTATTCCCAGTAAGCAATGACCCCTATGGTGCAGGTGACTAACATATATGTTATTCCATCAGCCAGGACAAAAATTAAATGTATTTTTAGTGAGGTATACACTGGAAGAGATAGAAAATAGGTGATGAACTTGCAGCAACCATGATGTTGTGTTTAATCACAATATATGTAAATCTTTGACATAGATTCCTGCATTGAGCAGGGGGCTGGACTCGATGGTCTTATAAGCCCCTTCCAACCCTACTATTCTATGATTCCCCAGGGCCAGCCCTGCCATGCAGCAAAGAGAAGTGACCTGCTTAAGGCAAAACTAGCTTGGAGGGGTGGGGTGTGTGGGGACAAGACTCAGAGTGATTTTCTAGAGCTGTCTGGATGTTCTGCTTCCTCCTCTGACTCCACAGGCAAGGTACAACCCTCTGGAGCCCTGTCCAGGGCCTCTGCGGGGTCCATTATTGATGGAGCGCTCCATGTACCTTCTGCACAGCTGCCGGAGGGGCCTGAGGTTTTACTAGAGTCAGGGGGTCCCACAGGATCTCTCAAGATCAGGGCCTTCATCCAAACCGTCATCCTGGCTCCTGTCTGGGTCAGGCATGACAATATCTAAGCTTCCTAGAGAGTGGCCTCTATCACATCTGATCCAACACTTTGCTGGGATGGAAGACAACTTCTATGGCACTGTGAATTCGGTCCCACTTGACCTCAGAACCTGCACCAAATGGGTCCGAAGCACCCCAGCGGGTAACCAAGCTAATCCCAACAGGTAAACATCACCACAGAACATCACTACAGACAAGATTGTAAATTGAAACTACATTTAAGGCTTTATTGCAGAAAATTCAGGAAAATACAAAATAAAGAAAGTGGCATGGTGGTTATATGAGCGTTAGAAACTCTCTCTCCAATTACAGGGAAAGAGAATACAACACAAATAGAAGATAAATCAAAAGAATTGCAATTGCCAAAGCTAGTACTATGAACTTGGGCAATAAGATAACGGCATGAGCTTCTAACGTTGTTATGACTCCTCTCTCCAGCTTACTCCTGTTTACTACTTGCGGTTCAAAGCTAAACGAAAACAATCAAACCTATGTGTTAACCCTCCCATTACCTCCTCGTGCTTCTTACTTGAACACAAAAAGCTATGCTAAAGCATTACTAAGTTCCTCTAGGAATAGGAAGAATAGAGGTAGGAGTTAGAGTGAACGGAAAACTCAAGACTTGGGAATAATTCCATTTGTCACCTCTGAAGATGGGATTCCAAATCCCCTCCTCAGATATAACCTCCAAGTCCCAAGCTTAGAAGACACTCTAAGTCCCAAACTCAGAAATAATTCTAAGTTCTACTTTCAGGAAACATCCTAAGTTCCAAAGTCTAAGAGTCTAAAGAGGTCCATAGTTGCCTAAATCCATGGGTCTGGTGGCATGGCAGAAAGATGGAAGTGGAGTAGCAGCAGCAGCAGGAACAAAAAGCACCACCCCGGAGCTCCCATTCCCTGGGCTTTTATACCCTTGCTCTGGTCAAAGGTGGGGCCTAAGGAGCAATGAGACAATCAGCCTCCAATAGAAAATAGGGTGCACTTGGTTAGAGCATTTGCTCATCAGTCAGAAACAGGGTGTCCCATCTATCTCCCATAATTTCATGTGTCTGGGGAACGTGTCTGGCACCATTACGAACGGGCTACTTTGAGATGTCTGAACATATGACCCAAAGTCTACAATCTGGGCATGTTATCTTGATTGACGCATTTCTCTTTGATATATCTTCTTTGAACTCCCGGTCATCTGCCCAAACACCTCCTCCTAGTTGTCACTCATGCTCAGGGTTACACTTCCCTGCCCAACTAGCATTGAGTAAGGACATTCTCTTATCAGCAGGTGTATACCATGAGATGTCAAAACAGTACTTTTCCTCCTCTCAGTAGGCATCTGAGCATGCTCAGTTCTGCTGTTCTTCTCACTTGGATACTCTGCCAGCACATCGTGGCCTTGAGCAAGCTCTGTGAAGCTGCTTGTAAACACAGCTGCATTTTCCCCCCTTCTTCAAAGACAGTCCTGCAAAATCTCAGGTAGCATCTCAGTTAGTAAAACTAGGGATGTACGAAAGTCTCTTACCTGTATCGAAATTTGATTCGCGGTGGGGGGGAGGCGCTCCGTCCCTCCCCCCGAAATTCTGCCCGGGGGGGGAGGCGCTCCGTCCCTCCCCCCCAAAAATTCTGGCCGGGGGGGCGGTGCTCTGTCCCTCCACCCCCGAATCCTGGCCGGCTGGGCAGCAAATGGCGGCGGCTGTAGCCGCCGCCGTTTGCGTCCCTGCAGTCAGCCATGATAGGCTATGTAAATCTTTACGTAGCCTATCACGGCTGAAAGAAAAAAAAACCCATGCGTATGCAAATGGCGGTGCCCATGGGTGCCGCCATTTGCGTATGCGCGGGTTTGTTTGTTTTTCCCACTCAGCCGTGACAGGCTACGTAAAGATTTACGTAGCCTATCACGGTATTTTTTTAAAATCTAGCCGTGATAGGCTATGTAAATCTTTACGCAGCCTATCACGTTTTGTTGTTGTTGTTGTTGTTTTTACTGGAAATGGCGGCGGCGGCAGCCGGTCGAAAGACCGGCCGCCGCAGCCGCCGCCGCCAAACCACCGCCGGAGCCACCGCCGCCAGGAAGATTTGCCCAAGGTAATTCCCATCCCAGGGGTGGACGGGGGGGCAGACCGTTTTGCCACCAATTTCGGGGGGCCGAATGTGCTGGCATTCGGCCTCCCCAAGATTCGTGGCAAAATTCTCTGACATCCCTAGAAATAACATCATTTAGCATAGAATCAAACTTCACAGTCTTCTCTCCCAGGGGTCAAGAGTCTGGTATATAAAGCTGGTTATGAGCCTGGGGTCTTCTAGGGGCTCTCCTCATAGACCTCCCCCAGATTAAATCAGCCATCTTTACTCTTTGTTAACCCTTTTTAGTACCAGATTAACAGGCACCCCATGCAAGTAATATACAACACAAGCAAAAATGAACACAGAACTGGAAGTGTGCACCCAAAAATAAGCTTTGGGTCACCCAGGTGCGTTTCCAGGTGAATGTCCTCTGTGAGTGGCATACCATTGGGTCTGACCCAGGTTTTTGGGCATAGGACATTGCCAAACATGCAATACCATATATTATTCATGTGGATTCCCATGATTTCTCCTGGAAAAGGCAAACAGTTAGCTTGGGATGCATGGTTTATATTTACAGAAGTCACAGCTGCATTTCTGACACTGGAAGACATCCCAACACAACATCATGGTGATACTTGAAAGGTTTGTAGTATTTCTGTATGATCAAACCAGTGGATTGTGCAAAACCAATGAGGCAAAACAGCCTCATTGTACAAAATCAATGAGGTAACAACCCCTGGAGTATGTTGTTTTTTATAGTGATTTTTGAGACGTCTTTCAAACAACATGCAGTGTGCACAATCTATCTGAGAGGAGGGGAATGGATGGGGAATGGTTTTTCAAAGAGATCCAGAGTTACCAAGTCCTGCAGATTGGGTCTGGGAGAGGAAAGGTGGATCTCAATAGCAACCAAAGTGGACAACCCTTGGCCAAGCTCAGGAAAAGTATAACTGTAAGATGCTGTGCAGAGGCTTAAGAAAGTGCCACAGTCCCATCCTTAATTGCACCGCTCTTTGCCATCATGAGGGAAACTGTTTTCAGGAATAATTAACCAGGGTAACAGTAGTAACATTATATACTTCAGAGCATGAACCAGTGCCATAAATGGAACAAATATCTAGGTTTCCGGTAGAAGTTTATCAGTAACATAGGCCATGGCCATGATCACATTTATGTACCGTACAGTATCAATTTGCACACATAACCAATAAGCGTTCAATGCTGTTTGGGGGCTATTTATGTTTGGTGTTAATATTAGGCCAATGATGGATATAGAATGCCATTGTGTTTTTCAGAGACAGTCCCTTGCACTGTTGAGCAACATTTTCTCGTGAACCACTTGCATGTGTATTTTCTTTAAAGAGATGTTATAAGATTTCATATTACATTGTGAATTTGCACACTCCTTGTTTTGTTTTTTTGTCTTATGTACACTCAATTTAAGTCTGCCATCTAATTATATCGGGACCAGGAACATTCTTTCAGTATAGATGATGTTGATGATAATAATAAAAACTTCCCAGAGAGCCTTGGCTATGGGGCGGTATGGAAATGTTAACGTTAATGATGATGATGATGATAATGATGATGATGATAATAATAATAATAATAATAATAATAATAATTTGCTTCCCAGTGCAAAAAGCAGTTTCAAAGTGATTTACAGATACAATTAAAAAATCCATGATTACTAGAAGAAGGAGGAGGAGGAGGAGGAGGAGGAAGAAGAAACCAAATCAGTATAAACCATAATTATACATCATAGAATCATAGGGCTGGAAGGGGCCTACAAGACCATCGAGTCCAACCCCCTGCTCAGTGCAAGAAGCCTGATTCCCAGGCGGTCTCCCATCCAAGTACTAACCAGGGCTGACCCTGCTTAGCTTCCGAGATCGGACAAGATCAGGCGCATTGTTTACAAACCAAAAGAATCAGCATTAAAACCCATTTATTTCAAAGCAGGAGTAGAGTCAAGGGAGGGCTTCAGTATCTGGAAATGGTTAGGCATTGCATGTCCATGGCAAGTGTGATGTACTTAACCCAAACTGCACAATTTGACCAAGGAGGCACTACTTGGCATGCACTACGCCAAGAGCAACAGCAATTAATAATAGGGTTGTCATCTGATGAAGGAAAACGTAGTCAATTAATTAAATGAGTTTTAATCCATTAATCTATTAAAGATGCATTAAAAAGGTTTTAGATGATGCACTGATGTGTTGCTGCAGACATCATTTTGAGCAAGGCATTCCCCCTGTTTGTTCACATAGGAAGGAGGGTATGCCTCTTTTCCAATGGTTCCATTGCCATCTGTAGTTTTTGTAAGTACTTGTATTAAAAGTAACTTGAAGCCAATGTAAAAGCTGCTGGTTTGTCAGAGGCACCTTTGTAGTTGACTGAACATGTTTTCATCAGGAATGGGGGAGAAATTCTTTCGGTCTGCTTTTTGATAAGAACTTACCAAGTTTGTCTTTCCCATCCCAAGTCAATATGTGAACCGGAATGCAGTTATCCTTCAGTATTCACACTTGTCATAAATTTGCACTGCAATTTGCCAAGCAATTAAATGCATACGCACATATGTTTCTTGGGGGAAAGTGTGTACAAAAATGTGTATATTGGTGCGGGGTGTGTGTGTGATAAAACATATCAAGGAAAATGGCTTGCAAAACTGTAGGTATTGTTGGAATACCAGTAACAGGGAATCAGACCAAATATAGGTGTGAGCCATGGGTAGGCAACTGTGGGAAGTCTGGGGGACATTTTCACCCCTGGATACCCCCCCCAGGTTACACGCAGTCCATGTGGCACCCCAAATTAAAAACAAAAAACAAGAACAGCTGTTGGCCAGCAAAATTACTATAAGGGTTACATTTAGCCTGTTTGCAAGCTAAATTCGACCCTTTTTGGCACTCCTTAGCTCTAGAAGTGCCCTTTATCTTTTGTTTTTAAAGATTTCTGCTACTGAATACAGCAGCCTGGCATGGGGCAACAGGGGGCCCACATCGGGGGTGGGGGGATAAGGCTGCATGTTATACCTCTGGTTTAAGCTAAGGGTTAATTTGTTCTTGGGGTTTTAAGACACTTTATAGGTGCAGTGACAAGGCTCACTCAGAGTGCAGAGCTAATTAACATATCAGGATACATCAGACATTTTTGCATGCAAATAGGGGTTATGGGGGGCGGGAGGGGATGTCTAATGGCCAGGTGGAGCCAAATAAGTTTCCTTTTTTATCCTGTGTAACTTGTGTTTACTATGTTGTGTGGTAGTAGTGGTTTCATTCCAATAGAATCCTGGCCTGATCTGCTCTGCTGTTTTAAGCTTCTAGTTGCTTATGAGTCAGTAAATATTACCAAGCCCTTCATTTTCTGGATTCAGCCTGCCTTATTCAGCCACTTCTGCTAATATATGTTAGACTAACGCACCTCCCCCCCCCCCAAAAAAAAGTATATTAGGCAAACTTGCACACAAAAATGCCTATATTAGGGGAAATTTGTACAAAACTGCATGCACATTTTTGTGCAGGCATTTTTTTTTGTGGGGGGGAGATAAAGGCAAATTGATGCTGACATGGATTGGAACAAATGTATAATGAGAAAACTGAGAACTGGGAGAAACCAAAATTGATACATGCACTCATCTCTCATTTCAGTCAATTAATTGATTGATTACATGATTCAGCCATAATTATTAATAATATGGTTCAGAATAGTCAGACCTTTCCCCCCAACATATGAGGTCATCTCAAGAATCTAAGACTGTCCTGGTTATCCCCCATCCAAGTTCTTTATCCAGCTAAGGGCTTACCTGTGATCTGTCCAAAGCATTCAGGAGGACAGCAGCAGACCTTAGTTGTTTGATAGGCTGTGGGGTCTACAGTGACTAAGGGAGCAATCCTATGGCCACTAGTCAGCGGTTAGACAGCCAATAGGATATCTGGTTTTCTGGGAACTGACCACAGAGACTGACCTTACCCCCCTTCCACGCTGCCTCACAGGCAGCGTGGAACAGCCCCGCACTCGGAATAGGAGCACGGAGAGGCCAAAATGGGGCATTCTGGGGGGTGTTCTGGGAGGGTGGAAATGCCAGTATGACACATGCAATGTGTTGTCTGGCAGCCTCCTCCCCTGCTCTGCCCTCCCGCGGCTAGACAGCTGAAATCGGCTGTCTAGCTGCAAATTCAGGGCAGGAGAAGCCTGGAGGGAACGATCCCCTCCAAATTCGGAGGTGGCCACCTATCTGCATAGGATTGTGTCCTCAGTGTCTTACTATTTGCTGTCAAGTCTGCTTCTATCTCCTCTTGGGAACTAACAAAAAGACCACATGAGGAATGCACATCTCCCACAAAGAGAAATGAGTCAAATGAAGATAAGTTATCCCCTTTGGTTTTTAATCTCTGTGAAATCTTGAGTTTTCAAGAGTTATCCCCTTCCATTGTTATTGGCATCACTAGGAGGAAAAAAAATCATTTTATGTATGTCAAAACAGCTGGCAACTACAAGTATACGGCATCTCTCATCTGCCGGTACTTTAAAAGAATTCAGGGGGTCATGGGGAGTAATAGGTCCCTTCCAACCCTACTATTCTATGACTACTCTATGATTTAATAGCCTCTGTAAAAGAAGAAGAAGAAAGGAATGCTCTTGAGATGTTTCTGGTGCTGAGTGGAACTTCACAGCTATTTCCAGTATTCCAAAATAGGTTTTCCATTCCCCATCAATTGGATCTTAAAGATGTTACCATTGATAGCTCAGCTCAGGCTTGTTGGTCTAGGGCTATTATTCTTGCTTTGGGCTGGGATAGGTCATGAGGCTAAATCCCAGTCAAGCCCACAGAACATTGGGGAGAAGGGTCACCCCTCTAGGGGAGAGATCGTAGTTTAGTGGTGGAGCCGTTACTAACATACAGGTGATCTCAGGTTCAGTTCCTGGCATTTCAAAGTAAGACGGGAGAAAACAACAACTCCTGTCTAAAGCCTAGAAAGCTGTTGCTAGTCAGTATAGACCAGGATGGGCAACGCTGGGGGTCCAGGGACCACTTTCCATCCTCTGCCCCCCCCATGGGCTGTGTTTGTGCCACCGACACACCGCTGAAATTTGGTGGTAAGGTGGCAGTGGCAAAAAAGTGGTGTTTTGCCAGACAAAGTTATCTCAATTTTCTTTTAAAGCCTCTGTAGCAGTTTTGCTGCCACCGCACCTGAGGTCCAGAGCAGGGGCGCTGCATACAGCCTGCGGACTGCATGTCACCCACCCTTGGTGTTGACAATACTGGCACTAGATGGAACAATGATCTATGTCAGTATAACACAGCTGTCAGGATTCCCTTTTGCCCCTGCTGTAAACTTCAGAACCCAACTCAAAACACAGACAAGAGGCTTCAATGCTCAACTTTTACTCCACTACTTCAGTGGGTCATGCAGATGGAAATGGTCAGTGACTCACAGTCTACAAAAGGAATGCCTTCAGGAAGTTCAAAGAAAAGCTACGAAAGTTGCTAATAAAATTATTGCTGAACTGCAGATTTTGGAATGTATTATCCAAGTGTCAGAGAGCACAGGTTGGCTACATGTCCATGCATGTATAATTTGGGACCATGCCTCAGTGGCAGAGTACATGTTTTGTATGCAGACAATCCCAGGCTCGTTCCCTGGCATACATACCCTGTTTTGTTTTGTTTTAAAGGATCAGGTGGGAGGTGATATGAAAAAAATTCTGCCTGAAACCTTGCAGAGGTGCTGTGAGTTGGAGCAACTAATATGAGCAGCACAATGGCGGTCCATTCTCCTTGTTGCTGTGTAATGGTGAGAAATGGCTCAGTGATGCTTTCTCTCCCAGCACTATTTTCTGATTTCTCAATGAAAAGCAGAAG
Source organism: Heloderma suspectum (assembly GCF_057233095.1). NCBI lineage: Eukaryota > Metazoa > Chordata > Lepidosauria > Squamata > Helodermatidae > Heloderma > Heloderma suspectum. Next base: position 15,563,550 of record NC_139471.1, on the reverse strand, counting down.
CCCTCTGTATTTTGACTTGGTCATCTTCACTTTGTTGCTTTATCTTCTGGCCGGTGACTCGTTCCTTTTGTTTCTCTTCCCTCTCTCTTTGAGTTTGGCTTGGTTAATTTGGGGGGACCCTGTTCCCACTGGCTGTGTAACGTATTTGTCTCTTCTGCCTTCTGTTCTTTCTGTGACATACATACATATATTGCTATAAAGCTTAGGCAGCTGTCATGGAAACAACCTGCTGGACCAGGAGGGAGGGAGGGCTGAGAGTTTGGGGTTAAGGGACTTGTTCACAGATTTTGAGCTGAACGGAAAGGTGCCAGAACAGCTGCTTTGGGGAGGAAAATTTGGTTAGGCAATTAAAGTGCTGGATAGGATCCAGGGATGCTTGGGTTTAGAGCCTGGCTCAGATGCTCACAGTTCAGTTCTCTGCTTGGCTTGGGACTCAAGTGGCAATCTTCTCTGACTCAGTTTTCCACTGGGAAAGTGACTAATCTTACCCCCAAGTCAAACCGGATACAATCGATTTTATCTGCAAAGCATCATGCAAATTGGTCACAGCGGGTCTTCCTGTGGGCCAGAGCATAACAGGCCTCTGATCACCCCCCAAAAAAAACTCCACTGGGTAACTCTGAGCAGACATAATGGTGGCAGAGAAGTACCATTTCTTCATCACCCTCATTGCCACAAAATAACCTTTCCAATGAGCTGTAGACCATGTTCGATTGGGCTCAGTTCTCAGAGTAGCTATGGGGAAATGAATTTTGTTCCTTTTTTTGTTTTTGTTTTGTTTTTTAATCATTTTTTACTGTGAGTTTTAACAAAACAAAACAAACAAAACATTTAAAAACCCCAAAATTAAAAATATAACAACGTATTCTAAAATCCTCAGTTTCAAATATTACAATATTCTAGGGAGAAAAAGAGAGAGAAAGAATAGGTTACACACCAATTTCAGTAAAAGCAGACCAGATATCCAAATATATAAGTCCATTTGTAAGTGACACCTATAAAGTGACTCTTTCAAATATTGCTAGCATTTTTAAGTCTTCAATCCATTGCAATATAGGCGGTGAGCTTTTATCCTTCCAGTATTGTAGTATCAGTCTTTTTGCAACCAAAAGGGCACAAAAGATCCATTTATGCTGACCATGCGTTACGTTCCAAACAGCAGGTAAATAGTCTAAGAGAACATGTGCATCAGTAAATATTAAAGAGCTTTCCAATACAACATTTATCTGTATAGTAACTTCCTCCCAAAATATTGTTCCTACTTCCTAGTTGTAATGTAAAGTGTATTGGGGGTGGCTTGGTCTCGAATGGGCAGTTAAGGTCTATTAACATGCTCTCGTGCTGGAGATGAAAATGGCTAGAACTGGTTTGTTGATATGGATCAACAGAGTTGTCTGCAGTGTTGCATGCTCCTTGGGGGTGTGGCTATAGGGACTGTCTTGATGAGCGCTCGCACTTTAAAATCGACCACCTCACCACTACTCGTGTGTGGAAGGATGGCAATAGTTTCTCACTGGTCATAAGTTCCCCCTCACTGGGGGTGAGTGGGTGTGAGAAATGTGGGGAGCCACAATTCAGGCAACCCTATGTGAACATCACCACAAGCCCCACTGAAACTAAACTGGATTTTTGAAAGAGCAGGGTTGAACAGCTGCCATTTGCTCCAAACTAATTTCTTTTACAGGAGATATTCTCCCTAGATGGTGGCTCATGGGTGAAGTGCTATAGATCTTCAAAATGCCATATAAGTGATGATTAACACACACACCCCTCAAGCCACAGGAAACACACCACCTTCTGCATAGCATTGGCAGATTCTGGGGTTAGTTCTGGAGGAGGCATGGCATGGATGGGGAAGTATAAGAGAATGAAAGGGAGGGGGAACTCCTTCCCTTCTCTCTTGTAGTACAGTTATGAGTAGTATAGATTATTTTAATGGTAGCATTGCCTCCATCTGAGGCTTTGCCATCTGTTCTTTCCCAATTACGGATGCAAAAACCCAGCATGTTTCTCCATTTCGGCAGTAGAGAATGAAATATAAGTGCTATAAAAGGATGCATATTCTTTGAACAATGCCGTTGGCACCTGGGTATGTATTCTTTGAACAGGGCATTTAGCACCTGCACTCCTTCCTCACGCTTGAGACCCCCCCCCCCTCAATCAGGCAGGAATCCCCTCCTGAGATCGGCATGACTTTAACACCTGCCATTCTAAATTCCTGAGGTGATGCATACAACTTTTCTGCCAAAAACAACAACAACTTGCAACATTACGTCGGTATGCTCTGTAAGTTGACTGAATTATTGACGCCGAATAAGAATCAGTATGCTGCAGAAAGCTTTTTCTCCATCCCCATTTTATTGTATTTTTTTACAGTTAGTCTTAGCTGATGCTTTAGATCATGGGTGCGAAATTGACAGCCTGCAGGGCTTCCGTATCTAGCTCATCGGCCCCTCCTCCCAAACCCAGTCTACCCTCCTGGCCCACTGACTGCACAGCACCATTTTCCCTGGTGCTCAGCTGTTTTCTGATCAGCTGAGTAGCAGGAAGGTGATGCTTCCACCTCCCCACCCCACTGTTTCTCTGCCACGCTCCCCAAACCACTCAGCTGATCATTGGAAAAGAGCTGAGAGGCAGAGAAGAGGAAGTGTGGTTGCAGAGCCCTGCCCATGGAGGAAGAGATCACTCTCTTATTTCATGGGCAGCTCGCTGTGTTTCGGTAATGTGCACAGAGAAAGGGCTTCCTTTTCTCAGTGCTTAGCATAGAAGCATGAGCCTGACATATATGAAGTGTCAATGACTGGCTTCGCACAACACGCTATCCCGCGCTTAGTGGTTGAGTGTTGGTCATTGAACCATGGGTTGTTTGTTGAACCGTGGGTTAGCGTGCTGTCTGAACCCAGGACATTTTCCACAGGGTGGCTTGTTCACCATGTAGTGCGGCTTATTTTTTCTCGAGCAAGCCACCTTGAGAAGCCCTGGTTTGCTGCTGGGTTTTTCAGGGTGGTTAACAAGCCACACTGCATGGTGAACAAGCCGCCCCATGGAAAATGCCCTGGGTTCAGACTACACGCTAACCCACGGTTCAACAACAACCCACACTCAACCACTGAGCATGGGTTAACGTCTTGTGTGAACAGTCCCAATGAGTGTGGAATGGATCCATGTGGACTTTCCAATACAAAATTTATCCCTATAATAACTTCTTCCCAAAATATTGTTCTAGTTGTAATGTAAAGTGTATTGGGGTGGAGGAATTGATGGGAGAAGTGTTTGGATGTGGCTTTGGCCCCTCCCACTGCTGGCATGAAGGTTACCCATGAGGGAAGGCACCTGAGGGTTCAGCTTCCTTTAGCATCTTGCCTGTTTTGACGTTGCTTTGCATGTCACTGGGACAGACATGTTCAAACGATTGTGGTTGTGAAGTCTAGCTTGACAGTACAGTCAGTTGCCATTACCTGCTTTACACATGGGACATTGTGCCTTGACTGCTGCTAATTATAGTTGGCCTGTTGGCATTGTTCTGTTTGAGGCAGCCCTGTGAATGAAGGGTGAAAAATAAGACCTATGAAACAGAAGGGAGAGAGGATGCTGTTGGCATTTCCGTTTAGAAGCCTCTTGCTCTGTTCTTTTTACAAGTGCCTTCCTCCAGCTACAGCTTATCCACGTTTAGAAAAATGTCGAGAGTTTTAAGGGAGGGGGGCGGCAGCAAAAACCTTCCCCTTCCTTGCTTGAGTGTTTTGTTGTTTCATTCTTGATTCTCTTCAAGGCTCTTGCCTTCTAATCCACAATTGAAATCCTGTGGATCAGGGTAATAATAAAGATGCTCAGCGCTATTCAGAAACACCTTGCTCCCAGGTGCTGTTAATGGGAACAAGTGGAAGCCTAATTCATAATAATAATAATAATAATGTCGCGTGGCTCTGTCACCCGTTTTATCTCCTCCATGTCAAATACTTCACAAGCATTCAACTGAATAGTTTCCCCCTGTGACTTCGGAGCCTATTGGTTAAGCCCTTCTTTACAAGTGAAGAAAAATTGAGTTATTGAAGCAGTTTGCAGTTTGCTCAATTTTGTGTGTGTGTGATGACTGGGGCCTTCGCACACCCATTACAGAATTACCCCTTGATTGCTGTGGCCTTAGCAGATTATTGAGGAGGGAACTGTCTCTCCCCTGTGTTTGTAAAGCTATTAGGGCATGGTTGGTGCTTTTAAGAAATGTGCCAGCAGGTCCTAACTGTAAGTAGTTACAGGTTTTTCTGTAAAAGAGGGGTGGTGTGTGTGTGTGTGTGTGTGTGTGTGTGTGTGTATTTACAGGCCTACTGCAGGGAGAGGGAGAGTTCAATGGTCAAGCTCCCAGGTTCACAACTTCCCTAACCATGGGTCTTTTATCTCCTGGTTTTGAGCAGTTATGTTTTTCAGGGTGGCATCGGGGAGAGTTTAAACCTCCCCCCTTCCTGGATGTTACAATCAGGATAATGATCAGCCTCCTCCAATGGATGTTATTTGTATTTTCCAAAATGCACACTGGGCACCTCCACACCAGCCTAAAATCCTGCATTTGAAATGGGGCTTCCTGCTTCCATTTTAAATGCAGGATCACAACGACACCCTTTTTCACCCACTTCCTTTCCCCCCTCCCCTTTCCCCCTCTTTCTCCCCGTATCTGAGTCTCGCATTATCTCTCATTGATCTCGCTCCTCTTCTTGACACTTGACGCTTTAACTCTTTTCACGGAGGGAACTGAAGCGGAACACAAGTGAGGTCATTTGATAGCTCATTATCTGCGATTTATTTAAAAAATGGAACAATGGGCATTTAGTGCAGGAGACGCCCTGGAGGGACATGTCGTCATGTAAAGAGCCCACAAACATCCGTGAAGGAGCCATCGCAATCTCAGGATAAAAGCTCGGTGTGAGGAAAGCCACTAAATGCCAAGACTCATTAAACATCCTGTCTAGATTAGCCCTGAGATTCTGAGAAGTTCATGAAAGAGACAGTATACCTGGACGCCAGGCTTTATTTATGTAGCAGGGCACACTGCAGGAAAAATGGGCAAAGGGTCCTTCCACTGCAACACTTTTTTTTTTTTAATTTTTAACCTGAGTGCATTTGCTTAGCTAATCCATTAGTGTAGTCCTCACTTTAAATAGAAGATTGCAGCCAAGTGGTTGGCTGGTTAGTTGGAAATAAGACATGAGATCATAGCTCAGTGGTAGAGAGGACAGCTTTACATGCAGGCAAGGCGAGGTTCAGTCCCTGGTCTTCTCAATTATCGGATATCTGGTGCTATGGCTGGGAAAGAGCTCTGAGAGCTGCAGTCATCCTGAATAGGCAGCAAAGTACCAGGTGGGTCTCTGGTCTGACTTCATATAAAACAATGTTCATGTTCATAGATGAGGGGAGTAACATCAGTGATAGGACACATATTTTGCATTCCAGAGGCCCCTGTTGTCTCTAGTTCAGCCTTCCTCAACCTGTCTCCCTCCAGATGTGTTGGACTGCAACTCCCATAATTCCTCAGAATTATATGCGGCTCTTGTAGATGAGGGTGCTGTCCAGTGCTGGGGCTAGGCTCAAGGGTCTCTGGAGGCTCACGCTCAGGGGTCTCTGGAGGCTCAGGGGTCTCTGGAGGCTCAGGGGTCTCTGGAGGATCAGGATCAGGGGTCTCTGGAGGCTCACACTCAGGGGTCTCTGGAGGCTCAGGCTCAGAGGTCTCTGGAGGCTCAGGCTCAGGGGTCTCTGGAGGCTCAGGCTCAGGGGTCGCGAGGCTCACACTCAGGGGTCTCTGGAGGATCACACTCAGGGGTCTCTGGAGGCTCAGGCTCAGGGGTCTCTGGAGGCTCAGGCTCAGGGGTCTCTGGAGGATCAGGCTCAGGGGACTCTGGAGGATCAGGATCAGGGGTCTCTGGAGGCTCACACTCAGGGGTCTCTGGAGGCTCAGGCTCAGGGGTCTCTGGAGGCTCAGGCTCAGGGGTCTCTGGAGGGTCAGGCTCAGGGGTCTCTGGAGGCTCAGGGGTCTCTGGAGGCTCACGCTCAGGGGTCTCTGGAGGCTCAGGGGTCTCTGGAGGCTCAGGGGTCTCTGGAGGCTCAGGGGTCTCTGGAGGCTCAGGCTCAGGGGTCTCTGGAGGCTCAGGCTCAGGGGTCTCTGGAGGATCAGGCTCAGGGGACTCTGGAGGATCAGGATCAGGGGTCTCTGGAGGCTCACACTCAGGGGTCTCTGGAGGCTCAGGCTCAGAGGTCTCTGGAGGCTCAGGCTCAGGGGTCTCTGGAGGCTCAGGCTCAGGGGTCTCGAGGCTCACACTCAGGGGTCTCTGGAGGATCACACTCAGGGGTCTCTGGAGGCTCAGGCTCAGGGGTCTCTGGAGGCTCAGGCTCAGGGGTCTCTGGAGGGTCAGGCTCAGGGGTCTCTGGAGGCTCAGGGGTCTCTGGAGGCTCACGCTCAGGGGTCTCTGGAGGCTCAGGGGTCTCTGGAGGCTCAGGGGTCTCTGGAGGCTCAGGGGTCTCTGGAGGCTCAGGCTCAGGGGTCTCTGGAGGCTCAGGCTCAGGGGTCTCTGGAGGCTCAGGCTCAGGGGTCTCTGGAGGGTCAGGCTCAGGGGTCTCTGGAGGATCTTCGGCCCTGGAGTCCATGTCACTGCTGGACTCCCAGGTCATATCATGACATTCAGTCTCCAGGGTCATGACATTCAGCACTGCCAGTCAGAGATGAACTGGGCTCAATGCACCAGTACTCTGACTTTGGTGGTAGAAGGCAGCTGCCTGTGATTTGACTAAATGTGGGATGGAAGCATTCTACCCTGTTGTTTCCAACCCCCAACCCACTTGAATAGGGACCTGTTTAAAAAGAAAAAGCGGAGGCATTTCCTTGCCTCTCTCAATTATGGCGACAACCCCATTCAGAACAAGCTGTATTTCAGGCCAACCGCCACGGTGCCAGCAGGAGCTGTCCTTCAGCTGGGTCGATGAACATGTTCCTGCCTTTTCGGTTTTCCTGACAAGTTTCCCTGCGTTCACCGTGCATCACATTTAGGTCTAATTCCACAGCACCGTTTCTGGTCTCCTTTTGTATTCCCTTGCATACCTCCGTAAAATGGGTAAAAACATTGTGTGTCTGTGTGTGCGCATCTGCATGCCATACGAATGCCCCTTTTTGTATCAAGCTGGTTCCTGCTGTTGTCTTCTCAGTGCTGACAGTGAATTGTGCATTTATTTTTTTCTAGTACCTTTTGAAAGGGGGTCATTGGAATCAACAAGGCCCTTTCAACGTTCTCCTGCTGGTAGGTGGGACTGAGGAACCAATCTTTGTGTTCTTGCTAGTCTGTCTGTGAATTCGAATAAGTCATTACAGAATGGGGGGAAGGCTTTGGAAAAGATCACTTGAAATCCCAATGGGAGTCTGATCACAGCCTCCTTCTCTTTGTACCTGTTGCTAACACTCAAGGTGGACAGTGGATTCCAAGGTGCCAGTTCTGTCTGATCTGTTTTGACAGATCTAATCAGGTGAGCACCGGGATACCACAGTCTCCACTCACCAGGGCCTCCCCGGGTGAATTGCAGTTCAAACTGAATATCCTTCACATTTACCTTGTCAGCTTGAAACAGTGTTCATCTCTGCATGGAAATTGAAAGGCAGGGGAGACAAATGGGACACAGGGCTGGATAAACCATCATGCTAAGCATGCTGCTGCAGCAGAACATGGGTCCGGTAAACTAGTCTTCTGGGATTTTCCCTCACCTTGCATTGGATATTATAGGCACAGCCACCCTGAACATTAGAGAAGGGCTGACTTGAGCATTGAATGTTCCACCTCCCCCTGTTGTCCATGCACAACATGAGGGCTTGGTGTTCTACCAGGCCCCTGCCCCCAGCCGCGATGTGTAGGGGAAGTTATGGAATTGGTTCCAGCAGTGACATCTGCATAACTTTGTTTTGCAGTATCCATCAAGAGTTTCCCTTGCTTTTATCAAAACCCATAAGAGTAGTCAAGTTAGTCTGTCACATCAAACACACACAAAAGGCCATGCAATGCAAGAGCTACATTGGCAAAATACCTATGCAAAACTCAAATGCATAAAAGAAAATCACAGTGACCACTCACGACTGCAGTAATTAGCAATCATATAGTCTTCAGATGCTCCCCATCTCATCTGCTCTCAGAAGCTAAGCTAAGCAGGGTCAGCCCTGGTTAGTACTTGGATGGGAGACCGCCTGGGAATCAGGCTTCCTCCATTGAGCAGGGGGGTGGACTCGATGGTCTTGTAGGCCCCTTCCAACCGTATGATTCTATGACGTTGAGCAAAGGGCTGGATGTGCCCAATCCCGTCTGATCTTGGAAGTTAAGCAGAGTCGGTCCTGGTTAGTACTTGGATGGGAGACCGCCTGGGAATCAGGCTTCCTCCATTGAGCAGGGGGGTGGACTCGATGGTCTTGTAGGCCCCTTCCAACCGTATGATTCTATGACGTCGAGCAAAGGGCTGGATGTGCCCAATCCCGTCTGATCTTGGAAGTTAAGCAGAGTCGGTCCTGGTTAGTACTTGGATGGGAGACCGCCTGGGAATCAGGCTTCCTCCATTGAGCAGGGGGGTGGACTCGATGGTCTTGTAGGCCCCTTCCAACCGTATGATTCTATGACGTCGAGCAAAGGGCTGGATGTGCCCAATCCCGTCTGATCTTGGAAGTTAAGCAGAGTCGGTCCTGGTTAGTACTTGGATGGGAGACCGCCTGGGAATCAGGCTTCCTCCATTGAGCAGGGGGGTGGACTCGATGGTCTTGTAGGCCCCTTCCAACCGTATGATTCTATGACGTCGAGCAAAGGGCTGGATGTGCCCAATCCCGTCTGATCTTGGAAGTTAAGCAGAGTCAGTCCTGGTTAGTACTTGGATGGGAGACCACCTGGGAATCAGGCTTCCTGCACTGAGCAGGGGGTTGAACTTGATGGTCTTGTAGGCCCATTCCAATCCTATGATTCTATGATTCATAGCGATGCTGTGCTAATTTAACACCTGTCATGGGAGCAATCCGGTAATCACGAAGAGCCAATCTTATTCCCATTCTTGCAATGCGTGGCATTTTTTGACCCCCTCAGTCTGGGCAAGGAATCACCGACAAGGCACCCTTCTCCACTTCCTCCCCCACCCCCATCAGTTTTATCCATTTTTGTAATGTACCACTTTTCTCTAAAAGGCACCATGCAACTATCCTACTGGAAAACAGGTTTTGTTTTGTTTTTTTCTGACTCCAATAATGCAGACATTAGGGATACCAAACTGTCTTGTCTTTTATCGTTCCACAATGTAAAAGCAGTTGAACAAACTAGTGACCGGCAAAGAGCAATTGCCATATTTACTACTACTGTCTGTCTTGTCTTTGTTTGCCAATATTCTGCTAGTGCAGTGTGGAATGTAAGGTGACCTATTTTTGTTTTGAAAGGGCTTACAATCTGCATTAAAGGGACTCTGGGGTAAGGAAACCTCTGCATCTCTAAAATCTCCCCCCCACCACCCCGGGCCGGGGGGAAGTGCAACGTTTGGGCTCTCAGTAATAGAAATGTGACAGGAGATTTTATCAGGAACGGCGAATCCAATGACGTTGCCAAAGCATTGGATTCCAGTGCTGTGTGTGTGTTTCAGATCCATTCTGTGTCAATGTTTATGCATGTGTACACACACATAATAAAATGTAATTGCAGCACCAGCTTTCTAGTTTGGACAGGCAAAGCACTATTTAGTCATTTAATGGCTACTGTGCCTTTAATTAGAAGTTTCCTCCTCAACTTTGTAATTGTTTCCTGTTTAGTGGGGTGAGGAGAAGATTAGTGATGAATTATCCTTGATTTATCATCTTCTGCTTCTCCTGGGAAGTTTTGCTGTCTTCTTTCCACCACCGCCCCTTTCTTTCATAGTAAAATACAAGTATTGCACTATAAATGAAAGGAAAGGAAAATACAGGGAAAGGAAACCAGCAATTGACCACCATAGGTGAAGAGAAGCTGATGGATTAAGGGACAATTCATCACTAATCCCCCAGCCATGTTAAACAGAAAGCCACAACAGGCAGAAGACTCCAAATGAACACAGCAGTGGATCTTTGCTGAATAGGCCTTGTCTCTGAGTAAACATTGTAGAAGTATCTCTGCCATAAGGATGGGCATTGCTGGATAAAATACCTCTCTATTAAGCGTCATAGTAAAGCCAGTGTTCTAAATTCAGTTCCACCTGATTGTGGACAAGCACTATCTTAGCACTCGGACTTAAGGGGTAGAAGCTGCAAGTAGGGAAGCTCCAAATTAACATTGCAGGGGATCTCTGCTGAATAGGGCTTGTCTCTGAGTAAACATTGTAGAAGGATCTCTGCCATAAGGATGGGTATTGCTGGATAAAATACCTCTCTATTAAGTGTCATGGTAAAGCCAGTGTTCTAAATGGAGTTCCACCTGATTGTGGACAAGGACTACCTTACCACTGTGCCCTTGTGTGGAAGCAAACACCTGCCTTAGGAGGGATAATTCAGGTTCATCTCTGGAGGCAGAGTTCTGATGCATCTTGCTAAAGCAAACAATGCTTAATTACCTTTCAACTACTGAACTGCACTTGTGCAGTGAAATAGCACATGCCCAGAATCATGTACACATCACCTTCTGCACATGCTTATCTTTGCTGTTCATTTGTTCATTCATTCTTTCTTTCTTTTCTGGCAGGTATTTTTGCTGTCCATAATTCTGACCTTTTTTTTTGGGGGGGGTGAATAGAGTTCCCCAAATTGTTACTATTCTAATAAAATATTGTTACCATCCCAAGAAAATAGCATTCTGGTAAGCCGCTATATTTAGGAACATTGTAAGAGTGTTGGTGAAAGTGCATATTTTATTTTGGTTGCAAAGTTCCTCCTCTTTAAAATAGCGTTTGATGTTTTGTTCTTAGAAGGAGTGGTTGAAAAGACTACCTAGCAGATGGGAGTTCGGGAGATCAGGATTCCGCCCCCCCCCCCCCCCGGGCCAGGAACCAGCTGTCTGGAAGTGGAAGAAATAAAGCAAATGTTATTAGATTATACTTATGGACAGACCTTAAAATATGCATGATAATGAGGAAAGGTGAGGTGAGCAGCTGAGCCAGTATGATGGCAATAGTAAAACAATAGTAATAATCTCCAAGAAATCATGCAGTGTTGTCCTGCTTATGATTTTTTAAACTATGCATCACCCCCAATTTTCAAATAACCCCTCTATGGTTACTTTTTATATATTTAAAGCACAGAGTAAAAAATCCTCTGTGGTTAGATTTTTTTTTTTTTTTTTTTTTTTAAGCATGGTGTAAATGCATTGCTTGGGAAATGAGTTAATTAGAGTTCAATTTCTAGAAATTACTATCAATTACTAAATATAGCTGCTCCCAATTAGATGTTGAATGGGCTCATGTTTTTGCTGCTATTAATAATTGAAGTTATTAATAAATGTGCAAATGTGTTGTGGTATCAAGCAAAATGTGCATCTGCAAATTTCCGAGGGCCAGTTTGGATGTGAAAACATAATCAGAGTTCACAGTCATTGTTTCTAAACAGAAGATTAAGCAGAAATAGTTGTTCCTAAATGCTAAACCCTTTCTGGGATAACAGAGGTGAGAAACATGGATGTTGCTGCTTATTTTGTGGAGATATAAACTTTAGCTCAGTTCAGATACAATGCCAAAACACGGAAAGGAAGCATAACTATGGTTTGATGTGAGTTTGTAAACTATGGTTTGTGTTAACTAAAGCCCTATTCAGGTGCTATGTCTTTATAAGGTATACTAACATGCATAAGAGGCACACGGCTTTGTGTGTTGGTCCTGCTCACAATGTCCTTGTGTACACTGGCCCCACCCTCTAAAGTCCCCAAGTTTGCTGTGTTGAGTAGGGGGGGATCCGCAAGAGGCTTCTACTTGCATTTTTTTGAACCTGCGTAGAACTTTGTGCTATCAGGCACTCTGATAAAGAAGATTCAGGGTCCTCAGAATCTTGGAGTCTTCTAATTGTGTTCAAGTGAATATGAGTTGAACACCCCTGCCGACATCATCACTTAACACAGGGAGATTTGGGAATTGGGGGGGGAAGGGCTGGTGTGCGCAGTGCTGGCCCTCTTACACATATTAGTGTACCCTATTCAGGTACAGCACTGAATAGGGTTTATGACTTGGACTTAGAATTGACTTAGTATCAACAAATCATAGTTTGTGATCAGTTGGCAACCAAAATCAGAAATATGGTACAACGTGGGTTGGTAAACCATGGTTTGTGCTAAACATGGTTTGCCCTGATGTCTGAACTGAGAAAAATAGTTACGACCTTTGTTCTACCTCTACGGGCTGTTGCGCCATAGAGGCTGTTGCATGATGGTGGTACCAAACCGCCCGCCGCCCTACAATTGGATTTCCCTGTTCCCATTATACTGAATGGCAGAACGGTAAAAATATGTGAGAGGTTTGAATGGATACGGGGTTATGTAGTCAAGGCTGCTGTGTTGGTATTCATTTCAACTATTCAACCTTCCATTCAACCTTCCAGCTAGGTGGCTGCTTTGGGTCAGTTGCTGTATTTCTGCAGAGGCAGCTGGTTGGATGAGGCCAGATGTGGTGATGTTACAGGGGGAAAGGGGAAGATGCTTGGGGTAGAGTGCAGAGCAGTAATTGTGAGGAACCAGAATAAATGGAAGATAATAATATCCTTATTAAGTGTATTCAGTTCTGTTATGATTTCAACAAGTTCTTCCCCCAAACTTTTAAGGGAGACTATTCATCTCATAGAATCATAGAATAGTAGAGTTGGAAGGGGCCTACAAGGCCATCGAGTCCAACCCCCTGCTCAATGCAGGAATCCAAGTCAGAGCATCCCTGACAGATGGCTGTCCAGCCTCATCTTGAGTTAAGTTAGTTAAGTCTGAGAACAAAATACACACATCATATTTGAACTTTGCCTGCATGTATTTTAATTTCTTAGTCTCAACACACACACACACACACACACACACACACACACACACACACACGTGGTGATCTACAAAGATATATACCTCACATATTTTAAATAGATAAGAAGCTAAAATTAGAGCTGTGTGCAAATGGTCTCTTGAAATTCTCCAGTTTACTTGTGGCAGAGAAATTTGGGAGACAATTTCCTGAATTTCTCCAGGGGGAGGAGAAATTATCAGAATTTTCTCCCAGGTAGGGCTCCCCATTGGCAGGGCTTGTAGCACAGCTCCTGTCTTTTTTGGTAAGGGCTTTGGGGGTCTTCATGCTGCAACAGCATCAACTGTCTTGGCAGGCCAGCCCGCAGTTTGCAAACACTGCAGTGCTGGTGGGGGCAGTGTTCTGTCTGGTCTGGCTTCAGAGACGAGGTGGAGTTAGTGCTCTGCCAAAATCTGTCCTCCAATTTCTTGAAAGTTTTCTCCCCCCATGAAAGAGACTTCCATTGTTCTGCCTCTCTGAGGATGTTTTATATAGTATTTTGATGGTGTTTGGGGGCTTACCTAATCACAAGCAGCCTTCCAGGCTGCCTGCACATCCTGATCTGAAAAAAGTCCTATGGGAGGAATTAGCTCATGATGCCTTCCACTAGGCTTCAATTCAAGTGTGGGAAGCTCAGGATGCTACAGGTGACCAGAGAGATGAATTGTACAATGAAAAACAGGTCACTTGTGCTTGCACCTTGGCCACTTCCTAACTTAAGTAAGGTAAGTGCAAGAAACCCAAACCCAACCCAGGAGAATTTTGCCAAAATTTCTTCACTGTTGATTTTTTTTTTTTCCCCCCCAGAAGCAATTTCTCTTCTATGAAATTTAATGAGAACGGTCCAAAAAATGTGGGAGCAATTTCCCGCATGCTACTAGCCAAAATACACAAGTTCTCAGTCCAAATACACTGTGTGGGGTATATATTTTGTACTTGGATGCCATTGTGCTAAGAAACATTCTGCTCTCCAGCTTAAACTTTTTTATGTCCAGTTTACAGCTTTTTTAATGATTAAATCTTTATAACGACTGTGAAATCTTGATAAAGACTAAGATAGTATATAACAAAAAATGTTTACAAGTATTTCAAAAGTATTTAATATAGTTACAGTACGGATGGGTGAACCAGTCTATTTCTGGTCTGTGTCACTTCAGAAGTCTGTTCCATCCCATTTCCTCAGTTAAAAACCCATAAACTGCATCAAGATGTTTAAATGTGCATATAAAAATGTGCTAAATATGTATTTAAATTCATATTTTAAAACACACTTACTGTTGAAGTATCAATTTTAAAATATATTTTGATATGTTTTTTGAGCTAAGAACTATGTCTGGACCTGAAAATTACAAAAGCCGGTGGATAATTAAGTATGGTGGGAGACGTAGATCAGACCAGTTAATATTAAAATTCACAAATACAGAATTTGTCAAGCCTCCCTAATTCAGAGCCTGCTTCCCAGTGGTGTAGCAAACCTGTTTACCAACTGCAGAAGGTGGAATTCATAACAGAATTATCTTCAATACCTAAACAAAGAATCCTGTGTGTAGAAAACTAGGATGCCAGGGATTGAATCCTTTCCGCTCTCATGCTCGTTTTCTATATTGAGCGCTTTCCATGATTATTGTTTTGTATGGAGGAGCATTCAGTCATGCCAGCCCATACCTGCAACCTGATGGGGTATAGCCCAGGAAAAGATGTACCACCTTCACTGAGAATTAGGCCTACATTTAGAATATTAAGGAAGAGAAACAAATTAAAAGCATTTGAGATAGGGCTGAGAAAGTGGAGGTGATGGGGACACTAGCTCATGTCCAGTACTGTCAAGCAAATTGTCTGTTCAGTGATGCCAATTAAATTAAAATTCATCGGTAAGTTTTTGCTATCTGAAAAGTCACTTTGTACGTTAGCAAACACATCCGGTGTCTTTGTGTCATAAGAGGGGGTTCTTCGGTCTGATGACAGTTGTGCCATGTATCAATGTGCTGATCTTCTCTTGATGGGCATTCTTTAGTTTTCTATTTCGGAAAGCTCTGTGCCCCCCCAGTTCTGTGTGTAACCCTGCTTTCAGGTTTACTCAGTCCCAATTTCATCATGTACTCATCATGTGAAAAATGTGTGATTCTGCTCACCTGTAAAAAAGAAAGACTGGGTGGGTTACTAAATTTGCACTAGTATTATTAGTGATGTGGACAGTTGCCAACATATGTGGGAAAAGGTTGGCATGTTTACAGTTGTGCCACGTATACTCCTCTGATTTCTGTGGCATCTGTTCTCGCAGCCACAGTTTTCTTTAACCTTGCTAACTTGTTAACAGTAGTTTATTGTCTTTAGCAAACTCCTAAGCAAGAGTTGTGAGTTTTTATCACCCCGCTGCAGGCTTTTGTTGAATGTGTGATCTTTTTTTAAAGGTGTCGCCTGCTGTGAAATTGAACACGCTGAGTAATTGCAGGCCATAAGAACCACTGCAAAGATGGATGCAAGACGTGTAATTTTCTGAACTCTTTTCCTGATTAAGAGTTGATCACATATATCCAGTGTCACGTGCTTCATCTTAAACTTCTACAACATTCTTGGTTACCAAGGAGACCAACAAGTATCAGCAGATGGATAGATATTCTTGTTTGTGCCTGCCTCGTCCTTGGCCGAAGTAGATATTACAGCTTTTAGAACAAGACGACTGTCTGCTAATTAGATCGCACACAATTCTGGCAGGTGACCCGTGTCCTGCCCTGTCCTTTGTAGGAGGGCCATTGCTCTGTAGTAGGGCCTGGGGCCCTCCAACGCCCATTATCCCTGACCTAGTGTACTCCAACTCCCATTATCCCTGGCAGGCAGGCTGGGGCTGATAGAAGTTGTGGTCCAAAACATTTGGAGGGTACCACGTTAGGGGAGGCTGCTTGATATGCAAAAGGTCCCCTGCATCTTCAGCTAAGAATGAATCCGGTACAGGTGATGGAAACACCTCTCTCCGCCCTAAAGCCTGGAAAAATTGCTGCCAATCAGAGAGAGTAGCCAGTGCTTCCCAAGATGAACAAATAGTCCAACCTGGTATAAAGTATCTTCCTATATTCCTATTATATCTGTAGACCTCCTGGTATTTATCTATTCATTTACAATATTTATATACCGCTCCACATCAAAAGATTTCAGAGCGGTGAACAGCAAAGATAAAAGAATAAAACGCCATGTTAAAACAGTTAAAACATTTTTTAAAAAAATACAAGTTCCAAAAAGCAGAATTTAATAAACCGGTCACTCAAGGAAGGCCTCCCCAAATAACAATGTCTTCAGGAGGCGCCGGAAGCAATGCAACGTTGGTGCCTGCCTGACCTCCAGAGGCAGAGAGTTCCACAGGAAGGGGGCCACCACACTGAAGGCTCTTTTCCTGGTGGACTCCAGCCAAGCTATGGGGTCCATGTGGAACCACCAGGGACTTGCCCTCTGATAACCTCAGTGACTGAGCAGGTTGGTAAGGAAGGAGGCGCTTTTTCTCAGGTATCCCATGCGCAATTTGATATGTGCAATGTTGGACTCCACATCCAACATTAGGACTCTTAAGTAACCTTGTGTGCCATTGTTGGGAATGCTATTTGGAAAAGTCTCCTAGATTTGCTCCCTGAATGAGTTCCCCCTCCCACTTTGAAGTCAGATCCCCCCTCCCCATACCATCCCATATCACAAGCTGCTTTGGCATCTCTCATCAGTTTCAAAAGCTGTGTGCACTCTGCTTCATGGGGGTCAGGGGGAGGTGGTAGTGTTCAAGAAATGTGTCAGATCTGCTTCTGTGGGTGTTCACACTCTACACCAGCTCCCCCTGGCCAAATTCCCCTGGGGATGGGCTATCGGCATTTACTTCTATTTATTTCTTTATTATTGTTTTTTAAAGGGGAAATGAAAGAAGGGGGAAGAATAATAAAACTCGACCTCCTTGCAGCTTAATCCTAGTGACCAGAAATGGTCCCAACCAAATGATTTTGCAACAAAGATGTTTAGACTGATCCCAGGGGGGCAGGGGGGGGATTTTTGTTTTGGGGAGTTTTTTGCCTTGGTTTGCTTTGCAAACTTAAGGCCTAGAAGGCTTGTTTCTTTTCCCCCCTTTTAAATGAAAGCTGCAGTTCTCAAAGTTCTGCTCGAGCGGATGGATGGGTGTCTGTGGGGACCAATTTTCACAGTTTGCAGCTCTGTAGATTTCCTGAAATCCTACCTCACTAGTCAGTGGTGTGGTTCAAACATAATGGTTAAACAATGTCCAAACCTTGGACTCATGTGCATCCCTTCCCCTCTCCTCCTCCTCCTGCACCGCACATGCAAAGAAGATTTAACTTTTTCTTTCAAAAAATAATGCAGTGCATCCTGCTTCTTTTGCTTAAAGTTGCTCAAGCCTCCTCTTTCAGTCTAAACTTGTTACCTTCGTTTTAGCAATATGCTTTTGGCTTGGGACTGCATGGCAGTAATGGGAAAGGAGGGTAAGATGATTGGGGGGAATGTGACTCGAAGCCATGAGATGAGGGTGGGCAGCTGTACTGAGCCAGGGATTCCCACTGCCCAAATGCAGGGATTTGTGGCAGAGAAACTGCGTGCACATTTTCCGGCAGATCTCAGCCATCATAAAAGCTAGACAGAATATATGCCACCATATATTATACAGCCATTTATAATCAGCAGACACCCCTGACACCTTTACATTTATACAGTATGATTTTCTCTGTCATTCTGAGCCCAGACTCCGGGGTTCCTCTGCTGCTATACCTCCCTGCTCTCCTCTCTTCTGCACGCCACATTCCTTTTTCTTCTGTTTTATCTTCTATGTGTAGCTTACTGTGTGTGTGTGGGTTTTTAATTAGTTCCCACTATATTTGGCTGCTTGTTCCACTAATATACTTCCTTCTTTTCTTCCCCCCCACCTGCTGGTCTTCTATTGAATGGGAAAAGGATGGGTGGGTGGAAATCATAAATGGGGAGGATGGGGGAAGAACACGCCAGCACACAGATTCTGCCCCTGGTGTAAGATCCTGCACAAACTTGATGTGTATGGAATCAAACCAAACTAGCAGCCTTTTAGATGAACCCCAGGGCGTGAAATGTTGCACTGATGCGAGAGCGTTGGTAGAGTAGAGGCCTGGTATGTCTCCTTCATGCACCTCAATCTCTTCCTCATGTGCTCAGAGACTTTCCTTGGAGGACCTGCCACCAGTCACCTTCTCCAAAGCAACTTTTTGTTCTCAGCTCCCTCCGGTTATGGTAGTCACCTCTCCCTGCTTCACTGTCACCTGCTCTTGTCAGACCCTTGTGTTTAAAGAATAATTCATCCAGAGCATCACATATATCTGTAGATGAAACACAGCTGTCTCTCTCACTCTCTCTTTTTTTTCCTTCCCCTCTGTGGCAAAGAGGTAGGATGCCAACTTGTTTTATCTCATTTGAACACTTGGTTTCCCACCCTATCTTTTCTCACTCCCACCTCCCACTCCCATTCCAGAGAGGTGAATATTTAATACAGCCAGCATCTCATTCAAGTTTGCTAGCCTTTGTCTTGTTACAGCAGTAGCACCTTCTACTTTCCTGACCAAGGTGCCCTTCCCTCTCTCCATCTGTTGCTAGCATGATCTACAACCCCGTCAGTACTGTTGTAAGCCTTTAAATCCCTAAGCACTCTTGGACCCAGTTACCTCAAGGACAAACTTCTTCCATATAGACTTTTCTGGGCTTTAAGGTTTGCCTTGAAATCCTGATTTCTGTACTGTTAAATGAGTGAGTAAAAGAGAGACAGGGCCTTCTCAGTGGCAGCATAGTGGCTCTGGAATGCCTTCCCAATGGAGATTCATCAGGCTCCCTTTTTACTGGCTTTTAGATAGAAACTGCAAACATTTTTAACACCCCCCTCCCCAAACTTTTAATGTGTAATTTGCTGATGTTATGAACTGTTTTTTTTTATGTGTGTGTTATTGGGCTTCTCTGCACAAGTGATTTATTGCACACCATGATTGGCCACTCACTGTAGTTTGTGGGTCTGTCACATGATGTTGTCAACCTCCAGGACGTCTCCCACATTTCCCCCTAGTTATCCCACTTTCAAAAAGATCAGGGATAAGCTGGAATAAACCTTAATTGTGTCATATCGGCAGTGTGTAATGCTGGCGGAGCACTGTAATTCAGCCACTAGATGGCACTGTTTCATTGAACCTATAGAGCATTGCCAAGAAAGGAAGTTTTCAGTTCCACTGTCTAAGGGAGACCATTGCAATCCCGCAAATAAAACGGAAGCAGAAAGCCCCGGTAAAGTTGCGGGATTGTAGCCTGGTGTAGAAATGCTTATAGTCTGTTTGTGTTGTATCTTCACCTCTGCTGTAATCCTCTCGATGCTCTATGGTCAGACAAGTTGGGTAAAGTTTAAGTCAGAGAGTGATCCACTTCACATGTGCAGCCGGACATGACAGTTCAATGTGCAGTTCATCCTCTAACCACAGAGTGGCTCTATTCAGGTGCAATACCAAACCATGATGTCATGCTATATGAATGAACCCTGTGCTTGTGCGCACCTCTCATCCACTGTGATTCAGTTAGTTTCTCTTTCGTGCCAACCATAGGTTGCTGTTACATCCAACCCGGCAAACGATGGATTGTGCCTGTGCTCCAAACCAGGATTGTGAATCCCTTGTTTGGGAGTGGAAGAGGGCGGGGTGAGAGCATGAACCTGAGCTGGTCATGAAACACTAAGCAATGGCTTGGCATTATGTCTGAATCAGCCCAGTGTGCGCATTGTGTTGGTCTGTGCA
The DNA here is from genome assembly GCF_057233095.1 of Heloderma suspectum. Classification (NCBI taxonomy): domain Eukaryota; kingdom Metazoa; phylum Chordata; class Lepidosauria; order Squamata; family Helodermatidae; genus Heloderma; species Heloderma suspectum. Next base: position 15,543,793 of record NC_139471.1, on the reverse strand, counting down.
GGAAGCGCGTCTCGAAAAAAGGAGCAAAGTCTTGCACAGTGTGTCCTGTACACTCACATGAACTGATTTATGTGAGTTTTGTATCAAGTCTTGGCTTATTCTGCAGATAGTAATGACATGACATAATGCAGAAGAACAGACTGTGGAAAAATGGAAAGGCTGTGGATATGGCCAAGGCAAATATGGGGCTGCAGATCATACAGTTAATGGCGACTTCATCTTTTTGAACATAATAATCCTGGATTCCTGCATAAAGACCTTCTTAAACGATTGTATACAGCTGTATAGCAGGAAGTCCCCAAAGCAACCAGCTAAAGAGCAGTGGATTAATAAAATCTGGGAGACTATGTGTATGTATAAGCACCCTCAGCAAATGCAAAGAGCAAGGAATCCTCACTTGAACTATGATATTGCGGCACCATGGTTTCCATTCCTTTCCTGTGTTTTGGGCGGCAGTTCCAACCAAGTACAATTGTCTTTCAATCAAACCTCTGGCCTGCTGGTGGAGGGGCTTTCTTGCCATGTGCAGAAGAAGAGGAATAGTGGCCCATTGTCGGGGTTCTTGTGATGAGCAGCTAAGGGCACAATCCTATGGGGATAGTTGGCTGCCTCCAAACTCAGAAGCGACTGACTATCCAATGCAGGGCAGGCAGAGCATGGAGGGGATCTTCTCCTCTGTGCTCTCGCCACCCTGCATTTGTGGCTAGATGGCTGGTTATGGCCATCTAGCCAGGGAGGCTCGGAGCGGTGGGAGGGAGGCCAGACGGCACATAAGAAGCATTGTCACGGTGCTTCTGCTGTCCCTTCCACTCCCCACCCCCAGGAATGCCCCCTTTTAGAATCATAGAATCATAGAACAGTAGGGTTGGAAGGGGCCTGTAAGACCATCGAGTCCAACCCCCTGCTCATTGCAGGAGTCCAAGTCAGAGCATCCCTGACAGATGGCTGTCCAGCCTCGTCTTGAATGCCTCCAGTGTGGGAGAGCCCACCACCTCCCTAGGGAATGGGTTCCATTGTCGTCTTGCTCTAACAGTCAGGAAGTTTTTCCTGATGTTCAGCCGGAATCTGGCTTCCTGTCACTTGAGCCCATTATTCCATGTCCTGCACGCTGAGATGATTGAGAAGAGATCCTGGCCTCCCCCTCTGTGACAACCTTTCAAGTCCTTGAAGAGCGCTATGCCGCTATCCTATCTCCCCTCAGTCTTCTCTTCTCAAGGTCAAACATGCCCAGTGCTTTCAGTCTCTCTTCATAGGGCTTTGTTTCCAGTCCCCTGATCATCTTTGTTGCCCTCCTCTGAACCCTCTCCAGTTTGTCTGCATCCTTCTTCAAGTGTGGTGCCCAGAACTGGACACAGTACTCCAGATGAGTACCAGTGCTGAGTAGAGGGGAGGTAGTACTTTTGCCTCGCTCCACACTGCTCTTACGAGTGTAGAGCTGCTGATCAACCATTCCGCCTATGAGGCCATGGGGAAGGGGAAAGGGAGGCAGTTTTCTGGGAACCAAACTCAGAGTGCTGGCTCTGAGGTCGGTTCCCAGAAAATGAAAAATCCTATAGCCCTCTAGCCTCTGTGTAGTGGCCATAGGATTGCGCCCTAAGTCATATTGCTGCTATTCCATTGATTGGGCTGTTGCAGTGTGCTACAACCTGCAAGGAGGAAGTAAAGATGGCAGAAGTGCTATAAATTTCATCAGTACTATAGTGAAAGGGGTAGCCACAGTGCATATTTCTGTGTGTGTGTGTGTGTGTGTGTGTGTAGAGAGAGAGAGAGAGAGAGAGAGAGAGAGAGACGGTGTGCAAGAATCAACAGGCATGACAGGTCCCTACCCTTAGGGGCTTACAATTTAAAACAGACATGGGAAAACAACTGAAAACAGAGGGAAATGAGGTATGCAAAGCAGGGAAAGGATAGAAGATTTCTTCAATTTCACATCCTTTGGCTTAGTTGCAATAAGGTCTAGGGTCCAGAGGGGGAGGTGAACCAAAGGCTGTCTGGCAAAGGTGAGGTTTGAGGAGGGACTCAAAGGAAATAAGGGAGGTGGTTAGCCCTTTCACCTCGCCAGTGTGCATGCTTAGCTGGTTTTAACAGTCCTTTTCCTCCTCCAAGGGAAGAAGCGATGCTGTCAACCTATTTTGAAACCATCAGCGACCTGCTCTCCTCCTTTGGACCAGTCCGGGACTGCTCACGCAACAACGGCGGCTGCACCCGCAACTTCAAATGTGTATCGGACCGCAAGGTGGATTCAACAGGCTGCGTGGTATGTATGGCTCCGGGGCGAAACAGCACATCCTATGATGTGCTAGGAAAAGAGCAGGTTGAATTTGTCTGTTGGATGCGTGTCCCACTTACGGTGGGTGCAGGTGGGGCAGTGAGTTAGCTAGGGGCGTCTTCTTCTCCCATTTAGTATCCTGGGCAAAGACAGGTCAAGGAAATCCATTGTGTTCCCCCCATTACTCCAGCTCAGGAATGAGCAAAGTGGTTTTTAAGAAGTCATTTAAGCTTTTGCCTACACACTGTTTGGAAATCTCAGATTGAAGTGGATCTGGTTTTGAGAGCTTATGCAGGATGTTTATTTCACTGAAACCACACAAGGATGCTTAATTCAAACAGTTTTCTTTTTAACCATCTTTTCTTCCTTTGCCCTCCAGCCTCCACCCTACTGTCCCCTCATTATCATCCCAGGAGTGTAGGCCTGTATCCTACCTGGAGAAATGTGCCACCTTTAGAAGTCAAGATGCATTACGAGAGAACGTGAAGCTAAATGGCAGCCTTGTTTCTCTCTCTACATTGTATGAAGTAGTAGCAGTGGAAATAAGAGTTCCAGGTCATGCAGCAAAACAAAACAAATAAAACAGAAGCCCTTCCCCTTCTCTCGCAGTGGTTGGTTGTGTCTGAATTGTAAGCGAGATAAAGCATTTGAGCTGTGGGTGTCAGGAATGACTATGTGTCTGTGTGTTTGGGGAAAGGTTCAAGGAGTGCATACATGCACACCAATTTGTAAGCCAAAGAAAATGCTACTGAGAGGTAGTTGCTACTGTGCGTAGTGGTGGTGGAGGTGGAATTAAATGTTGTTTCCCTTCATTTCTCTCCGTTTCAATTTTCATTTGTGGGCTCTGGAGCTAAAAAAAGTTGGCTCTGTAAACAGCAAAAGCCTTCTTGGATTTGGAACCAGGGGCACACTTCTCGGCAGTTTGGAGGGGACAGAGACTGCCTTAGTATGGCTTAAAGTCACAAAAGAGTCCATATTCCTCATCTTCCTTTTCTCATTCATTTCTTCTCCTTTCTTTTCTTTTTTTTTTAAATTTTGCTTGAGGCAGGGCAGGGAAACAAATGGCATCAGTCCTTCTGGTAGAGAATTAAATATATGTTTTCCCTCTCTGTCCTGGCAGGGTCTCCCCTACCCCAGCTGTTAGTGTGTGTGCTTCTGTCTGTTCGTAGCCCATTCTCTGGGGACCCAATGTTTGGTGTTCAGCACAATTCAGACACATAATCAAATCCCCCCTTTCCCCATGGCTTCAATGTGATTGCTGTTCTCGGTATTGTACTTCCAGACATAGTGTGTCTCTGAGCATACTCTTTCAGTTTCTTTTCACACCGAGCCCATCATAAATATATATATATATATATATATATATACACACACACACACACACACACACACATACATATACACACACACACACACATTGTGGAAACCAATCTTTGGAATAGCACAGCCCTTCCATCCTTTTTTAAGATAATTAGTTCCCCCCACTCCCTCCTTATTTTTTGGTGTGTCAGCACCTACAAGATGCTGGTTCTGATTTGGCTGAAGCAAGGAATAAAAACAGCTTGTGCACACATGCTTTTGTGCTCCCCCCCCATCCCTTCCCCACACACAGGTGGTTGGGTTTGCCATCTGGTCAATTTTATACCTTCCTTGCTTTTTCACACACACACACACACACACCGACCCCAAACTTGGTTATTTAATCTATTCTTCAGTGCTAGATAAAAGGCATTTCACTGTGCAGATATAAATGTGTTACCATACACATCTGCAGCAAGCAATCCTATGAGCAAGGATGCAATCCTACATCTTTAGGAAGAGGAGCTGGCAAATGGCTGGCTACGGAGCAAATGATTCCAATGAGCAAGCCTTTGAAACAGGCAGTCTGGTTCCCTCCAGATATCTTGGATTACAACTCCCATCAGCCCCAGGCAGCATGGCCAGTGGTCAGGAATTATGGGAGTTGGACGCAAAACATCTGGGGAACACCGGCTCCTGCTTTAAAGGCTCAAATTCTCAAACATCACCAAGGGTGAAGGGTGGTGAATTGAGTGGTAGCTTCCCTAAGAGACTATATAAGTTACATGAGAGGAGAAGAATTTCAGAAATGCTGTCACTCACCTTATCAGCTTTGTTCATATTATTTTTAGGCTGGGTGGGGCTTTTTTTTGCGGGGGGGGGGGTTGTTTGAATTTGTACATCAGCTAGAGCAGCAGTCTCCAAACTTTTTTGATCGCATACCCCATCAGTAAAATATTTTTGAGCATGCACCCCAATGTATGTATGTTTGTTTATTTATGTACTAATGTATGATGTACATTTTAAAACATACACAAAAACAGAAATAAAAAGGATGAGGTAAAGATGAAATAACCAATATTTTTTTTAAAAAATAATTGTTTAATTTTATTTATTGGCAGTACAATACCCCTTTTTGCTCTCACTAAAAAAAAAGATTATTAATAATAATATTTTTAGTGAGCGCAATGTGATTGAAGATGCTTCATTATTTTTGAAAATGTTGGCTTAACACTTTGTGATACAGTGATTTGAAGGTCTGGTTCTAAGTTCAGTTTATTTCGATACTTGGTTTTAATGGCTGTCATAAACAAACAAACAAATACCTCACAATGATACATAGATCCAAATGGAAGAAGTGCATCGTTGGCTGTGCTTCCTAAACAATGATACTCATTTTCTGATCCCATCCCATTATGCAAAGGTTTTTGTTGAAATTCAGCTAGTACATTTCCGTCTTCCCTGATGTCGAGCAGTTGTTCTTGCAAACTAATCAGGTGTTGCATTTTTTTATATTTTTAACAAATGGGTTCACACAACCCACGGAAACTCTCCACTGGGAAGATTAACCCTTCCCGCTCTCCTTCGGCAGGATGGAAGCGGAGAGGTCGGTGCTTGCCTCCTTCTAGGCTTCATTCTGCCAAAGGAGAGTGGGAAGGGTTATTTCCCTTCCCACTCTCCTTTGGCAGGATGGCATCTGCTCCCGTGCTGTGGCTAAGCAGGCAACTCTGTGCCTTCCTCTGCCGTGCCTGGCAGAGACTGGCACAGTTGCTCTTGGTGGCCATGGCAGAAGAGTCGAGAGAGAAATGCCGTGGTGCTTCTCTCTTGGCTCCTGTCCTGTCCCGCCCTGCTGCCTCCACCACCGCTGCAAACGGTGCCAGCTCATTGGAGCCACGGGAGGCTGCTCAATGATCAGGTGGCTCACGCACCCCACTGAATCATCTTCCACACCCCCTGGGGTACGCGCACCCCACTTTGGAGACCGCTGAGCTAGAGGACACGTTGTTGATCAACTAATAAATTAATAAATGCGATAAACAGTGAAATGGAACTTCCTGGATTTCTCCCACCTCATTCGATGCCATGCGTAGGTCAGGTCTAGGCCTCAGTCCTACAGGAAGGCTAACAATTCCTAATTCTCACTTAGGAAGTGGTATCCAGTCTTAGAAAGTGTTTTATATCACGATAACTGTGCTAGTCTTTAAGGTTTAAACAACAAACTTAAAACAGTTTGTGTGTGTGTGTGTGTGTGTATGACAGATAGAAAGAGTAACAACAGAGTGTTCAAAAACATATTTAAGCTAAACGTTTTCAGTATCTGTGCTATTAAATGGATGTCAGGAGTGTCGGTTTGGAAGGCCTGGAGATGAAAGGAGAAAAGGAGAAAGAACAGGGCTATGAGTGGTGTAATGCCTACGAATGGTCCTCCAGACTGAGGCCATCGGGACTAAGACCTCCAGACTGAGGCCATCGGGACTAAGAGTTCTTAATCTGCCTTAATCAGGTCGATGGTTTGTAGGCATCACACCACTCTTAGCTCTGTTTTTTTCTCCTAAGGAATTTCATCTCCAGGCCTTCCAAACTGCCATTCCTGATATCCATCTAACAGCACAGTTACTAGTGATGGCGGAAGCCCAAACGTTTGGCTTATTTTGTTGTTGTTGTTGTCGTTATCCTGCCTTTTTCCCAATACCGGGACTCAAGGCGGCTTTACAACATTAAAAAGGTATACAGTTGAAACATATACACAGAAATATACAAAAGTTATACAGCTTAGATATAGCTTAGATATATATTTTTGAACATTCTCTTGTTAGTCTTTCTATCTTTCTTATCTATTTTACTTTAAGAGTGACTGCATCCACAGCGGATCCAGATCCCCCTTGTTGCTTTGCTGTTGTGCCGCTTTACACTAACGCACGCACGTGTGTGTGTATATGTGTGTGTGTGTGTATATATATGCATGTGTGCGTGTGTGCGTGTGTATATCCATGTGTCGGAGTGTGTGTTGGGGTGTGGGTGTGTGTATATATATATATGTGCGTGCATGTGTGTGTGTGTATGTGTGGGTTGGTGTGTGTACACGCATGTGTGTGTATATGTGTGTGTTGGTGTGCGTGTGCATTTGTATACCTGTGTGTCGGGGTGTGTGGGGTGTGTGTGAGTCTATACATGTGTGTTGGGGTGTGTGTGCGCGTGTATGTGTGTGTGTGCGTTGGTGTGCATGCGACCATGTGTATATATGTGTGTTAGGGGTGTGTGTGCGTGCGTGCGTGCGCGCGCGCGTGTGTATATCTGTGTGTCGGAGTGTGTGTGTGTGTGTGTATATGTGTGGGTCAGTGTGTGTACGTCCACGTGTGTGTATATGTGTGTGTCGGTGTGCGTGTGCACATGTGTGCGCATGTGTGTGTATACCTGTGTGTCAGGGTGTGTGTGTGTGTATTTATGTGTGTGTGTGTATATGTGTGTTGGTGTGCGTGCAAGCGTGTTTAAATATGTGTGTTGGGGGGGTGCGCGCGCGCGTGTGTGTATATGTATACCTGTGTGTCGGGATGTGTGTGTGTGTGGGGGGGGTGTATGCATGTGTGTTGGGGGGGTGTATTTGTGTGTGTGTGTGTGTGTTGGTGTGCGCGCGCGTGTGTGTGTGTGTTGGTGTGCGCATTTATATAGTTGTGTTGGGGGTGCGTGCGTGTGTGTGTATATATGTGTGTGTTGAGGTGTGCGCACGCGTGTGTATATATATGTGTGTGCGCACGTGTGCGTGTATATATGTGTCGGGGTGTGTGGTGTGTGTGTGTATGTGGGTCGGTGCACACGCGTGCGTGTGTATATGTGTGTTGGGGGTGTGTGTTGTGTGCCTCCTCCTCCTCTTCTGTCTCCTGTGTATCAGTACATCTGTTGCTTTGCCAACTTTCCTATCCTCTTCCTTCTCTCTGTATATGCTTATGCTTATCCTCCTCGCCATCCCATCCCATCCCATCCCATCCCATCCCTACTTCGGGCTGATTTAGTGATTCTGATCCTGCCGCTTAAGTTCCCCTGTATTAACCCTTGCCTGTGGATCTGCCCAGCTCACCGCCCCGCTGGCCCTCCGCCAGGGTAAGGGCTCTTCCTCCAGCTCCTGGCTGCTCAGCTGCCCGAAGCCCCCGAGCGAATGCCCTGCCGGCTTGCATCTTGTGAGCATGCTGGTGAGGTTGTCTGCTATGCAGTGGAGCTGATCCGTAGCAGAATCCGCAGCTGTCGCCTTTTGACACCAAACGGTGCTAACAAGGTACTAAAGGAGGAACTTTGCCAGGATCCCAGCACACCGCAGCAGGCTGTGTTCTTGGGGGCGATGGCATTGAATGTTCCCCCCTGCTTTTAATTAAAAAGCTATTTAAGTCCCCGATCCCATTGTTTCGGTAAGAGGCCACTGCAGCTTCCCTCCCCAAAGCTATCTGTTGCTGGGTCTCCCCCCGCCCCACCTCCCCCAGCACCAGGTGTTTTTGAAGTGCCAGGAGCATCTCTGCTGTACTTTTATTAAACATTGCCGACAAAGCGGTTGCTAATATTTAGAGGATGCAGTAGAATATTTGAAAAGGCAGCAATTTACTCTCGGCAGTATTAAATATTCTTTTACAAGTGTAATAATGAAAAAAGAAGCTGAGGGAAGCGGGGAAAAAAACCTTTTAGACAATTTAGCTCACTTATTTCCTTTCCGTGTTGTCAGTAATGAGGCATTTCTGATATTCCAAAAGCAAGACCTCCATCACCTGACCTTGTTGTTAATGAGGGGTTTTTGTGTAGCTGCTGAAAGTAATGGAAATAAACAGGCAATGGTCTGGATGTTCATTTTCTGGAGCAAACGGACCATTGGTTCCTTTAATCTCGCCTTCAAAGTCCCTCATTTCCTCAGTCCATTTTCAGTTGCAATGGCTATGTTAGGTACAGCTAGATTCCCGGCCATCTGATAGAAAGCCCAAAGGAAACATTACAACGGCAAATTCTGCACTGTGGTGGGTTTCTTCCATGCCTTCCATCAGCCCCAGTGGTCCAAAATGGGAGTCAGTGAGGTGGCCTTTACATGTTCTCCCAGCCACATGGTGGCCATTTATCTGTGATCTGAACTCTCGTAGCTGGGAGAATATAGGGAGCTGCTGTGTACCAAGGCAGACCGTAGCTCAGCTGTAGAGCAACTAGTGCTTTCCATGTAGAAGGTCCCAGGTTCAGTCGCCACCATCTCCAGGTTGGGCTAGGAAAGAATCATAGAATCATAGAATAGTAGGGTTGGAAAGGGCCTACAAGACCATCGAGTCCAACCCCCTGCTCAGTGCAGGAATCCAAGTCAAAGCATCCCTGACAGATGGCTGTCCAGCTTCATAGAATCAAGAATAGTAGGGTTGGAAGGGGTCTACAAGACCATCGAGTCCATCCCCTGGCTCAATGCAGGAATCCAAGTCAAAGTATCCCTGACAGGTGGCTGTCCAGCCTCGACTTGAATGCCTCCAGTGTGGGAGAGCCCACCACCGCCCTAGGTCATTGGTACCAATGTCATCTTGCTCTAACAGTCAGAAAGTTTTTCCTGATGTTCAGCTAGAACCTGGCTTCCTGTTAACCTGAGCCCATTATTCCATGTCCTGCACTCTGGGATGATCGAGAAGAGATCCTGGCTTTCCTCTTGTACTTGAAGAGCGCTGTCCTATCTCCCCTCAGTCTTCTCTTCTCAAGGCTAAACATGCCCAGTTCTTTCAGTCTCTCCTCATAGGGCTTTGTTTCCAGTCCCCTGATCACCTTTCTTGCCCTCCTCTGAACTCTCTCCAGTTTGTCTGCATCCTTCTTAAAGTGGGGTGCCCAGAACTGAACACAGTAGATGAGGCCTAACCAGTGCTGAGCAGAAGGGAACTAGCACTTCATGTGATTTGGAAGCTATACTAATTATTTAGTATATACTAAACAATACTATACTATACTAATTTGGAAGCTATATTAGTGCAGTCCAAAGTAGCATTTGCCTTTTTTGCAGCCACATCGCATTGTTGGCTCATCCCATCTGAGGTCCTGGAGAGGCGGCGCCTCTCAGTGCAGATGATACTGAGCTAGATGGACCAGTAGTGGTCTTACTTGAAATAAGGCTGCTTCCTGTGCCCCTTATTCAGAAACATGGAATCTTGCTCTCTTTTTAGGGAAAGGGCTGTAGCTCAGTGGTGGAGCACCTGCTTTGCATACAGAAGGTCCCAGGTAGGAATCTCCAGGAAGGGCTAGGAAAGACCTCTGTCTGAAGCCCTGGAGAACCACAGCTGGTCATTGTAGACAAGATGGAGCTAGCCAGATGGCTTGGTATGAGGCATCCTCCTATTCTCCACTCCCGCCCACTCACTCTGTGCTGTAAATTCCCCCATGCCCCCTTAATAGGTATCTGGAACTTTCCCCAGCCTGGGGATGCCACCGGTAGGCCTAGCCGTGCCCTAAGCAGAGCTAACAAAAACCAGAAGGGAAGCGCTGAAACAGGACAGAATGCGGAAAGGGCGAATGAAAAGCCTTTTTATCAAAGCCAATGTATTTTAGAGGGGCTGTGGCTCAGTCGCAGAACTCCTGCTTTGCGTGCAGAAGGTTCCAGGTTCAATCTCCAACATCCCCAGGTGGGGCTGGAAATATTCCTGCCAGAAACACTGGAGAGCTGCTGCCAGTCAGTGTGGACAATACTGGGCTTAGATGGACAATTAGTCTGACGCAGCAGAAGGCAGATTCCCGTGTTCCTAGACCACTGGTGCATTATTAGCTATGCTGACTCGATGTGGCCAGCCCTAGCTGGAGATGCCTGCAGTTGAACCTGGGGATATCTGAATGATCCAACCCTGTGAGGGGAGCCTGATATGTGGGTCGTTCCTGCAGAAACCATATCCCCTGCCATCCCATCACTGTGCCAATTTTGTGAGGAAGACCCATGCAGTTACCACTGCCACTATCCACTTACAAAGTTGGAGTTTTCCAAGACACATAGAAGCTGCTTTCAGACAAGCAAGCTCCCCTGTCACTGGTAGAACATCTAAAGGACATTTGGACATTCAGAATTTTTTTCTGCCCTGAGTAATCATAGGCTTTGCTATATACGTTGAGAAGTGGGACCTGCAACAAAATGTTGCATAACAAAATGTTGCAACATGGAGTGTTCTGGTTCAGGGTTCCTTCCAGCCAGGCACACCGCTTTTGGGTTACTCCATTCCATTCCCTTTTTCTATGTTGAGCCCACAATGGTCAGTCAGCATTCTGATTTAGCATGCTCACACCTCATCACACTGTTTTGGGGATTCTCAACCCCCCCCACACACACACACTTATAGATTTCTTTTTCCCCTCAACATTTCTTCTTCCTCTTCCTCTCCTCCTCCTCCTCCCTTTTGTATTGCTGCAAACCTTGAAGCTCCCTGAGCAAGCTCATACCTTCTTCATGTTCATGGATGGTGCTGTGTAAGCTGTGTAAGGATTCAGACTTGGAGAATGAGTTCACTCCATATATAGGTTAGTCAGGTAGGGCAGTGGGTGTCCATCTCAAATAATTGTTCCCATTCTCTACCACCCAGATAGTCATGTTGACCGCAATCTTTCCATGTGGCTTGGGAACACATCTAATGTAGAATCTGTTGCAGAATAAGCCTGAATCAAGTAATGTGAAAGTACGCCTTTGGGCTATTTGAGATACCATAATACTGGCCCAAATGAAATATACACTGTTTTGCTAAACACTTGGCTAAATTAACTTCCGGCTAATTAGGTGATATCTGAAGCTCTTGCTACTTGATGAGCATACTTCAGCTCCTTGACCAGCTCTTGTTGGACATTCCCAGCAAAATGTAGGATTGACTTGTCCCAGTGTTGGACAATTTCATGGAGGATAAGGCTTCTCAGTGGCACTTCTCATGATAGCTACGTCATCCCTCCAGAGTGCAAACAGGATGATGAACTATGCCTTTGGTCGGGTTAAGAGGGTTATTCTTATGTTCGGGTCTGTTTATTAAACAGTAAATGTTTTTGGAAGGCACAACAAACAAATGAACTCCATTCTTGATGTGGGAGGTACCTCATTTAGAATGAATTTGGGACATGCAAGCCCTCTATATGACCTAGAAGAAAAGGAATTACCTGTCGAAGGCTGAGCATCTGTCAGGCTACCAAAAAGGCTTCTGCCCTGCCAGAATTCATAAGTGGGTATTGTTCAAGATGGCTACTGTGGTCTTGGGATCTCTAGACTTCACCTCCTACTGTAACCTTGACAGATGTCTTTTGAAACAGCTGCTCTGCTATGAAAAGGCAAGTCAGAAATAGCACCCACTTACTCAGCACATCTGTTCTCTGTGCATACATATGGACCATCTTATTGACTGCATAGACAAGAACAAAGCCATTCCTCACACTTCAGTCCTTTTCTTTTTGATTCCTCCCCTGCACTTCCATTCTAGGCAGTGATGAAAGATCAATTCCATTCAATTTATTACGGTCATAGACCAACAAGTTAAAAGATAATTTCAAATACATCATTTATATAAACTGTCAAATTTAAAATCAAAAGAAGAAATATCACTAAAAAACAAAAACAAAACACAAGTTAAAATAGCCTCAGTTACAATGTTTAAATGAAAGAACAGAATCTCATATCTAAAGCACAAAACCTCATAAACATAACGTAATATTATTTATAATATAACCTCTGCAAGGATTTGTTATCCTTGATTTATCATCGCTTTCCTACAAGAAATAGCAGACATGCAGAAATGTGCTACATTATGAGTGACCTGAGAATTCCAGTCTGATAATAAATATTTTAAATAAAATGTTTCAGACCTTCCTGTTTTTTTTTTAAAGAATAAGAGTGATAGGATATTTTCGGAGGTCATGATAAAAAGGGCAATGAAACAGTACATGAGCTTCCGTTTCCACACTTTCTAAATCACGTGGGCACACTCGCTCTTGAATGGGGATCTTATTATGTCTGCCTTCCAAAAGTGCGGAAGGTAGGACACTTAATCTAGCTAGCATAAAAGCCTTCCTGTATTTGGGAATTTGCAGATTTGACATATAATTTGACATTTTAAATGCTCCTACATAATCCCGATAGTTAGAATAGCGGGCGATCAAACTCAAATGTTTTTGAAATTTGATGTCTCCCAAAATATGTAAAGCATCAACCGAAAAGCCCAGATGCTGTAATTTTGCCATCAATGATCATTTCATTTCATTTATTATATTTCTATACCACCCCATATAGCCCCATAGCACAGCAACCCCATAGCATCAACCGAAAAGCCCAGATGCTGTAATTTTGCCATCAATGATCATTTCATTTCATTTATTGTATTTCTATACAACCCCATAGCCAAAGCTGTCTGGGAGGTTCACAAAAATTAAAAACCCATTAAAATGCATTATACAAAGTGCAAAACCATTTGTATAAAAACATAGAAATGGATAGCACACACAGAGAGACAATGTATATCAAAAACAATTTTAAAACAATCAACCTTGAATTCAAGCTTGATCAAGCTAGGATGGCCAGTTCCTTTAAACTGGAGCTGAGTCAAAATGTCCTAGGCCCCATCTATATGGCACCACTTTGGCCCCCCACCCCATCGCAACCGCGCAGCAATGCGGCTTCGAATCAGTATGCCCTGCGATACACTCACAGTGTACTGCGCGCTTCCCTTACAGACTCGCTGTGCCCTTTTTTTTGCCATTATACTGAAATGCGCAGCTGTGCAGTCCCATGAGTGTGAGAGTACGATACTTCAGTGGCTGTTTTGCATTTCATAGAATCATAGAATAGTAGGGTTGGAAGGGGCCTACAAGGCCATCGAGTCCAACCCCCTGCTCAATGCAGGAATCCAAGTGAGAGCATCCCTGACAGGTGGCTGTCCAGCCTCACCTTGAATGCCTCCAGTGTGGGAGAGCCCACCACCTCCCTAAGGAATTGGTTCCATTTGAGTGGCTCTGCTGTGTCTTTCCATCCCTTTTTAGGTAAAAAGTGGGTGTTTTGTGCACCTTCATTTCCACACCATGAGTTTGTCAGTTCCCCAGCCCAAGACTCTCGCAGTGGTTCACACTCATAAGCGTGAGTGCTACGTGCCTAGCCATCGCTCCAAAATGGTGGCTGAAGCGATGTTGGTCCTCCCCTCCCCCAGCCCTGGGGTACTGAGTCCACAACGGTTGCAAAGATACGAAGCTGCAAGACTGTGCGAAAGTGTGATTAAATAGATGAAAATGCCCCTCTGTGCCTCTGTAACTGCACAGCTGTGAAGGGATGGGGGGAGTAAAGGGGCATCATGAGTGATGCAGGTACTACGCCCACTGCAAAATGCGAAGTTGGTTTGGGGAAGGAACAGACGGCCTGCAACCATGGGGAAACCTGCAGCAACCCCAAAAAAACACAGTAAAACAACTCCTTGGAACTCTGCATTTTCCAGGCGAAAACCACGGATGGCTGTGAAGTCGCTACTGCATCATCTCTCATGAGGGACCTCAACTCACACCCAGCCCGGAGTACAAGCCAGGTGTATATGGAGCCCTAGTTTCCTCCTTTAGAATGTTTTTGAGGTTTTTCTTTTTCTCACCCCCTTAGAAAATGGAGGCCACTTTGCTGAATAACATTAGGTCCAGGGCATTGTGGAGGATTCAAAATGGTGGCCAGTCTGCTATCACCACTGCCACTGCCTTCTCCAACTGGTGGCTAACAGATGATTTGGAGAGCTCAACTCCCTTCAGCTCCAGCCCACATGGCTAATCATCAGGGTTGCTGGGAGTTGTAGTTCAATACATCTGGAAGGAAGCACACTGGAGAAGGCTGGGTTAAGAGAACAGAAAGAAGCTGTGCTATTGCCACTGCTACTGGTAAGCCCCACCCCAGGAACCTACTGGAGAACTTATCTTCTCCCTGGAGAAATATTAGGGAGACCTTTTCCCCAATTTCCCTGCTCACAAATTGGGGTGGAGAATTTCAAGAAGCCATTTACGCACAGCTCTAGCCCACAAGCCACATGTTTGAGCTGCCATGAGCCACACAGAGAGATCTGCCAAAGATTCATTCTTTAAAAAAAAAATCGGACTCCTGATTCGGGGTGACAAAAAGACGTCAAAGCACTGAGGGTGTGGTTGACATGTGATTAGTGTCCATATACTGCAGATGGCTTGTGTGCTCTACATCTCATCCCATCTCCATTTCCAGACCCTGTCCCAAGGTGGTTCACATGTAAATATGAGTACCTAAAATCATGCAAAGAGCCTTGCTAGATCAGACTTGGTGGTCCAGCATCTTGTTTCCAATAATGGCCAGCCAGTGCTTCCAGAAAGCCCACAAGCAGGCCCTATAGTCATTTTCTCTCACTCTGTGTTGCCTTCCCAGAACTTGATGTTCATGGGTACACTGCCTCTGAACATGGAGGTTCTGTTTAGTTTTCCTTGCTGATCATCACTGGTTTCTCCTTCATGGGTTTGTCTGATCTGTCTGTCTATCTATCATGAAGTATCTGCCTGGAGAAATTTAACCCCTCCCCACACAATTGTTGATGAAGTTGTTCCAGCAGGCCTTTGGGCAGACAAGTTCTTTAATGTATTTATTCCTGGTTCTTTCATTTTAATTGATTTTATCTGCTGCTCTTGCCTGGATGTGTTCTTTTGATTGAGTGAGTGATTGATTGATTGTGATGGTTTTTATCATTTGTTGTTAGCCACCTTGGGTATTTCTATTTCAAACAGGAAGTTCTCATCTGATCTCTGAAGCTAAGCAGGGTCAGCCCTGGTTAGTACTTGGATGGGAGACCGCCTGGGAATCAGGCTTCCTGCATGGAGCAGGGGATTGGCCTCGATGGTCTTGTAGGTCCCTTTCAACCCTATGATTCTATGACGTAGAGCAAAGGGCTGGATGTGCCTGATCTAGGAAGCTAAGCAGGGTCAGCCCTGGTTAGTATTTGGATGGGAGACTGCCTGGGAATCAGGCTTCCTGCACCGAGCAGGGGGTTGGATTCGATGGTCTTGTAGGCCCCTTCCAACCCTATGATTCTATGACATCAAGCAAGATCTTGTCTGATCTTGGAAGCTAAGCAGAGTCAGCCTTGGTTAGTACTTGGATGGGAGACCGCCTGGGAATCAGGCTTCCTGCATGGAGCAGGGGGTTGGATTTGATGGTCTTGTAGGCCCCTTCCAACCCTATGATTCTATGATGTCGAGCAAAGGGCTGGATGTGCCCGATCTTGTCTCATTACGGAAGCTAAGCAGGGTCAGCCCTGGTTAGTACTTGGATGGGAGACTGCCTGGGAATCAGTCTTCCCACACTGAGCAGGGGGTTGGACTCGATGGTCTTGTAGACTCCCTCTTTCTCTTCCTGCTTTGTGGTGCCATAATTTGCTTTGTCACCCAAATCGGGCAAAATATGGGTAGCAGTAATCATAGTTTGTCAGTTTAGACCTTCTGGCACTAGACCAAGAAGCAGGGGAAGGAATTGGTCAGGAGCGCCCTGGCGGCCTCTTTCAGTCTACTCCAATAGCCAGCTCAGGACACAGACAAAAGGATTATTTTCAAGGCTTTAATCCTTTTACAACTTAATGACTCTTTCAGATGCTAATCACCAGCAACTAAGCAAGGAACAGCACTGGGGAAAGATAGCAGAGTAGCCTAAGCTCCAGGTTAGGCAGTTGGTCCCCGTTTGAAGGAGAATCACGGGAAGACCCTGAACTTATGGGCTAGGGAGAGATCCTCCCTCTTTCCCTTGGGTCCTCAGGACGCGACCATTGCTTGTGCGCCAAACAAGCACTACGCCTCCTTTCCACACCCTCCCGCTGTCGTTGCTCCCTGCGTCTGCGCCGAGCGTCCAGCAAGCCCCCCTCCAGTGCTCTCTCGCTGCCAGGGTCACTATCTATCCCAGGAATGCTGGCAGGAGGAATCTCTGCCAGCTGCTGTGCCTGTGAGAGATGAGCAAGCTCCTCTCCCACGGATTGCTGTTCCTCCTCAGAATCAGAACTGCTCTGGGGTTCTATCGGCTCAGTTTCCACCCTGACAGAATTGGTGTGTGTGTGAGGGGTAGAAGGATGAGTGTGAGCCTTTAGCGTAGCCTTGACAATCAAGCTGTGGTTTGTCCATGAGATCTTATTCCATGGGATGGGGACGTTCGGTTTGACAGTTTGGGGTGGTAACATTCTTTTTGTGCCTTTAGTAGGGATCAGTGAATGATTCGTCACATGCAAAGCTTTTATTCAAACTCCTCCCTTACCTTTTTCTCATTCTTGTGGTCTAGTTTGAATAAATAATTCATGCAAAACTTTGCTCTCCATACAACATGCCAGCCAGCCAGCCAAGTAAAAGCTCCTGTGGCGAAGTATTGACTGAAGACGCATCACCCACGATTATCCAGAAAGAATTATTGGCTGAGTTGGCTATTGATTTTCTAATAATTTCTAGCCCTCCCCCATCTTCGTGTCACCAGAGAGGCAGATCACAAATTGGACTGCAGCTGAATTGCTGCAGGATTGATTAAAACTCATGGTAATTATTGCTTCTCTGCTGCTCAAGGCAGACTGATCAATGTTAGCAATAACTGATAGGGTTCTTTAGGCGATCTCAGGAAATCAGCATGAAGGGCGTTCCCTCAGCACTGACCGGAGAGCAGAGATGTAAGAACAGCCCATGCTGGCCACACAAATTGTCTGCGTGTGGCACCGGTTATCAAAGTCTTCTCAAGAAAATGTCATTAAAGCGAGAGCAACAATATAATGACAACCAAGGAGATATAAATATACACACACGCCGTGAACAGATCTTTCCCCTGATACTGGTAGCGAATTCCATAGTTCTCTGCGCTGTGTGAAGAAGTCCTTTTCTCTGTCCTGAATCTCCCACCCATCAGCTTCATGGGGTAACCCCGAGTTCTAGTGTTATTTGAGAGGGGGAAAAAATGTCTCCCTATCCACATTTTATTGCAGGACCCACTTCTAAACTGTCAATTCAGGAGGACAGAGGAAACCGAGTCACAATTCAGGTGTGTTCCCCACCCCTTACTTGAGTCAAAAGACTAGTTGCTGGGCTGAAGGATGAGTGTCAGTGGACTGAGTGAGTTCTGAACGATGTGACTCAGTTTAAGTAAGGAGCCTGTGGTTCTCCTTTCCTCCCCAGAAAAACCACTGAAGGAGATACTTCAGGTGAGGCCACACAGGGGAGAAGCTCCACACGCTCTGTCTCCCCGGCCCCAGCCCATACGCTGCTGCTGATTTTGCAACCTGCTTACTGAGCCCCTGCTGTTTGGCAGAATCCCCAAAGCTTTTTGGTGCACCCGGTCCCTGGAGCTGAGATGATTAACTACTTGCAATTAAAGACCGAGTGCTTGGAAGTGCAAAATGTTATTAAGTTGATCATGACAATACAGGTTTATTTAACCAATAAATATATTACTGTGGGCCTTGAATTGCTGCCTGTAGCCCTTCTCCCATCCAGTTGTGGTTTACATTTATGATGGGGTTGGCTGGGCTCTCTGTTCCTTTCTCCCCTGCCCCAGCTGCGATTCAGTGTTCGGAGGCCAGATGTGGAGATCTGATGAAGCTGCTGGTGGCAGGGAGCAAAAAGGCAGGTAAAATGTTCTGCGCAAAGGTTGCTCTCATATTTGCTTTGAGCAAATCTGGAGAAAACAGGAGGGGCAAATGGAACTTGCATTGGCTTTCCTCAGAGCTGACCAGGAAGTGGCCTCATATGATTACAGTGGTGAAGCTCAACCTGGTGCATTTATAGCTTCTTCTGTCCGTCCCATTTTTCAAAATTCTCACTGGTCCTCTTAACGACCCTGCGAGGCAGGCTAGGTGGAGCATTTGCGGTCTTCCTCCCTCCCTCAAGCAAAAGAGCCTGAAATCTCAGCATTTGGTCTTTCCTTTTCAGGAAGAGAGATAACAACTTGCCCATAACTTTTCAGTAAATTTCACATCTGAAAAGTATTGTACATCCCCCACTCCCAGTATGTAAAAGCACTGCTGTCTGTTGCATCTCGTAGGGTTCATGCTTGTCAACCCTAGAGATTTACCGTCCCACATCTCGCCCCAGCAGTGATATAACACGGTGAAGACCACTCAAGTTGACTTTTTAAGTCCTTTTTTTTCTTAACAACTTGGCCTTTGCTGTGCTGAGATCTAGAGACACCAACTTCTGTCTCGGATCATGCATACTTATAATAACTGCAGATGGTAGGAATGCCTCTTCTAAAATGGTACCTGCGACATGCACTGCCTATTTTTAAATGCGCCGTCTAAAAGCAAGGACATTTTTCCCCTCCTCCTCTCCAGCAGTACTGTCTGAATCATATGCAAAACGATGCCTCTTTAATCAATTGAAAATTCAATTAGTCGGCTAAGATGCCTTTAATCGGGCAATGATGCTAATAAAACTGGTCATGAGAAATAGCCTTTAGTTGAAGTGCCATCTATACCTCTGATATACGTTGTATTGCTTAAGGAGGAAAAAACACCATGTAAAGCTGTGGGAGAAATAATTGTGCTACAGGAAACGTTCTACTAGCCATTGGTAATACGGCAGCTAGCAAAGATCAGACTAGGAAGATGCTCATTCCCTTAAAGGGATGCACATGAATTTGGGGCCTCCAGGTAGGGAAGGAGCAGATTCGTCTTTGATAAAGCTGTAGGATACCATGAATCCAGTTCTGTGCAGGTTCAGGCCCAAAAGTTTTATTTTATACTGTAGTTTTAAACTTCTAAACTGTATTGCATGTTGTATTTTATGGCGTTAATTGTTGTGAACCACCAAGAGAGCTTCAGCTATAATGTAATCAATCGATGTGGGGCTGCACAGAGGCTTTAGCCCTACTTAGGCATTCTAGTCACCCCACCCAACACATACACGATTAGAGTCACATGAGGGAAAGTGGGGACATACATCCTAGCTCCATCCCTATCGTGGGCACTAGCTCCATCCCCTCCATAGTCTTTCTTGTTGTCATCGCCCTCCCCAGGTTGGAGGGTGAATGTTTGCAGCAAGGAGCTTGCCTTACTCATGGGCAGTTTTAAAATCCTGATCTTCCTGAAAGAACTGGGCATGTTTAGCCTCGAGAAGAGAAGGCTGAGGGGAGACAGGATAGCGCTCTTCAAGGACTGGACAGGTTGTCACAGAGAGGAAGGCCAGGATCTCTTCTCGATCATCCCAGAATGCAGGACACAGAATAATGGGCTCAAGTGACAGGAAGCCAGATTCCGTCTGAACATCAGGAGAAACTTCCTGACGGTTAGAGCAATACGACAATGGAACCAATGATCACTGTAGGCTCTCCCACACTGGAGGCATTCAAGATGACGCTGGACCGCCATCTGTCAGGGATGCTTTGACTTAGATTCCTGCACTGAGCAGGGGGTTGGACTTGATGGTCTTATAGGCCCCTTCCAACCCTACTGTTCTATGATTCTATGAAGCTGGACAGCCATCTGTCAGGATTGCTCTGACTTGGGTTCCTGCATTGAGCACGGGGTTGGACTCGATGGTCTTACAGGCCCCTTCCAGCCCTACTGTTCTATGGTTCTATGATTCTCTGAAGCTGGACAGCCATCTGTCAGGGATGCTTTGACCTGGATTCCTGCATTGAGCACGGGGTTGGACTCGATGGTCTTACAGGCCCCTTCCAGCCCTACTGTTCTATGGTTCTATGATTCTCTGAAGCTGGACAGCCATCTGTCAGGGATGCTTTGACCTGGATTCCTGCACTGAGCACGGGGTTGGACTCGATAGTCTTACAGGCCCCTTCCAACCCTACTGTTCTATGATTCTATGATTCCATAGTTCCAATCACATGGGGAGCCTGCACAAATACAACAGACTCCCTACTGCAGGTAGAACACATTTTATAATGTAGGGGGCATTACAGCACCCAGGTTGGGCCCTTGTTATTTACTGTGCATGCGTGTTGGCTCTGGCATCCCTGTAGTATTCTCGCACTGGGTGTGTAGACAAGACAGGAAGACAAAAAGAGCTTGCGTGGGACAGACTGCTCCAATGATATCTGCACTATATGTCATGTTTATCCATGTTGTGACCAGTGAAATCCCTGGTGGCAGAATATATGGCTCCACGCCCAGCCAGTAGTCAATGCTTGACCAAATGGATCAGCTGTAGAAAGTCCCAGTACTAATTCCTGATATCTCCAGTTAAGATGATCTCTGGTGGTGGGGCTGGGGGAGATTCCAGACTCCTTGTGAGCTCGGAGACCCACTGCCAGTTAGAGGAGATAGTCATGAGCTAGGTGGTCCATTGGGCTAGATGGGCCATGTCTACCTAGGCATGATCAGGGATGCTATGAGCTGTGGTCCGAAACATCTGGAGGACACCAGGTTTGGTAAAGCTGATGTACAGGGTTGCAGTCACACATTTCTTCCCCATTCACCCTCCTTTTTTCTTCTTTTTTTTTAAAGGAAAATGTGTAAGTTTTATAACCTTGCCTTCATTTGACAGGGGCCGTTTATAATCCACCTTCATGCATCTCCATGCTAGTTGTGCTTTAGCTCATCTTCAGGAATGCCATAATGCATTTTTAATTGGGAGTAGGGATGTCAGAGGATTCCGCCATAGATCTCAGTGAGGCCGAATGCCAGTGCATCCAGCCCCCCGAAATCCATGGCGGAACGAAGCCCCCCCACCCCCCCACCCCGTGAAAGGCGCGCTAAATGGAGTACTTATCTGGTGCCGTTTGCGCTGCTTTGCGAATGGCGGCCACATCTGCGGCCGCCACATCTGCGGCCGCCATTCGCATCCCGATTTTTGCTGTGATAGGCTATGTAAATACTTATGTAGTATGCAGGGACACCATTTGCATCCCTGCGGAGGCCATGATAGGCTATGTAAATATTTACATAGCCTATCACGGCAAAAAAAGGCTGTGAACACACCCGGCTGGCGGCTCCGCGGAGTTGCTGCGGAGCGGAGCTCACCGGGTTAGGATTTTGGAGGGAGGTGTGGCGTGCCTCCCCCCCCCCCCCGTGAATCACCCCTTCGAAAAGGTAAGTGACTTTTGCACATCCCTAATTGGGAGCTGCTATTGGGCCACATTTATTATCTCCCTCCTGCCCTCCAAAGGAATGGTCTTTTTCTCTTGTTGTTGTTGTTTGGTTTTTCTTTCCTTTCTTTTCTTTTTTCTCTCTCTTCCACTTGAAAGAAAATGAATAAGGGCGGAATTGGAGTGCTGTTTAGTAAGAGTGACTATTGATTGATGTTGATTGATATTGATTGATGCTTGCCTGCCTTAATCATTCAGGGCAGGCAGAGCTTGCTGGGAAACTGAAATTAAAAATGCAGATCAAAATTCCAGCTGGTAGAAATTAGTTTAGAACCTTTGTAATCACCAGGAGGGACCAGATCTCCAGCTGGAAAATACGTAAATGGCTTTGTTTGGGTCCTGACTCCTCACTTACTGAACCCTTGACTTCAGTAGAAGTTTTCTAGAGCAGGGGTAGGTGATAAGGTGTCCATGGGCAGGGGCGTTGCTAGGCCTGGGCCCATGGGAACCTGGTTTCGAATCTATTTTACAGGCCCCCAGATCTATTCCACAGAGCCCTGAGTGTCCACTGATGCCAATGGAAGGGTCTCCCCCTCTATTTAATTGCCCGATTGCAGCTTAACTCTGCCCTTCCCACATGGTGCAACACCTACCCCCCACCCCCCAAAACCCTTCCCCTGCATGGCAATTAAGCCTAGAAAAATAACTTTTTTTCTGCTGGCTTGGGATGATCTGGTATAGTATGGAAATTAACTGAAGAATTAATTTTATTTGTGATTATTTGGATGAGAATTTAATTGGCTGGCTTTGCCTCCTCTGAAATTGAAATGAATCCTTGCCATTATTTCTAAATTTGAATATAGATTAGCATATGCAGATTTTAGGCAGAATTGTGTCTAATGGACCTGGGTCCCAGATCTTTTATATGTCTAGCAACACCCCTGCCTGTGGGCACCAATGCACCCACAGGTACCTTTCTTGGTGCCCACCGAGGTGCCCTACCTCTCCCACCTTTTTTTTTTTAGGTTAACACTTTTTCTTACCATCAGCTGGGATTGCTGTTGAAATAAGTTTCCATCATGCTGAAAACTGTGGGTTCAAAGGAACTGTTTAGTGTGTTGGGGCTCAGACCCCACTCTGCCTTGTAAGCAGTCTTTTGGCCTGGTTACTTGTCCCTTGCCTTGCCTCCCATGGAGGCCATTTTGTAGTTGTGCCCAGGACAGTTTCTCAAATTGCCAAATATGCCCACAACCCAAAAAGGTTGCCTACCCTTCCCCTAGAGGATACTAACCCAGGCATAACCCATCTGTATTGCTGCCAACATTTCCCATCTAAAAGAGCAGAGAGAGCAGTGTCGAGATGACTAGCACTTTGGTTATCAAGAGTAAAGCAGTTTTCTCTAAAGAGGTAGGAGCAATTATTGGGGAGTTTCAGCTGGAAAATAAGAGCAGGAGAAAAGAGATCTTCACCCTCTGCCAAAGGACTTTGTCCTACTTAGTAGTAAGAAAAAAATAACTTCCATATCATTATTACTACTCTAGAGTACATACTCAGGATGACATGACACAGGTAAGAGACCCATTAGCTACATTCATTAGCTTCAGCTCCCTTCCTGTGGGGCTTTTCCTGATGCTAACAGTGCAGTAGTTGGGGTCCCTAGATCTTGCACCAGCAACTGTTGTCCCAGCGATTTTGTAAAGGCTTTTAAAGCATGGATGCCATTGCCAGAAGACACTTCAGCCACCTCAGTGTTAGACTTATGCAGTTGATGTTCTAGCAAAAGGAGTTTTGGAGGAGATAGATGACATGGTTTCAAACGTTTTACGTTTTGCTTGTGTTTTGGAGGCGTTGCTTAAATGCCCTATATTATACAGCCATCCTAAAATAGCAGGCATCTCCGCGGCATAAAAAGGTGCTCAGCTTGGAGAGAGTAATATGCCCTCCCTTGCCTTAATGTCATTTCCCTTCTCATTGCAGTGTCCTGAGGACTTGAGGCCCATGAAAGATGGCACAGGCTGCTACGACTACTCCAAGGGGATCGACTGCTCAGACGGCTTCAACGGAGGTTGCGAGCAGCTGTGTCTCCAGCAGACCCTCCCTCTACCATCAGAACCAGTGTCCAGCACCATCCATATGTTCTGCGGGTAAGTCTCTGGGGCTTTGCCTTTGGAGAAGGCCTCCAAACTGAACTGATCATGATTGCTCAAGTCTGCTGTGCGCTCTCTTCTCACTGGATCCCATCTGGCTAAACTAACATGATAGGGAAGCTCAGTTTCCCACAGCCAAGCTCAAACACTCAGTATGGTGACTTTTCCTTACACTCTTATTTATTTATATGTATGTATGTATGTATGTATGTATGTATGTATGTATTTCTATACCACACAGTAGCAAACGCTCACGGGGTGGTTCACAAAAATTAAACCCCACAAGCGCAGGATAAAACAATATAAAATATTAAAGTATTGAAACCACGATATAACAATATACAACCAGAATACAATCTAGCAGCAATGCAGAGATTGAAGATACAGATTTAAATCACCAAAGCTAAGAGACTATGTAGCGGAAATGCTAAAATACTGGGACAATAATAAGGTCTTCACCTGGCGCCGGAAGGAGTACAACATAGATGCCAGGCGAACCTCTCTAGGGTTCCACAGCCAGGGTGCCACAGCAGAAAAGGCCCTCTTCCCTGGTAGCCATCGGCCTCACTTCCTTTGGCAGGGGCTCCCGGGGAAGGACCACTGAGGATGATCTCAGTTGCTGTGTGCAATGTTTCCCTCAACCCCAGTTGCCTTAAAAAAACAAAATGAAAAAAAGTAGCACTGGGAGGCTAATGGTGCAATCGGTCCAAAACAGGTGAAGTGCTGCTCCTTCAGTTGCTATGCTTCTCCAAATCACCACCTCCCATAAACTAGGGGATGGTGAGGAGCAGTCCAGGGCACGTTACACATGTTTTCTGGCTAGGTCATGAGATGGATGATTTCCAGGCTCGGTAATTTTAGACCCCGAACTTAAGGGTCTTAAGTGCCCCTTTAGATGGCTTTGTGGATTACTTCTGTTGTGAAGGACACAACTGGCATTTATCCCCCGCTCCCCATGCTATGCTTTACAGCTGCTTCTACACTGTTTACACGTTAGGATGTTTGCCAAGCCGTCAAAAAAAAAAAAAAATACCGTGAACAGGCACAGTTTTGCATTTTACGCCCACTTAGATTCTAGCGCCATCATGACTACAGGAATAAAATGGAGTTTGCTTTCGCTGCTGATGCCTTCATCACCTTCAGCTCTCTGGGTGGTCATTTGGGGTCCCCTGGGCTGCTCCATTGTTTCAAGGCATTGAGAATAGGCAAGTTGTCCACTGACAGCTTCTCCCAAGAACCTTGTTCAGCTTCTGAGTCTTCAGCAGAGAGGGTAAAATAGACGATAGATGAACACGTTATGGGGAAAAGAAAACTGTTGCTGGAAGGAATTAGTGCTGTGTACTAAACTGAAACCCTCTTCACACAACCATAGCACCACCACCCACCAAATCCTCAGTGTTGCACTGCTTTGCTCCGTCTGGAGCCTGTCTCTTTCACGTGCCCCCCTGCCCTCCATGCATTGTTGCCCTGAAGACACATTGGCAGGAGAGGGTCTGGGTTTTACATGAAGCTCGATTCCGGCCTGTTTCTCCTGTGAATTTCTAGCTTCAACCAGCACTTGGGACTTAGACATATTGTCTTCTCCGTATGGCAGAGCGGCAAAGAACAACCTGTATACTGGTTTGGGCACACTTTTTAGGATCAAGGGCTACATTCCCTCAGAGAAAAGTAGTCAGGGTCTGCAGGGGGTGGTTGGGGCCTGTGGAGAAACGCTGTGTAAAGAAATGTTTACGTTACGTAATGTTTAAATACTTCATTTATTTATTACATTTCTATACCTCCCGATAGCCGAAGCTCTCTGGGCGGTTCGCAAAAATTAAAACCACAAAATGTATGCGACCTCTGTGAGGCTATAGTGTAACTGAGTAGGCCAGAGGCCTGGTTTTGCTACTGTGCATGGGGCCGTCAACTGTTGTGGTTGCCTTGGTTACAGCGGTGTATGACGGGAAGCTTCAGGCAGTTTAGAAAGTTTAGAGGGAGAAGCTCCCTTTGTTTTGATTGGTCAGGTGGGTCAATGAAGATGATTGGCAGTTGTGAGTTCCACGGGGGACATGATTGGCCAGGAGTTTTAATAAAGGTCGGGTAGACGTCACTTAGGGACAGTTGGAAGGTGGAGATTAGAGAGTTGGAGTTGCTGGTGTTCAGCTGAAGGGAGTGGTGCTCAGAGCTGGGGAAAGAGAAAGCCAGTCTGAGATAACTCTTCTGGAGGAAGGCCCGAGACCCAGAGCTGGTGCCTGTGGAGAGCAAGAGGCTGGGCTGTGAGGTGGGGATACTTCTTGCAGGCAGTGGAACCCAGCACCGGAGGGATTCAGGCACAGGTCTGATCAGAAGGAGCTTCAGCAAGTGGTCCTGATCCAGTGTCATCATCCCAGAAGCCAAAGGGCTGAAGATGGGGGAAGATGGCTGTCCATCCCTGGCTGGGGTGGAGTTCAGGGAAATTGGATCTGGTGGGGTAGGGGGGAGTTACAGAGAGCTTATTAACAGGGAAGACTCTCCTGTTATGCTAACCAAGGATATTTAATTTAAATAAGTGTAACCATTCCTGTCCTATAATTTGAACATCACTCTATTCCCTTATGCACAACATATCCTTTAATAAACCTCATTGTTTAGTAGTTCAAACTGTGTCTAGTGTCGGTGCCCATCTCATGCCGAAGCCTCTTATACCAAAACTGTTACAAGGTTTTGAATTATTCCAAGAGAATTGGTGGCAGCAGAAAAAGGTCAATTTGTGGAACTCTGAGAATCATGGCGGGGAGTTCCTCAGGTCTTGAACTTTAAACATCACTTAAAAATGAGAAACTCCATCGGTGGGGTTGTTTTCCACATATGTGGTAGCGGTGGGATTGCCTAGTGAAGGATCAAATTTCCCATAGGGCCTCAGCCAAAAGTGGGTGGGGGCACTCTTTTCTCTCTCCCCCACTTCTCTCTCTGTCCCCTTTATTCATCCATTCATTATATTTTCCATGCACTGCATTCTCGTACTTGCTCTCCCTCACATTCACATGCGCACACCCATTCACACAGACTTCCCCCATCTAAGTGCAAATGGATGGTGGAGCTTAAACTTCTCCCTACCTGTATGCTGGGGTCCCACCTTCCCACTTACTTTCTTGGGGCCAATCAGCTGGGCAAGGGGAAAGCCGTGTAACTTACATCAGCGAGGACGGTGCATGGGGATGACTCTCTATTTAATTTGCACTCCCACTAACCCATCCAACAGCCAGGGAGAACAGTGCATGGGAGAGTTATCCCTGCATGCTATCTTCCCTCGCATAGAAGGGCTGCTACCAACCCTCCAAACACCCAACTGTTGGGCTTGGGGGATTGCAGACTTAGCAGGGAGGGGACTTGTGCATCAGCATCCATGGCAGGCTGCACAGAATTTGGGGCATTGCACATGGGTGCTGCATCCTGAACAGAAGGCTCCAAGGACTGCACGCGGCCCGCTTGTTGCCCACATGTGCTATATACTGACACAGGAACAGCATCTCTCAGCTTCAAATTGCCATATTTAATTTGGCCACCTTTCTGCAGGCTAGAGGGGCACTGGATGATCTCTGCACCCCTTCCCTGGCTTGCAACATTCCCAAGAGATTTTATTTTCTTCTTCGTCTTGTGGCAGCTGCTGTTGTCTCAGCACCATTTTGACCTTCAGAAGAATGAGGTGTAGATTTGTGCAGTGGAGAAACAAATTCCTAAAAGTAACTCCAAGGAACATCTGTCAATTCTTGACACATCCAGGTGCTCAGACAGCAGAGATTTTGCTGTGTTCCAGCCCTTCATGGTTCCCTGGGGCTTTGGGTTCATCAAGTACTTTTCTGTGTGTATTGCTTTATTGCTCAGGATAGTGAAGAATAGGTAAAAAGGAAACATCCTATGGGAGGACCAGTGGATCCAATGAAAGGTACTGAAGCAGCCAGCCCACCACAGCTCTGTTTTTCAATCCAGCAAGGAAATGATTGTTTTGATTCTGCCTTGGAATCATAGAACAGTAGGCTTTGAAGGGGCCTGTAAGACCATGAAGTCCAACCCCCTGCTCAATGCAGGAATGTAAGTCAAAGCATCCCTGACAAGTGGCTGCCCAGCCTCATCTTGAATGCCTCCAGTGTGGGAGAGCCCACTACCTCCATGTGTAATTGGTTCCATTGTCACATTGCTCTAACAGTCAGGAAGTTTTTGGAGAAGGATGTTCAATATTTTCAATATCTTCAGTACTTTATTTTTCTTTGGATCATGTTTTTCTCATATGAAAAACTTGCAGGTTGAAATAGATTAATGAGATTAATAGATTAATGATTAATCAGTTGACTAATGTTTCTTTAAGCAGGTGGCAGTAACTCTAATAACTGGAAGTGGGGTGGGGGAGAATTAAGGCAGGTTGCTCTAAGCCTATTTTCCTTGTTGTTGCTTTGGTATGGGGTTCTTTGGCATATTGTGAAATGATCATAAAGACATGTGTAACACTGCTGGATTTAAGTAGGACCCCCCCCACACACACACACACACGCACACACACACCTCATAATGGGATTTTTCAGATGAAATTCTGACCATCTTTACTATACATCTTGGTGTCCAACTTTGGAAGAGCTGGTCGCTCTCCGGGGTGCTGAACTGAAAACAGACGGTGCATTTGCTCAAAGAGCTGCATGTGAGTACCTCTGTGAGCAGGGGTGGGCAAAATATAGATCTCCAGATGTTTGGGACTTCAGCTCCCAGAATTCCCTTGCCAACATAGCCAATGGTCAGGAATGCTGGGAGCTGAAATCCAAATGCTGGGAGTTGAAGTTCTGCCCACCCCTGATGTAGAGTATGTGTACTCCTGGAAATCCCAGCAGCAGAGAGCTTCAGCTATTGGGTGGTATAGAAATGAAATAAATAAAATAAGCCACACATGTGGTGTCTTGCACCGCTTCCCTTATCCATAGGATCAGACGTACATCAGTTTTACATTTATGCTGTTCCGTGGAGTTGGCCTGTTTAACCTTAACCTCCCTTGAAATGATGCAACACAATAAAGTTGAGCTGGAACTGACTTTTATTGGTTACTTTTTGAGGGTATCTGATGTTCCCCTTTATGTTTGGTTCTCAGCTGTGTTGAGGAATATAAGCTGGCTCCAGACGGCAAATCCTGCCTCATGCTGTCAGACATCTGTGAGGGCCCCAAGTGCGTCAAGGCAGATGTGAAATTCAACGACACGCTCTTTGGAGAGATGTTGCATGGCTACAACAACAGGACCCAGCATGTCAACCAAGGGCAGGTCTTCCAGATGACCTTCAGGTATGTCCTATCCCCACCAGCCTTTGCTATGGGCAATACAGCATGGTTCATTTGCAGCATATATAGACAGATGCATATGTTCCTTGACATGTAAATGATGATGATGAGTGCATGGAACAATTGAAAGCCCCAGTGTTCTGCAAAGTAGCCCTAATTCTGTGGTTGGAATATGTTTTGTCTGGAATTGTGAAAGAACCCATAGTTTGAAATTATGACTACTACAGTGAGTAGTATGGTTTATATAGGACTGTCTTTACATAAGTACGTCCAAGCATTACCACTACAAGCATTATATTAAGGAGGCATGAGAGTTCCCCTTTAGTTAAGATGAGTTGCAAAAAAGCAGGGGTTCCATCATTATTAACTTCAAAATTCTATTGCTTGTGAAATGGCACCTGTTAAACTAATAACTTGAAACTCGGCGTGTCATCACACGGAGCTTTTATGCTGTGATTGAGATGGCTCCTTCACGGAAGTTTGCAGGCTCTTTACATGACGCCGTGACCCTCCAAGGTGTCTCCCGCACTAAATGCCCTTTGTTCCATTTTTAAATCGATCACAGATAATGAGCTATCAAATTAGCCCCTTGTGTTCTGCTTCAGTTTCCTCCATGAAAAGAGTTAAAGCGGCAAGAAGAGGAGTGAGATCAATGAAAGATAATGGAAGACTCAGATAAGGGGAGAAGGTGCGAGGGTGGGGGATGAAGTTCATGTAAATGGAGTCAGTGGTGATCCTCCATTTAAAATGGAAGCAGAAAGCCCCATTTTAAATGCAGGATTTTAGGCTGGTGTAGAAATGCCCACTGTATCTGTGATCTACCTATTGAGCTCTGCAGTTATGCAAAATTTCAAAACCAATCCAATAAACTATGTGTCTCCAAACTTTTTGGGTCCATGGGCACATCTGGCATTTTTGAAAAAGTCCCCCTCTCCACACACACATACACACACACATACAAATTGATTGCTTTCAGGGTATAGGAGCCAATCGCAAAAATGTTGGGAGTGCCCCCTTATCTGTATTTGTGTGTGTCTGCATGAATGTGTGTGTGCTACTCTCTCTCTCTCTCTCTCTCTCTCTCTCTCTCTCTCTCTCTGGTGCATCTCTCTCCCTCTTCCTCTCCCTCTCCTCCCCCCGCTTGGTCTCTCTCTCTCTTTCTCCCCCCCTCCTCTACCCATGCAACAGAATGGAGCAATTTCTCCATTCATATGCATGCAGTGAGAAAAAGCCCCCCCCCCCGAAAATCAGCTGGAGGTGGGTGACGTTCACCCCTGCCAAGGAGCCTGTTGTACCAAGGGTCCTTAGTGGGGGTGGACCCCACCCCCAGCTGATTCTTCACTCCCTATAAAAGCCTATGGAGCCATCTCCGTTGCCTTGTATAGAGAGCAACAACACCCCTGCCGAAAATCAGTTGCAGGAAGGAAAGGCTCACACTTCATCGTCTCTCCACCCCTTTCTCAGCAAAGAGGATCCCCCCCCATACATGTGAATGGAGGAATCTTTCCAGTCCCTTGCAGAGGGGGGAAATAACTTGGGGGTGCCTCAACCTGGCCTTGTGGGTGCCATCGCATCCGTCGGCACCATGTTGGGGACCCCTGCGATAAACATTGCTACAGGTAGAGCGAGTTAAAAAATGTTGAAAATTGGTACATTTACCCTTTTTATTCCAATTGTGGTGAACACTACTGATGTACTTTATCCAGGCTTGTCAAGGAGGCATGCCTTTCATTGGTTTGGTGAAGTTCCAAGCAGAGGTTCAAAAGTTGGTTAGGTTTTCCTTCCCCATTACAACAACTGCTGGCAAAGTTATGCCATGCACGCTCAGTTTCATTCTGAAGCTAGACTGCTGCCAGTACTCCCAGTGTTTTCAAAGGGTTATATTGCAGAGGAAATCCACTATATTCTATTTGCAATGCCTATTCCTTTGAGACTCCAGCAAAGGAGATTGTTACCTTGTCGTGGTGCTGGAGCTTGAGCACCTCAAGATGCCATGAGCTAAACTGTAAAGGGACACCCAAGACGGGAAGGTCATGGCACAGAGGTCAGACTAAATATGATCCCTGGGGAAGGAAACGGCAGCCCACCCCAGTATTCTTGCCATGAAAACTAAATGGATCAGGACAACCAGAGAGAATGATCTCAATTCGAATTCCGGGTAAGCCATCTAACATCACAGTGATCCAAATATATGCCCCAACCACAGATGGTGAAGAAGCAGAAGTAGATCAGTTCTATGAGGATCTGCAGCACCTACTGGATAATACGCCAACAAGAGATGTTGTTTTCATTACAGGAGACTGGAATGCTAAGGTGGGTAGCCAAACAACACCTGAAATTACAGGCAAGCATGGTCTGGGAGAGCAAAATGAAGCAGGACATAGGCTGATAGAATTTTGCCAAGACAGCTCACCGTGCATAACAAACACTCTCTTTCAACAACCTAAGAGACAACTTTATACATGGACTTCACCAGACAGTCGACACCAAAATCAGATTGACTACATCCTTTGTAGCCAAAGGTGGCGGACATCTATACAGTCGGTAAAAACAAGACCTGGAGCTGACTGTAGTTCAGATCACAAACTTCTTATTGCACAATTTAGAATCAGACTAAAGAGAATAGGGAAGACCCACAGATCAGTTAGATATGAGCTCACTAATATTCCTCATGAATATGCAGTGGAGGTGAAGAATAGATTTAAGGGACTAGATTTAGTAGATAGGGTCCCGGAAGAACTATGGACAGAAGTTTGCAACATTGTTCAGGAGGCAGCAACAAAAAACGTCCCAAAGAAAAAGAAAACCAAGAAGGCAAGATGGCTGTCTGCTGAGATGCTGGAAGTAGCCCAAGAAAGAAGGAAAGCAAAAGGCAACAGTGATAGGGGGAGATATGCCCAATTAAATGCAAAGTTCCAGAAGTTAGCCAGAAGAGATAAGGAATTATTTTTAAACAAGCAATGTGTGGAAGTGGAAGAAGATAATAGAATAGGAAGGACAAGAGACTTCTTCCAGAAAATCAGAAACATCAGAGGTAAATTCCAGGCAAAAATGGGTGTGATCAAAAACAAAGATGGCAAGGACATAACAGAAGCAGAAGAGATCAAGAAAAGGTGGCAAGAATATATGGAAAATCTGTATAGGAAGGATAATAATATCGGGGATAGATTTGATGGTGTGGTCAGTGAGTTAGAGCCAGACATCCTGAAGAGTGAGGTTGAATGGGCCTTAAGAAGCATTGCTAATAACAAGGCAGCAGGAGATGACGCTGAACTGTCATCTGAACTGTTTAAAATCTTGCAAGATGATGCTGTCAAGGTGATGCATGCCATATGCCAGCAAATTTGGAAAACACAAGAATGGCCAACAGATTGGAAAAAATCAACTTATATCCCCATACCAAAAAAGGGAAACACTAAAGAATGTTCTAGCTATCGAACAGTGGCACTTATTTCACATGCCTGTAAGGTCATGCTCTAGATCTTGCAAGGTAGACTCCAGCAATTCATGGAATGAGAATTGCCAGATGTACAAGCTGGGTTTAGAAAAGGCAGAGGAACTAGAGACCAAATTGCCACTATCCGCTGGATAATGGAGAAAGCCAGGGAGTTTCAGAAAAACATCTATTTCTGTTTTATTGACTATTCTAAAGCCTTTGACTGTGTGGATCATAACAAATTGTGGCAAGTTCTTGGTGGTATGGGGATACCAAGTCATCTTGTCTGCCTCCTGAGGAATCTGTATAACGACCAAGTAGCAACGGTAAGAACAGACCACGGAACAATGGACTGGTTTAAATTGGGAAAGGAGTACGGCAGGGTTGTATACTCTCACCCTACCTATTCAACCTGTATGCACAACACATCATGCAACGTGCTGGGCTGGATGAATCCAAGGCTGGAGTAAAAATTGCTGGAAGAAACATTAACAATCTCAGATATGCAGATGATACCACTTTCATGGCTGAAAGTGAGGAGGAGCTGAGGAACCTTCTGATGAAGGTGAAAGAAGAAAGTGCAAAAGCTGGGTTGCAGTTAAACCTCAAAAAACCCAAGTTTATGGCAACCAGCTTGATTGATCACTGGCAAATAGAGGGAGAAAACGCGGAGGCAGTGACAGACTTTGTCTTTCTAGGCACAAAGTTTACTGCAGATGCTGACTGCAGCCAGGAAATCAGAAGACGTTTACTTCTTGGGAGGAGAGCAATGACAAATCTTGATAAAATAGTTAAGAGCAGAGACATCACACTGACAACAAAGGTCCACATAGTTCAAGCAGTGGTATTCCCCGTAGTAACCTATGGCTGTGAGAGCTGGACCATAAGGAAGGCTGAGCGAAGGAAGATAGATGCTTTTGAACTGTGGTGTTGGAGGACAATTCTGAGAGTGCCTTGGACTTCAAGAAGATCAAACCAGTCCATACTCCAGGAAATCAAGCCAGACTGCTCACTTGAGGGAATGATATGAAAGGCAAAACTGAAGTACTTTGGCCACATAATGAGAAGACAGGATACCCTGGAGAAGATGCTGATGCTAGGGAAAGTGGAAGGCAAAAGGAAGAGGGCTGACCAAGGGCAAGATGGATGGATGATATTCTGGAGGTGACGGACTCGATCTTGGGGGAGTGGGGGGTGGCGACGGCCAACAGGAAGCTCTGGCATGGGCTGGTCCATGAAGTCACGAAGAGTCGGAAGTGACTGAGTGAATAAACAAACAAAAAAAATCCTTTGAGAATGGAAGGTGACCTTACAAGGTCAGGCTACACCTTGCTACACAGATCAGAATCCTAACAGGGGAGTGGGGTTTGGATGACTTTAAGCCTCCTCCCCCTGCTGCCCTTCATGCTTCCAGTATATATTGCCACAAAGACATTTAGTTGTAACATTAATTGCAGACATAGGGCAAAGGGTTAAAGCCACCTACCTCTCACTCTAGGGGCCTGATGCATATTAGCTCCCATGCACTAACTTTTGAGCAAAAAGCAGGAAAAAAACTAGCTACAGTCAGGGCCAAAAATATTGGAACAAGGCTAACTTTTGGCAGTTGGCCTCTGTACACCACCACATTGAAGTTGAAAGGAAACACACCCAGATGGGAGTGAAGTTAGGACTTTCAGCTGTAATTCAAGGGGTTTGACAAAAGTGGGGTACTAACCATTCAGGAAGTACAGCCAGTGGCATACACACACACCCATCGTTGGCGGCTCATAAGTAATGGAACGAATGGCTGACAAGCATCTGCATGGCCAGGTGTGGCCTGTTTCCTGGGTACCCCATGACCAATCAAGCAGAGAAAAGTCCTGGAGGTGGTTCTGAGTGTTACATTTGTGTTTGGTCTTTCTGTTTGCTGTTCACTGGAACTCCCAACATGAGGTCCAAAGAGGTGTCCATGCGAGTGAAGGAGGCCATCATTAGGCTGAGGAAACAACATAAACCCATCAGAGAGATAGCAAAAACAGTGGGAGTGGCCAACACAACAGTTTGGAACATCCTGAAAAAGAGGGAATTACCTGGCAAGCTCAGCAACAGCAAAAGGCCTGGAAGACAACTAGAGGGGATGACTGCAGAATTCTGCTCATGGTGAAGAGGAACCCTTTCACAACATCTAGCCAAGTCAAGAATGCTCTTGAGGAGGTAGGCATGTCATTGTCAACATCTACAGTCAAGAGATGACTTTATGAATGTAAATACAGAGGCTTCACAACAAGGTGCAAACCACTGGTAACGCTCACGAACGGAAAGGCCAGATTAGCCTTTGCCAGCAAACACCTTAAAAAGCCTGCCCAGTTCTGGAATAAGATTCTTTGGACTGATGAAACCAAGATTAACTTGTACCAAAATGATAGGAAGAGAAAAGTATGGAGAAGGAAAGGAACAGCTCATGATCCAAAGCATAGCACATCATCTGTCAAACATGGTGGAGGCAGTGTTATGGTATGGGCATGTATGGCTGCCAATGGAACCGGGTCACTGGTGTTTACTGATGACCTGACTGCTGATAAAAGCAGAAGGATGAATTCTGAAGTGTATAGGGCTATCCTTTCTGCTCAGATTCAGCCAAATGCTGCGAAACTGATAGGACGCCGCTTCATATTGCAGATGGATAGTGACCCAAAACATAGAGCAAAAGCTACCCAAGGGTTTCTCGAGGCAAAGGAGTGGGATGTTCTTCAATGGCCAAGTCAGTCACCTGATCTCAACCCAATGCCAATAGAGCATGCTTTTCACTTACTGAAGACAAAACTGAAGGCAAGAAGACCCGCAAATAAGCAGCAGCTGAAGGCAGCTGCAGTCAAGGTCTGGCAAAGCATCTCAAGTGAGGAAACTCAGCATTTGGTCATATCCATGGGTTCCAGACTTCAGGCAGTCATTGACTGCAAAGGATTTTCATCCAGGTATTAAAGGCGATCCTTAAGTTTGAAATGATGTTGGTTTGTTCCATTACTTATGAGCCCCCAATGATGGGTGTGTGTGTATGCCACTGGCTGTCCTTCCTGAATGGTTAGTGCCCCACTTTTGTCAAACCCCTTCAATTACAGCTGAAAGTCCTGACTTCGCTCCCATCTGGGTGTGTTTCCTTTAGGGGTGCACGAAAGTCACTTACTCACTTACCAAGAGAAAGTCACTCGCAGCTTTTCGCGGTGGGGGGGAGGTGCTTCGCTGCTCCCCCCGCGAAGTTCAGGCCGGGGGGGGAGGCTTCCCGCCTCGCCCGGCCGAAATTCAGGCCGGCGGGGAAGCTTCCCGCCTCGCCCGGCCGAAATTCAGGCCGGGAAGGAGGCGCCTTGCCTCACCCAGCCGCGAAATTAAAAGTTAAAAAAAAAAACACCCCCGTGATAGGCTACGTGACAATTAACGTAGCCTATCACGGCTAGATCTGCAAAGTTAGCCGTGATAGGCTACGTAAATCGTCACGTAGCCTATCACGGGTGACTTTTTTTTTTAAAAAAAAGTGCGTATGCAAATGGCGGCCCCCATAGGGAGCCGCCATTTGCGTTCCTTATTTGGTCGCTGTAGTCTACGTAAATCTTTACGTAGACTACGGCGAAAATAAGGGCAACGCAAATAGCGTTGCCCTTATTTTTGCCGTAGTCTACGTAATCTTTACGTAGACTACAGCAACCAAATAAGGAACGGGAATGGCAGCTCCCTATGGGGGCCGCCATTATCCATACGGGTTTTTTTTTTTTTTAAGTCACCCGTGATAGGCTACGTGACGATTTACGTAGCCTATCACGGCTGACTTTGCAAATCTAGCCGTGATAGGCTACGTTAATCGTCACGTAGCCTATCACGGGGGCATTTTTTTTTTCTTTTATTGGAATGGCGGCGGCGGCAGCCGGTCGAAAGACCGGCTGCCGCTCCCGCCCTGGACGAAGACCCGACGAACCGCCAGCTGGACCCGCCGCCGGGAGGGACATTCGGGAAAGGTAAGTCCCGTCCCGGGGGGGTGCGGGGGGGTGCGGAGAATTTCTCCCCGAAACTTGTTCGGGGGGCCAAACACGTTGGCACTCGGCCCCCCAAAGTTTCGGGGAGAAATTCTCCACCATCCCTAGTTTCCTTTCAATTTCAATGTGGTGGTGTACAGAGGCCAACTGCCAAAACAGTTACCCTTGTTCCAATATTTCTGGCCCTGACTGTACATCTTTCTAAAAGCAGAAATGCAGCATAGTCCCTGATCCCCCACCTTTCCAAAAGCAGACCTGCAGCACAGTCCCTCATCTCCCATATTTCTAAAAGCTGACATGCAGCACAATCCCCGACCTTCCTTTCTACCTGGTAATTAAAGGAAACATGGGGAGATTGGGGCTGAAAGACAGTGTGATAACCCCAATCTTTGCTGCTCTTTTCTGTGTGTTAGAAAAAGGACATGCAAGGATCATGTCTCATGCTAGAGATATTTATTTACACATTACACATTTCCTGATCTAGGTGCATTCTAACATGGTTGTAAGGCCCTAGCCCTATTCAGGCATTCTGCTCATGTGTAAGCACTAACACATGGGGTGGGGGAGAAATACGTCCACTAGCTTTGCTCCCCTCCTTTGGCCTCTACACATGGAAGTTGACTGTCTTCAAAGGAGAGTGCCCTCTATCCATTGAAACTCTCTTTGAGATTTTAGAATCCTGATGCTTGACAGGACTCAAGCATGCCCAGTGCAGTTCTCTTGTCAGCATTTTGACAGTGGGAGAGGAGCAGGGATGGCGGAGAATTTCTCCACGAATCTTCAGGAGGCCGAGTGCCGACGCATTCGACCCCCCGAAATTGGGGGCGAATGTCCCTCTCGGCGGCAGGTCCTGGCGGCGTTTCGGCGGCATTTCGGTGGGGGTGGGGGCGGCAGCCAGTCTCCCGACCGGCTGCCGCCACCATTACAAAATAAAAAAGTAAAGTTAAAAAAAACAACAACACCTGTGATAGGCTACGTGACGATTTCCG
This sequence comes from Heloderma suspectum, assembly GCF_057233095.1. NCBI lineage: Eukaryota > Metazoa > Chordata > Lepidosauria > Squamata > Helodermatidae > Heloderma > Heloderma suspectum. The sequence continues at coordinate 15,506,370 of NC_139471.1, read as the reverse complement.
TAGCCTATCACGGCTAGATTTCCAAAGTCAGCCGTGATAGGCTATGTAAATCGTCACATAGCCTATCACGGGTGACTTTGGAAGAAAAAAAAAGCACGTACACAAATGGCAGCACCCCATGGGCGCCGCCATTTGCGTTCCTTATTTGGACAGGGGTAGTCTACGTAAAGATTTACGTAGACTACGGTGAAAATAAGGGCAACGCAAATAGCCTTCCCTTATTTTCGCCGTAGTCTACATAAATCTTTACGCAGACTACCCCTGTCCAAATAAGGAACGCAAATGGCAGCGCCCATGGGGCACCGCCATTTGCGTACGCGCTTTTTTTTTCCCCAAAAAAATCACCCGTGATAGGCTACGTGGCAATTTACGTAGCCTATCACGGCTGACTTTGGAAATCTAGCCATGATAGGCTACGGAAATCGTTATGTAGCCGCCTATCACGGGTGTGTGTGTGTTTTTACTGTACTTTTTTTTTTCGCGGCCGGGGAGACGGGGCGCTCCTCCCCGGCCTGAATTTCGGCCGGGCGAGGCAGGGCGCCTCCCCCCCTCGCCTGAACTTCGGGGGGAGAAGCGAAGCACCTCCCCCCCACCGCGAAGCAAGCTGCGGGACAAGCTAAGTCCCTTTCGTCCATCCCTAGAGAGGAGAAGCAGGAAACTGTCAACTGAGACAAGAGTGAGATCATTTTGAGGGCTGAGAGTGTCATGCTGTCTGACTGACAGATCAGTGATCAAGAGGGAGGAAAAAGAAAAAAGCTATGCTGGAATCCTGTTCAGGCTTACTTCCAAGTAAGCCTATCTGTACATGCTGGGGCATATCTATTCATTTGTAGAAATCTACCCAACGAATGACTTACATGTGTTTTGTTTTTTAGTTTATATTTTTGTTTTTGTTTTCCAGAACACTGCAATAATAATTTTCTTCTTTCCAGGGAAATTCAATTATTAAAAAGCCTGCCAGTTTAAGACCAGAGTTAAGGCTATCTCATGTCGGCTCATGCTCTATAAAGCCAGGAAATTGGAAGCTGACACTGTTGCCTTAACAGGTCAGGTGTGCTTTGTGATCAGTAATTCTGTTGTGCAATGTCACAAATTATTCTTGTTTACAAGCAACAGACATGGTTCAACTCATCGGAGGATTCCTCTAGCAATGCAGTAATGTTCAGATGCTTCATAAGGTAATACAGGACCAGTAGGGCAACCTTGCTGGTCCCAGGCATTCCATCCTCCCCATCTGGATTTGGTCCTGAAAGGAAAGGTGTGGATGCATGGGGGGGGGGGTACATTGTTAGCAATCACAATTTTTGACATTGCACATCATTACTGATCACGGAACATTTTTTATTATGTGTTTAATATTAACATTTATATACTGCCTGATCTATTAAAACCCCATCAAGGCGGTGTACAGCAATTTAAAACAATAAAACCTTGCAACAATGAAAATAAGAACATTAAAAACAGTACAACCCCTGTGTTTAAAAGTACACATTTTAAAAGGCTAAATTGAAAAGATGTGTCTTTACATCGTATCTCAAGACCAAGATAGTGGGAGCCAATTGTAATTCTTGAGGAAGCACATTCTATAGTTTGGGGGTGAAACAGGAAATAGCCTTTTCTTGTGTGTCCAACAAACAGGCCTCTGTGGGTAATGGTGCCCTCAGGAGGGCCTCTCCTGCAGACCTTAATATTGGGGAAGGATCATAGTGAGTCAGGCAATCCCTGAGATAGCCAGTTCTTAAGCCATTTAAGGCTTTAAAGGTTAAGACCAACACCTTGAATAGAGCCAGGAATGCACTTGACAACCAGTGCAGGTCCTTCAGGACAAGTGTAATATGGTCCTGATACTGTGCACCAGTTAGCAGCCAATTGAAGCTTCTGGATACTCTTTGGGGGTGGCCTCACATTGAGCATGTTGCAGTAGTCTAAATGTGATGTACTCAAGCTATGGATAACTGTTGCCAAGCCAGAACGATTCAAGAAGGGTTGTAGCTGGTGCACCAAGCATAATTGTGCAAACACGCTCCTTGCCACCACCGCCACTGAAGATCCAGAGACGGTGTAGGATCAAGGAGCTACAGACTTGATCCTTCTGGGGAAGTGCAGCCCCCTTCAGAACAGGTTGAATGAATTCCAGTCCCCAAGTCAGGCTTTCTAGTTTCTACTGACCATCTTGCTGGGTTTAACTTCAGCTTGTTCACCCTCATCCAGCTCATTATTGAACCCAGGCAGCATTCAAGGGTTTCAGCTATTTCCTTCATGTTAGATGACAAAGAGCTGGGTATCAACAACATATTGGTGACACCTTACTCTGCAGCTCTGAATTACCTCTCCCAGTGGTTTTATGTAGATATATTAAACAACATGGGGGACAAGATAGAACCCTGTGGGACACCACATGCCAATGGCCTTGGAGTCGAACAGTAATCTCCCAGCACCAGCTTCTCGACACACTATGACTGAAAGGACCAGAATGGCTGCAAAACAGCACCCTCAAGACCCAGCCTCTCCAGGTGGTCCAGGAAGCCATGAGAGGTCTGAGAGAACTAAAGGGGTTGCACTCCCCCAATCTAGTTCCCAGCATAGGTCATTTGCCAAGGCAACTAAAGCAGTTTCTGTCCCGTATCCTGGCCAAAAGCCCCATTGAAATGGTCCAGGTAATCAAATATTTCATTCAGATGCATCTGGAGTTGTAACAGCACCACCTTCTTGATCACTTTAGCCAAGAATGGTACATTTGAGACTGGCCTATAGTTAGACAGATCTCCTGGGTCAAGGGAAGGTTTCTTTAATAAAGGGCTTATCACGTCCTCTTTTAAGTAAGACAGAACAACCCCATCCTGCAAAGAGGCACTTTCCTTAGCCACGGCATCAGTCAGTTTAATCAGCCAAGAAGGGCAAGGGTTGACTACACAGATGGTGGTCTTACCACTCCAGATACCCTGTTCACATCCTCGACATCCACAAGCTGAAAACAATCCAAAACTGCTGAACAAGTGGTTGCCGAGGTTACATCCCTCTGACCTGCTCCAATATTGGAGTCCTAGTTAAGGTGAATATGAGCAACTTTATGCGCAAGGCAACTTGCTTGCAGTGAGCCATCAATTGCTATGTCTCCAGCATCCTGGTGAAGGAGGCCTCGCATAGTAACTGAAGGACAAGATGCTCTCTCAGACTGTGCCCTCTGAGATAAACTCTGCATATGCTCCGGAACACATGACTTCACTCAAGTAGGTGACATGGCATTAGGTAAGGGAAGTCAATCTAACTTATTTTTTCTATTTGGCCCTGTGTAAGACCCTCCCGCTCAGCCTCTGTTCTCTATTGGCAAATGTAATAAACGCCATAAAGCAATTTGTAAATGTACAGTGCTTTGCCCTGAGCCTCCAAGCTGCTGGGGAGGGCATATATTCCCGGCTTCCATGCATGTGCTACAAACAGACAGCTGTGCATTCTTGGACAGCAGCTGGGAAAAAGCTGGCTTGAAAAAAATAAATACTGACACGGTATAGGCCTTCAGACGGTCTTTTACCTAGGGAGGTGGTGGGCTCTCCCACACTGGAGGCATTCAAGACGAGGCTGGACAGCCACCTGTCAGGGATGCTCTGACTTGGATTCCTGCATTGAGCAGGGGGTTGGACTCAGTGACCTTGTAGGCCCCTTCCAACCCTACTATTCTATGATTCTACCAGTGTTTGGTTGGATTCATCCCACGTTCTTCTCCAACAGCACTCTAGCTGATGTTCTTCCTGTTTCATTGCCCTCAACTCCCTGTTAAACAAGAGAGCTAACCTGGCTCTACCTGGAGGGAGAGGGGACTTCGGAGCGATAGCATCAGGAACCTGGGCCATTTTTGTGTTCCAGGATTTGACAGTACCACTGACACACAAGGCATGGAAATCCCCAAGTGCATTCAGGAAACCATTTGAAACCATCAGACACCTGGGGTGGACCATTCTAACTGGTTCTTCACCCCTGCAGAGGGCCGTACTGGCAGTTAGTCCAAAACTACTGATCTGTCCATGACAATGGAGTCACATGTAACTCAGTGCTCTGACGGTGGACAACTCCACCAGAGCAGAATACCAGATCTAGAGTGTGCCCTGCTGCATGCTTAGAGCCAGATACTAGTCAGGATAGGTTCATGGTCGCCATGGCGGACATGAAATCCTGAGCCACTCCTGACTAAGCAGCCTCAGCACATGGTTACGTCAGTTAAGGCATCATTGAACGTGCTGTGTGTGTGTGTGTGTGTATGGGGTGTTTAATATGACATTTATTTATTTATGTCTTACATTTCTATACCGTCCAGTAGCTGAATCTCTCTGGGCAGTTCACAAGAATTAAAACCATAAGATACAACAGGATCAGATGCAATATAAGTTTTAAACTACAATATAAAATAAAAATAAAAACCAAAATAAAACCTACCAGCAATTCAAAGACAGTAACAGAATTAAAGCAACAGAAATGCTTGGTGATATAAATTACGTTTGCCTGCTCTCAGCCACAATTCTAAGTCCCTTACCTACATGCCTATAATCCCTCAGAACCCCAGTTAACAACTAGATTATTGTATATCTGCCCAGCAATTTTTGGCTAACAATAAAACCAAGAAACGGTGTCCAGTTTTCTAGGCATTTTGCCGTGTTCAAAATTCACATGCTGTGTGTCCTAAGTCTATTAAGTGTCTGCATTATTGGAACATCTCAACATCTGTTCAGTTAGTTTTCTCACTTTTAAGATTTTGACTGAATCTCTCCATACACTTTCCAAGTTTGTTTATTTATTTATTAAACACATTTGTGTGCCTTCTTTCATCTTACAATACCAGGGCAGTATACAAAATGTAATTAAAAATTCTAATACAATCTACAATTAAAAAGAATAAAATGACAATACTGATTGCATTGACAAAAGGCAGGAAATAACATGACATAGAGAGCTTACACCAACCAACAAGATGAACCAATTTCAAATGCCTGCATAAACAAACAGGTTTGGAACTGGGCTCAGAAGTTAACAGGCAGCCAAAGTAGCTCTTTTAGAAGTGCTGTAATCTGACTCCACCTGGCTGTTGCGCTCTTCTCTAGCCAAAGTTTCGGAGATGTTTTCAAGGTCAGCCCCAAATACAGTACGTTTTAGTAATCCGACAATGAACCATTGTGGCCAGACTGTCCCTGTCCAGGAATGGCCATAGCTGATGAACCAGCCAAAGCTGGTAAACGGCGCTCCAAGCCACCTGGGCCACAAGTGACAGGTTGAATCGAGGAGTCCCTCCCCCGACCAAGCTATGCATCTGCTCTTTCAGGTGAGTGCAGCCCTCTCTAGAACAGACCATACACCCAATTCTCAGTGCTTGCTGAGGTTCTGTTTCCATCAGATTCTGCTCTAAAGAACATACCCTGCAATTCTCAGTGTGCTTGTGGCCAATCATAGTTAGTTCCCTAATTCCAAGCTGGAGGAAAAAAATCTGGGCTCAGGGAATGGTCTTGAAGGCATCTGAAGTGCTTTGTCTTCACAGTTAAACACATCTGGGCTTGCTCAGGCCCTTGACAGAAGACTGCAAAGCTCACGTGTACTTTCCTAAGTTCCTTTGAGGAAGGACTATATATATTAAAAAGTTGAATGCAGCCTCTCTTTAATCAGCCTAGTTGAAACGCCTGAAAGCAGACATGTTTATGTGCTGGAGACCTGGGGACTCAGAGGAAGTCACACTATTATTTCCCTTCTTTCTATTGTAGCTAAAAGTAGATGTCTGCTTTTAAGAAGAAGGAGGCATTCAAAGGTTGTTAAATGAGCCTCCCAAAGTCCCTGGCCTCTCTTCCTCTTTCCTTGTGGAATGCAAACTGTTTTTTGCAGTGACTGAATTTATTTTAGGAACCAGTTTGGTCTCCAGGCCAGGTGCGTCATTTGATTAAAATGTAAAGTGAGGCATCTATTCACCAGGCTACCATGCCAGCCATTAAGGATGTGATTTTTTAATGGCTGGAGTTGCTCAGTTTCATTCTTTTTCTTTCTTTTTACTGGCGAGCAGGAGTCAGAGGCAGTGACAACCTGCCATACCAATGACAGGTGGCATGATCAGAGTGCCTCCAATTCTTGTGCTGATTCAGCAAGTCCTTTCTCCACTGTCCTGCTCACTAGAGAAAAGGTTGGTGACACTGCAAATCTTAAGGCTATTTGTGTCACAATATGCAAAGGTTTGTTCTTGAGAGACTGCCTGGGGTGCTCATCGGGTTTCTGAATTCCTTGGAGGATAATTAGGGAGAAATTCCAGAAGAACATCTGTGTTAATCTGTAATGGAAAAGAAGACCGTCTCCCCACATGCACATGCACACTCCCCCGTCATGCTATATTAGTGGAACATGAGTAATAATATGGTGGTGGTGGTGTGTGTGTGTGTGTGTGTGTACATTTGGTGGCAGGGGGATTGTAGTCCATCAGGAAGGACAGAAATATGCAGACCGAGGATGTTCTCACCCTTAACCAGTCAAAGTCCGGTCCAGTCCAGACAATTGATGCTGATGGTGTCCCTCAACATAAACGTTTTGAAAAGTCACTTGCAGGTCTACCGTCTATAGGGTCAAGACAGTGAGGGCAGGGGGAAGGAGAAGGAGAAATGATTAGAGGTCTGAGGCTCAAGAGAAGAGCTATATTCTCTGACGCTGTTCAAACAATTGCTAAGAAGGAAGGATGCGGTTCTCTTCTTTTTGTAGTGGAAGGAATCGCCATCTCAGAACTGTCTTTGCCTCTGCTTTCCTTTGGAGTTTGTTTCTCAGTTCCTCATTTAACTCACCCACCCTATAAGCTGCACATATGTCTCCCTATGGCCGTGCGTGTGTATTTTTCTTTCTGATGTTTCTCTTGCTTGCACCAAAGATCCCCATTTAAAATGATTCCCTGTCTTCTTGTATGAATATCCATATATAGCATCTGAATCTCGAGTCTCTTTGCCTGGTCTTGGTGTGGGGATGGGGTGTAGAAAACCATTACATCATCCTATAACAAGAGGGAAGAAGGGAGGTTTAATGGAGGATAAATTATTAACTGAAAAGATATAATTTGCCTCAATTTCCATAGATATTCAAGAACCTCTTTGAGCATGAAGGGTGCCAGCTGTTTGAGAAGCCCTTAATTTGGCGCATGTGGAACATAGCAGGAAGCTGCTGAATTCTGGGGATTAAAAGCCTGTTTCGACAAAAGCAGGAATGGGGGCGCGTTATCGGAACAGGGGGCTGCATCTTTTAGAGGGATTTATAGCTCCTTGGATCCCTTAACTACATGGATGAGTCAGCTTGCTTTCTGGGCCTCTGTAGCTTCACTTAGTGTCCATAACAAATAGGATATTCTCAAACCAATGCACAAGATGGCATGGCAGGAAAGCAGACACCAGATGCTGGGTAAATATTGTCAGGTATCCTCTAGCTGCCTTACACCGAGTCACACTATCCATCTAGCTCAGTATAATCTACACTGACTGACAGTGTGTGCTCAGATATTGTGTTTGATCACCGTCCCCCTTTGCAGTCAACAAAACAGAGGCTCATAGTTCAAGCTATTATGGCTTTATTATGCTAAAGGCAAGCCCTTACACAATGCAGAAGGAAGCTCTCAAGCTGCCCCTGCCTCTAAGCAACTATTCTAAGATCTTTATTAGGGAAGACAATCTGCAGGGTAGTGAAGTTGCCCAGAGTTTGCCTGTGGACATCGACGGTCAAGCCTGCCTAAGGGTGATGCCCCTCCTTTAGGGCAGTTCCCTTCTGCGTTGGCTTCTTCTCAGGCTCCTCCTTAACTCCACCCACTTCAACTTGCGATGCACTCTGGTGTCTCTCAGGTCGAGCCTCTCTTCCTCCTCCTTGGAAATTTGAGTTCCCATGGTGGAGGGGGGGACGCGGCAACTCAGCTTGGGCCATCTGTTTGTCAAGGCCTTGGGAAGATTTTCTCAGAATGCCTGGGGGCTCTGGGAGAGGTTCCTCCCCCGTTCTCTGATCTAGCTGTTCCAGCTTTGATTCAGAATCGGAGTCCTCAGACATCTCAAGGGACCTGGGCTTAACCCTGACATCAGAAAGGGTTGTTTCCCAGCTCTACCTGGAGATGCCAGGGATCAGTCCTGGAAACTTTTGCATGCAAAGCATGTACTCTATCATGGAACTATTATCCTAGCATGTTAGGGACGGAGTGGGGTAGGTGGGGTAGGGATGTACGAAAGGTACTTACCTTTTGGGGATTAAGCTGATGGTGCGGGGGGAGGCGTTCCGTCCCTCCCCCCGGAATCCTCGCCGGGGGGGGTGCTCAATTCCTCCCCCCCGGAATCCTGGCTGGCCGGCTGTGCTCCGCAGCGATTCTGCGGCGCCGCCAGACGGCTCCGCCAGCAGCCGGACATCCAACCACTGGCTAGCAGGGACGCAAATGGCGGCAGCCGTAGTCGCCGCCGTTTGCGTCCCTGCAGTCAGCCGTGATAGGCTATGTAAATCTTTACGTAGCCTATCACGGCTGATAAAAACAAACAAACGCGCGTACGCAAATGGCGGTGGCCATAGCCGCCGCCATTTGCGTTCCTTATTTTGGCACGTCTTAGTCTATGTAAACATTTACGTAGACTAAGACGGTGAAAATAAGGGGAACGCAAATAGCGTAGCGTCTACACTATTTGTGTCTTAGTCTACGTAAATGTTTACATAGACTAAGACGTCTTAGTCTACGTAAATGTTTACATAGACTAAGACGTGCCAAAATAAGGAATGCAAATGGCGGCGGCCATGGCCGCCGCCATTTGCGTACGTGCGTTTTTTGTTTTTTGTTTTAAGTCAGCCTTGATAGGCTATGTAAACATTTACGTAACCTATCACGGTGTTTTTTTTAAAATCTAGCCGTGATAGGCTATGTAAATCTTTACGTAGCCCATCACATTTTTTGTGTGTGTGTGTGTGTTTTTAAACCTGGAAATGGTGGCGGCGGCAGCCGGTCAGAAGACCATGGTGGTGGGCCATTCCGCCACCGATTTCAGGGGGCTGAATGCGCTGGCATTCGGCCTCCCTGAGATCCGTGGCGGAACTTTCATACACCCCTAAGGTGGGGGTAGGCGCATAGCTGGGTAGGCTGGAGTGGGGTTGAGAGAAACTGGTCATTTCAATCTAGGGCTGGATGGTGGGCTGTCTGTCTAACTTTTGAAGTTATGGGAATGGTAGTGGGAGACATATGTCCCCCCTTAATTAGTTGCATAAGCCACAAGACCAACCCAGAGGTGTAAAGAGAGGCAGCCAGGTTAGACATTATAAGATCTAATTGGGAATCAAGACAGGAACAATGTAGTATTTTGTTTAACATACAAAATTCCAAAGGCAAGCTGTCACTGGTGGCCTGCTATGGCTGGGTCGAACTCAGCCCTAGGGCAGATCCATTTTGCAAAGCCACTAGGCAAGCAAAAAGTCAAAAGCACAGTATTACCAAGCCAGAGGAAAGGGCTTCACAAAAACAGGGTCATCCAGAGTTCAGACATGAGAGATCAGTCCAAGGAGATGCAAGCTTTCGAGGTACCTGGAGCTGAAATAAAGGCATTGTTCCAGCAACTCTCAACTGAGAGCTCATATGCCTGAGCTCCCAGAGCCTCATGCAAGGCTCAGCTTCAAGTCATCATGGGCACTTTATCAGAAGTGGGGGGCCTTTGTCATGAGGAGGCCCTTACACAGGAGGAGGTCTTTACTCTCAAGGAGACATCCTCAGCAAGCTGGGCGCTCCTTTGCCTGGCCACTGTCCCTAGCCTGAATGCTGGATACCAGGTGCTGGTATTCTCAGGGCTAGGTGATGGTTCAGCATCCCCGTCTGCCTCAGAAGCTGAGCTCTCTGCCTCTCCAGGAGGCAGATGTGAAGTAGTGCAGTGCCGAAAATTTTCCCCACCTTTTTTTCAACCGTTCTCTTTCAATCTGATAGAAGAGAAATCGCTTTTGAAAAGAAATGCAATACTGAAAAAATTTTGGAGAACTTATCATGGATTGGAGTTGGGTTGCTTGTGCTTACCTTACTTAAGAGGTGGTGGAGGAATGAGCACAAGTGTCCTGTATTTCACTGTACAATCATCTCTTTGGCAGCCTGTAGCCTCCTCAGCTTCAGACACCTGAACTGAAGCCCAGTGGAAGGCATCATGAGCTAATTCATCCCGTAGGGCTTTTTCAGATCCAGACATGCAGGCAGCCTGGGAGGCTGACTTATGATTACTCATAGGTAAGCTCAAAAGCACCACCAAAATAAATTCAACATAAATTACAGACTGTCGTGAAAATGAGGCAGAATAAAACTTTCTAGAAATTGGAGGACAGATTTTGGCAAAGCACTAACTCTACCTCGTCCCTGGAGCTAGACACAACACTGCCCCCACCTGCATTGTGGGGGATGCAAATGGGGAGCCAGCCTGCCAACACAGTTAATGCTGTTGCAGCACACACACACCCCAACCCTTACCAAAAAACGAAAGAAGCTGTGCCACAAACTCTGCCAATGGGGAGCCCCACCTGAGAGAAACTGTGGAGAATTTCTCCTCCCCCTGGAGAAATTCAGTGAAATTATCTCCCAAATTTCTCTTCCCACAAATAAGATGGAGAATTTTGAGAGGCCATCTGTGCACAGCTCTAATCTGAAGGCATCACCCCTGGGGTCCAGGCCCATCTTGGATCCCTGAGGGAACCTGGGGACATCTTGCTCCAAAGTTTCTAGCTCTTCCTGGTTTGCCTTACTAAAGAAACACATGAAGGAAGCTGAGTGGTGAATTGAAAAGAACCCCCCCCCCAAGTCATTCCTTGATTAGTTTACTAGATCCCCTCCTGTCAGGGTGGACACTGAGCCCATAGAACCTTAGAGCAGTTCTGATTCTGAGGAGGAACAGCCGTCCATGGGAGAGGAGCGCGCTCATCCCTCCCAGGCCCTGCAGCTGGCAGAGATTCCTCCTGCCGGCATTCCAGAGATAGATAGCGTTCCTGGGAGTGAAAGAGCGTGGGAGGAGGGCTGGCTGGATTCTCGATGCAGACGCAAAGAGCGACGAGCTATGGAGGGCGCGGAAAGGAGGCGTAGCGCCTGTTTGGTGCGCAAGCAACGGTCGCGCCAGAGGACCTGAGGGAAAAGGGGAGGGACTCTCCCTAGCCCATAAGTTCAGGGTCTGCAAGTGATTCTCCTTCAAATGGAGACCAACTGTTTCCAACCCAGGGCATAGGTCACTCTGCTGTTCACAGCTTAGTCGCTGGTGATAGAGTTATTAAGTTGTAAAAGGAATAAAGCCTTGAAAAGAATCCTTTGTCTGTGTCTGGAGTTGGCTACTGGAGTAGACTGAAAGAGGCCGGCTAGGGCCCTCTGACACCTCCCTGCTTAAGGGGAGCAGGGGTTGACCGTGCATGGTATAGAAAGGGTGGATGCATGATATCGAGGTTGTTACCCAGAGGAAAGAGAATGTATGTATGTGGGTTGATGAGAAGGTACTACGACCTTGTTGCCTTTCCCTTGTTCCATCCTCCTTGTAGTATGTGCTCATTAGAGTTGAGCCTGAACACTTCTCCTCTCCTTTTGATTATTGCCACAAAGTGACTCAATTATTCTCTGTGTCTTTTTACTTCCCCCTGGAAGTGAGAGAGAGAGAGAGAGAGAGAAGTGTGTGTGTGTGTGTGTGTGTGTGTGTAGGATCTGGAGAAAGATCCGGAGAGTCTGATTTATTTATTTACTTACTTACTTACTTAATTTCTTAATCGCCCATCTGGCCATCACCCGGCCACTCTAGGTGATGTACAATAATACAACAGTTTAAAACAATAAGTTTTCACATCAAAACATCGTATTTCTAAAAATACCCTAACCCACCCCAAATGCCTGCCTGAACAACCACATTTTTGATGTGTGGCAGAAGCTCATTAAAGAGGGGGCACGGCAGAGTCCCCTAGGGAGGGAGTTCCACAGAGTGGGGCCACCACTGAGAAGGCCCTCTTCCCTCATCCTCACCAGCCTAGCTGTACTGGCTGATGGGACAGAGAGAAGGCCATCCGAGGCTGATCTTGTTGAGTGGCCTGTCTGGTGTTGCTGGAGGCGCTCCTTGAGATAGGCTGGGCTGGAACCATATAGGGTTTTAAAGGCCAAAACCAACACCTTGAATTTGGCCCAGAAAACAACTGGTAACCAGTGCATCTCCTTCAGCACCGGAGTGATGTGATCACCCTGGTGGCTGCCTTTAATCAAGTGAGCTGCCACGTTCTGCACCAGCTGCAGCTTCTGAACCGTCTTCAAGGGTAACCCCATGTAGAGCGCATTACAGTAGTCTAGACAAGAGGAGACCAGGGCATGTACTACTGATGGGAGAAGATGGTTGGGAAGGCAGAGGCGCAGCTACCGTATCAGATGGAGTTGGTACAGTGCTGTCCAGCTCACAGCTGACACCTGAGCCTCCATGGACAGCTGGGAGTCTAAAATGACCCCCAGGCTGTGGACCTGGTCTTTCAAGGGTAGCCGTACCCCATTCAACACCAGGTCGACATCCCGCAACCTCCTCTTGTCTCCCACCAAAAGTACCTTGGTCTTGTCAGGGTTCAGCTTCAGCTTATTCCTCCCCATCCGGCCACTCACCGCCTCCAGACAGGGATTCTACAGCCCACCTTTTTAAGGATCTGGAGAGAGATCTGGAGAGACTGCTTTTTAAGGATCTGGAGAGTCCTTCAGCCTAGTGCACACTGCACATCTAAGGCTTTTAGAGCAAATGTAGTCACAGAACTTGTTTGACCAATCTCGGGACACCCCCCCCCACCTCACTGAGCTAAAGCCTAGATAGAGTCCCTTTTATATGCTCCCAGTAACCCTCCTCCACCCACCCACACATGCGGCGCGGCGGTCGAAAGGACTGGGACAGGGCTAGGGCAGGGTTTTTACCAGTCGCATGCGTTGGAGGACTTCCAGAAAGCTTATAAAGAAGAAAGCATATAAAGTGGGGGGGGGGAGTGGCCCAGGGTGCACATTGGCTCCAGGCAAGCACATCAGGGGTTGTATCAGGGAAGCAGGTTTTGCTTCCTTTCCATGCTCCGGTTTTCATGTCATTTCCTTTCCTGTCTGACAAAAGTTTCTCCTTGTCGAACATATAAATTTCGGCACAAGTAAAAATTTACAAACATTTGGTTCAGTTTTCTTTTTTTCATCTTCAGAAGGTAATCCAGCTTTTCAGATCCAAAGTGGCAGGCTTTTGTTTCAGCAAAGTTATGTTAATGTTGTCAAGCTTCATGTCGGGTCACTGAACCGACGAGGGAGGAGTTGTCATAATATTGATGGGAAGTTTTGGCAAGTTAATTTCAAAGCTGTCACTTGGCGTCTCCCTTGCTGATGCTTCCTAATAAAACCCTGTGTTGATTATGGGTCATGTCTGACAGCGAGAGAGCAATCCTTGCAACTGGAGCTATCAAACAAATGTTTTCTAATTCCCCCCAAACCCCTCCTCCGTACCTCTCTCCTGCTTATCTACCCTCTTGGCTGTGCTTTGACACACAAATGGAATATACAGATGATCAAAACAGAACTTGCTTTTAAGAATTTGAAAAACTCTGAATTTATACCCCAGCCTGCACTTCACCGATTGCCCTTTCTCTCCAGGACTTCTATAACCTCCTCTTTCCAAGGGTGGCTGGAAACTACACTCTTCTCGGTTGCTGGACAAGTGTTGTTATGTGATTCCTTTAGGAGTGTTGTTTGAGGGTTTTAAATATATAACAGTACATATTTGTAACAGTGGGGATTATGCCAGTACATTTTGGGAACTGAAGTAACAAGTATGCTTACAATTATGCTTTGTATTTAACCTTCCTTGCATGCTAGCTGATGAAATCCAGGGTTCCTGCCTGTTAATGAAGTCTAGCGTTGTTGTCACCTGATGAAGGACATAGAATCATAGCATCAAAGGGTTGGAAGGGGCCTCCAAGATGATCAAGTCCAACCCCCTGCTCAGTGCAGGAAGCCTGATTCCCAGGCAGTCTCCAATCCAAGTACTAACCAGGGCTGACCCTGCTTAGCTTCCAAGATCAGACGAGATCGGGTGCATCCAAATCAATCTTGCCCATTTTGGCCACTGAATCATATGAGCTCGAATCAGTTAAGTCTGCATAAATGAATGTATAAATACAATAACAGATTTGAAGGGGAAAACAAACTTCCTTTTGCTTTTAGAGGATGCACAGATGACACCATCTTGGAAGAGGTGTCCCCTATTGCATGGCAGACAAGGGGAAATGCCTCTTTTTAGATGCACACATCATCTTGAACGAAAGCATGCTTTTGTCTGTTAAAATGGTTGAACATAAGAAGCCCTGCTAGAGCAGACCAAAGGCTCGCTTTGTCCAGTATCCTGTTTCCTACAATGCCCAATTAGATGCCTCCAAGAAGCCCCCAAAGCAGGGCTTTAGGGAAATGGCCTACTCCCTCGCAATTGGTACTTGGAGGCATACTGCCGCTGGACCTTGAGGTCCCATATAGCCATCATACCTAATAACCATTGATAGGTCTATCTTTCAAGGGATAGTCTTGTTCTTGTTGTGGTTTTCTCTTCCTATGCAACCTCATGCAGCGTTGGTTGGTTGACTACAATCCCTTTAATCAGGTGACAGCCATAGTACTCTTGTACATAAATTTGCCCAGGTGCCCAAGTAAGATGTAGAACCTTTGGCATAATTCCAAGGGACCTGCTTATTTCCCCGTAAGTGTGTAGCTTCAACTGTAGGCCCTGTGGTGCTGTGCACTTTCTTCACTCCTGCAGCATGCTTATAGAATAGTGGGGTTTGGGTTGTGGATTGTGAAGTTTGATAGATGATCCTGTGGTGAAGGTCAGATGTGGTTAGGCCTTTGTAACATCTCTGTCTCTCTGTCCCAATTCTGTGGTTCTATGAAACATCTTGCATTCCCAGTATATTGACCTGACAAATGATACCCTGTGATTTGAATTGGGGTGGATGGGGTTTGGAGAGAGGCCTCTTAGATCTTTGAGCACATTTCGAATAGCTCTTGGGGAATATTAAATGTAAAGCATGTAACAACATTAAATTAATTTCATTGATTTTCAAAAGAGGGGTCCTTCGAAACACCTGAATGTATAAAGAATAATTGGTCTGTTTATTATTCCTGCCCTGGAGTGTGCCGCATTTCTCGGTACCTTGAATAGCTTGTTTACCTCTTACCCTTCAGCTTGGCATAATAGATAGATCTGCTTCCCTGGGGCTGGCTTCTATTTCATTCCCTTTTATTATTGGTTTTTGTGCGATTCTATTACCTGTTCAGAGCTCCCAAGCCTCAGACATATTGGTTGGGAGGTAATGATGGTTTTCGAACCCAGGCTAATGCCTCCGAAACACATACCGCGTCAATGGATTGGACTGAACACCGGGCCAGCTGGAGCAAGGAACGGAGAGCCTTTTGCCATTTAAGAAGCGGAGTGGTGCTCTCGTGGCAATTGGCTGGCCCCATCAGCTCCCACTTGCTATGCGGGCTCACGCAGGGAAATTCAAAGCAGCATGCAAAAACAAAAGGCCTCCTGCTATCTGAGAACAGCATTAGTTCCCCACGATCTGTTCTGAACGAGCTGGGTCTCCTGCCAGTGCCAACGTCTAGTTTAGATAATTTGGCCTTTGTGTTTTCTCTGCATGCAGATGAGCTCCCCAAGGTCACTGAGTCCCGTTGCAACGCCAGTGGGCAAATGCCTTACCTGTTTCGTCATGCCCTCCACACCACCGCTGATTAGATAGCGAAGACACACTGATCAGCTGCTGCTTTGGGGGCCCAGTGGCTGTCCCTGACTTCATAGCTGGGGGACAATGTAAGGAAGATAAAGAGACCAAAGAAGTCTGACCCTAATCAACATCCTAACCAGCACACACATACACACCTTGTTTTGCTCTTCAGGTGATTTGGAGTAAGGGAGGGGGAAACGCAGACCAAAAAATATCGTAGATGGAATGGAATAACTGCTTGGGTTAAGGCAGGACTGTGCCTTTAATAAATTAAATAAATATTCCAGCAATTATTTTCAAGGTCTGACTCCTCGCTTTCGTGTTGTTTTGTGCTGCTTTTAAATCACGGTTGCTGTTTTATTATTTATTATGATACTTTGCTTTGTTAGAATTTGAAATTTGTAAGTGGCCCTGAATGTGTGTGTGTGTGTGTATCTACATCTATATAAATATAATTTAGAGGTAGGTGTAAAGCATGTGTGTGTGTATCTATATAAATATAATTTAGAAATAGGTATAAAGTGGCACAAAAGCAAAGCAACAAGGAGGCTCTGGATTAGTTACTCTTTCTATCTTTCTCATATATATATATATATATATATATAGAGAGAGAGAGAGAGAGAGAGAGAGAATAAATAATATAAATACATTTTTAAAAAATGAGAGAGGAAAGAGTTGATTTGTGATGACAGTTGGGCACAAGGGTCCATGGAGGAGGGAGGTATTTTTGTAGGCTTCTCACAGTACACACTGACAAGTAGAAAATCATCCTCTAATGTCTGAGACTTCAGCACACACAAAACTCAAATTTCTTTTCAGTATTTATTTATTTACTTAATTCAACCAGGGGTGGGCAACTTAGGGCAGTTCGAGGGGCAATTTCCCTCCCCGCCCCAACCTGCCATGAACTGTGTTTCCCCCGCCAGCACCCCCACACTACAAAAAGGGGGAGGGGTGAAGGAAGGGAAAGTTGCACTTAGATCATAGCTTCTGCTATGGAGCTGTAGAATGCACAAATTTAGCTTGCTTTCAGGCTAAATTTGTCCAGTCTAAGCCTCTGTAGCAGTTTGCCGCTGAATTTCTCAAGCCGCAATGTTTTCTCCCTTTTTTCCGGTAAAAGGAACAAAAATCAGGGCAGCGAGGGGGGGGGGGGCGAGGGGGGCTGCACTGGTTGTGTGTGTTGGCCATCCCTATTTAAATCTCTCTGGCTGAGACCTACAACCTTGCACTTTTTAAGGGAATGCTGTGATTCTCACAATTACGTAGCATACTCGATTCGGTGTTGCACGTTCTACTTAGGTTTTTTTTTTCTGGTTCAGGCACAGTTGTGCAAACTCTTGGATGCCTCATTATGGAGAAGGCTTATGGATCTGCTGAGAATTCATCCCTGTCCAAAAGGGCCCTGCAGTTATGACCTCTACCCCAAGCCCTTCTAAGCAGTGCAGCTCCGTGAACATGGTGACTCATATAACCATCACACACTTTCTAATAAACACACCAAATTAACACTATGCATGCGTTTGCACATCACAATTAGCTAGAATTGCCGTGAATTCGGGCTTACCGTGAAGGAGCAAGCGTGCTCGTCTGCTCAATCATTCCCACTTCACTCTTCTTCCTTCCAGTAGCAGCAGCAGCTAAACAAACCAGGTAGCCTCCGTCTTGGGTTTGTTCACCATTATGTTTGAACTGGGATCTCTGGCTTTTTCCTCTTGTAACAAGCCAGACTCAGAAGCCAGGGTTTTGTACTTGCATCTGAAAATGATAATTATGCATTAGCCTTGTGGTATTAATTTGGAGTGTTTTTTGTTTGTTTGTTTTTATTAACAAGTATTTATGTATTTATGTATTTATTTAAAATATTTCTTGTCCACCTTTCAGGGCAGAAGCCCTCCCAAGTCAGCTTACAACAATAAAATACATAAAATACATAAAATAAAGTACACAGTCAGAGTGAAAACCTGTTATATGCCACTGCACTACTGCAAAAATATTCATCTGTTGCAGAAGGGCTCTGTAGTCCTTAATTTTCAAAAGCCCCCAAGGACTCCAACTTCTACGAGGTTCCCATCCTCCCCTCCAAGATATTGTCCTATTTTGCATGAGAATTCACGTACTTTCACCAAAAAGTCACCATGTTTCTCTTTTGTATAGATTAGGAAGTTTGATATTCCTGGTTCTTTCAAGATTCCTGGTTCTTTCATTCCTGGTTCTTTCCTGGTTCCTGATTCCAGGTTCTGGTTCCTGATTCCAGGAATCCAGGTTCTTTCCTGGTTCCTGATTCCAGGTTCTTTCCTGAATCCAGGTTCTTTCCTGGTTCTGGAAAGGAACCAGGAAAGTTCCTTTCCAGAATCAAAAGTTCCTGAAGTTTCAGGAATCAAAAGTTCAAAAGTTAGAGTTAGTTTCAGGAATCAAAAGTTTCAGGAATCAAATCAAAAGTTTCAGGAAAATCAAAAGTTTCAGGAATCAAAAGAAAAGTTTCAGGAATCAAAAGTTTCAGGAATCAAAATCAAATCAAAAGTTTCAGGAATCAAAAGTTTCAGGAATCAAAATCAAATCAAAAGTTTCAGGAATCAAAAGTTTCAGGAATCAAATCAAAAGTTTCAGGAATCAAAAGTTCAAAAGAATCAAAAGTTCCTGAATCAAAAGTTCCTGAAGTTCCTAAAGTTTCCAGAATCAAAAGTTCCTGAATCCAGGTTCTTTCCTGGTTCCTGATTCCAGGAATCCAGGTTCTTTCCTGGTTCCTGATTCAGGTTCCTGATTCTTTCCTGGTTCCTGATTCATTCCTGGTTCTTTCCTGGTTCCTGGTTCTTTCCTGGTTCCTGATTCTTTCCTGGTTCCTGGTTCTTTCCTGGTTCCTGATTCTTTCATTCCTGATTCTTTCCTGGTTCCTGATTCAGCATCTTTTCCTGATTCCTGGTTCTTTCATTCCTGGTTCTTTCCTGGTTCTTTCAAGATATTCCTGGTTCTTTCATTTTGAGAGCCTTTATCCGTGATTTTTGGAACCTCTGGTTGATTTCTGGCAATTTAAGTGGTAGTGCTGCTGACAGTTATTCAGCTACGGAATTATGGCTAAAATAGTCTGTGGCAATTGAATTGGATAGCTTTGTGTAACTCCATTGAAAGGGGACTTCATTGTCTCCCTGCCACATGGCCTCTCCTTTTGCAGATAAAACTGGAAAGAAGCAGCTTTCCTCCCCACCACATCACACTCTCAACTCCTTCCTCTCCACTCACCTTTGCTGCACCATAGTACACAGTGCATCTCCTTTGCAGATGTTTGTAATCTGTTCAGTGGGTGAAAATAGTCATTATCTTGTTAGCTTGCTGTGGTGAAGGAAGTTCAGATTTACATTTCCACAGATAACCGCCAAGCAGACACAAAAAAAGTATTCTCATCCAGCAACGCTAATTGGGCTCAATGCTGGTCTGCCAAGGGAGGAAACCCCTCCACTGCCAAGGCATCAGTTCCTCCATGGTTCAATTTAGAGTGGATACTGGGAGAGCCAGTTTAAAAATAGGCATGCTGTGGTGAAAGGGGAGTAGATTTGATAGTACAGCCTAAGAACAGGAGGGAGTGTGGTGGTGTTGTTGGATGGCCAGAAACCCCTCCACTGCCAACTCCAAGGCATCAGTTCCTCCATGGTTCAATTTAGAGTGGATACTGGGAGAGCCAGTTTAAAAATAGGCATGCTGTGGTGAAAGGGGAGTAGATTTGATAGTACAGCCTAAGAACAGGAGGGAGTGTGGTGGTGTTGTTGGATGGCCAGAAACCCCTCCACTGCCAACTCCAAGGCATCAGTTCCTCCATGGTTCAATTTAGAGTGGATACTGGGAGAGCCAGTTTAAAAATAGGCATGCTGTGGTGAAAGGGGAGTAGATTTGATAGTACAGCCTAAGAACAGGAGGGAGTGTGGTGGTGTTGTTGGATGGCCAGAAACCCCTCCACTGCCAACTCCAAGGCATCAGTTCCTCCATGGTTCAATTTAGAGTGGATACTGGGAGAGCCAGTTTAAAAATAGGCATGCTGTGGTGAAAGGGGAGTAGATTTGATAGTACAGCCTAAGAACAGGAGGGAGTGTGGTGGTGTTGTTGGATGGCGAGAAACCCCTCCACTGCCAACTCCAAGGCATCAGTTCCTCCATGGTTCAATTTAGAGTGGATACTGGGAGAGCCAGTTTAAAAATAGGCATGCTGTGGTGAAAGGGGAGTAGATTTGATAGTACAGCCTAAGAACAGGAGGGAGTGTGGTGTTGTTGTTGGATTGCCAGAAACCCCTCCACTGCCAACTCCAAGGCATCAGTTCCTCCATGGTTCAATTTAGAGTGGATACTGGGAGAGCCAGTTTAAAAATAGGCATGCTGTGGTGAAAGGGGAGTAGATTTGATAGTACAGCCTAAGAACAGGAGGGAGTGTGGTGGTGTTGTTGGATGGCCAGAAACCCCTCCACTGCCAACTCCAAGGCATCATTTCCTCCATGGTTCAATTTAGAGTGGATACTGGGAGAGCCAGTTTAAAAATAGGCATGCTGTGATGAAAGGGGAGTAGATTTGATAGTACAGCCTAAGAACAGGAGGGAGTGTGGTGTTGTTGTTGGATGGCCAGAAACCCCTCCACTGCCAACTCCAAGGCATCAGTTCCTCCATGGTTCAATTTAGAGTGGATACTGGGAGAGCCAGTTTAAAAATAGGCATGCTGTGGTGAAAGGGGAGTAGATTTGATAGTACAGCCTAAGAACAGGAGGGAGTGTGGTGGTGTTGTTGGATGGCCAGAAACCCCTCCACTGCCAACTCCAAGGCATCAGTTCCTCCATGGTTCAATTTAGAGTGGATACTGGGAGAGCCAGTTTAAAAATAGGCATGCTGTGGTGAAAGGGGAGTAGATTTGATAGTACAGCCTAAGAACAGGAGGGAGTGTGGTGGTGTTGTTGGATGGCCAGAAACCCCTCCACTGCCAACTCCAAGGCATCAGTTCCTCCATGGTTCAATTTAGAGTGGATACTGGGAGAGCCAGTTTAAAAATAGGCATGCTGTGGTGAAAGGGGAGTAGATTTGATAGTACAGCCTAAGAACAGGAGGGAGTGTGGTGGTGTTGTTGGATGGCCAGAAACCCCTCCACTGCCAACTCCAAGGCATCAGTTCCTCCATGGTTCAATTTAGAGTGGATACTGGGAGAGCCAGTTTAAAAATAGGCATGCTGTGGTGAAAGGGGAGTAGATTTGATAGTACAGCCTAAGAACAGGAGGGAGTGTGGTGGTGTTGTTGGATGGCCAGAAACCCCTCCACTGCCAACTCCAAGGCATCAGTTCCTCCATGGTTCAATTTAGAGTGGATACTGGGAGAGCCAGTTTAAAAATAGGCATGCTGTGGTGAAAGGGGAGTAGATTTGATAGTACAGCCTAAGAACAGGAGGGAGTGTGGTGGTGTTGTTGGATGGCCAGAAACCCCTCCACTGCCAACTCCAAGGCATCAGTTCCTCCATGGTTCAATTTAGAGTGGATACTGGGAGAGCCAGTTTAAAAATAGGCATGCTGTGGTGAAAGGGGAGTAGATTTGATAGTACAGCCTGAGAACAGGAGGGAGTGTGGTGGTGTTGTTGGATGGCCAGAAGTGGGATGAGCTCTAGGGAGGAGTAAGGTAACACTGTAGGAATATTATATGCATCAGGAAAAGAGTATGAAGTCTGAGCAGCAGAATTACCTGGGTTGGTTTGCTTTTCCAGTTACTCATTCAAGGCAGCACAGCAGTGGGTTTCACTATGAGCAGGATCATAATGCACTTTACACACACTTCCTTCCCCCCTCCTTTTCCCCCTTAATCTGAGTCTTCCATACGTTTCATTATACTGCCACTAGGTGGCGCTGTGGTCTAGTTCCTCTTATTGCTGGTTTTCCTGTTTTCACAGCGGAACTCAAGCAGAACTCAAGCATTGTAATTTGATAGCTCATTATCTCTGATCTTTTAAAAAATGGAATAAAGGCCACGTAGTGCAGGAGACACTCTAGTGGTTGACAACATCATCTAAAGGACCACAGACTTGCATGAGCAACCAATCTCAACAGCAGGATGAAAGCTCCATGTGAAGAAGCCCTATGTGTGAATGATCCACTTTGCCACTAGTGACTTGTTACATGCAATCAGGGAAGGCTGTGCTAGGTGCTGTACAGAGCACCAGAGTGATATCACCAGGCTCCTTGGAGAACAACTGATCTAAAGGCCAAACTAGATGCAAGCGGGTCATCACTCACAAGTCCACGACATCTGCTTATGAAACAGCAAGGGGAGGGGCTCTAATAATAAACAGAGTGTGTGGGAGAGGGGTGCTGGAGCCTCTTCCCTTCTGCCCCTCCTTTCCCCTTGATTGCTTCAGTCATTTTCCTCCATTCCTGGAGAAAGCCAGATACCTCCTAAGGGCCCTTCTGATTTGTACTGCCTTCTACCTAGTATCCTTTCCCTGCTCTGATATGAGAAATAAGTTGGGAATGGAGAAAATGGGTCTCCTGTGTGCTCCTTCTACTGTTAAGGTAAAAAGGCCACCCACCAACCCATTTTGCATGTAAATGGGATGGGTATATGAAAGAAAACATAAGAACATAAGAAGAGTCCTGCTGGATCAGGTCAAAAACCCATCTAGTTCAGCAGGATCCGTGTTTCCCACGATGGCCAATC
This sequence comes from Heloderma suspectum, assembly GCF_057233095.1. Classification (NCBI taxonomy): domain Eukaryota; kingdom Metazoa; phylum Chordata; class Lepidosauria; order Squamata; family Helodermatidae; genus Heloderma; species Heloderma suspectum. The sequence continues at coordinate 15,483,967 of NC_139471.1, read as the reverse complement.
AGATGTCTATGGGAAGCCACAAGCAGGACATGTGGGTGATAGCCCTCTCTCTCACTGTGGTTCCCTAGCAACTCATATTCTGAGGCATACGGTGTCTGATCCTGGAAATGGCATATAGTCATCATGACAATTGATAACCTCCTTTTCCATGAATTTGTCTAATCCCCTTTCAAAGCCACCTCTGTCGTGTTGTGAATTCCATTGTTCAACTATGCAGTGGGGATAATTTGTGAATGCCTTAGAATCATAGAATAGAATAATAGAATCACAGAATAGTAGGGTTGGAAGGGGCCTATAAGACCATCAAGTCCAACCCCCTGCTCTATGCAGGGATCCAAGTCAAAGCATCCCTGACAGGTGGCTGTCCAGCTTCGTCTTGAATGTCTCCAGTGTGGGAGAGCCCACTAGTTAACTAGCCTTAGTTGAACTACAGAGAGCCTTGTGGCACCCTAATTCTGGTGGCATACATTTTCGTGGACTATAGCCCACTCCATCAGATGTAGTCCTCAAAAGCTTGTGCCAGTATAAATGTGTTAGTCTTTCAGGAGTCGCAAGATTCTTTGTCGTTGTTGTTTTTGCAACAGACTAGTATGGTTGCCCTGTAGAAATAGATAAACTATGCACTGTGAAGGAATTGCTTCCTTTGGTCTAAAAAGAATGTCATGAGGGCGAGCTTCCTCTTCAAGAGGGAACTCTGACAAACTAAGCAATCCCCCTCTAGCTATCAGGAACCAAAAGGCTCAGGAAATTGGATTATCTTGGTGTGAAGCGTTTCCATCGCACCTCTGGATACAGGATGTCAGTCTTGAAGGCTGAGCCATCAAGTGGAAATAGGCATGTTTCCTCAGCTATTATGAAAATACCTGACAATGCTCAAATCGCATGTGAACAGAGTCTGGAAAGGGTGTGAGATATCCATCACACAGGACTACGCTACGTGCTCTATGGAACTGACTTCTGTCTAGGAGCATAGTAGGGCCTCTCCCCAATGCAAGTCCTTCTGTAGCCCCAAAGCTAAGCGGGATTGTGGTAGGATCCGGGTCTAGTTCCCTGCCTGGTGGCTGAAATCTTTATTATTGGGGATAATTCTTGTTGCATTTGTCTACCTCCTTCCCTCTGCCTTCATCCTCCAACAGTAGGGGATGATAGAGCTTCTGGCTAGGCATGGAATTAGCGGACCTAGAAGGCCTTTACTGTCTCTAACGTTTTATGATTCTAATTTTAACCTGGGATTATTGCACAGTTACTCCCCATTATTAACCAATGTGGCAGAAATTGGTTTCACAATTATAATAATAACTTAGATTTATTATAACTTTGTTGTTGTTGTTGTTGTTCAGTCGTTCGGTCGTGTCCGACTCTTCGTGACCCCATGGACCATAGCACGCCAGGCCTTCCTGTCCTCCGCTCTCTCCCGGAGTGTGCTCAAGTCCATATTCATTGCATCGGTGATGCTATCTAGCCATCTCATCCTCTGCCATCCCCTTCTCCTTTTGCCTTCAGTCTTTCCCAGCATCAGGGTCTTTTCCAGGGAGTTTTCTCTTCGCATTAGGTGGCCAAAATATTTGAGCTTCAGCTTCAGTATCTGTCCTTCCAATGAGCAGTCAGGGTTGATTTCCTTTAGGTTTATTATAACATACATACATACATACATACATACATATATAACTTCCATCCCCAAGGAAAGCTAGAAGATTCTTCTTCTTCTTCTTCTTCTTCTTCTTCTTCTTCTTCTTCTTCTTCTTCTTCTTCTTCTTCGTCGTTGTCGTCTTCGTCTTCCTCCTCCTCCTCCTCCTCCTCCAAAAAGCGTGTTTTGGTCAAAACTGATGGCAGACTTAATATGCTTATTCTGCTATGACTACCATGGAGCCATTACTGGGACAGGAGGCAGCCAATCACTGAACCAGTTGTTCAAGACAGGAGGTCAAACAGAGCAAGCAAGTCCAGGTTTTTTAACTCGCACACAGAAGGTGAGGCTGGCCAAGTGTCAGCACCTTGAGGCAACTGCCAGGCCCCCACTGACACTTTCCTTGGCCCCTCTTAAGCACCCTCTCCCAATAATGCCATTTTGACTTCCCAACAATTCCTCAGAGTGATGTTTACATTGGAAGGATTGTGGCACCTGGCACTGATCAGAATACATTGTTGTTGCAGCTGGGGGGGGGGGGCTGATGTAGGAGGGGACCCAGAAGAGGGAAATTTGCCAATGCCCTCCTTAGTCCTGGATCTGTGCCTGAGGTGAAGGACAAGGGGAAGTGTGGACTATGCAGGAAAAGGGGGGGCTTTATTAAATCCAGATACCTCAACCCCCCCCCCCATTTAAGCTAAATTATGTCCTCTATGGTAGCCAGGAGAGGGAATTCACAAAAGATAAGGGGGGAGGGGGGCCTTAATAAGGCCCTCCCTACCTCCCTGTAATTTATGCACTGGGCTAGAAAGTAAAAATGAATATTCCCAAATAGAATTGGTCAAAAATACTCGGCTGCTGTGAAATTGACAGAAGTTTTGGCATTGACTGGAGCAAGAGCCAAATTTCACTTCTGGATCAATACTTGAAGCAGCATCCAGCACTAACTATACATCAACCACTGGAGAACATTAGTGTTCCTTAATAATCTTCCACCAAGCCAGACTGTGAGGGATGGCATGATGAAATACATGCTTCATGTACACCTCGCTTGGCCTTCTTGATGTACCGTGTGAACAGAAGCAGAGTTCAAGAGACTCATAGTTTCCTAATTGGTCAGTGCCCTCATCTTTCTTCCTTCCAAGGATCTGGGGGCAAGCAAGAGCAACTTTGAAAGGTGGGGAGGGGAGAAATCTAAGCCATGTCTTCTTCTTATGGCCGGTTAGCTAAAACCCAGTGATAAAATCATATGCCAACACAACAGTGTCAGTACAAAGGACTTGTTTTAGTATAATGATTTCCTCCACCTTGGGGTCATTTTTGAAATTATTCATTGATATGATCACGGATGGAAAATGATGTGTCCACAAGGGAAGCCCATAAGGGTTTTCAGTTCCGATGTAACATTCATCTTGCATGTTCCAACAGGAATCATTTCAAAACAAAAACCGGGTTGGGTCACAGAGGTCTTGTGCTCGCTTCCCTGATGGCTGATGTAGGTAACGGTCTGCAGGTCAGTTAGTCTGAAGTCAGGCCAACCCCACTGTGCTAGAGGTTGCTGTGCTTAGGCCCAGAAGCAAGCTTCAGGGACTCAGAAATCCCTCAAAAGAGAGGTGACCATTAGAGGTCCCATAATTCTTCTCCAGCTTGGATTTAAATGTGAGCTGGGGAACACCGGCTGGCTTCAGGTCTGCTTTGAAGGACTGTTCTTGGGAAAACTGGGTCTAGGGGCAAACAATCCTCTCACAAGAGACCCTCTTATCTTGAGGGCCCACCACAGGGGGGGGGGGTGCTTTCCAGCCTGAGTTCTCCCAGGTTCAGCTCCTCAAAGCAAAATTGGGGCTCTGTTGTTTTGCTAGGGGGGTCATTTGAGGGGCTGCCCCCTGGGAAAGCTCAGCCTGGGGGGCAAATAACATTACTCTGTCATTTCGCTAGGGGGCTGCCTTGATGAGCCACCTCTGAGAAAATGCAGAATTTGGTTTGGTTCGGCAGTTGGCCTGGCCTAGATTTGGGGTGGAAATAGCCCAGTTCATTTCTCGACGAATCTCATGTGAGCCAACAGGATTCTATTAGTTTCTTGCACCCGTGTCTTGTTCCATCTTTCATGGCGGTCTCTCTTTCTGACTGCTTGCCTGTGACCAGCAGGAAGTACAGACTCTTCTAATTTTCTGGGTTAACATCATCCTGGACGTGTAACATTATCCCCCCCCCCCTTAGGTATATTTACCAACCTAATCCTGAATAAGAGTTCTGTACAAACTCAAACATTTGCTTAATTTGGGCATGAGTTTGGCCAATGAAGGTGTTTCCTCGCTCTCTGTATATTCCATTAAGGTACTGCTGCACAGACATTCTTGCTGTACATCCTTCTCTCCGAGAGACAGTGAGAGAGAGCAGAGCAGAGCCCCCTTCCCCTTCCTAAGAGCAGACATTTCAATGTTTGCTCCTTCAGAGCGCAAAGTCGGATAGCTTCAGTTGCTCCCCTTTCTTTCCCAGCCTCCACATTCCTCCAGAGCAGGCTGACAGTGCATCACAACCCAGCAGGACTTGATAGGTGGGAGGAACTGCAGAACTGATGTGGCAGGTAGTAATAGAGAGGAGTAGAGTGTGCTGAATACCATAGGGATTGCAGCTACTGCCAGATGTTTAGTTCCTGAAATGGGCAACAAGTGAACATCTGGAAGGTTGGAAGGCATTGCCACTTGTCATTAAGGAGCCCGTGAGCTTCCTGCAATTGATGGGAAGGGACACATCCCTTGGGGGTGATATGCTGATCAGATCGGAGATATAATAAGAAGGGCAGCTGCTGCAGTGGAATGACATTCCCTGAGGACTAGATTCTGCTTCCTGAGAAGGCAGGCTTGGAGATCAGTGCTCTCTCTCTCTCTCTCTCTCTCTCTCTCTCTCGCTCTTGCTCTCTGAGTGCACCTGGAGCTTTGTTTTCCACAGTTCGCTTCATGTGCAGAAATGCTGCATCCCCCGTGGCATCATGTATCCTGTTGGTCATATGTTTGGCTAGCTGGTAGCATAGTCACCAGCATCTAATAGGTGAAAATAGAGACACACTTGTATCACCCCCATTTCCTGAGCTATCCCCTCCACCCAGTTCTTAGACATTGCTGAAGGCTCTGCCCTTCCTGCTATATTCATTTAGCCTGCATGTGTTCAATCTGTGGGGAGCTGCGCTCCACCAGTTTGAAAGTCTACACAGTGTTTCTTCCTCTGGCTAAAGGTGTAGCAGAAAAAGCTCACTTGCCCTATAACAGAATCATGGAATCAAAGGAAGGGACTTTGGCAGTCATCTAGTCTAACCCTTCAGTGAAGGAAGCAGGTACAGATATCCATGAGAGATGGCTGTCCAGCTTCTCTGTAAATGCCTCCAGTGAAGGAGAACCCACCACCTTCTGAGGCAGCCTGTACCACAGCCAAGCAGCCCTCACTGTTAAGATGTTTATCCTGATGTTTAGCTGAAATCTTTTTCCCTGCACTATCCACCCATAGGTTCTAGTCCTGCTCTCTGGATCATCAAATTTGGTTATATTCCTCCATCTGCTAATGGCATAAAGTTTCTCCTCCCTCCCAGGGCTGGTCCTACCATTAGGCCCCATGAGGCAATTGCCTCAGCCAGCAGTGTCAGCCCCCAAGCCATTCCTTCTGAGCCCTCTGCGGCACTCCCCTCTCTTGGAGGATAGAGCTGTATGTGCCACACAGACTGTCTTGCACCCCCAAAGCTAGCTTGCTGCCTTCAGGTGTAGTAGGGTAGGGGTGGGCAGAAGGTAAATCATAGAATAGTAGGGTTGGGAGGGGCCTACAAGACCATCGAGTCCAACCCCCTGCTCAGTGCAGGAATCCAAGTTAGATCATCCCTGACAGATGGCTGTCCAGCTTCATCTTGAGTGCCTCCAGTGTGGGAGAGCCCACCACCTCCCTAGGGAATGGGTTCCATTGTCGTATTGCTCTAACAGTCAGGAAGTTTTTTTCCAGATATTTAGCCAGAATCTGGCTTCCTGTCACTTGAGCCCATGATTCCGTGTCCTGCACTCTGGGATGATCGAGAAGAGATCCTGGCCTTCCTCTCCGTTATGACATTTCAAGTACTTGAAGAGTGCTATCGTATCTCCCCTCAGTCTTCTCTTATCCAGATGTTTTGGACTTCAACTCCTAGAAGCTGCTGCCAACGTGGCTAATGGTCAAGAATGCTGTGAATTGAAATCCAGAACATCTGGAGATCCACTTTCTGCCCAGCCCTGTAGTAGAGGATGCTGGTAGCCTTGTTCCCCCCTCTAATTTGGGACTGAGAGCTAATGGCCCTTTGCAGGCAGCTGAAAGGGGGAGAGAGTGGAAGAGCTTCTTTCATGGAGCACATTCATGTGGGTGTTTTCCACCGGAGTAAATGCTGAATTCCAAGGCTGGTGAAGGTGGACTGTCTTCATACCACAGCTTCTCCAGCCAATTGATCGAGATTCTTCACTCAGCAACTGTTGATAGGCAGGTTCGTGCAAGATGTAGCCAGCAACACTGTTTTTAAAGCAACTGGGTGCACTACTGTAAGAGGAGGGAAACATATGCCGCTATATATTATGTATTATGATATTTATGAGAAACCCAGGAAGAAATCCATTCCAAATTTGCTAGTCAGTTTGTCTCGTTTTAGATTATGCATCTAAAGCAATCTTATCTTTAGCTGCCCATCAAGTGAAGGATGTGACATTGGAGAGTTGCCACGGTTGCACTAAAGAAGGGGGTACATTGAAGCTGTAATGACCCATAGAAACTTAGCATCCGGCCATTCCTTGTCCCGTAACCACCTGCCCTTAGATCATTAGCAATTGTTGTTCACATGGAGGCATCAGAACTCTTAATCCTTTTAATCCAGTTTCCCTGAAACTCAATGTACTAATTATCCATTTCATGACCTTTGGTGGTTGTAAGTATTCTACTTTTAAAAAACAAATAGTGATGGCCATGCCTTTTGGTTAAGCAATAACTCTAAAACATATGTATTGGGCTGGACTGGAAGATGCCCTGAACCCGTATCAGCTCCTATGTGTGTGATGGGAAATGAGAGCACACCTTTTCTCCCAGCTGAACCCTCCTTCCTTTGATGGCAAATGGACATGAAATTATTTAAGGTGTGCAGGTGTAAAAACCAATGTGTATACGCTCAGATCGCATGGTTATTTATTTATTTTAAATTATCTGGCATATCAATGGCATGTTTTGAGCCTTTGCAGGTTGGATTTTACCTGCACAGGGGTTTAACAACTTTGGGCCCCTGGGAGGATGTCTGCTGATATGCTGATATCCTGGAATGCACAGGGAGGGAAGATGGACTCTCACCCCCCACCATGTATTTGTTGTTTATTCGTTCAGTCGCTTCCGACTCTTCGTGACTTCATGGACCAGCCCACGCCAGAGCTTCCTGTTGGCCGTCACCACCCCCAGCTCCCCCAAGGTCGAGTCCATCACCTCCAGAATATCATCCATCCATCTTGCCTTTGGTCAGCCCCTCTTCCTTTTGCCTTCCATTTTCCCTAGCATCAGCATCTTCTCCAGGGTGTCCTGTCTTCTCATTATGTGGCCAAAGTACTTCAGTTTGGCCTTTAATATCCTTCCCTCAAGTGAGCAGTCTGGCTTTATTTCCTGGAGTATGGACTGGTTTGATCTTCTTGCAGTCCAAGGCACTCTCAGAATTTTCCTCCAGCACTACAGTTCAAAAGCATCTATCTTCCTTCGCTCAGCCTTCCTTATGGTCCAGCTGTCACAGCCATAGGTTACTACGGGGAATACCATTGCTTTAACTATGCGGACCTTTGTTGTCAGTGTGATGTCTCTGCTCTTCACTATAAGGGAGTGGATTTAGTTTCTCTCCCAATCCAGCTTGTCCCTAGCATAAGTACTAGTACCATAGAGTGGTTACTTACATGCAGCTAACATCTGTTGAAGCATACATGTGTAGTTTAGCATGGACACCCACTTATTTTTGTTTTTGTTTGTTGCATTTCTATCTCACCCTTCCTCCAAGGAGCTCAGGGCCGTGTACATGGTTCTTTCTCCGACACCCATTTTGTCTTAACAGCCCTGAGAGTAGGTTGGCTTGAGAGATGGTGACTGGCCCAAGATCACCCAGTGAGCTGCATGGATAAGCAGGATTTGACCCTGGGTCTCCTCTGTTCTGGTCTGACACTTGAATCACCACATCATTCTGGTTCACATTTGTTGGGCGTCGGGTGAGTGGGGCATAGCTCAGTGTCAGAGTGCCCCCAGCATCTCCAGGTAAGGCTAGGACAGACCCCTGTCTGAAACCTTGGAGAGGTGCTTCCAGTCAGTGTAGACAATACTGACTTGGTATAGGCAGTTGCACATGTTTGTGTCTTGGCCCTAGCGAATGAAATAAATGACAGAGAAGATTTAGGATTGGACTTGAACCAAACTGTCTTAGTAATATGAGTGCCCACAGTTAAAACAGTGCAGGTTAGTGTGATGTCATGAAAAGATACCTTTTCGATTAAAAAGGAGGAGTTTATCATAAAATTAGCATTACCTTATAGGCTATGCTTAACGCTGATAGTGTCCCAGCTTTTGTAGTTACACAGAATTTCTCATCCAGCATGGGAAAAACAAACATAGATCATCTTCAGTTCCACATAGAGTGAGGCTGCTACAAAATGCAGATCCACTGAATCTGTGAGCCTCCTTCCATTCCAACCACAGGAACAATTGATTTGACTGATGGATTGTTTCAAACAGGATAATTGTTTCAACCCAAACAGCTTGCTCTCAGCGGCTAATTCCATTACTTAAGATGCAAAGTGGGGCTGGGGAGTTAAAACGTCAAGGGGTAAGCGGCAAGGGCAAATTACGTCTTCTTGGTGCTAGATTAAAGGGCATAGAAAGCCCTAAGTTTACAGCCTGGTCCCCTGCATGTTCATTTGAAAGTAAGCCCCGCTGAAATTACTGAGTGTTGTGTGTAGGAGGTTAAAGTGTTGGGACTGGACTGTTGTGAAGCTCTCTGGGTGACCCAGTGGTAGGAGCTAGCAGCAGGGACACTCTTCTCTTGTGCTGCTGCCTGATGTGATGAGCCAGCCATTTGGAGCATCTTTGCAGGCAATGAAGTATTCTTGGCCGCTGGGATGGCCCTGCCCACCCAGGCCAGCCAGTGTGTGTTCCTGCACTCTGCGGCCTACAAAAGCCTTCCTGCTTAGACTGGGACCTTGCTGGAGTAGCAACAGTCATCCTGGCTCTGGTGTGTCCTTTGGCTCTGATTCCCAGCTGGGTCCCCTAGCATAACTCCTGGCTCCCATCTGACATGGGCCAGTCATCTGCTCTCAGCCTAACCTATTTCTCAAGGTTGTTGGAAGACCAAAATGGGGGCAATGCCCGTATACCCCCCTGCGCACCTTTGTGTGAGAAATAAATTGCTTTACCAGGCCACATATCTTTCTGACCCTAAAGGACCACGCTTTGGGTAGGCAGTCAAGAGTCAGTGAATCTTTCCCACCCACCAGAAAGCCTTATTAAGAATATCTTGCTCTGATGCAGCTGGGCAAGGTGGATTCCTTTAAGCATCACTGTAGTGTTTCTAAATCAGGTGCTCCTTGGGCACATCTTTCCTGGTTGCTCTTGCAGGAAGATTAACTGCCTGACAGATGTGAACTTTTAAAACCACATTGTATTTGAGTTAGGGGTCATCCACAGAAAGGTTGTGCAATAATTTATGTATTTATACTACGCTACTCAGTAGAAACCTGACCTTTTTTGGTGGTGGTGGTGGTGGTGGTAGGAGGACCCTGAAACATAAACTGTTTTCCCAGTCGTCTTGGAACGTTGCACACACAGTTGCCACAGATCGAAGGCTCGGCGTAAGAAGCAGCAGGTGCCTCTTAAGGAGGGAACATAGCCTTTGGGTTACCAAAAAGTTGACAGCAAGAGAACGTGGCACTGGCAACTGTGACTCCCTAATTAAGGCATAAATCTCAGATTGCATGCCTTAACTTCACATAATACATACGGACAAGGTGTTGCTGTGGGAACCATACATTTTCCTGAATCTGTTTCCATTCTGTGCAGAGTCTTCCGACTTTCCCAGGAGACACTCTGGGGGAAGCTAGTTCCTTTGCCTATCAGAAGTTTAAAGCACAGGGGAGACAGTTCAATAGGATACACAAAGAAGGGGAGGAGGCCACGGGAGAAGCAAAGAATAAACAGTAGATAGGATGCCTTGGATCCTATCCAAGGCATCCTATCTAATGCCTTGGATGCCTTCTTAGATACCTTCTTAGAAAGTCCATCTTTCTTTGTTGCTGCTGTGGCACTTGGGCGCCACATGGATAGGTACCTTGAGTTTGGGATGCTTTTCTCTGTAGAGGCACACACCCCTGCCAACTCCAGGAGCAGAACCCTCTGGTGTGTCATCTGACAGCTCATGGAGTCTATTCAGCCTAGTTCTCCCATGCATCTTCGTCCTGGCCTTCTGACACTACGTAGAACATTCTTCCCCAACCCAGTGTGCTCCAGATGTGTTGAACTGTGGCTCCCATTATTCCAAAGCCTATGGAGTTAGTATATTTCAGTCAAGCATGTGACTGGGATGCTTTGGGGAGGGACAGTATCTCAGTGGTCGAGCACCTGCTTTGCATGCAGGAAGTCCCTAGGGTCCGTTCCGTGGCATCAAGGAGCTGGTGATGTGAAAGACCCTTCTGTGCCCAAGATCCTGAACAGCCACTGCCAGGCAGAGTAGGCAGTATTGGGCATGGTGGACAAGTAGTCTGACCTAGGGTAAGGTGACATCCCCCCCTCCTCTCTCTCTGGCTATCCTTCCCACAAGGCAGGGGGCTGGATGATCACCTGGGAACCACCCAACATTGCAATTCCTTGTGTGTTGGCTTGATTGCTACCAAACAGACACCAACACATTTGGTCCATGAACAGCTGCAACGGTGGCCAATCTTGAATCAGTGTTGACCCCGTGAGAGTGTCCAAGGAGCAGTTAAGACTTGTCTATACTCTGCTTTGCATCAGGCTGCCCCTTTCTACAATATGCAACTTCACCACTATCAGCTGAGGATGGAACAGGGGAATGAGGGTCACAGTGACTTTCCAGAGAGCTGACGCCAGAGTTTCCGGGTATCACTTGTGCCGGGGCAGAAGCGTTTTGCAAGCACCGCATCTGGTGGGACTATAGAGCTGTGTTCTCCCAGTTGAGGGCTGCCTCTTTGTTTCCCTGTTCTTGCCTCTGCATGTGTCATTCCTCCCTGTGCATTTTTGTGTTCTCAAATCAGATGCTTTTAAGGGAGAAGGGCCCAGGTTATGCCGTCTGGAGCATCCCTTGGCTCTAAAGTGAGCACAGCCTTTCTGCACTCCTTCACTGGTGTGATTAGTATTCTGCTGCTCAGATGAAAAAGGCTGCCAAGACGGAGCCTGAGGCATTGTGTCAGAGATGATTGACTGAATCATTTTCAGCACCTCGCAGTTACAGACCCGACAAGTTTATATTACAACACTGATAACCCACCCACCCACCCACTGAGTGGTTAATTTTTTAAAAAAAGAAAAAAGCGGGTGCTAGAGACTAGAGTCTGCAGGAGAGACCTGAACAAAGCTTCTACTTAATCACAGCTGTGTTCAGCATGCTTGTGGCAAGTGTTTGGTGAGAAAGTGCACTTTGCACATGCTCAAAGGCATTCTTCTCTTCTTAATATGATCAGAGGGAGGCTGTTTCATTGGAAGGAGCAAACCTACTCCAGTGATCCGCAGCTTAAAGCATCATGACTTTCTGAATGGTAGAGGGGCATTTTGGGGGGTGGGGCTCAAAGAATCCAAGAGTATTTCAGTTAACTAGATTTAATATTTGCCCCATAGGGCTTCTTCACACGGAGCTTTTATCCTGCTATTGAGATTGCTTGTGGACGTTTGCGGGTCCTTTAGATGACGTCGTCAAACTCCAGGGCAACTCCCACACTAAATGAACTTTGCTGCATTTTTTTAAAGATCAGAGATAATGAGCTATTGAATTGTAGTGCTTGAGTTCCACTTGAGTTCCCTTGTGAAAAGAGGAAAACCCGAAATAAGGGAGCTAGAACACAGCATCATCTAGCAGCTGTATAATGAAACATATGGAAGACTCAAATAAGGGGGGGAAAGGAGGGAGAAAGGGAGGGGAAACACGTGTAAAGGGAATCTGTTGTGATCCTGCATTTAAAATGGAAGCAGAAAGCCCTGTTTTATATGTGGGATTTAGGCTGGTGTAGAGATGCTCTTCAATATTGAACCTCAGTGACTGGAGTGCAGGAAGGAGTTGTTCAGTCATTAAGTCCTGTCTGACTCTTCATGACCCCATGGACCATAGCACGCCAGGCCCTCCTGTCCTCCGCTCTCTCCCGGAGTGTGCTCAAGTCCATATTCATTGCATCGGTGATGCTATCTAGCCATCTCATCCTCTGCCGTCCCCTTCTCCTTTTGCCTTCAATCTTTCCCAGCATCAGGGTCTTTTCCAGAGAGTTTTCTCTTCGCATTAGGTGGCCAAAATATTTGAGCTTCAGCTTCAGTATCTGTCCTTCCAATGAGCAGTCAGGGTTGATTTCCTTTAGGATTGACTGATTTGACCTCCTTGCAGTCCAGGGGACTTGCGTATCACGGCAAAAAAAAAAGGGAATGCAAATGGTGGCGGCTACAGCGGCTGCCATTTGTGTTCCCTTTTTTAGCTGTGATAGGCTACGTGAGTATTTACGTAGCCTATCACAGCCATTCGAAAGATGTGTGGATGGCGGCTGCAGACACGGCTGCCATTCGAGGAGCACTGGAACAGCCAACCAAGGAAGGATCCCTTCCGGGCCCATTTCACGGGGTGGGGAGGCAGGGGGCTTCGTTCTGCCACGGATTTCAGGGGGCCAAATGCACTGGCATTCGGCCTCACTGAGATCCGTGGCGGAATTCTCCGCCATGCCTACTAGGTTGTAGGATTTTGAGCATAACCTTGCTGGCATGTGAAATGAGCGCAATTGTACGGTAGTTTGAACACTCTTTGGCATTGCCCTTCTTTGGAACTGGAATGTAAACTGACCTTTTCCAGTCTTGTGGCCACTGTTGAGTGTTCCAAATTTGTTGGCATATTGAGTGCAGCACTTTAACAGCATCATCTTTTAGGATTTTAAATAGCTCAGCTGGAAGACTGTCATCTCCGCTAGCTTTGTTGTTAGTAATGCTTCCTAAGGCCCACTTGACTTCACTCTCTAGGATGTCCGGCTCAAGTTCAGTGACCGCACTATCATGGCTATCAGAGACATTCAGATCTTTCCTGTATAGTTCTTCTGTGTATTCTTTCCACCTCTTCTTAATCTCATCAGCTTCTGTTAGGTCCCTGCCTTCTTTGTCCTTTATCATGCCCATCTTTGCACAAAACGTTCCCTTGAGATCTCTGATTGTCTTGAAGAGATCTCTAGTCTTTCCCATTCTGTTGTTTTCCTCGATTTCTTTGCATTGTTCATTTAAGAAGGCCTTCTTGTCTCTCCTTGCTATTCTCTGGAACTCTGCATTCATTTGGATATATCTTGCCCTTTCTCCCTTGCTTTTCGCTTCCCTTCTTTCCTCAGCTACTTGTAAAGCCTCATCAGACAGCCCCTTTGCTTTCTTGCATTTCTTTCTCTTTGGGATGGATTGAGTTGCTACCTCCTGAACAATGTTACAGACTTCCATCCATAGTTCCTCAGGCACTCTGTCTATCAGGTCTAATCCCTGAAATCTATTCCTCACCTCCACTGTATATGCATAAGGGATATGATTTAGGTCATACCTGAATGGTTTAGTGGTTTTCCATACATTCTTCAATTTAAGCCGAAATTTTGCAACAAGAAGTTCATGATCTGAGCCACAGTCAGCTCCAGGTCTTGTTTTGACTGACTGTATAGAGCTTCTCCATCTTTGGCTGCAAAGGACATAATCAATCTGATTTCGATATTGACCATCTGGTGATGTCCATGTGTAGAGTTGCCTCTTGTGCTGTTGGAAAAGTGTGTTTGCTATGATCAGCGTGTTCTCTTGGCAAAACTCTATTAGCCTTTGTCCTGCTTCATTTTGTACACCAAGGCCATGCCTGCCTGTTATCCCGGTGATTTCTTGACTTCCTACTTTAGCATTCCAATCCCCTATGATGAAGAGGACATCTTTTTTTGGTGTTAGTTCTAGAAGGTGTTGTAGGTCTTCATAGAACCGATCAACCTCAGCTTCTTCGGCCTCAGTGGTTGGGGCATAGACTTGAATTACTGTGATGTTGAACGGTTTGCCTTGGATTCGTACTGAGATCATTCTATCATTTTTGAGATTGTACCCCAGTACTGCTTTTCTCACCCTTTTGTTGACTATGAGTGCTACTCCATTTCTTCTAAGGGATTCTTGCCCACAGTAGTAGATATAATGGTCACCTGAATTAAATTCGCCCATGCTTGTCCATTTTAGTTCGCTGATTCCCAAGATGTCAGTGTTCACTCTTGCCATCTCATGTTTGACCACCTCCAGCTTACCTTGATTCATTGATCTTACATTCTAGGTTCCTAGACAATAATGTTCTTTACAGCATCGGACTTTCTTTTCACCACCAGACACATCCACAGCTGGGTGTCCTTTCGGCTTTGGCCCAGATGCTTCACTCTTTCTGGCGCTACTTGGAAATACTCTCTGCTCTTCCCCAGTAGGATATTGGACACCTTCCGACCTGAGGGGCTCATCTTCCGGCATCATCTCTTTTAGCCTTGTGATACGTCCCATGGGGTTTTCTTGGCAAGAATACTGGAGTGGGTTGCCATTTCCTTCTCCAGTGGACCACATTTTGTCAGAACTCTCCACCATGACCTGTCCATCTTGGGTGGCCCTGCATGGTATAGCTTATGGCTTCCCTGAGTTACGCAATCCTCTTCGCCACAACAAGGCAGTGATCCATGAAGAGGGGAGGAAGGAGATGGAGCACCAAAGAGGAGTAGGGATGGTGGAGAATTTCTCCCCGAAACTTCGGGGGGCCGAGCGCCAACGTGTTCGGCCCCCCGAACAAGTTTCGGGGAGAAATTCTCCGCACCCCCCACCCCCCGCCCGAATGGGACTTACCTTTTTGCCCTTATTTTCGCCGTAGTCTACGTAAAGATTTACGTAGACTACAGCGACCAAATAAGGAACGCGAATGGTGGCTCCCTATGGGGGCCGCCATTTGCGTACGCGCTATTTTTTTTTTTTAAGTCACCCGTGATAGGCTACGTGACGATTTACGTAGCCTATCACGGCTGACTTTGCAGATCTAGCCGTGATAGGCTACGTTAATCGTCACGTAGCCTATCACGGGGGCGTTTTTGTTTTGTTTTTAACTTTTAATTTCACGGCGAGGCGAGGCGCCTCCTCCCCGGCCTGAATTTCGGCCGGGCGAGGCGGGAAGCCTCCCCCCCGGCCTGAATTTCAGCCGGGCGAGGCGGGAAGCCTCCCCCCCTGGCCTGAACTTTGCGGGGGGAGCAGCGAAGCGCCTCCCCCCCCCACCGCGAAAAGCTGCGAGACCAGGTAAGTGACTTTCGTGCACCCCTAAAGAGGAGGCAAAAGGGCAGGATGCGGTACGAGGGGAGAAACTAAACTAATTCCAGTTTCTCATTTGTTTGTCCAGAACATAATCTCTCTCTCTCTCTGTGCATGTGTGTGTGCACGTGTGTACCCAATAAATAGCATTTTAGGTACTGAGATGTTGCATATTTCTAGGAGGAGGTTGAGGAGACTATGGAGTGCATGGTGTCAGCTCATCCATCTCTTATCTTCCCATCTCTCCCAATGCAGAATAAGCTATGCTAGTCCACTAAACCGGTATCCAGCATATATAATGTGCTGGTGTTGTGAGTCCAGGAGTTGAATAAGAGTAGTTACCATTTTGAAAGAGACTGTAAAACCTGGATTCTGTATTCATTTCTCTCTCTCTCTCTCTCTCTCTCTCTCTCTCTCCCCCCGTAACTCTCAAAAAAATGAGCTCGGTTTACAAGCTGACATCTTCAGCATTATCAGCTCTTCGGAGGGAGGCCAGACCCCAAGCGAAATCCTCCAAGCTCTCATTTCATTGCCAGTAAAAAAATATTTCACAGTTCCATATGCATTACACTTTCAGAAGAAGAGCAGACAAAGCTAACATTTTATTTGTGTGGTCACAGTACATTGGACATCTGTGAAACTGAGACTTAGGTCTTTCCTGCCCACTGGCAGAAATCCCAACTTCACAGCCATCCCACGAGGTCAAACAAGCCACCTTTTCCGTTTCCATCATTTCAGCTGAAAGCCCTATAAATGTCAGGTTGGGTTTATTGTGGGTTTTGTCGTTGTATGTGTGGTGAGGGAGGAGGGCGTATCTTTCCTTTTGCAAAAAAACCCAAAACCTGTTCCCTACGTGTTTCTGATTAAAGTAACATTTGACCCTCATCTCTAAAGCCAGCACACTGAAACCAGTTGAGCTGCGGTGTCGGTTTTTGAAGTGCTGCTGTGCAATTTCCCCATTGTCACTTTTCGGAACATAACCTCATTGGACAAAGGGGCGGATGATAATATGATTAACATTTGTAGCAATGCGAGCTGGGAGAAAAGGTAATTAAATCTCATGCTTCGTGGCTTCTGCTAATCGCTGTCATGGGTCATGCTCCTCTCCTCCTCTCACCCAAATTAATGCTTTGTCGTTGGTGCATTATGGGATGGCAAGGGGGGGCAGCTGCTTTCTTAAGCAGGGAATTTAGGAGCACAGATGCCGCTTTATGCCAGATGAGATCCTTTGTCCATCTAGCCCAGTATTGTCTATTCTGACTGGCAGTGCCTCTTTCCCATGGCCTGCTAGCTGATTCTTCTAACTGGAGATGCCAGAGGTTGAGCATTTATTTATTTATTTATTGCATTTATATCCCGCCTTTTTTCCTCCAAGGAACTCAAGGCAGCGTACATGATCCTCCTCCTTCCTCCATTTTATCCTCACAACAAGAACCCTGTGAGGTAGGTTGGGCTGAGAGTCTATGACTGGCCCAAAGTCACCCAGTGAGCTTCCATGGCCGAGTGGGGACTAGAACCTGGATCTCCCGACTCCCAGTCCAGCACTCTAGCCACTACACCACACTGTCTCTCACATGGATAGATCCTCGGGCATGGAAAGTAGGTACACTCCCTTAGGTGTGGCCAGCAACTATGGCTACGAGGGATGTGTGAACCCACCACTGTCTGGGTTCTCCAGGCACCTGCCCAGCCCCTGCCCCCACTCACCCATCCCCCAGACCATGCTTGAGCCCCTCCAGCACTCGGTGAGCAGCCCTCACTCACCCCAGCGGCCTCGTTGAGTGCCGTGGTCACCATTTTTGAAAAATAAAACTGCGATCACAACATGCACATATTTGCATATGTGCAAAATGTGCATTCTTGTGAATGTGCATATTTGCAAATACGTGAAAATGCATATTCTCACAGAAATGCTCATTTTCGCGCATACACATATATGCGCATGTTTGCGATCGCCATTTTATTTTTCAAAAAATGCCAACTGAGGAGCTCGACAAGGCTGCCAGGCTGCTCACCGAGCATGGGCAGGGGGCAAACAGGGGCAGGGGCTTTTTGCTTCTTCGAAGGGTCCCATCCCCAGAACACCCGGTGCCTCTTCTCCCCCCTTCACCTCAGTCACCCTCAAGAGAGTTGAGAAGTTTTGATCTTGTCTTGAAGAGCCTTCCTCCGAGGATATCGGGATTCCCAGATGTAGCACAGTAGACAGAGAGGATTGGCTTTGGGTGTGGGAGGTTGAGATTCAAATCATCTGTCAGGATCGAAGGTTGGTGGACTGAGTCGCTGTTTCTCAGTATTTATCTATTTATTTATTTATTTTCTATACCGCCCAATAGCCAAAGCTCTCTGGGCGGTTCACAAAAAATGAACCTACCGCAGGCGAGTATATACATCCATGTGCATGTTTTGAAAAGTGCTAGAGAAAAACAGTAAAGCCTAATCTGTACTCATTGCCAGAGCAGTTTTGACCACACATGGACACATTATAGCTTTCACATCCATGCAGTCCCAACAATAACCTGCATAAACACTGTCGCAAACACATGCTTGAACTTACTATTGCATACAACTGATCTCCCCTCCCCACACACGTTCATCCTTGTGCCCTTCCGCATTGAGTAGGTTCCTTTCAACTCCATTCAAATTAGGTTCCTTTTTGACCCCCCCCCCCCAAACACAAGCACACAGAGACAGATAACCTACTCCTTCCCAGGGGTCTGCTTTTGCCAAGGAGGGCTGGTTGAGCACAAACTTCCAACAGAAATGCTGCCTGTTCACACTGACTTAAGCAGAATTGTCACTAATGGTAGGTTGTCTGAATAGTGTCTCGTTCGTTCCAAAGCATGTACAGCCCTCTACCGGCTCAGACCTCTAACTGCACCTTTGGCCTTTTCTAGCATGTTTTTCTTCTTCTTCTTCTCCCCGCCCACCCATGAGGCTGGAAGGCAGAAGAAGGCCGGAATCACACGAGATGTTTTGAACAGCGCCCTTGCTTCTCTGCCTTCCACGACTCGCAGAGCAAATACCAGCTCTGTCCTCTGTAAACACTTAGCACCAACGCAGCACCATTTGCTTGATTATATGAGTGGGGGATTGCCATGATCTTGCCTGCCACGCATTCAACGTGTTTATGCATGGAGTGGGCAGGTGGCGATGGATGGATGAGAGGCGCCATAGCTCAGAGCTTTGCCTGCACAAGATCCCAGGTGCAATCTGCAGAATCTCCATTTAAAAGAACCAGGGATGGTCTCTTCCTGGGGCCTTGGAAAGTGATGCCACTGGGACAAACAGGCTGGCTTTTGGGGGGCAGCTTGATATGTCCTGGGTTTTAGGGGAGGGTTTGCATCTCAGTGGTAACCTTCCAGCTAAAGGCCATAGGAGAGCCACCGACCGTCAATCAGAGAAGACAATATTGGGTAAGATGGACTCAAGTCTGACTCCAGCAATAAGGCAACTTTGCATGTTCATATTCTGATCTGCAAGTGCAAATGTGCACAATATGACCTTCTGTTTTTGTCCTGTGAGGTCCTGTTGTTCCCTCTTTGTCCATCCACTCATCTATTTGCGTAGTCCAAACTGTGTCACTTTGTGCTTTAGTTCCATTCAGGAACTATGTGATCTTCACCCATCCAGGTTCCAGACCATGGTGAATTCTGTTGTGTCAGGTCTCTCCCACTACCAGGGGAACAATATGCTTGTGGACTGGGGCCCTATGGTATGTGTGTGTTCTCCTGCTCTTCTCTTGCACTTAAAAAAAAAAAAGGTTGTCACTGGCATCCCCCAGAAAGCCTGATTCTTCTAGCATATCTGCATGTTGCTGCCCAAAGGCTCTTGAATGTGCATCTCATGTGTATCTGAAACTTCCACGTTTATATCTAGAAACATCAGCCTGCAAAGGTCCTTTTCCCAAACCTGTCATGCTGATGGGGTAATTTGGAGAATTGTTCCGATGTCCCAGGGTCAGTTTGGGAAGGTGGATATACTTTGTTTCCTGCTTGGTGCTCTGTTTTCCCTTTGCTTACCCTACCTAAGAGCACAGAGAAATGGCTGTGCAGATTTTTTTTTTTTCCTTCTACCCTGACTGGTGTATGTTGAGTCTGCATTCAGCATGTGCTTTGCAACAGCATCCATCAGAGGTATAAATCTCCCTTGGCACAGCTGCTGTCTCCCCAAGAGTTTCTGTTGCAGAGTCAGCATTCCGTGGATGTCAGAGCCGTCACTTTGTACAAAAAGCTATTTACCAGGAGTTTCCACCGCCATAGTTAAACTGTCACCATTCCAGTCCCTTTATTCTGAGAGCATATCACTGATGTATTTTTAAAAAAAATATACCCCACCTTTCTCATACTACTCAAGGTGGTTTACACCAATTCAAATAATAATAACAACAACGAAGTGTACAGAATTATGCCTGGTGTGGAGAATGTGGATTGGGAGATATTTTTCTCCCTCTCTATAATACTAGGACCCACTGGGGTCATCCCATGAAGCTGATGGGTGGGACATTCAGGACAGGTAAAAGTCCTTCACACAGCGCAGAGTCAAACTATGGAATTCACTATCACAGGATGAAGTGATCGCCACCAACTTGGATGGCTTTAAAAGGGGGTTGGACACATTCCTGGAGGAAAAGACTATCAGTGGCCACTAGGCTTGATGGTTATGTGCTACCTCCAATACCAGAGGCAGTGATCCTATGTACACCAGTTGCTGGGGAACATGGGTGGGAGGGTGCAGTTGAGCTCATGCCCTGCTTGTAGGCTCCTGGTCGACAGCTAGTTGGCCAGTGTGTGAACAGAACAGTGGACTAGATGGACTCTTAGTCCGATCCAGCATGGCTCTTCTTATGTTCTTATGTAATGACAACAACATCAACAAAACACAACAGAGAGGCATGGCAGACAAAACATAATTTCCCATTAAAACCGAGTAAGCCTGCCAGAATAAATGCTGGCAGAATGCAATCAAAGATGAGGCCATTCAAGCTGAATTGGGCAGGTTATTCTACAACCCTGATGTGGCCAGTGAAAATGCCCCAACTCTTGTCCCAAACAATCTTACTTCCACACATCCTTGGGACACAGAGAAGGGCCTCCCCGTTTGATTGCAGTGAGCAGGTAGGCTGATATGGGTGGAGGTGTTTCCTCAGGTACCCTGGACCCAAGCCATTTAGGGCTTTAAAGATAAGCTCTGACACTTTGAATTGTGCCCACAAACAGATCGGTAACCAGCGCAAGCACTACAAGATGGGGGTAATATGAGGGCAACTAATATATGTGCTGCCAACTGGACCAACGGAAATTTCCAAATGTAATTTCATATGGAGTGCACTGTATTAATCCGATCTAAATATAACTAGGCCCAGCGTCACCAGCATCAGGGTAGACCTCCTTAGACTATGAACCTCTTCTGCCTTACTCTGAAGGTGCTGTTTTTATTCTCCTTGTTCATTAAAGTTAAATAGCAGTGTTGGCAGGAAGGCAGAATCCAGTCAGGCCATGGCTCTGGAAGAGGGGAACTTAAACCTCCCTCCCATGTCACTTTCCCCAGTTGAAATTGCCCCACCTCCTACACTGCCCCTCGGAACAAAATGCACAGCTACCCTATGGGACCTGTGATGTCATTATAGTTGGTCCTAGACATTGATCCATCCGACTCTGTCTGTACTGCCCTGCTCTGATTGGCAGTGGCTCTCCTGACAGAGCTCTTTCCCTGCTCCTTGAGATCCTTTTAACAGGAGATGCCAGAGGCTGAACCTGTGACCTTGTGCATGCATATAATGTGTTCACCCCCCCACACACTCTAGGGTCCCTCACCATATCCCTCATAGTAAAGCTATGCAAACCAACTGATCATGGTTTTGTTTTGTTGAGACACTGCTCTAGCTTCTGTTGGAGGCGGGAGGGTGTAATTTGATCATTTTCTCTCGCTTAGGTTCACGAGGAAGGCTCTGTATGTCATCCCTCCTTATGACAACCTACAATGTGTCTAGTCTTGCTTACTGGGAGCAGATCAATAGGACTTTATTTGATGTAGCGTCTTTCATATCAGTTATTTCCACAAAGCCCCTGAAGGGATCAGAAGGGAAAACAACAGTGGGAGAGAAGGAGCATCGCACAAGTTCAGTGGGGTGGGGTGGGGGCAAGGTAGGGAGCTTCAGGCTTGGGGGGAAAGTTGCAACAGCCCCCCCACACACATGCACATACACTAACCCCCAAGGCATAAATGGCACATCTGATGATTCAAGTAGATATAAGTCATACGGAGGTAGGATGTCTCCAGATGGAGGCCTGCTAGTGCTACCAATCAGAAGGCATCATGCAGCAATTCTGCCTTTTTTTTCCTGAACACATTTTCTTCAGTAAGAAAAACAAGACTGACAAAGTGGTGGGAAAACATGGGAGAATTATGAGAGGAAGACGGTGTCATCTGGATGCCCTGTAAAAATTCCATGAATAAGGCAGGACAATGGTATGATAAAAGGCTCGTCTGGAAGCACCCTTCATCTAGATGTTGCTTGCAGTGGAATGAATTTGGGGCATTTAGATGATCTGATTAACAGAACTACTCCATGTCTATTTATTCATTTATTTATTTGTGATATTTATATACCGCTAAATATAAAATCCCTAAGCAGTCTGAACTGCAAGAAACTATTAGTATTGCTAGAACGAATTAACTGGACACTATGATCATGTCACAAGACTATTGTATCATCTTCACTGGTTCCTGGTCCATTTCCAGGCCCGATTAATAGTATTGGTTTTATCATATAAGGCCCTTCATGGCTTGGGAGCACAGTATCTGGAAGATTACCTCTTCTCACATACTCCTACCTGAGCCCTGGGATCATCAAGGCCCTTGCATCCTGAAATTCAGCAGTGGGGTGGGGGTGGGGGACTCAAGAGGGGGCCTTCTCACCGGAGTTGATGAAAGCCCTTCCCAGAGAGGGGTACCTGATGCTTTCTTTAATGTCTGCTCTCTTCCAAGCAAAGTCCATTTTTATTCACACGAGCTTTTTAAAACTCTGCGTATTTCTATTCCCCTGTTAGGTTTCAAGGTGATTTTAAGTCCTGCGTGTTTCTAGATCTTTGTCTGATCTGATTTTAGACTTTGCTTTGTCGTTTGACTGTTGTCTGTTTTTGTTTTTAATTGCTTTTATGTTGTTGTTTGTGTTTTCGTGTGTTGCACATCACCCGGAGGGCAACTTGTTACAGGGCGACTAACAAATGGAATAAATGGATAAAACAATTACGCAACAGAAAGAATGCATTGTACAGCACACTGATACGGTGCAGGTATCTGCCCAGAAGGTAATGAGCAAAACTGAGACCGAAGAGGCTCTGGGCTGACAATGGAATGAGAGAGATGGGCTCTGGAACCCTTCTGATATTGAGATTGAGGGGTTGCTCTTGCAGGGCAGGGGTCAGCACAGCTGATAGGAAAAGGAAACATTTAAAGAGATTGGGACGACGGTGGGGTGGAGTATAGCATCTGTATTTGATCCCCATCAGGACGGTGTTCCACAATGAACCAAACTCAAAAAAAAAAAAAAATGTTCTTGATCAGCCAGGGAGTGGAGCAGGCAGGAAAGGGTCATCTCCCACTTCTCTGGAAGGCAGAGCCAATCGAACAGACTTCTTGCCACCCAGAAGGGAAGGAAGAAGCCCTCTCAGGCTTGGCTCTGCCTTCCTCAGAAGTGCAGTGCTGATCGTTTGCTCCTGAGCTAGATTTGGAGCAGTGACTTCTATCTTTTCCATTCCCTGCGTCAGTTCTTAGATAAGGCGGTAGGGTTGATTTTTTTCCTCCCTCGCTTCAGCTGTTGCCATTTAAAAAACAACAACACTTTTTATGTTGATCTTGGTGCGAGGAGAGTTCCTACTGTTGTTGTTGTTGTTGTTATTTCAATACTGCCCCATAGCCGAAGCTCTCTGAGTGGTTTACAGAAATTAAAACATTAAAATACAATATACAAAGTTTAAAAGCCGTTTACATTAAAGCACACAGACAATGTACACAAACAACTGATGTTCCTAGGTGGTATCCCATCCAGACATTAACCAGATCCAGCCCAGCTTGACTTCAGCAAGGTTGCAGCAGATAAGAATGTAAGAGCAATCCACTGGATTAGACCATGAGTCCATCTATTTCAGCATCTTGTTTCCTACAGCAGCGTGTCTGATGCCTCCAAGAAGCCCAGGTTTCTGATAGTCAGTAGCATAGTGCTTCTAGAAGCTGAGAGCCCCAAAGCACTGGATCACAGTACATTAAAATCTAATTTAAAAAACCGTACCGTAACAATAGTCATAATAATAAAGCTACAAACACCAATCTGTCTTAAAAAAAAAAAAAATCCAGGGAGTGCCGCCCGCACATATAATTAAAAAAATAGCCTCTCCCTCCTGCTGTTAGAACACGGGACTAAAGGCATTTTGACATGTGAGGCTCAAACGTCCCTCGAAGGCTCTCGGAGTGTGTGTTTGTGTTATGTGCAAATGGAATAGGAGGGACATCACAGAGAAGACGTGTGTGACCTCCTGTGTGAATAAGACCTCAAGATTGGCAGCAGCCTGCATTTTCCTGCAGCCAACTTGACCGGCCTTTCCCTGCTCCCCTTCCCAAACTCCTGAAAACCTTCTTTTTTTAAAAAAAATAAAATAATATGGCAATCTCTGGGGGAGCTAATTAGCAACTCCTCTTCCTTTGAGAAGACACCTGGGTTTGAAACAATGACAGACAGTACTATCCTGCCTCTCTGCTGGAGCACATCTGCAGACTTCTCTGGGATACGGCTGGGGGAAGCTGTTGCTTCAGGCAGCAGCCATGCTCAGATGTCCTTTCCTGGCTGTAAGGAGAAGAAAGTACTTGTATGAGCCAATATGTTGGATTTGTTGCCTTATGGTGCTCTCTCAGCAACCTGGGAGCTACCTGCACTGTGCTACAGAGAGCAGATAGGTAGGAGGGGCAAGCCAGAACAGCGTGCACCTTCAAGAAATTTTGAATGATGTGGAGAATGTGGATGGGGAGACATTTTCCTCCCTATCTCATAATACTAAAACCCAGTGGGGTCTTCCCATGAAGCTGATTGGGGGAGATTCAAGACAGATCAAAGGAAGGGCTTCTTCACCCAGCACATAGTCAAACTATAGTGATGGCCAGTGTGGCGAAACTGCCCCATGGTTTTATTTATTAAACTTCTGTGTTTATGGTTTAATAGCTTCTCCATACATTTGAGGTTGCCTGGAGAGTGAGCGGGCTTCTTCACGTGGAGCTTTTATCCTGCTATTGAGATTGGTTACTCACAGAGGTTTGCGGGTCCTTCAGAGGACATCATCAGCTTCCACAGCGTCTCCTGCCCTAAATTACCTTTATTCCATCTTTTAAAAGATCAGAGATAATGAGCTATCAAATTACGGCGCTTGAATTCCACTTGAGTTCCCGCCTGAAAAGAGGAAAACCCGTAAGAGGGGCTAGACCACAGCGCCATCTAGTGGCTGTGTAATGAAACATATCCCCTTCATGGATCACTGCCTTGTTGTGGCCACCCAAGACGGACAGGTCATGGCAGAGAGTTCTGACAAAATGTGGTCCACTGGAGAAGGAAATGGCAACCCACTCCAGTATTCTTGCCAAGAAAACCCCATGGAACATATCACAAGGCTAAAAGAGATGACGCCGGAAGATGAGCCCCTCAGGTCGGAAGGTGTCCAATATGCTACTGGGGAAGAGCAGAGGGTATTTCCAAGTAGCACCAGAAAGAGTGAAGCGGCTGGGCCAAACCCGAAAGGACACTCAGCTGTGGATGTGTCTGGTGGTGAAAAGAAAATCCGATGCTGTAAAGAACAATATTGTTTAGGAACCTGGAATGTCAGATCAATGAATCAAGGTAAGCTGGAGGTGGTCAAACATGAGATGGCAAGATTGAACATCGACATCTTGGGAGTCAGCGAACTAAAATGGACAGGCATGGGCGAATTTAATTCAGGTGAACATCATATCTACTATTGTGGGCAAGAATCCCTTAGAAGAAATGGAGTAGCACTCATAGTCAACAAAAGGGTGGGAAAAGCAGTACTGGGGTACAATCTGAAAAATGATAGAATGATCTCAGTACGAATCCAAGGCAAACCATTCAACATCACAGTAATTCAAGTCTATGCCCCAACCACTGAGGCCGAAGAAGCTGAGGTTGATCGGTTCTATGAAGACCTACAACACCTTCTAGAACTAACACCAAAAAAAGATGTCCTCTTCATCATAGGGGATTGGAATGCTAAAGTAGGAAGTCAAGAAATCACCGGGATAACAGGCAGGCATGGCCTTGGTGTACAAAATGAAGCAGGACAAAAGCTAATAGAGTTTTGCCAAGAGAACATGCTGATCATAGCAAACACTCTTTTCCAACAGCACAAGAGGCGACTCTACACATGGACGTCACCAGATGGTCAATATCGAAATCAGATTGATTATGTCCTTTGCAGCCAAAGATGGAGAAGCTCCATACAGTCAGTAAAAACAAGACCTGGAGCTGACTGTGGCTCAGATCATGAGCTGCTTCTTGCAAAATTTCGGCTTAAATTGAAGAACGTCAGGAAAACCACTAAACCGTTCAGGTATGACCTAAATCATATCCCTGATGAATATACAGTGGAGGTGAGGAATAGATTTCAGGGATTAGACCTGATAGACAGAGTGCCTGAGGAACTATGGACGGAGGTCCGTAACATTGTTCAGGAGGCAGCAACAAAATCCGTCCCAAAGAAAAAGAAATGCAAGAAAGCAAAGTGGCTGTCTGATGAGGCTTTACAAGTAGCTCACGAAAGAAGGGAAGCGAAAAGCAAGGGAGAAAGGGGAAGATATACCCAACTGAACGCAGAGTTCCAGAGAATAGCAAGGAGAGACAAGAAGGCCTTCTTAAATGAACAATGCAAAGAAATCGAGGAAAACAACAGAATTGGAAAGACTAGAGATCTCTTCAAGAAAATTGGAGATCTCAAGGGAACGTTTTGTGCAAAGACGGGCATGATAAAGGACAAAGAAGGCAGGGACCTAACAGAAGCAGATGAGATTAAGAAGAGGTGGCAAGAATACACAGAAGAACTATACAGGAAAGATCTGAATGTCCCTGATAGCCATGATAGTGCGGTCACTGAACTTGAGCTGGACATCCTCGAGAGTGAAGTCAAGTGGGCCTTAGGAAGCATTAGTAACAACAAAGCTAGCGGAGATGACAGTATTCCAGCCGAGCCATTTAAAATCCTAAAAGATGATGCTGTTAAAGTGCTGCATTCAATATGTCAACAAATCTGGAACACTCAACAGTGGCCACAAGACTGGAAAAGGTCAATTTACATTCCAATTCCAAAGAAGGGCAACGCCAAAGAGTGTTCAAACTACCGCACAATTGCGCTCATTTCACATGCCAGCAAGGTGATGCTCAAAATCCTACAAGCTAGGCTTCAGCAGTATGTGAACCGAGAACTACCGGAAGTACAAGCTGGGTTTCGAAGAGGCAGAGGAACTAGAGATCAAATCGCCAACATTCGCTGCATCATGGAGAAAGCAAGAGAATTCCAGAAAAACGTCTATTTCTGCTTCATTGACTACGCTAAAGCCTTTGATTGTGTGGATCACAACAAACTGTGGCAAATTCTGAAAGTGATGGGAGTACCAGACCACCTTACCTGTCTCCTGAGAAACCTGTACGAGGGTCAAGAAGCAACAGTAAGAACCAGACATGGAACAACCGATTGGTTCAAAATTGGGAAAGGAGTACGACAAGGCTGCATATTGTCACCCTGCTTATTTAACTTATATGCAGAGTACATCATGAGAAATGCCGGGTTGGATGAATCACAAGTCGGAATTAAGATTGCTGGGAGAATTATCAACAACCTCCGATATGCAGACGATACCACCCTAATGGCAGAAAGCGAAGAGGATCTCAAGAGCCTCTTGTTGAGGGTGAAAGAGGAGAGTGCAAAAGCTGGTTTGAAACTCAACATTAAAAAAACTAAGATCATGGCATCTGGCCCCATCACTTCCTGGCATATAGAAGGGGAAGAAATGGAAGCAGTGACAGATTTTACTTTCTTGGGCTCCAAGATCACCGCAGACGGTGACTGTAGCCATGAAATTAAAAGACGCTTGCTCCTTGGGAGGAAAGCTATGGCCAACCTAGACAGCATAGTAAGAAGCAGAGACATCACCTTGCCGACAAAGGTCCGTCTAATCAAAGCGATGGTTTTCCCAGTAGTAATGTATGGCTGTGAGAGCTGGACTATAAGGAAGGCTGAGCGCCGAAGAATTGATGCTTTCGAACTGTGGTGCTGGAGAAGACTCTTACGAGTCCCCTGGACTGCAAGGAGGTCAAATCAGTCCATCCTAAAGGAAATCAACCCTGAGTGCTCATTGGAAGGACAGATAATGAAGCTGAAGCTCCAATATTTTGGCCACCTAATGCGAAGAGAAAACTCCCTGGAAAAGACCCTGATGCTGGGAAAGACTGAAGGCAAAAGGAGAAGGGGACGACAGAGGATGAGATGGCTAGATAGCATCACGGATGCAATGAATATGAACTTGAGCACGCTCCGGGAGAGAGCGCAGGACAGGAAGGCCTGGCGTGCTATGGTCCATGGGGTCACGAAGAGTCGGACACGACTGAACGACTGAACAACAACAACAATGAAACATATGGAAGACTCAGATAAGGGGGAAAGGTCGGGGGGGGGGACACGTGTTAAGGGAATGTGTTGTGATCCTGCATTGAAAACGGAAGCACAAAGCCCCATTTTAAATGTGGGATTTAGGCTGGTGTAGAGATGCTCAGCGAGAATGCATGGGACTGTATAATTGGTTGAATTCCTGGTGATTGGTCAGTAAGAATGCTGGATGGGAGGAGAGTCGGTTAAAGGGGAGAGTTGAATATACTTCATATTAAAGAAACCTTTTATAATTCAAATGTTTATTTAAAACTAAATAAATGGTTATTTATTTATCGTATGGCACATTTACATCGCATTACATTAAAAACATAGAGCATAATAAATATGAAATGTAAAATATAAAATATAGACAGGAATATTACAAACGTATGTCTAGGTTACAGATATAGTTTTTTACTTCAGTTGTCACAGCCAGGAAATCGGCAAAGTCTCCATTGTAGTTTCAGTTTTGACACTCTGTCACTATACGTTGGATAGTTTGTTTTTCAGCCCCACAATCACAATTTGATGATGTTGTTTTGCCCCATTTATAAAGAGCATCTGCACATCTACCATGATCCATGCGAATTTGGTTCAAGGTTGTCCATATCGCATGGGGCTGGTCAAATCCAGGTGGTTTTTCCAAGATGCAGGGCAAGCTTCGTCATTGTGAAGGGCAGTTTCCTAGCCAATGTGGTTTCCACGTGTTGTGGATACTGAAATCATCTTCTAGAAGAGCTTTAGCGGTAGAAATGGCTGGATGTTTCGATCTTAACCTGTTTCACTCCAAGTAGGTTGCGTACATCATTTAATATTGGTAGCTGGAGATTGTCAATAATCTTCCGGTATTCTTGAAGAAGGGCGCTCTTTCATCTTGCATCCAGAGGTGGTATATGGCTCAAAACAGGCAGCCAGTATGTGGGAGTAGGTCATATTGTCCCACTAGCAATACGCATTGACTCGTGCAGTTGTGTATCGATCTTTCTCGTGTGCGGACTATTAAGCCACACTGGGGCACAGTACTCTGCTGCTGAGTAAACCAGACTGAGCGCAGTCGTTCTCAGCGTATCCGCTGTTGAGCCCCACCTAGTGCCGCATAGTTTGTGTAGAATTTTATTTCTACTTCTCAGTTTGGCAGCAGTCTTCATCAAGTGTTCTTTATAGGAAAGTGTCCTATCCAGTGTGACCCCAAGATATTTGGGATGCATGTTGTGATTGAGCTGGTTTCCCTTAATTTGAACGTTGAGCTCTCTGCCTGCTGATCTGTTACAATGGTGGAAGCATGTTACTTCCGTCTTTGTTGGATTGGGCTGTAACCTCCACTTACAGAAATATTTAAATGGTTTTGGTTATTTTACACAGAGTCTGTACTTGATTCATAATCACGCTACTCATACATAACCAAGGTAAAAACTAGAAGGGCATATCTCACACACTCCACTTCTCTCTCTCTCTCTCTCTCTCTCTGAGAATCTTGAAGGTTGTTAAAGGCGGATGCCTGAGGTGGGTGGGGACACCCTGCCCAGGCTGAAGTCAAAGCGAACCCCTCTTGAGGGACCATCAGTTGGGAGAAGAGAAGCAAGGTTTTGCTATAGACACCAACTTGGATGGCTTCAAAAGGGGATTAGACAGGCTATGTGCTATCTCCAGTATCAGAGGTGGTACGTACACCAGTTGCTAGGGAACGTGATTGGGAGTATACTGTTTTACTTGTGGCCTACTTATGGTTTCCTTTGGGCAGCTGGTCGGCCGCTGTGTGAACAGCATGCCGGACTAGATGGTCCCTTGGTCTGATCCAGCATTCTTACATTCTTATTAGATAGGCCTGGCAGGTTATACTCAGCACCATTTCAGCGTATTCCTTCAACGTTCTGAACATACAGATGATGACAGAGAAGGCCTGAGGTGCATATTTCCCGTAGTAGGTTTCAAAGTGTTACCACACGCACACACACACGCACGCACACACACACCCTTTCCCTCTCTCGTCTCTCTCTCTCACACATAGATGCACTCTTTCCCCCGACATCCGTCCAGCTTCTCCACTCAGAGGGTGTCCGAATTGTTGCTTTTGAGTTCTCTGATTTGTTTCTGCAGGGAGAATAACTTCATCAAGGATTTCCCCCAGCTGGCCGACGCGCTGGTGGTGATCCCTTTGCCAGTGGAGGAGCAATGTCGTGGTGTGCTCTCTGAGCCTCTGCCCAACCTCCAGCTACTCACCGGTAGGAGCCTTGCTCTTTCTACTGCACTCATGGACAGGTGTGATAGGAGCTATCTCTGGGTCCCCATCTAGCAGAGCAACCTTGCATTTGACAACTCACCTGGTCACCATAGGCGACAAGGAATTCCATGCAGGTGGGCGAGTGGCTTGTTCTATCCAATGGTGCGGGGGCATATTTGGGGATAGTTACCTTGCATCCCATGTCACTAATGAGAGCAGCAAGGAAACACCTGTGCATATTTCTTCTATGTTTGAAAATAGACAGACAGACAGACAGATTTAAAAATTGGATACAGATCCCTGCATGACTACAAGGACCAGTCAGTCAGAATTCTGCCCAGCCTGATGGGGAGCTGTGAGGGAAATGGCTTTGAGGTTGCCAGAAGGGCCAGCTATTCCACACTCTGCACAGTCAGTTTCTCCTGGAAACAGGAAGAAAGGGCTGTTTCTGGGCCTGATTTCACTTCTGAAACACAGACATCTGTCCTAAAAGTCCCTGTGGACAGTAAATCCGGAGTGGGCTTAGCCCTCAAGAAATTTATGCTTGTCTTGGGCCTTAGTCTCTGAGATGCAACCACATTTCTTCTTGCCTTCCTGGGTGTGCCTCTATGAGGACCATCATTATTTGCTTTCACCTCTGCATGTCCCCAAGGAGATATGGGTCACTGACTTAGGACTGCCCCACCCTGGTCTCATGTTGTGAATGCCTTATGCAGATGTCACGGTCTTTTGTGCTTGGAAATTATTTATTCCAGCAAATTTCCTGGTTCTTTAAATGCCACTTTTAAGTGGTGTTCCTTCTCCACAAGCACTGTGTCAGTGCCCGCAGACTCAGCTCTGTCCTCAGAACATCCCCTGCCTACACTCTGAACCTCCCCAACTCTCTTCACAGGCGATATCCGGTATGATGAAGCCATGGGATACCCCATGGTGCAGCACTGGAGGGTCCGAAGCAACCTGTACAGAGTCAAGTTGAATGCGATCGCCCTTTCTGCAGGTGAGAGCAGGCATCTTGCGATGATGTTTGCAGCTGGGAGTCATATGCCAATTGTCGGAATTGGAATTCTTTGGCATTGCCTTGCCTTGCCTAAAGGTTGGCCCCCACTGCCCCTTAGGACTTAGTTATGGGGCTCAGCCCCATAATCCGTAAATCACCACTGATCATGTCATGATGGCTGTCAAAATGATAACATCAATTGTCAGAAGGAAGGAAGGAAGGAAGGAAGGAAGGAAGGAAGGAAGGAAGGAAGGGGGCAGTGCATACGTGTGTGTATTTGTTTTCTTTGGAGGTGGGAGTGAGCTGAAGGGCAAGACAGAGGAAGCACCGAGAAGCAGAAGCCACATGTTGTTGTTGTTGTTTATTTGGTCAGTCGCTTCTGACTCTTCGTGACTTCATGGACCAGCCCACACCAGAGCTTCCTGTCGGCCATCACCACCCCCAGCTCCCCCAAGGTCGAGTCCGTCACCTCCAGAATATCTTCCATCCATCTTGCCCTTGGTCGGCCCCTCTTCCTTTGGCCTTCCACTTTCCCTAGCATCAGCAGAAGCCACATACAGTATATCAATTCAGCAAAGCAAGACACTTGATTCCTAAATCTGTTTGGTAAACACTAAGTTCAGATTCTCCTCTGTTGTATGATTTCGACTGTGTTGTTATAATCTGCCCCTTCCCCCCTCCGCTTTTCCAGGATTTGCAAACGTCCTGAAGATCCTGAATAAAGACAGCAGCCGTGAAGAGCTGCTCTACTTCATTCAGCAATACGGCTCACACTACGTAGCAGAAGCCCTCTACGGATCAGAGTTCAGCTGCACTATCCATTTCCCCAGCAAGAAGGTTCAGCAGCAGCTTTGGTTCCAGTATCAGAAAGGTAAGGCGCTCCAACAGGGGAGCGGAAGCTTTCTCACCTTTTCCCACACTGCCTTGCATCTCCCACACTGCCTAGCATCTTTGACTGGTATGCTCCTCTTTCAAGGCCTGGGATGACCCCAAGCACAAGCTCTGCAACTTCCCTGCTGTCATATAGCCAGAAGGCTCCTTTCCAGTGCAGCTGCCTGGGGTTACTGCTCTTTCTTCCAGATGCACACATTTCTTCTCCCCACCCCACTTCCCATCCATCCATCTGCGCACCTCGCTTTCGCCTGCAGGGCCTGTACTGCCATCTTATTTCTGAGCCTGACACGCTGCGATCCTTGTCATCTGCTTGTCAGCCCCCTTCAAAATCGCCGTGGGGTGATTTGGGTAGAATTGTATAAATGTGACATAATTGAGCTGTCTGGGAATGGTTCCGTTTTATCGCTTGTGACAATGACGGTCTTTAAGGAAGTATATTAATTCAGCAGCAGACTCATTGTGCAATGTCATAAATAACCAGACACATCATTAAACAGGACAATAAACTTTGGGACTTTGAAATGATACAATTAGGTTAGATTCTGAAAGTTCCACTATTTGCTGTTGCCAGAGATTGTCTGTCCACCTCTTCCAAGAAGAAGACGTCTGTTGGCTTGTTGTTTTACTGCTTGCACACTCCCATGCCCCCTCCCCAAAGTTGATGACGTTGTTGATCCTAGTCCCTGCTGCTTTAATTATATGGCTTGTTGTGAAAGCACATCTCCAGGCCTAATCAAGCAGGGCCCTGTTATCATAAAACTCCAGTCTAGTATATGAGAGAAAGGTGCATACACCTGTGTTAAGATCATCCTCAGACACCCTTCATCGGCCCCTCCTGTCTGAAGTACAGTGGGTGGACCACACCTTCTCTGGAGCGGGATCTTCTCTCACCTTCCTTGCTGGCTTTTTGGTGACAAGCCAAGATGACGCTCTTCTGGAGAGACCCTCTGATTGGTTTTGTTTGTTCTCAATGAAAATTGATGGTTGTTGACTGGACTTTGAGCTGTGACTTCTTACCCAGTTTGTTTTCAGACGATGCATTAACGTTGCATCATTTTTTTAGAGCGATTTGTATGCTGGCTTGGAGATTTTAAACCAAAAGGCAGGTTATGAATTTTACCAACAGTAATATTAGCAATGAATACAAGGCCCTAACAGACACACAACAGGGAGCATGCACACTGCTATTATAGCCGCACAGTGTTTGTCCAGTAATAGGCAACATGGAAGACTTTTGAGGCCTGCTGCCACAGTACCAAGATTGCATTAGCCAAGTGAACATTTAGCACATCTTAGAATTCTTCAAGGGAAAGTACAGGGGTGATCTCTTTCAAGCATCCTTTCGCCAACTGCAATCTTTCCCCAGGTTCCCTACACACAGCCTGGCTTCCAGGCTCCACAACATTTTTGATTGATTGCTTTGACTGCAAGGAATCCAGCAAAGGGCTGGATGCGCCCGATCTCGTCTGATCTCAGAAGCTAAGCAGGGTCAGCCCTGGTTAGTACTTGGATGGGAGACCGCCTGGGAATCAGGCTTCCTGCATTGAGCAGGGGCTTGGACCCGATGGTCTTGTAGGCCCCTTCCAATTCTATGATTCTATGTTTGTTCTCCACTCAGTATAATACTAGAATATTCCCTTCTCCTGGTAGCCCATGGCAGTGGGAATTAGCCATTTCACATGCTGATTCACTATTACAGTTAATTACAATTACATTTAATGTCCTCACCTTTATTTACTATTACAATGTATGTCCTTACCTTTATTTACTTAGAGCACAATCCTACCTGGATGGTTGCCAGCCTCCTATCCTATGCAGGGCAGCTGGGGCACAGAGGGGATCCTCTCCTCTGCGCTCCAGCCGCCCTGCATTTTTGCCTAGATGGGCGATTTCTCCCATCTAGGCGTGGCTTCAGGGAGGGGGAGGGAAGGGACCTGGAGAACCAATAGGAAACTGCATGAAGCGGTCTCCTCCCCTCCCCCAGGACCTCCCCCTTTTCCCCATTCCATTTCCAAGCATGGAGATGTAGCCAGTGCAGGGAGGACTGAGCTGGCTATGAGGAGACAGAGAGTGCGGTTCTCAGAAACCAAACAATCCCCTGGACAGTGTCTAGCGGCCACAGGACTGCTTCCTAAGTTATTTTTGTTAGGGGGAGACATAAGGGCAGCAGCACTTGTGTATATCCCTCAAGCTTGACTTATATGTGAAAAATTAGGGGGATCCTTAATGAAATCCACAAGCCCTATTTAGCCAAATCATGGGATAGAATCACATAATTTCATAGTTGAAAGATACCTAGGTGAACATCTAGTCCAACCTCTTGGTCAGCGCAAGAATCTTGCATCTGTAGCACCCCTGAAAACATAGCTGTCCAAATTCTGCTTAAATACCTCCAGCAAAAGAGAACCCACCACTTCCCACAGCAGCCTGTCCCGCTGTTGAACAGCTATTACCTGTTTAGCCCAAATCTACTTCCCTGCAATTTCTTCCCATTAGTTCTGGCCCTGGCGTCTGGATCAACAGAGAACAAGTCTGCTCTGTGGCAGCCCTATAGACATTTGCAAGCCACAGTTGTGTCTCCCCTAAATCTTCCCTTCCTCAAGCGAAACATACCCTGCTCTTTCAACAGTTCCTCAAACAACTTTGTCTAATACCCCACCCCCACCCCAGGTAGCTTTCCAAAAACAGTAGTTAAAGGGGCTGTCACAAAATATAGAGGGGTACCCCCAACACACACACACTTTATTTATTTATTTATTACATTTATATCCCGCCTTTTTTTCCTCCAAGGAACTCAAAGCGGTATGCATAACCCTCCTCCTCTCCATTTTGTCCTCACAACAACAACCCTGTGAGGTAGGTTGGGCTGAGAGTTTGTCACTGGCCCAAAGTCGCCCAGTGAGCTTCCATGGCCAAGTGGGGACTAGAACCCGGATCTCCCGACTCCCAGTCCAGCACTCTAGCCACTACACCACACCACTAATTGAGCGCAACTACCTTCTTTGTATAATAATTTAAATGACGCAGGGCGCCGTCCCTGCCACATACATGAGGATATTTCCTTCCAGCTCTGCAGGAGTGCCTCTTGAGTTCACACACAGCTAGGATCTGCCTACACATCGCAGACAAGATAGCTATGCGGCCAGCAGCTGGATAGCGTAAGACACCCACCTACCCTTTCCTGGACAGTCTTTCAGTCCCCCGCCCCCCGTCGTGTTTCCCTGAATATTGCTGTTTTGCGGAAAACGTATTCACAACACAGGGTCTGTTTGCTTTGTTTTTAAACAATGATAAATGGCAACTTGATGGTGCAGCACTCCAGCAGAGTAGGAAAAATTGTGGAGGTGTGTTTAAATCCCTTCCATGCTATTAATCTTACTCAGTGTGCAATTTCCAAGGAGCTTTATTATTTTTTAAAAAAAAAATCTTTAAAAAAACAAACACAACCAAGAAGGTGATGCTGCGAATGAGGTGACTGGGTTGGATTCTGCATGCAGTTGCCAGTCAGGCTGGCGGTGCACTCTAACAAAGTCAACGCTCAGCGGAGTGGATTGATGCTTTCAGTGAATTCCATTCGGCGGATTTCCGGTTTCTATTGTCTTTCTCACAGACAGAAACAAACCTCACCGCATGGCCCTGCTGGCTAGGAACCGTAATCAACGTTATTGCATTATTTCTGCTTCCCAGAATGAGGTTTTCCAATAACGTCAGGTTTCATTTTGGGAAAGGGCATAGCAATTGCATACAAGCAGGCTTGCAGGGAGCAGAAGGCGTATTCCCTCCTCTTAAGTGAGGAAACATTTAACTCCTGCATATCAATTTGGGGCAGCAGGATATTAAAAACAAAAACAAACCCCCTCTAGCCTAGGTCTTGTTCTGAAATAAATTGCGTGAACATTTTATTTCCAAATGGGCCAGAAAGGAGGGTGGGGAGAGAGAGACCCTTCCAAAAGGATTCCACCCAAGATGTCTCTTGCAAAGAATATGCCTTTAAGCTTGCTCTTTGAATAAAAGCTACTAAAAAGCAAAACCTCTTTAACTCCTGATTCACAGGGAACTGAGCTTGATGAAGCTTCCCCATGTAGGACCACAGGAATTCAGGTCTATTTGCTGCCATTGCAACTACTGCATCTTTTAATGGTATGAGGGAGAGTGCTTCTGTTTCCCCAACATACCGAGAATAATTTGTTTTTAAGTCCTTGAGAACAGAACGGCCGTGAAAGGGGTGGAGGAGATAAAGTGTTTTTAATAATATGAGACTTCTCTTTTTTTGTTGCGATGCACATTTAATTCAATTTTCTATCATGTAGCCTTCTAAAACTCACTCTTATTATGCAGCCTTCTAAAAACCTGACAGACACACACACAAAAACAGAAGTCATCATGAAACACATTGTATGTGCAGGTGAGAAAGCAGTCACGAAGCTTGATACTATTGGCAAATTTGGGTGGTCAAGTGCCTATCAGTTTGGAAGTGAAACCAGGGCACCCCCAAATAGACTAGTGCCTTCTTCTAGAATCATAGAACCATAGAATAGTGGGGTTGGAAGGGGCCTACAAGGCCATCGAGTCCAACCCCCTGC
This sequence comes from Heloderma suspectum, assembly GCF_057233095.1. Classification (NCBI taxonomy): domain Eukaryota; kingdom Metazoa; phylum Chordata; class Lepidosauria; order Squamata; family Helodermatidae; genus Heloderma; species Heloderma suspectum. Next base: position 15,447,396 of record NC_139471.1, on the reverse strand, counting down.
ACAATGCAGGAATCCAAGTCAGAGCATCCCTGACAGGTGGCTGTCCAGCCTCATCTTGAACGCCTCCAGTATGGGAGAGCCCACCACCTCCCTAGGTAATTGGTTCCATTGTCGTATTGCTCTAACAGTCAGGAAGTTTTTCCTGATGTTCAGCCGGAATCTGGCTTCCTGTAACTTGAGCCCATTAATTCCGTGTCCTGCAGTCTGGGATGATCGAGAAGAGATCCTGGCCTTCTTCTCTATGACAACCTTTCAAGTACTTGAAGAGCGCTATTATATCTCCCCTCAGTCTTCTCTTCTCAAGGCTAAACATGCCCAGTTCTTTCAGTCTCTCTTCATAGGGCTTTGTTTCCAGTCCCCTGATCATCTTTGTTGCCCTCCTCTGAACCCTCTCCAGTTTGTCTTCATCCTTCTTAAAGTGTGGTGCCCAGAACTGGACACAGTACTCCAGATGAGGCCTAACCAGTGCTGAGTAGAGGGGAAAGAGTACATCCCGGGAGTTGGAAGTTATGCTTCTATTAATGCAGCCCAAAATAGCATTTGCCTTTTTTGCAGCCACATCACATTGTTGGCTCATATTCAGCTTGTGATCGACAACAATTCCAAGATCTTTCTCGCTTGTAGTGTTGTTGAGCCACGTATCACCTACACAGTTAGGAGGATAGATACAAGGAGCATACGTTTATAAATTAAAATAAAGGTGTGTTGTGCTCAGTTGTCCCCGGGAGACACAGAACATTCAGTGTCTGTTTATTAACAGTTTATATTAGTGCTGTGCCGAAAATTTCTCCCACGATTTTCGGCCATTCTCATTCAATTTGATAGAAATTGCTTGCAAAAAGACATTCAAAGGAGAAATTTCAGAGAAAATCTCCTGGGTTGGCTCTGGGGTTCTTGGGCTTACCTTACTTGTGACATGCCTGAGTATCCTGTCTGTTACCATACAATAATCTCTCTGGAAGCCTGTAGCTTCCTCGGCTTCCCACACTTCAGTTAAAGCCATCCTGAGGAAGACATCATGAGCAAGGATGTACGAAATCCCTTACGTCCAGTCCGCCGGGGGTCCGTGTGGGGGGGGAGGCAATCCGTGCCTTCCCCCGGAATCCTCGACAGGCGGGGGGAGGTGATCCGTTCCCCCCCCCCCGGAATCCATCCAGGCCGGCTCCACTTCGAAGCCCTGTGGAGCTGGCTGCCAGCTCCACAGGGCTGGAGAAAGTTGATATGGCCAGCAGCCATTGCTGTGCTGTATCAACTTTCTCCAGCCATGCAGAGCTGGTGGCCGGCTCCACAGGTTCAACGTGGACAGGGAGCCAACCTGGATGGGTCCCGCGGGGAGGCTGAGGTGAGTGATCCGTTCCACCACAGACTCCGGGGGCCAGATTCTTTAGAATCCGGCCTCACTGGTCTGTGGCGGAATTCTCCGCCATCCCTAATTCCCCCCATGGGGCTTTTTTCAGTTCAGGAAGTGCAGGTGGCCTGGGAGGCTGCAGAGCAATGGAAAGATGTGCAATGGAGAGAGAAAACACACAGAGAGCTCCCTTGGCCCCCTCACAGTTATTAGGAAAGCTCAAAATACCACCAAAAGAAATGCAAAATTCTGCCTCAGAAAAGTGGAAGCCTCAACACAGTTGATGCTGTTGCCACTTACAGAAGCGGCACAATAAACCAAAAACCCTGAGGAGAAAAGAAAGAAGCTGTGCTACAACCCCTGCAAATTGTGAGTCCTATCTGTGAGAAACTGTGGGAGAATTTCTCCTCCCTTCAGAGAAATGCGGTGAAATTGTCCCCCCCAATTTCTCTGCCCACAAATAGGCTGGAGAATGTTGAAAGGCCATTTGTGCTCAGCTCTAATTTATATACTGTCCAACGACTGAAAAGCAGAAAACCAGGGCATGGGAGAATCTAGCGTGATTAAGTCCTTACACCTTATGGCTGCAGCAGGATGAACGGAGAGGTGACTGCAGCCTTCTCCAACCTGGTGCCCGCAGGATGTGTTGGGACTGCAACTCCCATCATCCTGGCTGAGAAAGATGGCAATTGCAGTCCCAGCACATCTGGAGGGCACCAGGTTGGGGAAGTCTGGCTTATAGCATCCCAGTGGCTGACTGGCTGGCACCTTGGAACAAGAGCAGGTCCCACCTGTAGCTTCCGACTACTCCAGCGTCTCTTGGTTGGCAGACACTTGCCCAAGTGATCCTTCCGCCACCTGCCCACCAAAGCACTTGGTGGCAGAAGGTGAGGTCTTCCTCCAAAAGGCAGCCGAATCCTGGGAAGGGACTCTGCCAGGAGAGGCACCTGTATGGCATCAGAGCAGCTGTGCCACCTCTTTTTCCATCTGTGCCGAAAGCAGGCCAGCAGAACAGGTACGAGTGAGAGTCCCTCCCTCCCCGCTTGCACAGAAAAAGACAATCCCGCTGTGAGCCACAAGTGCATCGCAAAATAGAATGTGCTGCCGCTGCTCCCGCTCCCCCCACCCACCTCCCGCCCGCAATCGGAGAGTGGAACAGATGGCAGAGACTTAGCTTAAATTGCGATGTGGCTATTTGGCTAAAGCCTGGCAGTCAAGTGCTCCGTCAGCAGAACTGAGTGGGCTTTAAGTCCACTTAAATGAATCTATGGTTTTCCAAAACGCTCTCTGTAGTGGTACATTTACTACAAAAGATGCTCCCTAGAATGGCGTATAAAGCAAGTGCTTATTTATATTTAAAAAAAGAAGCAGCGGCAATATTGCTTCCGTGAGCCGGTCTGGCAGAAGCTGCCTTGCAACAGCCAGCTCATAAAAGCAGACATTTCAAAATGCAAAAATGATAGGAAGCGGCCATAAAAGTAATGTTTATCAAAGGGCCAGGGGTGAAGGCAGCACAGCAATTAGAAAAGAGCTCCCCGTCCAGGTAATTGTCTCCAGCCTGAATCGTCTCTACATATGGAAGCCATCAAATCCCTCTGGCAGAGATCTGCCACACAGGAAGGGGAAGTTCCTGTCACCCACTATTCCATTTCAGGCATGCATCTGGGAGGGTGTCACTCCCCTGTATTGGGGGTGTTACCACAAATGCAATCTACTCCATAATCCGGATATGAGTGGGGGGAGGACTAGAAGGCCCTTTCTGTGTTGCAGATGGGTATTGTATCCCACAGTGGATTCCTGCATAAGAAGCTCAGCTCACATGCAAGTCAAAGCAAGCTTCTAACCCCCATTATGGCAAAGAAAAACGTGAAAATGTGGCAGCTTGAGTTAGGGGTTGTAGGGGCAAGGGAGACTTCTCCACTTGTCAAAGCTATCAACCACAACGTCTGTCTCCCTAACCACATGCACAGCTCATTTCCCTCCCCCTCCACACTCTTCTCTCCATCACATCACACAGCTAAAAAAAACGCAATATGCTAGTGTGCAGGCTGTAAAGATGGACATGGACGTTTGTCCAGTCTACAGAACCTATTCCAGGTGCAGAATTGGGAATATTTAGGGCAGAGTTCCAGAGGTACTAGCCACAAATGCTTACACAAAATAAGATCTCCGATCGCCTTCTTGAGAGATTGCCAAATGTGTGTGTCTCAACCCTTCATTTGAACTCCTGCTGGTTTTGCATTCCTCACCGTAAGCTGTAATTCTGCTCTTTGACTTCACTTCTAAGAAAAAAATCAAAACAAGCTTGAAGTGAGAGCAGCTTGCCGGTCCCCACCCCACAGGAATAAATTGGGAGGAAGGATGCCTGTGTCCAGCTCTCATGGCTACAATGGAAGCCAAGGGATACCCTTCGATACTTCCTGTCCTGATTAAGACCTGCCATATCCAGAGAATGTGAGGTTCCAAAACACTTGTCCAAAACACTTGTCACAATAAGAGTGCAAACCCATATATTGTGGCTAGCTCTCTGCACCCTATTTTGAGAATCCAAGGGCCATGTGGCTGTGGCTTTTGGGAAGATGACAGAAATTTCACCCGCTAGCAAACGAAGCCACCACATAAGCAGCTCGTAATCATTCCCAGTGTCCCACCATTAGCAACTGCCCTACTAACACTGTTCATTCTGGCAGATAAACGCTGGGCAATGGTGTCCTATTTACACTGGCTTTCCATTTCAGACACATTGGTGGGTGTGTTGCTCGCCCGATATGGGGACGCTTTGGGCGTACTTACTCACCCAGCTGTGGTTTCACGCTTCATCTGACCCAAGCCATACGCCTTTCGGCTGATGAGAAAACCCGTCTGTTGCTTTAAATAAGGCCTAACAGTATCAGTGGCAATGTGGCATTTTGCTGCGGAAGGAGCTGAGATGTGAAGCCTCAGCAGAGGGGGGAGAGAGAACGCTTCTGCGTAATAAAATAAGAAGCCCCTTTTCCCCATCTTACAGACAAGTCGTTTTCGCATGAGGTGCAGACTAGCGGAAACCCATCAGGCAGCGCAGTGGTGTGGAATGCAGGATATTGAAGGTGCACAGTTAAACATATCATTTGTCACATTTGATCTTGTTTACTCCAATTCCTCCTTCCCCTGACAAAGTGTCAACAAGAAACATGACCTTCCAAGGCATTTTCCAAGCAAGAGACAGCACAAGAGTCATGAATAACAAACAAAAGCCCAATCAATTCCACCCTGCATAAGGTTGCCTTTCCCGCCCTACAACTCTTTCGTTGCCACTTCAAACAAATGTTCATTAATGCAGAATCCCAGGAGAGAGTTTCTTTGAGTTCGTAATCACACTAGACCTACTTCACATTGAACAAAGGGCTCAAAGCCTCTCTCTCTCTCTCTCTCTCACACACACACACACACACACACACGTGTCAAGTGTTGGGGCTGTATTGGCACCATAGGACTAGATGGAATCCTACAGAGGGGGTGGAATTCGCTTTAAACTAAAGTTGTGGCAGTGAAGCTTTCCTGTGATGGGTTGGCTACAACTACGTAATTGGACATTTTAAAGGATTTGATAGAGGGGAGGTTCTACCAACTACTACAGTGAAAGGATATCCGTTCTCGAGCACTGCAAACATGCATTGGTGGAGGCCCAATAAGGACCTGTTGGTGTAGGGCAGGGGTGAACAGTCATTATTAACACAGGCTTGTAAACAAGCCCACAACAGTTTTACTAGTCTTATAGGGTAGAGAAGGGAGAGAGAGCGCTCTTTCCCTCTTGCAGCGGCCTACTGCATTTCTGTGCTGGGTGCAGAGAAGGGGGCTTCCCTCCTCTGGCAGCCCACTTCATTTCTGAATCCAGAGGAGAGTTGGAACGCTCCATCCCTCCCCCATCAGCCCACTCACTCATGCGCACGAAGTTCCCAACTGCCTCTGGCTACTGTTTAAATACAAGTAAGTATTAACACAAACGCCGGCTCTCTCTTTTAGACAGCATTTGTGGGATGGACTTTTTGTATTTTTGTTTTAAACGTACGTGCATGCGTGCGTGCACACACACACACGTCTTCGAAGTGCACTCACAGACATGGTGGCTGCTACACCAGTTCAAGCAAGATTACGGCATGGTCTACTTGAAAACTATGGCACCAACGTCAACCTTGCTTTGGACGATGGAAGAATCTAGGCCCCAAAAGGAGGCACGTCGTTTTCCCCTCTACGGCGTGGAGTACCTCCTCAAGTGGTAACTGTAGATCTTAATGCAGTGATCCCAACAGTCCAAGACCAAGAGCTGTCCCTTGGGTGTGATGGCTATGCCAACCGGGCACGTGAGTCCCTCTCGGATTAAAATGTTATGGCCGCCCCCCTTGGGAAAATGCAAGATTTCTTTCCGGCTACTGTCCGCCACAATCAGATCGCCCCGGGAGTCCACGCACATCCCAGCAATGCACCTGAAGTCCTCGTTCTCCGAGAAGAAGTGGCTGATCTGCCGACCAAGCTGTCCATCTGGGCCAACGGAACCAATGGAAAAGCCCCCTTCCAAGTGGTGTTCATGCTGGCGGTTCTCGAGATTCAGGCCGAGCCCCTGGGTGAAGTAGATCGTCCCTTCGGTGTCGCAGGTGACAAATTTGGGGCGCACTGCACTGCACAAGCAGCTGTACTTCACAACCCCGACGCCACGGTCCACGGTGAAACACCACAGCTTTCCTCCTTCCACATCAGTCACAACAAACTGTCCCGAGGGAAGGGCGGTGATGCCCCAGGGCTTGCTCAGCTGGCTCCTGTGGCACGCCACACAATGCCCGTCGGTCGTGTACACCTTCACGGAATTGTCGTAGCTGTCGGTCACGCCGATGAGTCCGTGGCAGTTCATGGTGACCGACAAGGGAGTCAGGTTGGGCAGATCCGCCCCGAGGAAGCTCAGCACAAAGCTGTCGATGCCGCTGGGGCTCCGGCGGATCTCCTTCAGGAAGCCCTTGCGGGTGAAGACTTGGATTCGGAAGTTGCCACGGTCTGCCACCAGCACCTCCCCCTGGGGGGTGACGTGCAGGCTGACGGGCAGGTTGAACGTTCCTGGCGTGCTGCCTTTAGAGCCCATCCTCTTGAGGAAGTGACACTGCTGGATGCTGGCGGCCGCGTCCGGCATCCGAGGCTTGGCAGGCAAAGAGCCATTGGGCAACGGGCCGGCCTCTTCCTCAGCCACATCCGCCTCCCTGAAGGACACCGAGGCCGCTGCTGCCATCTCCATCAGCGACTCCTCCACGTTGATGCTCCGAGGTTTCTTGACTACTTGTCCGATCTGCAGTGGCCCGACGTGGCCCGCTTTCAGCAGCTCCACCTCTTGCAGGGTGAGCTCTTTGGGAAGGCTGCTCATCAGTTCGGGTTCCTCCTCGTCACCCTCCTCCTCCAGGAGGGCAACATCCCCTTGCTTTATTTTGGCGAGGAAGTAGTCGCACCGCGATACTATCTGCACCTCGGCAATGTTCAGGAGATAAGCCTGCTCCTCCATGATCTGACTGTTCACTTTCTCCACCTCGGAGAGGGAGCTGGTGAAGGACTTGCGGGACCTGGCCAGCTCATCCTGGACTTTGCGCTCTTCTTTGCTGTACTCGTGCAGCACTGCTTTGTGCCTCGCTTGAAGGTCCTTCGAAACGCCTTCCAGAGATGCTTTCCTCTTCTGCACGTCGCCCATGAGCTCGCGCAGACGCCCGAGCCTGGCCCCAAACTCCCTCCTTCGTCCGTCAGCTGCCTCTTTGATGGCGACCACGCCGTGTCCCTGCTGCAGATGCCCGGCCTCCTTGCACGGTTCGCACAAGACCACGCCGCAGCTCCGGCAGAAATGTTTGGGGAGCCGCCGCCCGCAGGCCTTGCACATGAGGATGCCGACCGTCTCGCTGAGCCCCGCCGTATCTATGATTTTCAGCACCGTCAGGTTGTCGGTCAGCTGGGCCAGGTCCGTGATCCTTGTGACTTTGCTGCAGAAGGGGCAGCGTATCCCATTGATGCTGTTTGCCAGGAGCTTCTCCGAGCACTGCTTGCAGATGGTGTGTCCGCAGTGTAGCAGCTTTGGGCGGAAGTGCTCCTCGGTAAAGCACTCCATGCAAATGGGGCATTCCAAGACTTCACGGAGCGCGTCCGAGTTGAGGTGAGGGGCAGCGGCCATTTATTCCAAACCCGTCCGGTCCTGCCTGTGAGGAGAGAAGGACACGAGATGGATTTCTCATTGCTGCCATTCAGCGCACACACAGCAATTCAATCAGGTTGATTCAGTCATTCTTCTATTACATAATTTATTTCGGTTCATAACGTTTAGTGTGTTGTCCCATCCAACGTTTCCTCAGCAGAAACTTAGTATTTGTTCTACAGATTTATAGGAGTAAATTTTGGGAAAGTAAAAAAAGTCATCCGAAAGTCCACAGACTCTGCACGGCCTGAGGGGGGCGCTCTGCAGTAGATTCTGCAGGTCAGATTCCTTTTTTTATTGTATTTTTAATTATTATTTTTTTAAAAAAAACAACACACAACAACAGGTCAGATTCTTAGAAATCTGAGCTCATTTTAATCCATCTTGAATTTCTCCAGCATCCCTCTCCCCCTGGGTCACATGCAAAGCTGACCAAACCCATATCCCCTTTGTGCAAGGGAAGGAAGGGGAGACAGATGGTTCTAACAAAAAGAGGTACCTTTATTTATTGAATAAAGAACATAAGAAGAGCCATGCTGGATCAGACCAAGGGTCCATCTAGTCCAGCATACTGTTCACCCAGCAGCCAACCAGCTGCCCATGGGACGCCCACAAGCAGGATATACCCATCCCGTTGATTTTTTGTTGTTGTTTTCTAAAGTCAAGCATCTACGTCTTATGCCTTGCTAGCAAAGATTGTAGTGCTCACTAAATGTTTTAAGACTTGAACCAAGCTGGGAGAGACTTTTTGTTTTAAATATCCCCCTACCTACTGCCAGCAAATATCCCACACGTGTATCGTAACATGCTCTTCCATATTTTGCAAGTATTTCATTAGATCTTTACGACCTTAAGGCTTGGGTGGCTTAAAGTTCAAACACACACACACACACACACACAATATTCAAATATGTATTTATTCTTAATCGCACTAAAGAAAGCCATGTGCTAAAGATGTAGCATGGCGTTTAAAATGTAAGCCATGCTGCCAAGCTGGCCCAAATGGAAAAAGCTCACAAGTGGCCAAACGTCTGAAAGAAGCTCAGGGATCTGGATGCTCGATAGCCTTTGAGTCATCTGTCTGGCACAAGGGCTCTAAACAATCCTAAGTAGTAATATCCGTCTCAAACAGAAAGTTACTGTTTGGAGACCATGCTAAAAGAAACTTGTCTCACAAGACAGACCTGTTCGATGAGATTCGGCTGAATACTATTTAAATGTATTGAACATGTTCAGCTTGTAGTGGACTTTCAGACAATGGCTTTCTGGGTTGTGGGATGTCGGCTTCTGATTTCCAATAAAACAGAAGAAGATCCCTACAGGATCAAACCAAAGATCTACTAGACCAACATCCTGGACCAGCCGAGAACTTTGGCTTATCGGGTGGTATAGGAATGTAATAAATATTTATTTATTTATTTATTTATTAAATGTATTAATCGTCCATCTGGCTGGTCATCCAGCCACTCTGGGCGATGTACAAAGTGTATAATAAAACAGTTTAAAACTATAAAATTCTATGGTAAAAAACACCATATTTCTAAAAATACCCTAACCCACCTCAAATGCCTGCCTGAACAACCACGTTTTTAATGTGCAGCGGAAGCTCATTAAAGAGAGGACATGGCGGAGTTCCCTAGGGAGGGAGTTCCACAGAGTGGGGGCCACCACAGAGAAGGCCCTCTCCCTCGTCCCCACCAGTCTAGCTGTCCTGGCTGACGGGACAGAGAGAAGGCCATCCGAGGCTGATCTTGTTAATACATCCTGTTTCTCAGAGTGGCCACCCAGGTGCCTCTGGAGAACCCCCAAGCAAGTCACAAGGCCAATTAGTCCCCCTGTGCTGCTCTTCCTGAGTAGCTGGTATTTAGAGGCATGCTGCTTCTGATCCTGGAATATACAGTATACTGCCATCACCATGACTAGTAGTCATTGGTTAAAGTAAAGGCCTAAATAGCTATGACTCAGGAAGATTGCATTTCAACACTGGGGGATGCTTTCATTTTGATAAGAGCAGCAAGACCGAAAGATGGGTTGTTGCGCCCTCCCCTCCCCCCATGCACCTTTCTCTCAATCTCTATCCCGCCCCCCAAGCTTCCATTGTTCCGCTGGTGAAAAAAATGCAGCTACTTGTTATTAGGCCCATCTGTCTTTCAGGTCTAATAGCAGGTTGTAGTGCAGTAAAGGAGATGGCAGCAGTAGGAGTGGCCGTGAAGACTGTGGTAGTGTCCAGAGCCAAGGTGCCCTAATGTCTTTGGCGAGATGCACTCAAATATATTTACGAGACTTCATATTGTGCTGCACTCATGTCCCTTCCTTACACTGCATCAGGATGTCCAAAAACAACAACAACAAAAACCTACATTGTGGGATCAGGACTGGGGAAGGCAATCATTAACAATATCAGATCTAGTGGAGAGTCTTTTGCTGCTCAAATTCTAGAGAAGCAGAAAGCTTTGAACAGGGGAGGTAAAGGGGGGGGGGGAAGCATGATGGATATGGTAAATTAGAAGTCAGTGGCCTAAGAAGGAAACAGCTGGGGGCAGGGGGAACTTAGCATTTGGGAGAGGGACTGTATTTCAGTAGTAGGACACCGCCTTTGCATTTCCTGGCATCTCCAGTCTAAAGGGATCACATAGCAAATGAAGGGAAAGACCCGTCTCTGCCTGAGACCCTGGAGAGCTGCTGCCAGTCAGAGTAGACAACACCGGGCTAGATAGATGAATGGTCAGACGCCATCTATGGCAACTTCATGTGTTCATATACATTCGCACCAGTAGGGCTGTACAGTTTGTAGGAGATCAGGAACTGCAAAATAAGAACCTTCCTATGCTGCCTGAGAAAATCAGACCAGGTATCCCTGTGCCAACTGTGGAAACTTGGGATTCAGATGACACAAACAAGGGAAATGGACTGGGTGGATGCAATCTGCTACCCTGAAAATTAGCCAGCCAAAACAATTATCCAAAGTCAGAGACATCAGTGGAAGCCAGGGATGTATTTCTGCCTAGCAGGCTCTGTACTCTGCTAAAGGCAAGCATCAGTGTGCCAAGTGGTACTGGGACAGCAGGGGTTAATCAGCTCCTTTTTTAAAAAGGCAAATATCCTGCATCTTTCATTTCCCAGAATTGTCTAGACAGCTGCCCCCCTCCCTTTTGGTACCATGCTTCCACCTTCCCTCTCTTATATTTTAATGGTCTTGTAACAGCGCACATATCAAGACAATCTAATGAGGCCATATTGTTGTCCAGGTTCCTTTAAGCACTTCCCTACCCACTTTCCTTTATATTATATTCTTCCGCTGTAGGATTCCAGCTGTGCTTCCTTCAAAGCAACCAGCCATTGAAAAAGAACACAAAACAGGCAGCATCATTAAGCTATTATGTGATATGATAGAGACGGTGAAGATGATCTCCATACTTCTGCTAGATTTGCAGTGGCAAAGGACTGTAGCTCAGTGGTAGGGCACACGTTTTAACAAAAAGGGTCTCCAATTTAATCCCCAGCATTTTTATTTAAAGCTATCAGGTAGCAGATGATGGGAGGGCTGCTACCCGTTAGTGTCAACAGAACTGAGTTACATGGACCAATTGTCTGACGCTGTATAAAACAGCTTCCTATGTTCCTGCATGACCACTATCCCTCAACCCCATCACACACACCCCTTTGGTTCTCAGAAGACATGAAGACAGAATCACAGAGTTGGAAGGGTTCTCAAAGGTCATCTAGTCCAACCCACTGCCAGTGCAGGAATTTCATTGCTACAACAACCCTAATAGGTGACCACCCAACCTCTGCTTAAAAGCCTCCAACAAGAGAGTCCTCCACATTCTGAAGCAAACAGCTCATACCATCAGGACATTTTCCCTAATGTTTAGTTGGAATCCGTTTTCTTGGCAATTTTAGCTCAATAGCTTGGGTTCTACCTTCTGAAGCAACAGAACACAAATTTGCTCATTTATCTACGTGGCAGCCTTTCAAATATTTGAAGATGGTTATCATATTCTCTCTTCTCCTGGCTAAACGTGTGCAAGGTACATTTAAGAATTATTATTTAGGCTTCTTTCGTTTTCTCTCCTTCCTCTTGAGTTTGCTTAAACCTTCATAACGCATCTGAGGGATGCTTCATACATCACAGACCCATAGCGGGTACTTATTAAAACTGTTAACGTTTGAATTTAGGTCAAGCCTTTTGCCATGGGTTGACAGTAAGAACACATGGTAAAATTAGATGTTGTCGATTTTAGCTGGTACATGCCACATATGTCTGTAGTTCATACCTATCAAAACGTAACATGTGAAGAGATCCCAAGATGGAAAGCTGGAGGGATCTTTATTTTATTATTATTTATTATTATTAAATTTATTAATTGCCCATCTGGCTGGTCACCCAGCCACTCTGGGCGATGTACAACATACAATAAAACAGTTTAAAACAATAAAATTCTACCATAAAAACATTTTCTAAAATACCCTAACCCACCCCAAATGCCTGCCTGAACAACCACGTTTTTAATGCACGACAGAAGCTCATTAAAGAGGGGGCATGACCGAGTTCCCTAGGGAGGGAGTTCCACAGAGTGGGGGCCACCACAGAAAAGGCCCTCTCCCTCGTCCCCACCAGTCTAGCTGTCCTGGCTGATGGGACAGAGAGAAGGCCATCCGAGGCTGATCTTGTTAAGCCGCCTGTCTGGTGCTGCTGGCGGCGCTCCTTATCTCTTTGCCAATTGCTGAAAAGGATGAAGAGGCAGCCAATATGGGAAGAGCACTTTGCTCAAATAGAAGAACGATCTCTGTGCTGGGTGGTTCAAATGGGATCCCTGCTTGGGCTGTCTTTGAGAGAGCATATTTTGAGATCTCAAATCCTCAAAATTGAGATCCAGACGCCTCTGGAGTGTACCATTTTTGAAAAGCATATGGGGGCGCTCACATTACCAAGCCCCGCCTCTATAGAAACAGTTCTACAGAAATACTTAGAAAACTAGCATCTGAGGATTACATTTCCTGGATGCAAGAAAACACCTAAATTGCTAGAAATCTATTTCCAGCCTGTTGTTGTTGTTGTTCTGTTATTGGCACATAAAAAAACCAATTTTTATGAAATAAGCTCCTCAAACTGGCTCCAAAAGGTGGAGAAATTATTAGTTGGTGGCATTCCATGAAAGCTAAGAGAAATTGTGCATTTCGTCCTGTGATCAGCAATCTGTAAGGTATGAGCCAAAAGGGTTTTGATGGTGGGCATAGCAAACACCTACAAAACTTTGGTCTGGAGAGGCAAAATAGCAGGGGAATTGCTAGATGGCCTGAAGGGAAGGAGGATTGCAGCACTTACTAACAGACTCTTGGTACGTTCAGCAGAGTTCTACTCATTACCAATAAACTGTGGGTAGTTTTATTTTATTTATTCATTACATTTCTGTACCATCCAGTAACCGAAGCTGTTTTAACAACAGCAGATTTGCGGTTGGTGGAAACCCAGTAGTGTCGCCTTTTTATGGGTGACAAATCACATTGTCAATGCTGTGTGTTGGGATGACTTTACTAGAAATCATTTAGCATTATGGCCAACACTTGGTCTTTACCTCAGTCGAGGTGGATGATCCACATTGGTATGGAAGCAGGCTTTGTGACGTATCGCTAGTAGCAGCAATTCCCTGAGGCTGGAGAGAGAGAGAGAGAGAGAGGTCAACACTGCACTCAGTGAGCAAATTTAGAGCCCCCCTCCCCCATACTTCAGATAGTACAATAAGGTGTCGAGAGGTATTTTTATTATCAAAGTAATAATAACTCCAATATTTCCCAAGCTGCACTTAGCTTTTTAATCAGGGGAAATTTAAAGCTAAAGATAAAAACAAGCTTATGCAGATCAAGATGGTGTTATTTTCATTTCCTTCCACGCCGAGCATGAGCTGTTATCAGTTGGGTGCAATTATCTTGTTGGGACCCAATTCAGATAAAAACTACCGCTGGAGTATCATTTCCTTGTCACCATTTTCTTCTCTCTTACCCTGTAAAAGCACATTTAGCCAGTTTTGTTATTTTCTAATTAGTTTCATTTGCAGATGCTTGCTTGCACAAGGACAAAGCCACCAACACAGCAAACAAAGGTACCCAAGAATATTAAATTATACTACACAGACTGCCTCCTCTGCTCTTGGGTTCACTGGACAACCTTATATGGAATCGGGGGTGAACTTAACGCATGGTGGCAGAACTGGGTTGGAGACGATCTTAAAAGCGGCGAGGGGAGGGGCTGGTTTGTGGGGGCCGAGTAGTGGTGGGCCGAGGGAAGGAGTGTTTGACTTCCCCCAAGAAGCCTACAGCTTCTCTGCAGAGATTTTGGACATACGTTTGCTGTGTTTTGAAAGAGGGTTGCAGAGGGGGAAGAATGGCTGGGGTAAGTTGCAAAGCCATGCAGCAAGTAGAAGGATTAAGCAGAGAGGAGGTTGCAGGGTAAACGACCCCACAACATGGGTAGGGGATTTTTCAGGGCATTCTGCTGCATACTCAAATGAAAATCACACTTCCCCCTTCTCCACCACTTTGCTCCACTGTGGCCACCCGGGCTACCGCTAAACTTCTGTGGCTCATACACTCACAATTTGACCAGTTCATAACCTCTTTCAACCCAGAATCTTAGTATCTTTTTTTTTTTTTTTAAGGTCAACATATAGGCAAATATATAGGAAGGGGGGATCTGGATTAGGAATAGCATGCAGCATCGTGACCTCAGCTCTGTGTGTGACTATGTTAACACAAGGAAGCCATAAACTCCATTGCTAGCAGTTTTAACGGTAGCTTCCAGCCACATAAACCTCTCTGAGCGTGCTTGGTGAAAGAAACTGGGGGATCACCAATAGCTCAGCGAAAATTCTCTCAAGTGAGACTTTTCAGCTGGGTCGACCGGTCCACCAGCGCCCGTGAACCGTGGAAAATGTGGTCACTTGAAGACTGCTTAGCAAAAACATGTGACTGTGCTACAGCAAGTGATGGGATGTTTCAATAGCAAGGCTCCACGAGAATGTGGATAAGGTAAATGGCACTAATGGCGCCTTCAAACAGCAAAGAAACCCTCCAGGAATCTGTAGGTTATGCAGTGAAGAGGAGCAGTTAGGAGAGATTTGCCTCAGAACATCCCTATCCATTATCAGTCAAGGGCCGCAATGCCAAACCTAGAAATCCAGGCACAGTTCAAAAGCCCTCCCTCTTCTGTCCTTTTCCTGGTACACTGAAAAGGACCTTTCACCTCTCCCACTCCCAAAACATGCCCATGCAGGAGAAGAGGCAGCAGTGGCGGTTAAAGGCCCACTTCTGTTTCCCAAAGAGAAGTTTTGGAGACGCTGAAGCCGTTTTGTCTCAGGTGTCCAGCAACTCTGCTTTCCTATATTTACTTTCATTTTCAGCTCTGTGACTGCATTGCTGTCTTCTTTCCTTCTCCTACATTTCTGCCTTTGTAGCTATCATGTCGATGAATAAGGGGGTGTTCTTTTAAAACAAGGGATGCATTGTGAGGTGTGTCTCTAGCATTGCCAGCTTTTGGTACTGTCCCTGCTGCTGCATGATGCCTCCTCTCTTCCCTTCTTCAAAGCCCTCCGCTAAACCCAAGTCTTGGACAAAACCCCCTAATTCTCATGTCCAACCGTTCACCCAAGCATGAACATATTGCTCTCGCTTACCAGACGGCACTTTGTGCCACTTTCCCTGTGTCAAAGTTTAGACCGGGGCGGGGAACTTGTGGTCCTCCAGATGTTTTGGCCTACAACTCCCAATAACCCTAGTCAAGATAGCCAATGCTGAGGCCAGAACATCTGGACGGCCAGCTCTGGTTTGGAGTGTAAGCTCCTCAGGGCAGGGATCTGTCTTCATGTACTATCTAAAGTGCCATGCACAGTGGCTGAGCAGTCATCACCACCAGCATTTTAAAAGAAGAAAAGATGGCAACCTTATGTGTTTCTATAACACAGGGACACTATTAGCATAGTTCCTGTTCTGTGATGCTCACCATTAGGCAGTCTGAGCAGGACCTGTGGATCAAAGCGTGTCTGGGCTCGGTGTTCTAACAGATCTATCGTAACATAAGAGCCCTGCTGGATCAGGCCAAGGGTCCATCTAGTCAAGCTTCTGTTCATACAGTGGTCAACCGGCTGTCGACCAGGAACCCACAAGCAGGGCATGAGCGCAACAGCACCCTCCCACCCATGTTCCCCAGCAACTGGTGTACCTAGGCTCATTGCCTCTGTTCCTGGAGGTAGCACACAGCCATCAGGACTAGTAGCCATTGATAGCCTTTTCCTCCAGGAATATCTCTAAACCCCTTTTAAAGCCATCTGAATTGGTGGCCATCACTACTTCCTGTGGTAGCGAATCCCATAGTTTAACTATGTGCTATGTGAAGAACTCGTTCCTTTTATCTGTCCTGGATCTCCCACCAATCAGCTTCATGGGATGACCCCATTGGGTTCTAACATTTTGAGAGAGGGAGAAAAGTGTCTCCCCGTCCACATTCTCCACACCATGCATAATTTTGTAGACCTCTATCATATCTCCCCTTACCCGCATATTTTCCAAGCTATCGATCTACCTTGGGTTCTATGATCCTCCAAGATGAGGATAATTTACAATTTGTATATTTTATGGCAGGAGAAGGGAATATGTGCATTGTTGTTCTCAAAAATGCTGCATTTGAGCCGGTGGTCACTACAAACCCAATATGCTTTTGATGAGTAGGCTGCATAGACATGTGTGAGAGAGAATATATTATGAGCCTTCAAGAATTATATCAACATGTATTGATATAATATGGTTACTTTTACTATCCCACCGTTCCTGCAAACAGCTCAAGGTGGCATGCACCGCTACCTTTTAAATCCTTACAACAGCCCCGTGAGGGAGATTAGCCTAAAAGGCCGAGACTGGCCCATGATCACCCCATAAACGTTGTGGCTGAGCAGTGATTTGAACCCAGGCCTGCCCAGTCTAACTCCAGCACTCTTACCACTACACCACGCTACCTTGGAGAATTGGTGAGATTGAAGAATTTACACCTGGAGGCTAGGAGGTTGAGACTTAGATAGAGGGCATGTGTCTTTTCTGCCAAGTATTTGTGCTGAGATAGCTGTGTGCAAGAGTGCACGTGTGATCCACAGTTCTCTATGAGACCGAGGTGTGACTGTTTCAGGGGCCTCTATGTCGCTCTGTCTGGACCAGTGTCTGGCCTCCTGGGAGCTGGAGATTATAGTCCTCATTGCTTGAGACAACAGTGATAAGGAACAAGCTAGTAAAGCTCCGTAGTTTATAGACTGGAAAGATTACCAATGGGTGGTATGCTGCTAGTCCCTTTGAGGGAAGGGGGTTCTTTACGTGGCCACTGCAGTGGGCCTCTGTTGCGTGTGGGGCAAACCACGCTCAAAGCTGCATGCAGCCGTGGATCAGGCAATCCTAAAGCTGCAATCCTACCCACATTATTGGGGCGTAAATCCCACTGAACGCAACGGGAAGTTCCTCCTGAGCAGACATGCCTAACATGGCACAGCGTGGGGGCCTGGATGCTTCTCTGGAGGGAGCCTGTGCATCTGCTACCAAGGGCTCCTGTTGCACACAACGCACACCCTTTCACTGGCGCACGCTGCGCACCGTTTCACTGGCGCACCGTTTCACTGGCGCACGCCACACACCCTCTCACTGGCACACTGTTTTACTGGTGCACGCTGCACACCCTTTCACTGGCGCACGCCGCGCACCCTTTCACTGGCGCACTGTATCACTGGCGCACACCGTGCACCCTCTCACTGGCACACCGTTTCACTGGCGCACGCTGCACACCCTCTCACTGGCGCACTGTTTCACTGGCGCACACCACACACCCTCTCACTGGCGCACGCCACGCACCCTCTCACTGGCACACCATTTCACTAGCGCACCGTGAAACTGGCGCACGCTGTGCACCCTCTCACTGGCACACCGTTTCACTGGCACACCGTTTCACTGGCGCACATTGTGGCACATTGCACCACAATAAACCTCGTATCGCTTTTAAGGCGTCACGTGACTTCTCCAGCCCACCCACCCCTTTTACCCCCCCCCCGCTACAACGCACCAGGACGGGCCCCCCTCCAGGCAGGAAGCCGGGGCACTCTCTGCAGCGGCCGCGCGTGGCTGTCTTTGCGCGGCCAAAGGTGCGCAGGTTGCAAAGGAGCCCGCGCAGCAATGCACCGGGGGGGGGGGGTGCAGTGCGCAGCGTCTGCTGGCTGGGGGTGAGCAGGGGGTCCGGGTGGCCTCAGGGTAAATGGGCGGGCGGCGGCTGGGGTCTCCCCCGGCCCCCTCGCGTCCCCCATGGCGCCCCTCCCTACCTGCCGCGCTCTCTTCCACCCGCAGCTGCACCGAGCCTTTGTCCCCGCCGCGCCGTGCGCCTGCGCGGGAGGCCCCCCGGCCCCCCGCGCCCCTCCTCCGGCCCCACCCTCACGCGCTCCGCCACGTCACCCCTCGCCGCAGGCGCTCACGGGAGCTGTAGTTTGCGGGCCGCGTCCTTCCGCGCCCGGGCAGCCGGGCTGAGCAAAGCGCGCGGGGCGTTCCGGCGTTATTTCTTGCAGCCGCGGGGGGCGGGCAGCGTCCGGCTTCGCATGCATGAGTGTAATGCGAGTTTATATTTGCGTGACGCCAGGCGACGGCTTTGTGGGGCGCGGGGTCCTTTCTGCTTATTTATTTTATTTTATTTTATTTTGCAGAGTTTTGTTCTTTAGGGCGCGATCCTATGCGTGCATAGACAGGAAGAAAAGAAAGTCCTACAACGCCCAGCATCTCTCCAGCCAGCCATGCTGTCTGGGGGATGCTGGGAGTTGTAGGACAATTTTTGTTGTGATTCAGTCGTGTCCGACTCTTCGTGACCCCATGGACCATGGCACGCCAGGCCTTCCTGTCCTGCGCTCTCTCCCGGAGCGTGCTCAAGTCCATATTCATTGCATCGGTGATGCTATCTAGCCATCTCATCCTCTGCCGTCCCCTTCTCCTTTTGCCTTCAGTCTTTCCCAGCATCAGGGTCTTTTCCAGGGAGTTTTCTCTTCGCATTAGGTGGCCAAAATATTTGAGCTTCACCTTCAGTATCTGGCCTTCCAACGAGCAGTCAGGGTTGGTTTCCTTTAGGATGGATTTGACCTCCTTGCAGTCCAGGGGACTCGTAAGAGTCTTCTCCAGCACCACAGTTCGAAGGCATCAATTCTTCGGCGCTCAGCCTTCCTTATAGTCCAGCTCTCACAGCCATACGTTACTACTGGGAAAACCACAGCTTTGATTAGACGGACCTTTGTCTGCAAGGTGATGTCTCAGCTTCTTAATACACTGTCTACGTTTGCCATAGAGGACATGTTTTCCCCCCGTCTAAACATGCACAGCGCTGCGCCTTCATTCATTTACAGGAGCGTGTGCCCTGCAAATGCTTGGTTTGATCGGGTAGCCTTTTCTGTCTCTCGTCCCTTTCCGTTTTTATAGTGGTGGGGAGGCAGAGGGCTGCCCGTAGACTGATTTGATTACAAGATTATTCTCCCGCAATGCAACGTAGCTTCCCAAAGCAGCAAACAAGTTTAAAACTGGGGAACACATCAAAAATTATTAAACAGGTTATTTTCTTTTTAAGCTGGATGGATATTATTTTAAAGCTGTAGGTGTGTTTTTGTTTTGCTTGTGATACTTGCAAACAAATTTCCAACCACTTGTGAGTGAAACTGACCTCTCTTTAAACCTTGGAGGGCAGGTCTGCTCTCAAACCACCCCTTTTTGGTTTGTGTGTGATCCTTTGCTGGTCTGGAGGCATGGGAGTCCTTAATGTCAGAGCCGTGGACAAACAGCCTCTCAAAATTCTCCAGCCTATTTGTACGCAGACAAATGGGACACACACACACACACACACACACAATTTCACCACATTTCTCCTAGGGGAGGAGAAATTCTCCATCAGTTTCTCACAGGTAGGGCTCACCATTGGCAGGGGTTGTAGCACAGCTTTCTTTTTTCCTAAGAGTTTTTGGTTTACCGCTCTGCTTCTGTAGGTGGGAACAGCATCACCTGTGTGGAGGCTTCCACTTTTCTGAGGCAGAATTTTGCATTTCTTTTGGTGGTATTTTTGAGCTTGCATAATCACTGCAAGGTGGCCGAGGGTGCTGTGTGTGTTCTCTCTCTCCGTCACACACCTTTCCATTGCTCTGCAGCCTCCCAGGCCACCTGCACTTTCTGAACTGAAAAAGCCCCATGGGACGAATTGCCCCAGGATGACTTCCTCATGATGGCTTTAACTGAAGTGCGGGAAGCCAAGGAGAGTACAGAGATCACTGTACAATGACAGACAGGACATGCTCCTCAGCCAACTCATAAGTAAAGTAAGGACAAGAACCCCCAACCCAACCCATGAGAATTTCCCCAAAATTTCTCCTCCTTTAAATGTCTTTCAGAAGCATTTTTTTTCTGTCAAATTGAAAGAGAATGATAAAAAAAAAATGGGGGAGACATTTTTTGGCACAGCACTACTTAATATCTCATTGGTTGGGCTGAGAATGCTCATACTCCAAAAGAGTGACACCAGATGGTACTGAAATGCCTTGGTTCTGAATGATCATATAGCAGGCTACAAAACTGCTCTTGGGATGACCACAGAAACACAGTGAAACAAGGGTGTTGGGCTGCCCAATGGCCATACAGCATCATTCATTTTAGTACATCCCAAGAAATGTTTCCGATCCAGTCTGTATGATGGTCGAGTCACCCTGTCACAAAGAATGTTCATTTGCCTGTGTGTTGAAGACTGAGGGGGCATTGGCTTGTGTTTGGGATGTGTGTGTTCTGTTTATCTGCTTTAGAGGGGAGTCGAGCCTGGCTTAAGTAACAAGGTCTTTCTCAACTTGAGCAGGGGGTTGGACTCGATGGTCTTATAGGCCCCTTCCAACCTTACTATTCTATGATTCTAACTTAGGTGTGCCCCTTCCTGCATTCTTGGTTATTCTTTTGTCCTGCCTCCTGATTTGTCCTCTGGTCCTCACCACGTCTGGCTGATCTCATCGCTCCTGGCTCACCTCCCAAGACATCTGGAAGGAGTCTGCACTAGTCAAATGGGCCAGATGTGGTCTCAAGCCAGGCTGGAGGTCAGCAAGAAGTCATCAGAGGTGGGCAACGTGCAGGGCCAAAACATTTGAAGGGCCTCAACTCCCATCAAAGCTCACCAGCAGAGCCAATGGTGAGGGACCATGGGAACTGTAGGCCAATCATCTGGAAGGCTACAAGCTGCCCACGTCTGATTTAGGCAGGTTGTGTTGTTACTTGAAGCGATGCTCAGTCCTTAGACCGGACTTGTAAGGAAAGGTGTATTGGGCCTGGGGTGTCTCCATTGTTGATGGCACTCAGGGCAGTACTTCAGGCTAGAGAATGTTGTTGACTCACTGAACCAGGGCTGCCTGACAGAGGGACCACAACCCTAGTGCTTCAGAAGGCAAGGTGCTCGAGATCTGAGTTCAAGATACACACAGGACCTTACACATGCATTCAGCAACCCTGGTAGTTGAGAGAGAGGCCGAGCGATAATGACCTGGGTCTCCCTGGCCGCAGGACAGCCTTCCCCAGGCCTTGTGCCATCTGGACGTTTGAGACTACAGCTCCCATCATCCCCAGCTGGCATGGCTACTAACAACAGTGGGTGGGAGTTGTAGGAGCGTTCCGGGTCGGAAAAGGCTGTCCTAGGCTAACACTCTAACCGCTAACCTACACTGCTTCTCATTTGATGCGCACTGGCCACCAAATGAAATGTTCCTTTTGTAGTCTTCCCTGCCTCTCCCCACACCCCAATCCTTCAAGACGTCCATGTTTTTTTGTTTTCGTTTTTAAGTGCTGCATGTACAATTATTAAATTGTTTGCATTTGACACGTGTGTGTGTGTGTGTGTGTGTGTGTGTATTTAAGGAAACAGAAACACTGCTTTGGAAAGGAAGGTGGGAGTGAGCTGGTGACAAGTGGGTTTCCGGCCAATCAGTGCTATGCATAGCTAGTGTTTACACAGCACCCCTTTCCCTTTAAGCTTGCTCCAGAAAATACGGTGGCATATCTCCGCTCCATACGGCGAGTGGGCGTGCGCTCCCACAGCAGGCGCGCCCCTCAAGTTACGTACATAAGTATGCACCCTTAATTTGTCTTGAGCGTGAAACCACAACCAAAGAGGGCTTTCCTCTTACCCTGCTATGAGACATCTTTTATCACTTTCTTGAGGTCACACCAAACAAAGACCTGTGTCTTTTACATGACTCAGGCACTGGTTTGGGCACAGCGGTCTGCGCAGCCGGGGAGCTCTGTTTCAGAGACCTTTGGCTTTCTCGGGAATGCAAACATGGGGGTTGCTGGGACCGCAAAGGAAATTATTTTTGTTCCTCTTCTCCCCCCGCCACCCACCTCCCCTCACCAGAAGCCATCGCTCTATAACTCCACTGGAGGGCAGCAGAAACTCGTAGAATCCAGGTTTAAGGCAGTACGGAGTGCCCCAGCTGAAAGAAGTTTGAGATTTAGATGCAGATGCTTCGTGTATATACTGTTTGTGCCGTTACATATGCAGTGTGCAGACATACATGCTTGAGCTCTCACGCCCCTTTAGGTTTCTGCTTTCCCATAAGCATCTCACTGTCCATATTGTGACATTCTACCTGTGGGGGGGGGGGAGGGGGGCACTTAAAAAAAGGTAAAGGTGTCCCCAACCAGTCGTGTCCGACTCTAGGGTGCGGTGCTCATCCCCGTTTCTAAGCCGAAGAGCCAGCGCTGTCCGAAGACGCTTCCGTGGTCATGTGGCCGCATGACTGAACACCGAGGTGCACGGAACGCTGTTACTGTTCCCACCGAAGTGGTACCTATTTATCTACTTGCAATTTCTTGCTTTCGAGCTGCTAGGTTGGCAGAAGCTGGGACTGAAGACGGGAGCTCACTCCTTCACGCGGCACTCGGGTCTTGAACTGCTGACCTGCCGACCTTCCAGTCTGCAGTTCAGCGTCTTAACCACTAAGCCACCGCGGCCCTGGGGGGGGGGGCACTTGTTGTTGTTGTTCAGTTGATCAGTCGTGTAGGGGGGGGCACTTACACACTGCCAAAAAAAGAGGAAAGACATCACCAAACAGAGGAGAAAAGCGGATACAGATTTGCATAACATTTGCATATGCTAATTTATGTAGTATAGATGCAAACTTAGAAATCATTGCTCGAGCTTAAATAGAAATAAAACACGTCCTGCCATATTGGGGAAGACTATGGCCCGGTGACCCGTGTGACCACTCAGACTACTGCCCAGCCCTTGGGTTTCCATGTCTTCCAGGGGAGCAAAAAGCCCCCCCCCCAGATTTCCCAAGGACACAGCTGGTGTGGTCTTAAAAAGGGGCGGTGGTGGAACCCAGCTGCAAACTCTCACCTATCCCTCCTTGTGTTTGTAGATGCATTATTATTATTCATTACCTAGTTCCTACTAGCTGCCTACCCATCACCCACCAACGAAAGGAGCCGGTAACTCCGTATCCCATTACTGTGACCCAGGTCAGCTCATTCCTCTCGTTGTGGGCTCTCATGACAGGCTCTCCATCATACACACACACACACACACAGCTCAGTTCCCATTTCATCTTGCTGTCTGGAATGTTAAGTTTCAATTCAGACATTGGGGAAAATGGGAATTCGTTTGATTTTTGTTTGCTAAATTCATGGTTTGTTTTATTTAAAGAACGACCTCCAATTCTGCCAGACTGAGAATAGTGGGAGGGGGTGCATCTCTCTGTGCTCCTGCCTCTCTGATCTCCTTGATTTTAACCAGTTTTTAAAGAGCCTTTGAATGGCTTTGAGCCATCTCTCAAGAGCATAATCCCTTTCGGTAACCCAATCCAATTCTTCTTCTCCCTGACTCCCTTCTGCGTCTGTATTTCTCCTTCCCCACACTGAGATGTCTCCTTCACAGGCCTGTTTTATTTATCTGAAAAACTAACCCTGCTCTAATCCCATGGAAAGATTGGCTTGTTGGAATTCACACAGTCTTCCTGCGATTACCTTTGATCCAGTGTGCGTTGGCTTTTGCTGTCAGTCAGACGGAGCGGTAAGGTTCCAGGGAGCTCTCTCCTCAGCCTTTAGAGATGAATGAATCTTGCATTGATTTATTTGTCATTGGTTGTTCTTCTTTGTGGACTCTGTGCAGCACACACATGGGCTCTTGTCGACAACAGTCCTTTCCGGTTGATAAAAGGGACCTCATCTTGATTTCTTGGGCAGGTGCATATATTCATCAGCTACTATGGGCCTCAAGGTCACAAATTATCAGGCTACCATGTTGGGTTGCCACCTCCTCTGGTGGGATAAAGTTGGTAACTTGTTTGACCATTTGCCTGACCATAAAAGGAACTTAGCCCATGTATTTCAAAACAAGGCGATGATGAGACTCCCAAGAGAGCAGATCCATATGCCGAGGCACCAAACGGACTGCAACTCAAAGGCTTTGGTGGGAGCTGTGACACTCCGTCGTCATGCCTGGTTAAGATCGGCTGGGCTCTCTTGACTTGGATTGTCTTGTAGGCCCCTTACAACCCTTTGATTCTATGAACTTAAGTTCTAAGAGCATGCTCAGCAGCCACATAATGTGATGTGTCTTTGGGATGGAAATGTAGTATGCTGGACAAGGATATACTCCACGCTGCAACATTTTGTTGCAGAACCTACTTGTCTTATGTGGAAGACTCTGCTTGGGACTGAAGTATTTAATTTTACTTTTCTTCTCCTTCCCTCTCCCTGCTCTGTCCCTCAACCAGAAACAACTGAACTTGGCAACAAGAAGGAGCTGAAGTCAATGCCGTTCATCACCTACCTCTCAGGCCTGCTGGCTGCCCAGATGCTGTCAGACGATCAGCTGATGTCAGGTGTGGAGATCCGCTGTGAAGAAAAGGGACGCTGCCCTTCTACTTGTCACCTGTGCCGGCGCCCAGGCAAAGAACAGCTCAGTCCTCTCCCAGTGCTCCTAGAAATCAACCGTGTGGTCCCACTGTACACGTTGATCCAGGACAACGAGACCCGGGAGGTGAGTAGTGCGAGAGTAAAAACAATGAAAAACTCTAAACAAAAAATCATCCCATGTCAGTACAACATTTTATGCGACATGGACAAGAAATGTAGGGTGTATTAGTAGATTAGGACTGTGCTTTTGTTTCAAGACAAGTGAAATATTGAACTGAATGGGCCCCGTCTGGTTCAGTTTTCTGTTGTTCCAGTAAGAGTGTGTACCATTTCGAGGCATTATCCCATTCATACATATTCGTTATGCCTTCAGAAGTTGAGGGGGCTTACCTTTTACTGATGGTGGCACAGAGCTGACCCCCATTTTCTCTTCCCAGAATGCCCCAGTTTTTGCATCATTTGGGGGCATTCTAGGAAAAAATGGGAGCCAACAGTGGAGTCCTCCAGATGTTTTGGATTACAACTCCCAGCATGGCAAATGGGCAGGTATTGTTTATTTGTTTAATTATTTAGTAGCAATACGGTTTGATACAAAAAGAAAGTATCGGGGAGAGCAATCCTATAGCCCCTAGACAGAGTTTGGATGGTTTAAATTCCTGGATCTGAGGCCTTCACAGCGCTTCCCACTCTGTACCAGATTCTCATGAGTAGGGCTGTGCAGGGACCCCCCGATCCAACTCCGAAGCTTCTTTACAGCTTCCGAGCCGGGCCCTATTCGGCTTGGGCAGATTCGGAGGGCCCCTGACCCTCCTCAACCTCAAACCTGAACTGGGGTTCAGATGGTGAACCCAGCTTTGGGTCCCCCCCCGCTGCCCCCACACAACTCCCCAGCCCCTTCTCTGTCGCCATGCCACCGCCGCCCCCACTGCCACCATCTCCTGAGGCCTGGATACACAGCAACTCGTCGTCTTCCAGGGAGTCTCCATTTTTAAAATGGCAACCTCCTGGAAATTCCAGGAAGTTGTCATTTTAAAAATGGTGACTCTGCTTCGCCTTGGAAGGGGCACAAAGTGACCTGAAGCAGCCCGATTCGACTCGAAGTTCAGGCCTCGGGCTGAAGCGGTGCACAGCCCTACTCATAAGTCTCCAAGTTTCGAGGCTTACAAGTACCAAGGGCAAATCTGACAGGATTGCTCCCTAAATGGTTTATGGGAATGGTAATCCAAAATCTCTACGTTGCCGGCCCCTGCACTGGGGAATGCAGATGTTCTAGGGAGGGGAGTACACTCACGGAGGCAATGCCACCCAAACGTATTCGCCAACTCTGCACGTTAAACTGGTCTGTGCTCTGGTAACCTTTAGATTAGATTACTGCAATGTGCTTTATGTTGGGCTGCCTTTGAAGACTGTCTGGAAACTGCAGCTAGTGCAGAATGTGGCAGCCAGAACTTTAACTGGAACTAGGCATTCCAGACATATAACTGTGGTTCTGACCTGGCTGCCAATGTGTTTTTGAGCCTAATACAAAGTGCTGGTTTTGACCTATAAGGCCTTGCACATCTTGAGGTCTGTACCTCTAGTACTGCTGTCCTTCATATGAACTTGCCCAGACCCGGAGATCAACATCTGAGGCCATTCTCTCCAGGCCCCCGCCGAGAGATATTCCTCCCAGGGAAGCTTGCCTAGCACCACCTTATAGGTACCAGGTGAAGATGTTTCTCTCTTCCTAGGCATTTGGATAGTATAGTGGTCCAAAGAACAGTGACTATTCTGTTTGGCCTTGTGAAGGTTTGAGGCCTACAGAGACAAGGAAAAAGGTCAGGTCTAGAGGCCTGGAGTTTTTTTTTTGTTTGGATGGTTTTTGTTTTGGATGTTTTTGTTTTTGTTTGGATGTTTTTGTTTTGTTTGGATCCCTGAATTGAGTAGTTTCATTTCCCAGGTTAAGTTTCCATTTCATTTCCCCAGTTAAGTTTCATTTATTCAGGTTTAAAACAGTACTTTTGGTTTTGTGGGAGGAGGGTATATAAAGAGAGTGAGCGAGCCAGTAAAAGCAGAGTCGGGGATACTGAAGCCTGAAGAGAGAGCAGGAAGAAGCAGCCTGGAGAAGTCTAAGTACAGTTAGGGTAAATGAACTTACATTTTGCAATTTTTATTTTCCCCTTAATGCTTTTGTGTCACTCAACTCTATTGTGTAAATACCCTTAGTTGTGATTTGCTTGCTTTAATTTACTAGTAAACT
Organism: Heloderma suspectum; assembly: GCF_057233095.1. Lineage (NCBI taxonomy): Eukaryota > Metazoa > Chordata > Lepidosauria > Squamata > Helodermatidae > Heloderma > Heloderma suspectum. Next base: position 15,420,675 of record NC_139471.1, on the reverse strand, counting down.
GTTGTGGTTAACACCCAAGTGTCTAGAGTCTCAATCACCCCACACCTACAGCCTAAACCTGACCTTACTGGAAAGGGAAAAGTAAAAGAAGGAAGGTGGGACTCTTAAGGACTAAGGAGGCAAGAGATCTTTAAGGGGTTGCTCTGGGGGTCCCGGTCATAAGGGAAACCCTGACAGGCCTACACTGGATAATCTGTTCCTTATCCTTTCTTATAGTGCAGGAAAGGGTAACTGAAATGCTCAAGGGGTATTGGAGCACCTTCCCTACAAGAAAGTATTAGAAACACTGGGGGCTTTTTAATTCAGAAAGAAATCAAAGATGACTAAATAAGTCTGTGTGTATATGAAAGCGAAACTTGATAAAGGTTTCAAAACCATAATTGGTGTAAAGAAAATAACAATAGATGAAGAGCATCCCCGCCCCCTGTTGGGGGCGGTAGAGCTGATTTGGGTGGCTCCCATTTTCTTTTCCCAGAATGCCCCAGATAGTGCATTGTTTGGGGGCATCTAGAGGCATAAAGTACGAACATTCTGGGTCTTCTTATCACTACAGGTGCCACTCCCAAACTACTAGTCTCAGTCCTTTTCCCTACTTAGTATCTGAGCAGATATCAAAGCTCTGCTCTTGTCCGATCTTCTGCTTATTGGTGGCTGTGAGGTCTTGATCCAAACAGTGTGTGTTGTTCTGTCTTTGCCCTTGTGAAGCATCATTGAAGCACAATAAGCTGTGCTGTATTTTTCCAATGCAAGCTCTTTTCACAGCTTTTAGTTCAGAGGTGTTATAATACCATAGCATCAAACATCAGAGATCAAAAGTCCAGAGCCTTCTTGAACATGAGTCTGGGGTCTAGAGCTTAAGTCTAATGTCTTCTTTAAATATGAGTCTGGGGCCTTTTCCAGGACTTCACAAGGATCTCCTCCAAATTCTTTATTAGGCCATCTGTCTATTTCAGGACCTAGTAGCAATTTGCAGCTTCTTCAAGACCCAGCCAACAATATCATTTAACCCTTTTCAGTAGCAGATTAGAAGGACTGCTCTTACATTCTCAAGGTGTCTCACAGGGATGCCCCCACCCTTTCCAGGTGGAACAAAAGCTTTGATACTTGCAAACTCTTATCTATCTCAGAAATACAGCACCAGAAATCAAAGCGCAGTTTCATATGGACATAAACTTGGTTGTATGCAACACCGTTTTCACAGGAATTCCCTGCAGGAGCAATGCCTGAATCAAAATGGCATGATCAAATGGGTCCTGTTTCTCCCTGTTGTTGTTGTTGTTGTTCAGTCATTAAGTCGTGTCCGACTCTTCATGACCCCATGGACAATGGCACGCCAGGCCTTCCTGTCCTCTGCTCTCTCCCGGAGTGTGCTCAAGTTCATATTCATTGCATCGGTGATGCTATCTAGCCATCTCATCCTCTGCCGTCCCCTTCTCCTTTTGCCTTCAGTCTTTCCCAGCATCAGGATCTTTTCCAGTGACTTTTCTCTTCACATTAGGTGGCCAAAATATTTGAGCTTCAGCTTCAGTATCTGTCCTTCCAATGAGCACTCAGGGTTGATTTCCTTTAGGATGGACTGATTGGACCTCCTTGCAGTCCAGGGGACTCGTAAGAGTCTTCTCCAGCACCACAGTTCGAAGGCATCAATTCTTCGGCGCTCAGCCTTCCTTATAGTCCAGCTCTCACAGACATATGTTACTACTGAGAAAACCATAGCTTTGATTAGATGGACCTTTGTCGGCAAGGTGATGTCTCTGCTTCTTACTATGCTGTCTAGGTTTGCCATAGCTTTTCTCCCAAGGAGCAAGCATCTTTTAATTTCATGGTTATAGTCACCGTCTGCGGTGATCTTGGAACCCAAGAAAATAAAATCTGTCACTGCTTCCATTTCTTCCCCTTCTATATGCCAGGAAGTGATGGGGCCAGATGCCATGATCTTAGTTTTTTTTAATGTTGAGTTTCAAACCAGCTTTTGCACTCTCCACTTTCTCCCTCAACAAGAGGCTCTTTAGATCCTCTTCGCTTTCTGCCGTTAGGGTGGTATTGTCTGCGTATCTGAGGTTGTTGATAAGTTTCTCCCTGGCTGGGGGGTAATTTATCTATGTGGGTTATAGCCCACCCTTCAACAAGTGTTCAGCCTATGCTTCAGACTGAGGCTCGCTCAACAGAATACACCTTTATACCAGTTCTCTATGCAAAGAAAGCTAGCATATCAGCTAGAAGTCTGGACTTTAATACTTCTTCCCAACCCTTGAAAGGATTCCATCCTTAAAGGCAGCCTAGAAATAATTTTAAATAGATAAAATAAATGAACATCCTATTTTTCTATATGCAGGGAATTGTCTTCATATCAGGAAGTACTGCTCACGAGCACCCCCACCTGTTGTCCAGAATTGTACAGCCTGGACACAGCAAGGCCTTTGTCATTACAATGGGAGGTGCAGCCATGGAAACTCAGTTGAGAGGCTTGGGAGTGAGTCATCGGTAGCCTCATTTCTCTATTTGTAAAATGGTAATGGTGGAGGTCTCCCTTATGGGTCTATCATGAAGCTTGAATGACAAAAGCCTCGGGACACACATTCAAAGTGCTACACAATGGATTATTGATCAAAGCAAAGGCTCCTGAGTGTGCAGAGGATGGGGAGAGAATCTCGGTGCGCTTAGCGACTCGAGCAAACCTTTCTTCTTCTTCTTTATAGGATCTGAGCACACTAGGGATTCTGTGTCTATGTAGACTAACATACCCAAACCTTCTGGACCTAAAAAGCAAGAGCAGGTGTTCACACTCCTTTCTCTTTCCACCTACAGCATTTCCCTGCTTTTCCTCCTTAGTTGCTTGACAACCATTTTCGACAGCCACTTTTCCCCTCCTTTCTTTTGCTCTTGTACTTCACCACTTGCTTGCAAGGCTGCATTATACCACACAAGTATCTTTGTGTTTTGGGCTCCATAGAGACTTTAGGCATCTCTACACCTGCCTAAAATCCTGCATTTAAAACAGGGCTTCCTGCTCCCATTTTAAATGCAGGATCATGACTCCCTTTTTCACCCGCTTCCTTTCCCCCTCCTTCTCTCCATATCTGAGTCTTCCACTATGTTTCATTGGTCTCGCTCCATTTCTTGCCGCTTTTCCTCTTTTCACAGAGGGAACTCAAGTGGAACACAACAGGGTAATTTGATAGCTTGTTATCTGTGATATGTTTAAAAATGGAACCAAGGGCATTTAGTGCAGGAGACAGCTTGGAGGTTCACGCGTCATGTAAAGAGCCACAAACCTCCATGAAGGAGCAATCTCAATTGCAGGATAAATGCTCCGTGTGAAGAAAGCCTTTAGGAAGCTGCTGTATACCAGTTCAGATGATTTGTCCATCTAGCCCAGATTCCCCCAACCTGGTGTCCTCTAGTTGCATTGGACTACAACTCCCAGCATCCCCAGCCAGCATATTCTCTATTCTGAATAGCAGAACCATCACCTGCTACCTGTTCCTGTTTTCAGCAGGAGATAGCAGGGATCAAACCTGCAACCTTCCGCAAGTGAAGCAGCTCCTCTACCGCTGTGCTCTGAACATAAGAACGTAAGAAGAGCCCTGCTGGATCAGACCGAGGGTCCATCTAGTCCAGCATTCTGTTCACACAGTGGCCGACCAGCTGTCAACCAGGATCCCACAAGCAGGACACGAGTGCAACAGCACCCTCCTGCCCATGTTCCCCAGCAACTGGTGTACACAGGCTTACTGTCTCTGGTCCTGGAGGTAGCACATAGCCATCAAGACTAGTAGCTATTGATAGCCTTCTCCTCAGGGAATCTTTCTAACCCCCTTTTAAAGCTATCCAAATTGGTGGCCGTCACTACATCCTATGGTAGTAATTCCATCATTTAACTGTGTGAGTGTGAATGATTGATTGATTGATTGCATTTGTATCCCGCCTTTTTTCCTCTTGCAAGGAACCCAAGGTGGCTTACATGATCCTCCTCCTCTCCATTTTATCCTCACAACAGCAACCCTGTGAGGTAGGTTGAGGTGAGAGTCTGTGACTGGCCCAAAGTCACCCAGTGAGCTTCCATGGCCAAGTGGGGACTAGAACCTGGAACTTCTGGCCCCCAGTCCAACACTCTCACCACTACACCACACTGGCTCTCATGTATTTAGAACTAACATGGTGGAATACACAACTGGTGAACATAGGCTCACTGCCTCTGGTCCTGGAGGTAGCACATAGCCACCAGGACTTGGAGCCATTGATAGCCGTCTCCTCCACGAATTTGTCCAACCCGCTTTTAAAGCCATCCAAACTGGTGGCCATCACTATATCCTGTGGTCGCAAATTCTATAGTTTTAACTCTGCACTGTGTAAAGAAATCCTTCCTTTGATCTGTCCTGAATCTCCCACCAATCAGCTTCATAGGATGACCCCTTTGAGTTCTAGTATTTTGAGAGAGGTAGAAAAATGTCTCCCTATCTACATTCTCCGCATCACGCATAATTTTGTAGACCTCTATCTGGTACCTCCCCATAACTTTTTTTTTTTTTAATAGTAAGGAGGGAGGTGCGATTCCATTTCAGCACAGGTCTTTCTCAAAGCTGCACCAGGATTTTGGAAGCTTAAAGCTACCAGGAATACTTTGCGCCACCAAGATCCCCGTTAGCTGATTTACAACCCTTTTCCTTCTCATTGTTCTCCCCCGATACCCCGTAGAGCTCACTGTGCCGTCAGATTATGGTAAAAGGAGAGGCCGTTGGGATGTGCCCCGCTGGCCGCTGGAGGTCAGTGTTACACTAACAGGTGCAGGAAATTTTCTCAGCGACCAACCGTTCTTGAGGTTATTGGTTGGCTTCTCTTCTTTCTCGCTGCAAAACACTGAGAGAGCATCAACGTTAATTATATGTAGATGTATCCCCCCCCCCTTGCGTGCCCATCCCGTCTTCTGCATTGCCTCTCCCCTCCTGTAAACCAGGGGCCCCCGTTCCCCCATCCAAAAATGACAGACCTGTTTAAAGTCACTGATTAACATTGCAGCTTGCACTTGAAATGCGCCAGCTTGCGGCAGCTGTGGGTGGGACAGGGCGAGCTGCAGGTCTGGAAAGCATCCCAGTGAGTGGAGGTATGGCCACCATACAGACAGAGCCGATCCGCTCTCCTTTACCCTGCTCCCCAGATCTGTCCTGACTGGGAGGCCTTTTGGTTCTCCCCATTCCATGATGGTATGTTGACCATCTCCATCACCCCCACCCACCCTCGTCGTGATGGATGCTTCCATCAGAAATTACGCTTTTTTGCACAGCCTAAGCAGTGGTGCAGTTAGATTATTTTAGAACCTGGACATAATGCCTTACAGGGAGGGTGGCAGGGGGGCTCTAGATCGCGATATGAATTACTTTAGTCGTGAAACAACATTTCTATCCCCTTACCCATTCCATGCCTTTCAAGTGCTTCTCCATTCCTGGTGTGTTAGAGCAACAGAAACAAACAAAACAAAACTCTTTACCAACCCAGATGTGGGGTTTTTTTGTGTGTTTTTTAAAAAACAAGCGAAGAAATATTTCTGCTGTCCTGATGCTAAACACATTTACTTGGGAATAAGCATCGTTTTGCTGTAGAAAATGTTTAAAGTACAAATAATAAGCCTGGCTAGCCACCCCAACTGTAAAATAAGAAGAAGAGGAAGAGGAAGAAGAGGAAAGATTCAGGCTTGGCTGCACCACTGAGTGCAATAAAGGTGCTAAGTTTTGCCTTGTTTGTGAGACAACATTCCCAAGCGAATAGCTAACCTGGTGCTCTGGAGTGCTCTCTTCGTGAAATTAGCTAGCTCCCATTTCACATATTTTGCTGCCAGGATCCGGGGTTTCAAGCAATCTGGAAGTATGATTTATTTGTAACGGAAGTGATATAGCCAAAGGGATTTTTTTTTTTTTAAGACAGGTGGGCCATTTAGGTCAAGGGACTAGTCATGGGGTAGGGTGAGAAGTATAGCGTTTTGCAACATGCTGACACTGAACTATCGGCGTGCATGAAAGCCTGAGCTGTCTCTAACCTTGATGATTTCACCAAAAGCCACTTGCGTGTTACCAGGGTCATAGAATAATAGAATCAGAATAGTAGGGTTGGAACGCACCTATAAGACCATTAAGTCCAACCCCCCCCCCCCCCACACACACACACCCTTCAGAATAGTAGAAAGGTTCAGAAAGGTCCCCCACCTTCAGAATAATGACTAGAAACGTGTGTGTGCGCACGCTTATGTGTGTGTATAGATGGATAGATGGATTTATTTATTTTATTTAATGCATTTATATCCCGCCTTTTTTCCTCTAAGGAACTCAAGGCAGCATACATAATCCTCCTCCATTTTATCCTCACAACAACCATCCTGTGAGGTAGGTTGGGCTGAGAGTCTGTGACTGGCCCAAAGTCACCCAGTGAGCTTCCATGGCTGAGGGGGGCAGGGGGGCTAGAACCCGGATCTCCCAACTCCCAGTCCAACGCTCTAGCCACTACACCACACTGGCTCTCACTGGATGGATAGATGGATGGAGATAGATAGATAGATAGATAGATAGATAGATAGATAGATAGTTGTATTTTCTTGTGTATGGATTATTTTATTAATTTGTAACTTACTTGGGGACTATGTTCTTGAGAGAGGCAGGTAAGAAATAGAACTAAATAACTACGGTTGTCGAAAGTGTTATTATAGATGGACCTGCAGTGCATACACAATGTACGATTCCACTTTCTCTAGCTGAGTGCCTTAAGCACACAAGACCCATGTCCTGGGCTGGAATAGCCACAGCCCTTTTGTACTAACTGCTACGATGGTTGAAAGGCAAGATGTGGTGGGGTAGGGGGTGGCTAGCCCAGCCAAAAAGACCCCCCAAGCCTACCTCCCTTCTCTCCTGCCACTGGACTGGAACAGAGGCAGTTGCTGCGGGAAGACCATTTGAAGGACATGCTCAGGGGCAGTTACACTGTGTCCCCTCAGGAGCTCTCTGGATGACCCACCTACTCAAGAAAAGGAAAGAAAAGGGAAAGACAGACAGACAGACCAGACAGACAGGACTGGGACATTGGTTTCCCCAAACCCCTTTTCTCGCCCCCTGAAATTAATCAGCTGGAGGGCGATGCTTCTCTCCCTGGCAATGCAGCCAAAATGAGCAGTTCCCAGACCTTGTTCCGGAAGCCAGCTCCTAGAATAAACCGACCAGACACTGACGGATTGGTCCCAGCAGAAGCATCCCAGCCTCGCCCGGAGTCCGCCCCAGCCGCAGGGGCTGCTGGAGGTGAGGAGCAGAGACGACGGGCTTTGGCAAAAGACAGCTTGCAGCGGGAGGGAGTGTGAAGGGGGCAAGAGGTAGGACAGCGGGTAAGCTGGGGCAGGGCATATGGGCTGCAGGACCAAGGGCAATAGAGCACCGAGCCACAGTCTGGGCAGAATGTGCCCCTGTTTGTGGGAAGAGGAGTGGGGCTTGCCAGCAGACAATGGGTAAACATTAAGGACAGCGGTTGGTGTAGTGGAAGGGCCTCTTCTGACATCATGTTTTCCAGAGTACTTTTGGAATGGTTCCTGTGGAGAAATGCATGCAGAAGTCCTTATGTGGGAATGGAAAATCCCCGCCTCTTTTCCCTCCTTTTCTTCCCCCCTTCCTCCTCCTCCTCCTCCTCCTCCTCCTCCTCCTCCTCCTCTTCTTCTTCTTCTTCTTCTTCAGGATTGTCTTCTTTTTGAAAGATCCATGAGCAGAAAACCACAGAACTCATATACCGTTATGGATCTTATCTGGAGGATCCACTTTAATATTCCATTCTGGCAAGGTGGTTTCCCACTCCTTGGAAATCATGGGGGGGGGCGGCTTCTGTGAGGAAGCTGTTGTGCCGGACCTGGCATTGTTTCTCCGCCACTGGCAAGGGCAGTGGCCTCTCTTCCTCCCTTCTCTCCACACTTAGTTGCTCAGTCCTTGTCGCCGGGTGGCAGGAGCAAACAGAGGGCTCCTAACGCTACCAGTCAAAAAGCATGGTGCGACTATTTTGCCTTTCCCCCTTAATGGATTTTATTTTTCTGGTAAGGAAAATGGTGGTAGAAGTGTTGGGAAAACATGAGGTTAAAAAAAAGGTGTCCCCAACCAGTCGTGTCCGACTCTAGGGTGTGGTGCTCATCTCCATTTCTAAGCCGAAGAGCCAGCGCTGTCCAAAGATGCTTCCGTGGTCATGTGGCCGGCATGACTGAACACCAAGGTGCACGGAACGCTGTTACCTTTCCCGCCAAAGCGGTGCCTATTTATCTACTTGCAATTTCTTGCTTTCGAACTGCTAGGTTGGCAAGAGCTGGGACTGAAGACGGGAGCTCACTCTGTCACACGGCACTCGGGTCTCGAACTGCTGTCCTGCTGACCTTCCGGTCTGCAGTTCAGCATCTTAACCACTAAGCCACCACAGCCCCCAAACATGGGAGGGCTACAAATGGAAGATGGTGTTGTATGGACCCGCTGTATGATTCCATGAAGGCACATTTGGAAACACCCGATACCTGTCTGTCTGTCTGTGCATCTAAGCTGGGTCTTCCACTGCTCTTTTTTAGAACGTGCAAGGCTGGCAATGTCTCTCCACTAACCAGGCTTGTCCCTCACCCCGTAGGTCTGCCTGCTGTCTAGAAAGCCTGTGTGTTGAATGTGAAAACAGATGTGCTTCTAGTATCTGTTGCCCTCCCTCCCTTCAAGTGAGAGGCAGTTGTCTTTTGTGCAGCTGGAACCCATCCCCTAATTACTGTGTTTTGCCGATATTCAGGAGCAAAAAAGAAGTTCCTTGGCTATGGAGAGTTTGATTAATTCTCCCCACCCTGCACCTGCTGGACATGCATACAGACAAACTCTCATCCAGGGTGGCCTCCATCCATGTGAGCATGCGTGTTTTTGTTTTGTTTTTGTTTTCCCTTCCCAACAAGACTTTCCTCATCAGCCTTTGTGACTGGGTCTCTGATCCAAAATCTACATCCTGATCCTTCACCAAAGAAGTCTGAAAAGAGCTCTTAGTTGTACTTTCATCCAGTGGTAATGTTGGGGAGGAATATTGGAAGTTGCCAGTAAGAGAGGTTTTACTAGAGTTCTGACTCCCCCCAAGCCCTAAAGCAAGACAAATGTAACTTCTGCTTACCCATCAGGTCATCAGATGGCATGCTCCTGGTGGTTCCACGTGAACCTATGGCCCGACTGGAGTCCACCTGGTGAAGTGCATTCAGTGTGGTGGCTTCTGTCCTGTGGAACTCCCTGCCTCTGGAGGGAAGGCAGGCACCAACACTGGGTTGTTTTTGGTGCCTCCTGAAAACAGGTCTTTTTCAAGGAAGCCTTTTCTTGGTTAACCACTCTTGGTTTTATTGGCACTCTGTTTTTAAAGAATATTTTAAAGAATGTTCTTAATATCGTGTTTCTTCTTTTTATCATTTGTTCATTTGATCTCTTGTTGTTCACCACTCCAGAATCTGTTTAGATTTGGAGCAGTATACAAATGTAGTAAATAAGTAGATACCTCCAACCCATTCCCTCTTCCTTTCCTCTCCAGTCTTTTGTTTCTTCTTATGACCCAGTTGAGACTAGGGATGCTGGGGAAATTCGATATGAACTAAAATGAGCTCAGATTTCTAAAAATCTGACCTGCGGAATCTGCTTCGGAGTGACCCCTTCAGGCCATGTGGAGTCGGTGGACTTTTAGATTTATTTATTTTTTACTTTCCCGAAATGTACACAAATTTATTCACAGGAAAATGTGCACGTTTCTGCTGTGGAAAGGTGGAATGGAATGGGGGACAATATGCGAAATGTTACGTACTAAGGTAAACGATGTAAATTGTTACAAAACCCCTTACGTAATTATTTGTGCATTTTTCTGCATGATGGAAAAAAACGACATCCATCTGTGAGATGACAGAACAAGAGGCACTTGACAATCCATGATGAAACACAGATGGAGTGGATTTTACACAGTCCGTGCATCCCTAGTTGAGACATGAGACACCTGGCACCAACTGGGACTGGGTTGCTTTTGAGTTGCTTCATGAAAATCTTGGTCTTGGTTACCTACATTGTCAATGGCAACCCTGTGTAGTAGATTTGCCTAGGATCTGTCTCACTGAACTGTCTTTGAGCAAGTTATGTCAACAATAGCTGGATGAATCTCAGGAATGCTGCTGGGGAGGCCGTTCCAAAAGTGACCCGATCAGTACCATGTGGATCTAGCTCACTTTCTGGATAACAATATTCATCTGCTTGATTTCTTCATGTTTTTCCCCATTCAAGGAAAGTATATGGGTGCTCCCAGCCCTTCCAATGACAAGGTTGTCACAGAGAGGAAGGCCAGGATCTCTTCTCGATCATCCCAGAGTGCAGGGCACAGAATCATGGGCTCAAGTGACAGGAAGCCAGATTCTGGCTGAACATCAGGAAAAACTTCCTGACTGTAAGAGCAATACAACAATGGAACCCATTCCCTGGGGAGGTGGTGGGCTCTCCCACACTGGAGGCCTTCAAGACGAGGCTGGACAGCCATCTGTCAGGGATGCTCTGACTTGGATTCCTGCATTGAGCAGGGGGTTGGACTCGATAGCCTTGTAGGCCCCTTCCAACCCTGCTATTCTATGATTCTATGAAGCTGGACAGCCATCTGTCAGGAAAGCTCTGACTTGGATTCCTGCATTGAGCAGGGGGTTGGACTCGATGGTCTTGCAAGCCCCTTCCAACCCTACTATTCTATGATTCTAAGGCATTGTGCAGCTATTCCGTCTTTTCTTTCTTAATGGATGATGTGCAGGAAGACAAAAGATGGAAGAAGTGGTGGGAAAACACAGGACGGTTATGAGTGGAAGATGTCATCTGCAACTCCCCCCTCCCCACCCCCATAAAATCCTTTAAAGGAGGCAGGTGCCAGCACCATAAAAACATTGTCTGAAAGCGCCCTGTGTCTCACCTCCCCACCTCCCCTGCTTGCTTTCGTTTGCTTTTTTAAGACTACAGGAACTGCCAGGATCTAGTTGCTGATAAATAAAGTTGTTTACATGCACTGAATGGGAACAGAGAGATGGTTGCTTGCAACATAATTGACTGTATGGCAAAACATGGCCTAGGTACACTGAGCCATGGAATATAAGATACCTACCTCCTTGTGTTGGTGGTGCAGAAGTTTAATTGGAACTCGATTGATTGATTGATTGATTGATTTGATTTGATTTCCATACCACCCAATAGCCAAAGCTCTGTGGGCAGTTCACAAAAATTTAAACCACAAAGCCTGACATAAAACAATACAAAAATATGAAAGCTTAAAACTACGATATAAAAGTAACTCCAGAATAAAACCCAACAGCAATGCAGAGATTTAAAAGACAGATTTAAAACAGCAAAGCCAAAAGACTACAGTGCTAAAATGCTGGGGAAATAGAAAGGTCTTCACCTGGTGCTGAAAGGAGTACAGTGTAGGTGCCAGGAGGGAGCTCATTCCACAGCTGGGGTGCCACAGCAGAAAAGGCCCTCTTCCTGGTAGCCACCCACCTCACTTCCTGTGGCAGAGGCTCCTGGAGAAGGACCCCTGAAAGTGATCTTAGGGTTTGGGCAGGTACATAAGGGAGCAGGCGATCCTTCAGATAACCTGACCCCCAATGCTCTCCTATCTTTGTCATAGGAGAGCATTTCCATAAGAATTCAGCTCCCATTTTAACAGGATGAGACCAACATTCAGGGGTAGAATACATTTGTTTCACTTGCAGAAAGACCCAGGTTAAATCCCTAGAACCTCCAGTTAAAGGATCTCATGTAGCTGCTGATGGGAAATACCCTTCTCTGCCGAAGACCCTGGAGAACCGCTGCCGATCACTGTAGACAGTACCAAGCCAGAGAGGCCTGTCTTGGTGTAAGGCAGCTTCCCATGTTCCTGTTTAAATCAACACTTTATTTAGAATCACGAGGACTGGGATTTCCCCTTATTTTAGGGGAAGGGTAGAGCACACGCTTTGCATGAAGAAGGCCCCAGCTTTGATCACTTCCATCTTTATTAAAAGGCTCAGGTAGCAGGTAATCATAGAATCAAGGAATCATCGAATAGTAGGGCTGGAAGGGGCCTATAAGACCATCAAGTCCAACCCCCTGCTCAATGCAGGAATCCCAAGTCAGAGCATCCCTGACAGGTGGCTGTCCAGCTTCGTAGAATCATAGAACAGCAGGGTTGGAAGGGGCCTACAAGACCATCGAGTCCAACCCCCGGCTCAATGCAGGAATCCCAAGTCAGAGCATCCCTGACAGGTGGCTGTCCAGCTTCGTAGAATCATAGAACAGCAGGGTTGGAAGGGGCCTACAAGACCATCGAGTCCAACCCCCGGCTCAATGCAGGAATCCCAAGTCAGAGCATCCCTGACAGATAGCTGTCCAGCTTCGTAGAATCATAGAACAGCAGGGTTGGAAGGGGCCTACAAGACCATCGAGTCCAACCCCCGGCTCAATGTAGGAATCCAAGTCAGAGCATCCCTGACAGATGGCTGTCCAGCTTCATAGAATCATAGAATAGCAGGGTTGAAAGGGGCCTACAAGACCATCGAGTCCAACCCCCTGCTCAGTGCAGGAATCCAAGTCAGAGCATCCCTGCTCTGAAAGAGAGAAGGACCCTGGAAAGCTAGTACTACTCAGAGTAGATAACACTGGGCAAGATAGACCAACTCTCTGATGTAGTATAAGACAGCTTCCTATTTTCCTGTGAAAGTCTTTTGCTTGGAAAGCTGGGCCATCCCTGCCACCACCCTTGTTTTTCCATTTCTTCTTCCCTCTCCTTTTTCTCTCTTCTTAAGTAAACACCCCACTTCTCTGTTTTAGTGCTTTTTTCCCCTGTATCTTTTCATTTCTCTGCTCACCACCTCCTTCCTTTCCAGCCCTTTTCTGCAAGGCTCATTGCATCTCTTCCACCCTTCGCAGTAATCTGTCCTCTGCTGGCTGAGAGAGGTCCCTATGCCTTCAGAGTCAATCAAGGGTAATTCATAGCAGGCATCCAGAGGCCCCCAGTAGGCAATCGCAGTCAGTACTGTGGAAAAAAAATATGAGTCAGGTCTCCCGACTCCCAGCACGAGGCAGGGATCCAGCCTCCCCCCCCCCCGCCCTGCCCTCCAGCCTTCATGTCTGTTAACAGGAGGGCTGGTGCACAAACTGTGTTTTCTTCTTCTTCTTGGAGGTGGAGACATGGACAACAGAATCTAGCACCACTGAAAGGAGCCAGTTGAGGGAGGGATGATGAGACAGGCTGCCTTTTGCTTCCCAGATGTTGGCTTTGTTTTGGTCCGGGTGCAATCGCACAGCAGACATTCTGAAAACAGAGATGCAGCGTGAGCTTAAAGATGCCGAACCCAGCTTGCAAGAGGAAGCAGAGCCTCACAATAACAGGCGAAAAAGATTTTGAAAGCGGTGGCTCTCTTGACGGAAACACGCCTGGGGTCCATCTGGTTGCTTGGTGCATGGCTTGGCAGGAAATGGGGTGCTTTATAATGAATGTTGAGCTAATAAATGAACAGCCTGGGCTGGTTAGGCCAGTTGGTAGCATCCGTTGGCAAGTTTTCAATTTCCAGCCTTCAGTAGCTTCACTCAGCCCTGGTGAATATGTGGCAATGGACCAGGGATGTGTGCCTCTTGGTACAAATAATCCTGACAGTGAAGAGCATCACAGATGTGAATCTCCCCCCCCCCATCTTTCTCTCTCCATCTCTGTCTTTCTCCCTGCAGGGTCCTTGATTTTTGGCTTTCCTTCTAGATTAGTGTTTCCATTGTTCCAGACTTTGCCACAGATTTTTCTAAGAGTGACTGAAGAATACTGTGATGACCACCAAATATAGAAAAACCCAACACATTCAGATGCCTCAATTCTGCCCCCCGCTTTATTTTTAGGAAACGTGTTTCTTAAGAGCTATGCCTTGTTTCTGAACTTCCTTCTTCCATGGGAGAAATATCCCTAGCTCCAAAAAGGCCCTTGGAACTCCAGGCTTTTTAGCACCTGCGAACTCTAATTGATTTCCACATAATTTTTTCCACTTAAGAAATGCATTGTTTTATCAGATTAATTAGTAACATAATGCATGAATGCAACGTAATGAAGTTAGGGAACTGGAGTGGCTACAGTACTAGTCAAATCTGAAAAGCAATCTTGTAATTAATGTTTTTTTCAGGTGACTATCCTTCGAAAGCATATACATTTATGTACATAGCTCTTTAGGCAAGTTAAAATTAGTATGTTAACAGTTTTCAGTGCCTTTATCCCTTACTTAAAATCTAAATTATGTAAGGGAAGTGTATGGTATTGAGTTGTCATGTCTAAATTTACAGGTATTGCAGTAAATATAATTTCTATGCAAATGTTTGAATTTGCTTGAATATAACATTCAAATCACATTAGGTATGTGTTATTCATTCCTGCCTCCCAGTCAATTGTAATTTACCTCTGGATGCTAGTTGCTGGGGAACAGCAATGACAGGAGAGGGTTGTTCATTTCATGCCAAGCTTGTGGTCTTCCAGCAGTACCTACTTGTCCAGGATACTGGACTAAGACGGGCTTCCAGTCTGATGCAGCAGGTATCATCTTCTGTTCTTAATGCTCTCACACACTGGCTAACACCTCCCAACAAAGCACGTTATAACCCCATAAAGTTGACCTATCATGTCTTCTTAGAAAGACATATGGTGTTCCTGGCTTCAAGATATTCTGTCCCTCATCTAAGCCTTCTCCAGAGGTCAGCTTTTCACACCACCCATCTTTAAACACCCAAACTTTGGTGTTTAAAACAGAAAGGGTAGAAAGCAGGATCCGCCTCTCCTTCAAAAGGTTCAAGCACCATTACTAACATAGCCCAAACCGAGGACTATAGCACAAGAAGGTGTCTTTTCAGGGAGTGGTGGATTCCACTACTGACTGACTGATTTTCGGACCTTTGCCATGTCCCCAGGGTGGCTCACTCATGCAGGCACTGCCTTAGCACTAGTCTATTACTGCCTCATCTGAATTGGATGAAAAAGAGAAATAGGGTTCAGCGTAATCCACAAGTTGATGAAACCTCACCCCAAAGCTCCAGATGACCTCACTCCCCAGTGGATGCTAAAAGAGATGGGGCATGTGGTGGTGTGAATGCCAGAGAGCTGAGCATTAGCCCCCCAACACCATCTTCTGGATTCTACTGTCCTAAGGACAAACAGAATTACAGTAACATGGCGCCTCCCGTTCCCATCCCAGACAGCATATCCAAGAGGATACCAAGGCTGATGAGAGGCACAGGAGAATCAACAGAGTTGTACTTGTTGTGCCTCATTCCATGCAACCATGACAACATTGGCAGTAACTCCAGCCTGAAGATCTAGAATCTTGTGACCCTCCAGAGCTGTGCGATAGTCGGCTTGCATAGAGAAGTATATAAGATGTGTACACCCATGTCATGGAAGCACAAATGTGACAACTCAGAAGCCCCTGAAAGACAGTAAAATGTGTGACGATCTTACTCTTCACTACCCTTTTGAATTTTTCGCTCTCCAAAGCAGGTTTCAGAGCCAAGGGTTGGGAAGGTCATAAAGGGGAGGAGTGGACAAAATTGTTTGCTGACGAGGAGGTGTCTAAGCACGTCGAGGTCAGATGGAGAGGACCTTTCCACAGGGCACCAGATATTGCCATCTCCTCCTGATTCTTTAATCATTCTTTACTGACATCTTTCTCCTCCCGGGTGGCTGAGTAAACATGAGCAAAGACATTTCAAGTTCACTGTTGGTCTGAACATATAAGACCAACTCTGGCCCACTTGCATTGACTACCTATATGTTTCCAAGCCCAATTCAAGGTGCTGGTTTTAACCTAAAAAGCATTATATGGTTCAGGGCCACAATACCTGACAGAGCACCTCTCCGGGCTTGAAAATACCCATACACTACACTCAGCATCTAAGGTTCTCCTATGGGTGCCTACTCCGAGGGAGGCTCAGAAGACAGCAACAAGACAGAGGGCCTTCTCGGTGGTGGCCCCCAAATTATGGAATGAGCTCCCTGACGAGGCCTGCCTGATGCCAACATTGTTATCCTTTCAGTGCCAGGTCAAGACTTTTCTCTTTTCCCAGGCATTTGGTAGCACGTGATGAGTTTTAATCGATCCTGGATTTGTTTTATGGTTGGCTGATTGCTCAAAGTTGTTAGAGATACGTTGCCTCTGTGTATACTGTCTGTTTTTATGGTTTTAAATTTTGCATTTTGTATTTTTAATGTTGTTAACTTTTATAAACTGCCCAGAGAGCTTTGGCTATGGGGTGGTATAGAAATGTTTAATAATAATAATAACAATAAGCCAATGCTAGGGCTATTAACCACTCCACCTTCTTCCCTCACCCCTCTCTCTCACTGGTATGAATAGGGCTACTAGCTGTTATAGGAGAGGGAATATTGAAGCAGTATCAGGCTGCAGGTTGAGTTCAGGTGTTCATACCTTCAGTGGTTAGCTTACTTATCCCTTTTTTGTCTAGAAGT